>NC_142758.1:7570000-8195000 GCF_054948205.1 Urtica dioica subsp. dioica | reverse complement strand
ACACTAGGTCGAGTGAGGACCTAGGTGCCAAAACAAGAAAAATCGAAAATAAACTAGAAAGAGAGAGAGAGGAGTTCGGCCACCACAAGGTCTAGAGAGAGAAGCTCTCAATCTCTAACTTATGTGGAATGAATAAAATGAGGGGAATGAGGGTCCTATTTATAAGAGAAGGGTTGGCCTTGGAAAGAAGTAGTTTCCTCTTATTTTCCAAGTCTTTATGAGCAACCCATTATTTCCCATTCCTATCCAAGTCACACGGCCACATAAGCCTTCATGACACCTTGGATTTGTTTCCTCTTTTATTTTTCTTCTCCCTTGACTTGTCTTGGCCGAAATTCCCATTGCCTTGAATAGGAAATTTGTTTCCTCTTTTTCTTTTGGCAAGTATCTTCATACAGTAATGCACAAAAGGAACTCTCTTTCTCTTTGGGTAGTGGGCGCCTATTATGCTCTAGAAAGGTCATCTAGAAGCTTTTCCATTTGTTCATGACAACATGAAAAAGGCCCATTAAGAATTTTCAATAAAATTCTTATGAAATGAAATTAATTCACAAGCCCCAATGATCAAGTCATGGCCGAGTGACATTAAGTCATCAAATGAACTTGTCAAAAAAATTTATTGACATCCATTTCATCCTTTGTCTCAAAAGACAAAAATACCCTTTTAACTCTTTTCGTTCTTGTTTTGACTTAGCTTCCAGTTTAACTATTCCTATCGATGTGATTCGTGACAGTGACCTCATGGACCCAAATGAACAAAGCTTGAGCTAAATACTTGGACTCAAAAGTTCACAAACCTTTTCCAAGTTTAGCTTAATGCCAACTGATTCCACTAAAGAGCTGACACTGAAAATCTCTCGGTTCAAATGAATTTATTTTCTACTCAAGAATTCAACCTAATTATGATGAGCGGATCCACTGAATATTATCTATGTTTACCCTTCATGAATGTCATCAGCTAGTCAGGATTTACTAAATTACCATTTTACCCTTCTAGCTGTTATTTCCTCAACTCCTTTGTCGCTTGTGAATAAGTTAGAAACAATGTATTGACGAGGAGCTAACAAGTCACATTGTTTCATCCAAAAGAGTCAGGACTCAATTTGGACACTGGCCAGTTCATTTATTCACACTCCAAGGAACAAAGCATGAGGTGACATACATTGCATTTCAGCAATCTTGTACATGAATTCCATATCTATGAGAACTTCACAAAGTTACTCATGACATTCTCACAACTTAGTACTTCACCAATAGGCCCTGTTCGGAATCACATAGTGAGTCCGAACTCTGACTTTCTCAAATGAGAATACGTAAGCTGTGAAATGGCATGTCTCATTTCAGGATTAAGGTAAGCATGATGCAATTCATACATAGTGACTTCGAGACATAAGAGGTTAAATGGTTTGTTCTTATCTTGTCTCTAGAAGTGCACTGGTCAATTCAGTACCTTCGGAAGATACCTAGAAGAACTATAGAGTCTCCAACTCTCAATGCCTCATAACCAGACATCATAGATTCTTCTAACAATCGTACTGAGGTCAATAGTCCTTTGACCCTAAGATTGCGAATATATCGTTTTAAGCAAACTACGAAGAGTTTGTTCATGCAAATCTACATTTGTCTCTTCGTAAGTTGTTTAGTTTGTTTATGGACTAAAGACTAATGTTTTATCATAAAGCTTCAGACAACGAAGATTGAATGAACGTTTCAACTTTTTATTGATGAATAAGCAATTACAAGCAAGAGTCTTCATGAGACTATATTACATCAAATGTACACAAATAGACACTGCTACTCTTCTTGTAGGCACCATTGACAACACGTTCTCCTTCGCGGTCGCGTCTCGGACCCGTATGACCGCTACGTACCGAGCCACCTCTAACGCGAGGTCCCAATCGTCCTCTAGGTCCGTCTTGGATCACACGGCGTCATCTTTCTCCTCGACGAGGGTCCGTACTTCCACAACAAAGAATCCCTCTCCCTCTCGGCCTTGACCCGAGAGATCTCGCTCGCTGATAATCGAGCATGGACGATGCTCAGCTCCTCGTCTCGGCTCGAGAGTGCCGCCTGGAGCTTCTTCGTCTCCCCTAAGAAGGTGTCGGCCACCTGCTCCGCCTTCTCCCGGGACGCCTGCTCGGCTGCGCGAAGCGATTTCTCGGCCGTCGATTCCTCGCGAGCTCGCTTCAGCTCCTTCTCGAGTGCTTGAAACTCCTTGCCGGTTCGAACCCCCGCTAGAGCGGCAGCAGTTGGAATTGATCTAGGGTTTAAGAAAAAGTTTAACGCTTCGGTAAGCGGCGGAATTTTAAAAAATTTCTTATTCAAGTAAAACAGTTTTTACTAACATAGACAAAGAGCAACCACATGTAAATAAAAACTAATATGAGCATAGAAGCTTACTAACCTTTTTAGACGCGTGAACATTGAGAAGCTTTTGGAAAAAGGTTACAACGTTCGTCTCCCCTAGCAGCACGTCTCTATTCCTTCCTCGGCAACTCGAGCAACCACGAAAGTTTCTATCACTAAATCACTCGAGAGAAAAGGAATTAGTGAGTGGGCACTTTTAAACACTACGACTTAAGAACAAGTCTTGAAGTCGCAGAGCTAAACTCTAGGTCAAATGAGGACCTAGGTGCCAAAACAATAAAACGAAATTGAATAGAGAGAGAGAGAGGATCGGCCAAGCTAGAGAGAGAAGCTCTCAAATCTCTAGAACTTGGGATGAATGAAATGTGAAGAATGAGGCTCCTATTTATAGGAGAGGTCTCACCTTCAATAAGGTAGTTTCCTCTTCTATAGAATATCACATATTCATGAGCCAATTTCCTCTTTTCCTCTATGAGATACTCGGCCAAGGCAGCCTTCTAGAAGGCTTGGATTTGTTTCCTTTTTTTGTTCCTTGCCTTGCCTTTTGTCTACTTGGCCGAAATTCCTACAAGCATGTGTGGGAAATTTGTTTACTCTTTTTCTTTTGGCAAGTGTCATGATACATTTATGCACAAAATATTCTCTCTTTCTTTGGGTATGTTGGACGCCCATATAGTCTAGGAAAGGCTTCTAGAAGCTTTTTCATTTATTCACGACAACATGAAAAAAGGCCCATTAAGAATTTTCAATAAAATTCTTATGAAATGAAATTAATCCACAAGGCCCAATGATCAATTCATGGCCGAGTGTTATTGAGTCATCAAATGACCTTGTCAAAAAACTATATTGACATTCATTTCATCCTATGTCTCAAAAGACAAAAATACCCTTTTGACTATTTTCGTTCTTGTTTTGACTTAGCTTCCAGTTTAACTATTCCTACTCGATGTGATTCGTGACAGTGACCTCATGGATCCAAATGAACAAAGCTTGAGCTAAATACTTGGACTCAAAAGTTCACAAACCTTTTCCAAGTTTAGCTTAATGGCAACTGACTCCACTAAAGAGTTTACACTGAAAATCTCTGGGTTCAAATGAATTTATTTTCTACTAAAGAATTCAACCTAATTGTAATGAGTGGAATATTATCAGTGTTTACCCTTCATGAATATCATCAGCTAGTCGGGATTTACAAAATTACCATTTTACCCTTCTAGGTGCTATTTCCTCAACTCCTTTGTCGCTTGTGAATAAGTTAGAAACAATGTATTGACGAGGAGCTAACAAGTCACATTGTTTCATCCAAAAGAGTCAAGACTCAATTTCGACACTGGCCAGTTCATTTATTCACACTCCAAGGAACAAAGCATGATGTGATATACATTGCATTTCACCAATCTTGTACATGAATTCCATATCTATGAGAACTTCACAAAGTTAGTCATGACATTCTCACAACATAGTACATCACCAATAGGCATTGTTCGGAATCACATAGTGAGTCCGAACTCTGACTTTCTCAAATGAGAATACTAAGGTGTGAAATGACATGTTTCATTTCAGGATTAAGGTAAGCACGATGCAATTCATACGTAGTGACTTCGAGACATAAGAGGTTAAATGGTTTGTTCTTATCTTGTCTCTAGAAGTGCACTGGCCAATTCAGTACCTTCGGAAGATACCTAGAAGAACTATAGAGTCTCCAACTCTCAATGCCTCATAACCAGACATCATAGATTCTTCTAACAATCATACTGGGGTCAATAGTCCTTTGACCCTTAGATTGCGAATGTATCGTTTTAAGCAAACTACGAAGAGTTTGTTCATGCAAATCTACATTTGTCTCTTCGTAAGTTGTTTAGTTTGTTTATGGACTAAAGACTAATGTTTTATCATAAAGCTTCAAACAGACACGGAGGAATGATTGAACGTTTCAACTTTTTATTGATGAATAAGCAATTATAAGCAAGAGTCTTCATGAGACTCTTCATGAGACTTTATTACATCAAATGTACAAAATAATGACTACAACTCTTCTTGTGGGCACCATTGACAACAAACTCCCACTTGACTCAAAGAAGATGTGTGTAGTCCTTCATGCCTAATCCCTCTCGATGTGTGTTGTCCACCGTTGAGATCTTCTTCACTTCCACGTCTCCGCGCTGCACGATCTATCGAATCAAATGGTATTTCCCCTCAATATGCTTAGAGCGCTTATGGCTTCCAGGTTCCTTTGAGTTAGCGAAAGCCCCACTATTATCACAATAAAGACTCATGGGCTCGTCGACATTTGGAACAACTTCCAAATACTTAAGGAATTTTCTAAGCCATACAGCCTCTTTGGATGCTTCACAAGCAGCCACATATTCTGCTTCCATTGTGGAGTCAGCAATGCAAGATTGCTTAATAATCCTCCACACAGCAGCTCCACCATTAAAGATGAACACAGATCCCGAAGTGGATTTCCTGGAATCCTTATCCCCTTGAAAATCGGACTCGGTATATCCCGTCATAGTCAGGTAAGTACCTGAGTATGTAAGCATCAAGTTCCTAGTTCTTCGAAGATACTTAAGAACATGCTTAACAGCAATCCAGTGTTCGGGTCCAGGGTTGGATTGGAAACGGCTAACTACGCCAACGGCGAAACAGATGCCAGGTCTAGTGCAAAGCATAGCATACATGAGGCTTCCTACGGCAAAGGCGTATGGAATTTTTCTCATGTCTTCAATCTCTTTTGCAGTCTTGGGAGATTGGTCCTTAGAGAGTGAAACTCCATGTCAAAAGGGTGTTTGGCCATTCTTGGAGTCTTGTACGAGAAGCGATCCATCACCTTATCAATATAAGATGCTTGAGAGGGCGACAGGGTCCGGTTTTTCCTATCTCGAAAGATTTGGATCTCCAGAATGTACGCGGCTTCTCGTAGATCCTTCATGCCGAATTGCTTTGCTAGCCAGACCTTAACCTCAGATAACTTACCCACGTCACCAATGAGTAGTATATCATCGACATATAGTACCAGAAACACAACTCTGCCTTCGTGTATTAACTTGTAAACATAAGGCTCATCTATTGACTGTTCAAAGTCGAAGCTTTTCGCAGTTTCATCGAATCTGATATTCCATGACCTAGATGCTTGCTTTAGTCCATAAATGGATTTAAGCAACTCACAAACCTTGGTCTCTTGACCTTTATCCACGAAACCGTCTGGTTGAGCCATGTAAATGCGCTCGTCAAGATTGCCATTCAGGAAGGCTGTCTTGACATCCATTTGCCAGATCTCATAGTCGAGAGCTGCAGCTATGGATAGGAGTATGCGGATGGATTTAAGCATCGCGATTGGGGAGAAGGTTTCTTCATAGTCAATCCCTTCTTGTTGGGTATAACCCTTCGCCACAAGTCGTTCTTTGAACGTCTCGACGTTCCCATCCGGACCCCTTTTCTTCTTGTATATCCACTTACACCCTACGGGTTTAATCCCTTCAAGAAGGTCTATAGGAAACAGGATCATCCATGTCAGAGACGGCTACGAGAGAGTCTCCATAAGACATGTACCTGTCAGGCTTTTGAGTAGCCCTCCCACTACGTCGAAGTACTACTTGACGAGATTCTGATGAGTTAGGTTGTGTTTCAGTTGGGGTGAGAACAGTTCTCACAGATGAGGTAGAAGCTTCCTCACCCAACATTTCTTCAAGCACCATTTTGCTTCTAGGTTTTGCATCCTTCATAAAGTCCTCCTCAAGGAAACGAGCATTCGTGCTAACGAAAGTCTTATCGTCCTCGGGACTATAAAATGTGAAACCTTTGGTTTCCTTTGGATATCCAACGAACAGACACAATTCTGACCTACTAGCCAACTTGCTAGTCTTTTGCTTTAGCACGTGTGCAGGGCAACCCCAAATTTTGATGCGGCCAAGATTTACTTTACGGCCAGTCCATCGTTCATAAGGAGTACCAGGGACCGTTTTGGACGGAACTTGGTTCAGAATATAAGTGGCCATTTCGAGGGCATATCCCCAAAAGGAAAGAGGGAGTGATGAGTAACTCATCATTGATCTAACCATCTCCATAAGAGTTCGGTTTCTTCTCTCTGACATTCCATTTTGTTGAGGTGTGCCAGGTGCGGTAAGCTGAGAAGCGATACCTTCTTCTTTAAGAAAGTCATCGAACTCTCCAGACATATACTCACCACCTCGATCAGATCGAAGGGTTTTGATCACTTTGCCAGTTTGCTTTTCAACTAAAGCCCTAAAGACCTTAAATACGTTTAAGGTCTCGGATTTGTGTTTGGGCAAATAGACAAAACCATATCGCAAGTAATCATCGGTGAAGGTAATGAAGTATTCGTATTCTCCACGTGCCTGTTGGCTGAGCGGACCACATACATCAAAATGTACTAGTTCCAGCAACTCAGTGGCTCTTCGACCCTTATCGGAGAAAGTTCGCTTAGTCATTTTTCCTTCTATCCAGGATTCACAAGTAGGTAGTGAACCTATTGCAGAGGCTTGGAGTGGACCGTCCGTCACAAGTCTCTTAATCCTATATACACTGATGTGACCAAGTCTTAAGTGCCATAGGTATGTTGATTTTGTTAGATTGGAGGATTCAGAAAGTTTGATCCTTTTTGGCTCCCTAATTAGATCATTATCTATTTCGGTGCCTAAAAGAGAAGGTTGAGTGGGATATATGTAGAAAAGAGCATTCTTCATACATGCATCAATGACAAAAGAATTATCAGGAAACGAAATACGAATTCCATTCTTTATGAACTTTAAACAATAATCTTGCTCAAGAAGACGAGCAACGGATATTAAGTTCTCCCCAAAGGTAGGAACAAAATAAAAATTATTCAAGTTTAAAATGCGGTCTTCAAAAGACAGCGTCACGGATCCCACAGCCTTCGCAGACACCAGGCTCCCATCACCCCATTTGAAACAGAACTCGCCTTCATCTAAGCTTTTGGTTTTCTTGAAACCATTCAAAGAACAACAAATATGGTTAGTAGCAGCGGAGTCAAGAATCCACGTTGATACATTATCAGCTACTAAGCATGCTTCGGTAACTAGTACAATACTATGTTCCTTTGCTTTGAGATAGGCAGGACAATTCTTTTTATCGGCCTTATGAGGTCTCTTCTCAGTTCTAGAGGTGGAGGCTTTTTGCTCAGTAGCATGTGCCTCTCCTTGATTCCTCTTTCTCTTTGTGAGACCTACAGCAGTTTGAAATTCCTTCACAAGCTTGGTAACAGTGTACTCTAGCTTGTTTATGGAGTAGTTCATCTTGGAGGTATCAAGAGATGCGGGGAGAGTTTCTAAGATCATATCTATGACATTATTCCCATCAATCTCAGATCCTAGGATTTCCATTTTATTCAGATAACTAATGATCAGTATCATAAAGTCTCCAACAGGAGTCCTAGCCTTCATGTGATAGTTCATAAACTGTCGGACTGCTTGTTGCCTTATTTGACGCCTTTGCCCTCTAAACGTCTCAAGGAGATTGTAGAGCATGTCGGCGGCAGTCTCAATGTCACGATGTTGCTTTTTCAGCATATTGTTCATAGATGCTAAGATATAGTACCTCACAATCTCATCGGATCGAAGCCAGGCCGCTAAGGCGTCATTGTCCTCTTGAGTCGAATCATCATTCGTCAGTGGAGGACACGGGGTGGTGAGTATCCATTTGTGCTTGTTAACGGTAAGGACACTGTAGAGGTTACGTTTCGAATCTACGTAGTTTTTGGTTTCTAGTTTGTTTGAGGAAAGGATGATTGAGAGAGTGTTGAGAGACATGTTGCTTAATTAAGTTGAAACAAGTTTATGAGTAGTCTTTGGTTTAGGATTTAAGTTTCTTTAAGACTTTTATAAAATCCAAAGGTGTTATAAACCAAACGATAATTTACTCCCTCAAGAGAAGGCCGCAAAAAATCTCCACTTATAAGTAAATGACACATCATTAATGCTTAGCCAAGATGTCAATACACCAATTTTGACTAGCCACCTTTTAAATTGGTTTGATCACTCACATTCTTTCGCAGAGCCTCATGGGAGGATTACTAGGGATTGAGCCTAAGTGTGCAACCAACCACTTAGTCCAAAAGGTCAACTTTGAAAAACAATCCCCCAAGGGGAGGCCTTGTCATCATCGTCTTACTCTCGGACGTATCTCATTGAGCAATGATCGAAGAAAAAATTCCTTGGAGTACTCCCATTTAAGAGAGGGTCGCAAGAGCGGCTCTTAGTACCACGTTAATTGCTTCTTTCATTAGTGTTGGGGATCGTGGGATACAAACAACAAATATAACCCTCCCACTTAGTTTTTGGAGTTAGTACATCGACTCTTATAATTTCGGAAACAGATTTTCTAGTTAGAGAGCGATAGAGCGGACAACTAGAAAAGAATCCTAGATCTTCATGTTCAGAGCAGTGTTAGTGCATAAAGGCATAAGGGACATACTCGGATCTTTTACTATTTTCTATTTCGGGAAAGTGCATGAGGGAAGTGTGAACTTTAACTGATCACTCGAACACTTGAAAGTTTGAGATTACACATCTTTTTATTTTTTGGCTTGTCTACAAGGAGACCTCCCACTCAAATTTTCAAGAGCATATAGATTTTGAACATATGTGATATAGATATAGTTTTGAAAACATTTTGAAAACTTATTTGATTTAGATGACAAAATATTTTCATGTTTGAAAACGAAAACGGTTTTTCAAAATTCAAACTAGTTTTGTAAAAATTCAATTTCAATTAAACTTTCAAAAATCAAAATATTTTAATCTTACACATCATGTTTATAATCTTATGAAAAACATTTTAGCTTAAGAAATTTTTCTCATTAGAGTTCTATAACTCATGGTAGTGGGGCTGAAAATCCGGAATTCTAAAAAACTGGACTTTCGGAACAGACGCTCACGTCGGAGTCAAATCGCCATAACTGGCGGCTCCCATGTCCTTTTGACCTGAAGCCGGTGGCATTAGACAGAGGACAGACAGAGCTTTAATTTGATTCAAGAATCATTACATTTTGATTTCTAAGCAGAGAGTTATGCGACTTTTACTGCGGGTTTTACTCCAGCTCGAAGAAAAAGAAATAATTAAAGCTTGGTCCTTTTCAGGTGCGAAAAAGAATCGAGTGTAACGGAACGTTTTAGGAAGTTGTTAAAGCTTTTATTTGTGTTTTATTGGCAATGTAATAACATGGTATAAAAGAAATAACAACAAGTATAAAACGATTCAAGTAAAAATAAGAAACTAGTAAGACAAGAAAACTAGTCACAAAATTTACTCGAAATTTTCTCAAACTTAAAAACACGTTTTTCAATTATAAAAAATTTAAAACATTTAGAACTGATTCTAATGTGTTTTAATATCATACCAAACTCATAGAAAATCAACATGATTTTTAATTTAAAGGCAAGAGCAATAAATTAAAAAAATCTAAGAAAGCAATTCTAAGTTGTCACAAAATTAGTAAACTTTAGAAAACGATTTTCCAGCTCATATTTTTAAATACATGTACATGCATATCTTTGACCATAGCTCTGATACCATTTGTTGGAATTGATCTAGGGTTTAAAAAAAATTTTAACGCTTCGGTAAGCGGCGGAATTTTAAAAATTTTCTTTTGACAAGTAAAACGATTTTACTAACCTAGACAAAGAGCAAGCACATGTAAATAAAAAGTAATACGAGCAATAAAGGCATCAGCAATAAATTAAAAATGATTTTACAAAGTAAAACGATTTTACTAACCTTTAAAACACGTTTTTCAATATAAAAAATTAAAAACTTTTAGAACTGGTTCTAATGTGTTTTAAAAACATCCCAAACTCATAGAAAAACAACATGATTTTTAATTTAAAGGCATGAGCAATAAATTAAAAAATAATCTAAGATAACAATTCTAACTTGTCACAAAATTAGTAAACTTTCGAAAACGATTTTCGAGCTCATAATTTTAAATACATGTACATGCATACCTTTGACCATAGCTCTGATACCATTTGTTGGAATTGATCTAGGGTTTAAGAAAAAGTTTAACGCTTCGGTAAGCGGCGGAATTTTAAAAAATTTCTTTTTCAAGTAAAACAGTTTTTACTAACCTAAACAAAGAGCAAGCACATGTAAATAAAAACTAATATGAGCATAGAAGCTTACTAACCTTTTTAGACGCTTGAACATTGAGAAGCTTTTGGAAAAAGGTTGCAACGTTCGTCTCCCCTCGCAGCACGTCTCTCTTCCTTCCTCGGCAACTCGAGCAACCACCAAAGTTTCTATCACTAAATCACTCGAGAGAAAAGGAATTAGTGAGTGGGCACTTTTAAACACTACGACTTAAGAACAAGTCTTGAAGTCACAGAGCTAAACTCTAGGTCAAATGAGGACCTAGGTGCCAAAACAATAAAACGAAATTGAATAGAGAGAGAGAGAGAGGATCGGCCAAGCTAGAGAGAGAAGCTCTCAAATCTCTAGAACTTGGGATGAATGAAATGTGAAGAATGAGGCTCCTATATATAGGAGAGGTCTAACCTTCAATAATGTAGTTTCCTCTTCTATAGAATATCACATATTCATGAGCCAATTTCCTCTTTTGCTCTATGAGATACTCGGCCAAGGCAGCCTTCTAGAGGGCTTGGATTTGTTTCCTTCTTTTGTTCCTTGCCTTTCCTTTTGTCTACTTGGCCGAAATTCCTACAAGCATGTGTGGGAAATTTGTTTCCTCTTTTTCTTTTGGCAAGTATCATGATACATTTATACACAAAATATTCTCTCTTTCTTTGGGTATGTTGGGTGCCCATATAGTCTATATAAGGCTTCAAGAAGCTTTTCCATTTATTCATGACAACATGAAAAAATGCCCATTAAGAATTTTCAATAAAATTCTTATGAAATGAAATTAATCCACAAGGCCCAATGATCAAGTCATGGCCGAGTGTTATTGAGTCATCAAATGACCTTGTCAAAAAATTTATTGACGTTCATTTCATCCTATGTCTCAAAAGACAAAAATAACCTTTTGACTATTTTCGTTCTTGTTTTGACTTAGCTTCCAGTTTAACTATTCCTACTCGATATGATTCGTGACAGTGACCTCATGGATCCAAATGAACAAAGCTTGAGCTAAATACTTGGACTCAAAAGTTCACAAACCTTTTCCAAGTTTAGCTTAGTGGCAACTGACTCCACTAAAGAGTTGACACTGAAAATCTCTCGGTTCAAATGAATTTATTGTCTACTCAAGAATTCAACCTAATTGTAATGAGTGGATCCACAGAATATTATCAGGGTTTACCCTTCATGAATATCATCAGCTAGTCGGAATTTACAAAATTACCATTTTACCCTTCTAGCTGTTATTTCCTCAACTCCTTTGTCGCTTGTGAATAAGTTAGAAACAATGTATTGACGAGGAGCTAACAAGTCACATTGTTTCATCCAAAAGAGTCAGGACTCAGTTTGGACACTGGCCAGTTCATTTATTCACACTCCAAGGAACAAAGCATGAGGTGATATACATTGCATTTCAGCAATCTTGTGCATGAATTCCATATCTATGAGAACTTCACAAAGTTACTCATGACATTCTCACAACTTAGTACTTCACCAATAGGCCTTGTTCGGAATCACATAGTGAGTCCGAACTCTGACTTTCTCAAATGAGAATACGTAAGGTGTGAAATGGCATGTCTCATTTCAGGATTAAGGTAAGCACGATGCAATTCATACGTAGTGACTTCGAGACATAAGAGGTTAAATGGTTTGTTCTTATCTTGTCTCTAGAAGTGCACTGGCCAATTCAGTACCTTCGGAAGATACCTAGAAGAACTATAGAGTCTCCAACTCTCAATGTCTCATAACCAGACATCATAGATTCTTCTAACAATCATACTGGGGTCAATAGTCCTTTGACCCTTAGATTGCGAATGTATCGTTTTAAGCAAACTACGAAGAGTTTGTTCATGCAAATCTACATTTGTCTCTTCGTAAGTTGTTTAAGGACTAAAGACTAATGTTTTATCATAAAGCTTCAAACAGACAAGGAGGAATAAATGAACGTTTCAACTTTTTATTAATGAATAAGCTATTACAAGCAAGAGTCTTCATGGGACTTTATTACATCAAATGTACAAAATAAAGACTACAACTCTTCTTGTGGGCATCATTGACAACAACAGCATGGTAAGCCGCCGCGCTCTCCTTGTCGTTCTCCATAATCTGCATGCGCCGCAACAAGTCCCAGAAAATGAGGTTGCTTCGTTCTTGGCGCGCGAGCATCTATAAAAGCAAGTGATATACGCATGATCGAAACGAGCATAATGGTTGCACATGAGACGAGCAAACGGATCATACCTTTCGGGCGTCGCCAATCCCGTGTTGGAAATGCTCGAGGTCGCTCATCGTCAGCAGACCCTTGAAATCCCGCAGAGAGGTTTCAAGAATCCCTCGGGAAAACTGGTCCCTCAACTTTGCCGCCTCCGCTAGGAGCATCGAATCCATGCTATCCGACCCCGCCGACGTATGGGCACGCTTGTGGCCGGAGGGTGAACTGAAAGAGGTCGACGATGACGGTCGCTTGTTGGAAGAGATCGCCTCGTTTCTCACCCGTGTTGGCGATCCCCCGCGACGAGCCTCAGCTCGGGAACGAGCCGCGGTCACAGCTTCGACAGTAGGTTCCACTCTCGGCCCTCGCACTCGCGATCGATGTCGGACCATGATATCTGCAAAAGAGAAAAGGCGTCACTTGGTTAGAACATAGCAATAAGCAAAAGAGAAAAGGCGTCACTTGGTCAGGATCCTCCGCAACCTCCGCGCCGAGACCAGAGCGTGGACGAGTGTCGTCGCCAGGCACGAACCACCCAGTCCTCGCTATTAGGTCTTGGGACTCGAAGAGCGATCCCTGCCGCCTAGACTCCGGTACCGCCCTAATCACCGAGTCGAGCTCGGAATCCTTGACGTTGCCTATAGGTGAAAAATCGGCCGCGGGGCCAAAGGCAAGAGTCGCGGCCCCAAAAGCCGACTCGGACACCCACACCTAAGGGTATTTGTGCTTCGAAGTGACCTTGGTGATGATGGCGAGGCGCTTCCGATGTGATGCTAGGTAGGAGCCCTGCTTTCCGGGCACCCCTCGCACCATCATGAGGTCCTGTATGTCGTCCGTAGTGATGTCCCTCTTCTTCGCTGGATAGAGCATCATGTGACATGCCGCAACCGCTCGATAAAAGGATGGGGACATTTGCGAAGCATGTACCTCTAATCGAACCAACAACTCCTGGATAACCGGTTGGGAAGGCAACCTCAGTCCTCCGCGAAGAATCGCCTCATGGATCGCGGCGTACCCCTTTCGCGGGCGAGTCGGAAGATCATTGGGTAACGGTCTTAGGATCGACACAGACTCCGGGATGCTCTAACGTTTCCTCAGGCTCATGAATTGGTAATCGAGAGCAAACTCGGGATGTCAATGCCCGAGCAATCAAGGTCGCCCCTTATGGCCGACTCTCCGATCGGGAAGGTTATGCCCCGCGTTTCCTCTCGCGCGGTTAAGGAAAGAGTCGTTGCAGGTATGACGTGGCGGCTCGAAGAATCGCTCGAGCGCTCGGCGTCTGGAGCAGTGCTAGGGCAGGGGGTGACCCCCTCACGGCCACCCATTCGAGCCGGTCGGCTCCCCTCGTCCCCGGCGTGATTGCTCAGGCGCGCGCCCGGCCGTCGGCCGGCCGGGCCACCTCCGTCAGGCCGACCCAGCTCCTGACCGGCCGTGCTCCCTTCTATGCGCGCGTCCAACCCAAGGACCCAGCCCATCTCCTGCCTGGTTGGCTCCTCCATGCGCAGGGCCGGCCCAGGCGATCCATTGTCTTCAACGTGCGCGTCTGGCCCATCAGCCTAGCCCGGCTCTTGGCCGGCTGAGCCCTCCTCGTGCGCGCCCAGCCCGGTGACTCGGTCCTGCTGTTGGCCGGTTGGGCCCCCCTCGCGCGCGTCTAGGCCAGCGGCCCGGCCTGGTTCTTGGCCGGCTGGGTCCTCATCGCGCAGGCCCGGCCCAATTGGGCCTAGGGTTTGCCCAGGGGTCGAGCAGGCCACTGCCCCCTGGCCAGCGCCAACTGGCCGGGCCACCTCATGCCCGGCTTCGGCCCCTACGTGGGCAGTGTCACCCGGCGCCGGCGGCTCTCCAGTGGCACGCATCATCACCGGCGCGGCAAGGACCGAGATGGTTCCCTCTTGGGCGCGATCTACAGGCCACCCGACGGCCTCTCCCGGCCGAGCAAAGGTCTCCCCCGCATCGGGACCGGCCCATTAGACGCCGACACCGGCCGGCGCACCCCTCTCGGCGCCGGCCTCGCCGAGCGCGATCGCCCCGGGCTCGCTCGCTCCGCCCGGGCGTTTCCCCTCGCCGGCATGCCTGGTGGCCACCCCGACGACCCCACGCAGTCGAGTGGGGGCTTCCTCGGCACTTGGGTCGACCCAGATCGCCCCGCCCCCGGACAAGGCATCCTCCCCGGCGTCGTCCTCCTCCGACGCGTCTCCTCCAGCACCGGCCGCTCCATGCACGGCCTCCCTCGGCACGCGCGCCGCCAAGGCCACCTGTGGATGGTTGGGCATCGTTCCCCGACCTGGGTGGGTCCTTCGTGACACCTTCAGTGCCACCGGCGCCACCCTGAGCCGAGGCGCCTCCTCCGGCGCATGCGCCGTTCCCAGCATCCACCTGCCAGCGCTGGCCGTCTCCGGCACGCGCGCCCTCTCCCTCCCCGGCCAGCCACGCCTCCACCAATGAGAGATCTTCCCTGGTCATCTCTATTGCGTTAATTGAATTCGACAAGTGCAATGTGTCGGAGATCGTTGAAGGGGGCGAAAATTGGTCCCAAAAGTTATCAAAGTCTACGTGGTTATCCCCGAACAGGTGAAGCAAATCATCTTCAATGGTCCCACACCCCGATAGGCGGTCAATGGGGTCCATGGGTGCGAATAATGAGACAAAGTGATCAATGAAAAGAAAAAATAATAATTAAAGACGTCGGAACATACCTCTCGGCGACGGGCTGCTCCGACGGGCCGACGTCAGACTTTGAGTTTACCACGCGAGTTAAACTCAGTGATAAACTCGGGGGGCTAATGTTACCGGTCCACCCCGGCCCGGAAAAGCGGCGACGGCCGCGATAGCGACCGTCCTAGGACTCCTCCGACGCATGGCCGACCCAGAGCCGGTGCCCGGCCACGGCCGGCTCAGAGCCGGCACCCGGCCACGGCCGGCTCAGAGCCGGCCCTCGCCCAATGGTCGGCTCAGAGCCGGCGCTCTGCCGAGGGGATGCTCAAAACGCCCCTTGGTCGCCTATAAATACCGGGGTTCCTCCCCTGGTCCAGGTAATCCGAATTTGAGTAACAAAACGTTGTTGAACTCATACCTCGCTCGTTTCTCTCAAGTCTCGGCCTTTAAACACCTAAACCCTCTACATTCTACCTCGACCCTACTAATGTTGAGCGTCGGAGAGGTAAACAGAGGCAACCCCTCTGTTTCCCCTTTGTAGTTCACGCACTCTCTGTTGCTTTCCACGTATCGAGATGAGGTGAGCTTCATCTACAGCTAAGGGACAACTTGGGATACCAAGTCCGACACGCTCAAGCCGAAGTGAGACCACTTGGTCTGGCCTTGGGTCTAACCACTTTGGGCTCCTAAATAGTTGTCCGAAAACGAATGACAACACCTCCCACTCAGATTTTCAAGAGCTTATAGATTTTGAACATATGTGATATAGATATAGTTTTGAAAACATTTTGAAAATTCATTTGATTTGGATGACAAAATATTTTCAAGTTTGAAAACGAAAACGGTTTTTCAAAATTCAAACTAGTTTTGTAAAATTCAATTTCAATTAAACTTTCAAAAATCAAAACATTTTAATCTTTCACATCATGTTTATAATCTTATGAAAAAACATTTTTTCTCAAGAAAATTTTCTCATTAGAGTTCTATAACTCATGGTAGTGGGGCTGAAAATCCGAATTAAAAAAAAAAACTGGACTTTCGGAACAGCCGTGCACCTCGGAGTAAAATTGCCATAACTGGCGGCTCTGATATTCGTTTCACCTAAAGCCGGTGGAATTGGACAAAGGACAGACAGAGCTTTAATTTGATTCAAGAATCATTAAATTTTGATTCCTGAGCAGAGAGTTATGTCGTTTTTACTGCGGGTTTTACTCCAGATCGAAGAAAAAGAAATAATTAAAGTTAGGTCTTTTAAGGTGCAAAAAAGAATCGAGTGTAACGGAACGTTTTAGGAAGTTGTTAAAGCTTTTATTTGTATTCTATTAGCAAGGTAAAAACATGGTATAAAAGAAATAACAACAAGCATAAAACGATTCAACTAAAAATAAGAAATTAGTAAGACAAGAAAACTAGTCACAAAATTTTACTCAAAAATTTCTCAAACTTAAAAACACGTTTTTTAATATAAAAATTAAAAACTTTTAGAACTGATTCTAATGTGTTTTAATATCATCCCAAACTCATAGAAAAGAAATATGATTTTTAATTTACAGGCATGAGCAATAAATTAAAAAAAAAATCTAAGATAACAATTCTAACTTGTCACAAAATTAGTAAACTTTCGAAAACGATTTTCAAGCTCATATTTTTAAATAAATGTACATGCATATCTTTGGCCATAGCTCTAATACCATTTGTTGGAATTGATCTAGGGTTTAAGAAAAAGTTTAATGCTTCGGTAAGCGGCGAAATTTTAAAAATTTTATTTTTCAAGTAAAACAGTTTTTACTATCCTAGACAAAGAGCAAGTACATATAAATAAAACTATTATGAACATAGAAGTTTACTAACCTTTTTGGACGCTTGAACGTTGAGAAGCTTTTGGAAAAAGGTTACAATGTTCGTCTCTCCTCGCAGAACGTCTCTCTTCCTTCCTCGAAAGTTTCTATGTTCACTAAGGGAAGGCCCAGGGTCGCCTATGCACCGAGAGAAAGCCCAGGGTTTGCCATGCGCTAAGGGAAGGCCCAGGGTCTGCCATCAGTCAAGAGAAGGCCCTAGGTTGGCCATGCGCCGAGGGAAGGCCCAGGGTCGGCCCTGCGCCGAGGGAAGGCCCATGTTCGGCCATGCACCGAGGGAAGGCCCGGGGTCGGTAATTCGCCAAGGGAAGTCCCAGGGCCGGCCATGCACTGCGGGAAGTCCAAGTGTCGACCATGCACCGAGTGAAGACTCAAGGTCGGCCATCCGCCTAGCGACTGCCTAGGGTCTGCCATTCGGCGAGGGAAGACCTAGAGTCGGCCATATGCCGAGGGAAGGCCCAGTGTCAGCCATCGGCCGATTGAAGGCCCAGGGTCGGCCATGTCCCAAGGGAACGCCCAAGGTTGGCCATGCACCGAGGAAAGGCCCAGGGTCGACCATGCACCGAGGGAAGTCCTAGGGTCGAGCATGCACCGAGGGAAGGCCTAGGGTCGGCCATGCACCGAGGAAAGGCCCAAGGTTTGCCATCGGGAGAGGGAAGGCCCAGGTCGGCCATGTGCTGAGGGAAGGCCTAGGGTCGGCCATGTGCCAAGGGAAGGCCCAAGGTTGGCCATGCGCCGAGGGAAGGCCCAGGGTCGATTATGCGGCGAGGGAAGGCCTAGGGTCGAGCATGCACCGAGGGAAGGCCCAGGTTCGGCCATGCACTGAGGGAAGGCCTAGGGTTTGCCATCGGGCAAGGGAAGGCCCAGGTCGGCCATGTGCCGAGGGAAGGCCAAGGTTCGGCCATGCATCGAGGGAAGGCTCAGGTCCGGCCATGCACCGAGGGAAGGCCCAGGTTCGGCCATGTACCGACGGAAGGCCCAGGTCGGCCATGTGCTGAGGGAAGGCCAAGGTTCGGCCATGCGCCGAGGGAAAGCCCAGGGTCGGCCATGCGCCGAGGGAAGGCCCAGGGTCGGCCATGCGCCGCGGAAAGTCCAAGTGTCGACCATGTACCGAGTGAAGACTCAAGGTCGGCCATCCGCCTAGCGAACGCCTAGGGTCTGCCATTCGGTGAGGGAAGGCCTAGAGTCGGCCATATGCCGAGGGAAGGCCCAGTGTCAGCCATCGGCCGATTGAAGGCCCAGGGTCGGCCATGTGCCAAGGGAACGCCCAAGGTTGGCCATGCGCCGAGGAGAGGCCCAGGGTCGAGCATGCGCCGAGGGAAGGCCTAGGGTCGAGCATGCGCCGAGGGAAAGCCTAGGGTCGGCCATGCACCAAGGAAAGACCCAGGGTTTGCCATCGGGAGAGGGAAGGCCCAGGTCGGCCATGTGCCGAGGGAAGGCCCATTGTCGATTATGCACCGAGGGAAGGCCTAGGGTCGACCATGCGCCGAGGGAAGGCCTAGGGTTTGCCATCGGGCAAGGGAAGGCCCAAGTCGGCCATGTGCCGAGGGAAGGCCAAGGTTCGGCCATGCACCGAGGGAAGGCCCAGGTTCGGCCATGTACCGACAGAAGGCCCAGGTCGGCCATGTGCTGAGGGAAGGCCCCGGTTCGGCCATGCGCCGAGGGAAAGCCCAGGGTCGGCCATGCGCCGAGGGAAGGCCTAGGGTCGGAAATGCGCCGAAGGAAGGCCCAGGGTCGTCCATGCGTCGAGGGTAGGCCCAGGGTAGCCCATCCGCCGAGCGAAGGCCCAGGGTCGGCCATGCACCGACGAAAGGCCCAGGGTTTGCCGTCAGGAGATGGAGGGCCCAGGTCGGCCATGTGCCGAGGGAAGGACAAGGTTCGGCCATGCACCGAGGGAAGGCCCAAGTTTCGCCATGTACCGAGGGAAGGTCCAGGTTTGGCCATGTGCCGAGGGAAAGCCCAGGTTCGGCCATGCGCCGAGGTAAGGCCCAGGGTCAGCCATGCGCCGAGGGAAGGCCTTTGGTCGGCCATGTGCCAAGGGAAGGCCCAAGGTTGGCCATGCGCCGATGGAAGGCCTAGGGTCGATTATGAGCCGAGGGAAGGCCTAGGGTCGAGCATGCACCGAGGGAAGGCCCAGGGTCAGCCATGCACCGAGGGAAGGCCTAGGGTTTATCATCGGGCAAGGGAAGGCCTAGGTCGGCCATGTGCCGAGGGAAGGCCAAGGTTTGGCCATGCACCGAGGGAAGGCCCAAGTTCGGCCATGTACCGACGGAAGGCCCATGTCGGCCGTGTGCTGAGGGAATGCCCAGGTTCGGCCATGTGCCGAGGGAAAGCCCAGGGTCGGCCATACGCCGATGGAAGGCCCAGGGTCGGCCATGCGCCGAAGGAAGGCCCAGGGTCGGCCATGCGCTAAGGGAAGGCCTAGGGTCTGTCATACGCTAAGGGAAGGCCTAGGGTTGCCTATGCACCGAGAGAAGGCCCAGGGTCGGCCATTCGCTAAGGGAAGGCCCAGGGTCTGCCATCAGCCAAGAGAAGGCCATAGGTTGGCCATGCGCCGAGGGAAGGCCCAGGGTCGGCCCTGCGCCGAGGGAAGGCCCATGTTCGGCCATGCACCGAGGGAAGGCCCAGGGTCGGTAATGCACCGAAGGAAGTCCCAGGGCCGGCCATGCACCGCGGAAAGTCCAAGTGTCGACCATGCACCGAGTGAAGACTCAAGGTTGGGCATCCACCTATCGAACGCCTAGGGTCTGCCATTCGGCGACAGAAGGCCTAGAGTCGGCCATATGCCGAAGGAAGGCCCAGTGTCAGCCATCGGCCGATTGAAGGCCCAGGGTCGGCCATGTGCCAAGGGAATGCCCAAGGTTGGCCATGCGTCGAGGAAAGGCCCAGGGTCGACCATGCGCCGAGGGAAGGCCTAGGGTCGAGCATGCGCCGAGTGAAGTCCTAGGGTCGGCCATGCACCCAGGAAAGGCCCAGGGTTTGCCATCGGTAGAGGGAAGGCCCAGGTCGGCCATGTGCAGAGGGAAGGCAAAGGTTCGGCCATGCACCGAGGGAAGGCCCAGGTTTCGCCATGTACCGAAGGAAGGTCCAGGTTTCGCCATGTGCCGAGGGAAGGCCCAGGTTCGGCCATGCGCCGAGGGAAGGCCCAGTGTCGGCCATGCGCCGAGGGAAGGCCTAGGGTCGGTGATGTGCCAAGGGAAGGCCCAAGGTTGGCCATGCGTCGAGGGAAGGCCCTGGGTCGATTATGCGCCGACGGAAGGCCTAGGGTCGAGCATGCGCCGAGGGAAGGCCCAGGGTCGGCCATGCACCGAGGGAAGGCCTAGGGTTTCCCATCCGGCAAGGGAAGGCCCAGGTCGGCCATGTGCCGAGGGAAGGCCAAGGTACGGCCATGCACCGAGGGAAGGTCCAGGTTCGGCCGTGTATAGATGGAAGGCCCAGGTTGGCCATGTGCTGAGGGAAGGCCCAGGTTCGGCCATGCGCCGAGGGAAAGCCCAGGGTCGGCCATACGCCGAGGGAAGGCCTAGGGTCGGCCGTGCGCCGAAGGAAGGCCTAAGGTCGGCCATGCGTAGAGGGTAGGCCCAGGGTAGCCCATCCGCCGAGGGAAGGCCCAGGGTCCGCCATGCACTGAGGGAACGCCCTGGGTCGCCTATGTACGGAGAGAAGGCCCAGGGTCGGCTATGCGCTAAGGGAAGGCCCAGGGTCCGCCATCTGCCAAGAGAAGGCCCTAGGTTGGCCATGCGCCGAGGGAAGGCCCAAGGTCTGCCCTGCGCCGAGGGAAGGCCCATGTTCGGCCATGCGCCGAGGGAAGGCCCAGGGTCGGTAATGCGCCGAGGGAAGTGCTAGGGCCGGCCATGCACCGCGGGAAGTCCCAGTGTCGGCCATGCACCGAGTGAAGACTCAAGGTCGACCATCCCTCTCGCGAACGCCTTGGGTCGGCCATTCGGCGAGGGAAGGCCTAGGTTTGGCCATGTGCCGAGGAAGGCCCAGGTTCGGCCATGCGCCGAGGGAAGGCCCAGGGTCGGCCATGCGCCGAGGGAAGGCCTAGGGTCGGCCATGTGCTAAGGAAGGCCCAAGGTTGGCCATGCGCCGAGGGAAGGCCCAAGGTTGATTATGCGCCAAGGGAAGGCCTAGGGTCGAGCATGTGCCGAGGGAAGGCCTAGGGTCGGCCATGCACCGAGGGAAGGCTAGGGTGTGCCATCAGGCAAGGGAAGGCCCAGGTCGGCCATGTGCCGAGGGAAGGCCAAGGTTCGGCCGTGCACCGAGGGAAGGCCCAAGTTCGGCCATGTTCCGACGGAAGGCCCAGGTCGGCCATGTGCCAAGGGAAGGCCAAGGTTAAGCCATGCACCGAGGGAAGGCCCAGGTTCGGCCATGTACCGACGGAAGGACCAGGTCGGCCATGCGCCGAGGGAAAGCGCAGGGTTAGCCGTGCGCCGAGGGAAGGCCCATGGTCGGCCATGCGCCGAAGGAAGGCCCAGGGTCGACCATGCGCTAAGGGAAGGCCCAGGGTCCACCATGCGCTAAGGGAAGGCCCAGAGTCGCCTATGCACCGAGAGAAGGCCCAGGGTCGGCCCTGCGACGAGGGAAGGCCCAGGGTCGGCCCTGCGCCGAGGGAAGGCCCAGGGTCGGCTCTGAGCCGAGGGAAGGAAAACGTTCGGCCATGCGCCGAGGGAAGTCCCAGGGCCGGCCATGAACCGCGGGAAGTCCAAGTGTTGACCATGCACCGAGTGAAGACTCAAGGTCGGCCATCCGCCTAGCGAATGCCTAGGGTCTGCCATTTGGCGATGGAACGCCTAGAGTCGGCCATATGCCGAGGGAAGGCCCAATGTCAGCCATCGGCCGATTGAAGGCCCAGGGTCGGCCATGTGCCAAGGGAACGCCCAAGGTTGGCCATGCGCCGAGGAAAGGCCCAGGGTTGACCATTCGCCGAGGGAAGGCCTAGGGTCGAGCATATGCCGAAGGAAGGCCTAGGGTCGGCCATGCACTGAGGAAAGGCCCAGGCTTTGCCATCGGGAGAGGGAAGGCCCACGTCGGCCATGTGCCGAGGGAAGACCAAGGTTCGGCCATGCACAGAGGGAAGGCCCAGGTTTCGCCATGTACCGAGGGAAGGTCTAGGTTTGGCCATGTGCCGAGGGAAGGCCTAGGGTCGGCCATGTGCCAAGGGAAGGCCCCAGGTTGGCCATGCGCCGAGGGAAGGCCCAAGGTAATTTATGCGCCAAGGGAAGGCCCAGGGTCCGCCATGCACCGAGGGAAGGCCCAGGGTCAGCCATGCGTCGAGGGTAGGCCCAGGGTCGGCCATGCGCCAAGGGAAGGCCCAGGGTCGGCCATGCGTCGAGGGTAGGCCCAGGGTAGCCCATCCGCCGAGGGAAGGCCCAGGGTCCTCCATGCACCGAGGGAACGCTAGGGTTGCCTATGCACCGAGAGAAGGCCTAGGGTCAGCCATGCGCTAAGGGAAGGCCCAGGGTCCGCCTTCAGCCAAGAAAAGGCCCTAGGTTGGCATTGCGCCGAGGGAAGCCCAAGGTTCGGCCATGCACCGAGGGAAGGCCCAGGTTCGGCCATGTAACGACGGAACGCCCAGGTCGGCCATGCGCTGAGGGAAGGCCCAGGTTCGGCCATGAGCCGAGGGAAAACCAAGGGTCAACCATGCGTCGAGGGAAGGCCCAGGGTCGGCCATGGGCCGAAGGAAGGCCCAGGGTCGGCCATGCGCCGAGGGAAGGCCCAAGGTCGGCCATGGGCCGAAGGAAGGCCCAGGGTCGACCATCCGTTGAGGGTAGGCCCAGGGTAGCCCATCCACCGAGGGAAGGCCCAGGGTTCGCCATGCACCGAGGGAACGCCCAGGGTCGCCTATGCACCGAGAGAAGGCCCAGGGTCGGCCAGGAGCTAAGGGAAGGCCCAGGGTCCGCCATTAGCCAAGAGAAGGCCCTAGGTTGGCCATGCGCCGAGGGAAGGCCCAGGGTCGGCCCTGCGCCGAGGGAAGGCCCATGTTCGGCCATGCGCCGAGGGAAGGCCCAGGGTCGTTAATGCGCCGAGGGAAGTCCCAGGGCCCGCCATGCACCGCGGGAAGTCCCAGTGTCGGCCATGCACCGAGTGAAGACTCAAGGTCGGCCATCCCTCTAGCGAACGCCTAGGGTCGGCCATTCGGCGAGGGAAGGCCTAGGTTTGGCCATGTGCCGAGGGAATGCCCAGGTTCGGCCATGCGCCGAGGGAAGGCCCAGGTTCGGCCATGCGCCGAGGGCAAGCCTATGGTCGGCCATGTGCCAAGGGAAGGCCCATGGTTGGCCATGCGCCGAGGGAAGGCCCAGGGTCGATTATGCGCCAAGGGAAGGCCTAGGGTCGAGCATGCTCCTAGGAAAAGCCCAGGGTCGGCCATCTGCCGAGGGAAGGCCAAGGTTCGGCCATGCACCGAGGGAAGGCCCAGGTTCGGCCATGTACCGACGGAAGGCGCAAGTCGGCCATGTGTTGAGGGAAGGCCTAGGTTCGGCCATGCGCCGAGGGAAAGCCTAGCGTCGGCCATGCGCCGAGGGAAGGCCCAGGGTCGGCCATGCGCTAAGGGAAGGCCCAGGGTCGGCCATGCGCCAAAGGAAGGCCCAGGGTCCGCCATGCACTAAAGGAAGGCCGAGGGTCACCTATGCACCGAGAGAAGGCCCAGGGTCGGTCATGCGCAAATGGAAGGCCCAGGGTCTGCCATCAGCCAATAGAAGGCCCTAGGTTGGCCATGCGCCGAGGGAAGGCCCAGGGTTGGCCCTGCGCCGAGGGAAGGCCCATGTTCGGCCATGCGTCGAGGGAAGGCCTAGGGATGGTAATGCGCCGAGGGAAGTACCAGGGCCGGCCATGCACCGCGGGAAGTCCAAGTGTCGACCATGCACCGAGTGAAGACTCAAGGTCGTCCATCCGCCTAGCGAACGCCTAGGGTCTACCATTCGGCGAGGGAAGGCCTAGAGTCGGCCATATGCCGAGGGAAGGCCCAGTGTCAGCCATCGGCCGATTGACGGCCCAGGGTCGGCCATGTGCTAACGGAACGCCCAAGGTTGGCCATGCGCCGAGGAAAGGCCCAGGGTCGACCATTCGCCGAGGAAAGGCCTAGGGTCGAGCATCCGCCGAGGGAAGGCCCAGGGTCGGCTATGCGCCGAGGAAAGGCCCAGGGTTTGCCATCGGGAGAGGGAAGGCTCAGGTCGGCCATGTACCGAGGGAAGGCCAAGGTTCGGCCATGCACCGAGGGAAGGCACAGGTTTCACCATGTACCGAGGGAAGGTCTAGGTTTGGCCATGTGCCGAGGGTCCACCATGCGCTAAGGGAAGGCCCAGGGTCCACCATGCGCTAAGGGAAGGCCCAGGGTCGCCTATGCACCGAGAGAAGGCCCAGGGTCGGCCCTGCGCTGAGGGAAGGCCCACGTTCGGCCATGCGCCGAGGGAAGGCCCAGGGTCGGTTATGCGTCGAGGGAAGTACCAGGGCCGGCCATGCACCGCGGGAAGTCCAAGTGTCGACCATGCACCGAGTGAAGACTCAAGGTCGGCCATCCGCCTAGCGAATGCCTAGGGTCTGCCATTTTGCGATGGAACGCCTAGAGTCGGCCATATGCCGAGGGAAGGCCCAATGTCAGCCATCGGCCAATTGAAGGCCCAGGGTCGGCCATGTGCCAAGGGAACGCCCAAGGTTGGCCATGCGCCGAGGAAAGGCCCAGGGTTGACCATTCGCCGAGGGAAGGCCTAGGGTCGAGCATACGCCGAAGGAAGGCCTAGGGTCGGCCATGCACTGAGGAAAGGCCCAGGCTTTGCCATCGGGAGAGGGAAGGCCCACGTCGGCCATGTATCGAGGGAAGACCAAGGTTCGGCCATGCACCGAGGGAAGGCCCAGGTTTCGCCATGTACCGAGGGAAGGTCTAGGTTTGGCCATGTGCCGAGGGAAGGCCTAGGGTCGGCCATGTGCCAAGGGAAGGCCCCAGGTTGGCCATGCGCCGAGGGAAGGCCCAAGGTCAATTATGCACCAAGGGAAGGCCCAGGGTCGGCCATGCACCGAGGGAAGGCCCAGGGTCGGCCATACGTCGAGGGTAGGCCCAGGGTCGGCCATGCGCCAAGGGAAGGCCCAGGGTCGGCCATGCGTCGAGGGTAGGCCCATGGTAGCCCATCCGCCGAGGGAAGGCCTAGGGTCCTCCATGCACCGAGGGAACGCCCAGGGTTGCCTATGCACCGAGAGAAGGCCTAATGTCAGCCATGCGCTAAGGGAAGGCCCAGGGTCCGCCATCAGCCAAGAAAAGGCCCTAGGTTGACATTGCGCCGAGGGAAGGCCAAGGTTCGGCCATGCACCGAGGGAAGGCCCAGGTTCGGCCATGTAACGACGGAACGCCCAGGTCGGCCATGCGCTGAGGGAAGGCCCAGGCTCGGCCATGAGCCGAGGGAAAACCAAGGGTCAACCATGCATCGAGGGAAGGCCCAGGGTCGGCCATGGGCCGAAGGAAGGCCCAGGGTCGGCCATGCACCGAGGGAAGGCCCAGGGTCGGCCATGGGCCGAAGGAAGGCCCAGGGTCGACCATGCGTTGAGGGTAGGCCCAGGGTAGCCCATCCACCGAGGGAAGGCCCAGGGTCCGCCATGCACCGAGGGAAGGCCAAGGGTCGCCTATGCACCGAGAGAAGGCCCAGGGTCGGCCAGGAGCTAAGGGAAGGCCCAGGGTCCGCCATTAGCCAAGAGAAGGCCCTAGGTTGGCCATGCGCCGAGGGAAGGCCCAGGGTCGGCCCTGCGCCGAGGGAAGGCCCATGTTCGGCCATGCGCCGAGGGAAGGCCCAGGGTCGGCCATGCGTCGAGGGAAGGACCAGGATCGGCCATGCACCGAGCGAAGGCCAAGGGTGGCCCATGCAGCGAGGGAAGAACCAGGGTCGGCCATGCAGCGAGGGAAGGCCCAGGGTCGGCCATGTGCCGAGAGAAGGCCTAGGGTCGGCCATTAGCCGAGTGAAGGCCCTTGAATGTCCATGCACCGAGGGAAGGCCCAGGGTCGGCCCTGCACCGAAAAAAGGGCCATGGTCGGTAATGCACCGAGGGAAGACCTTGGGTCGGCCATGCGCCGAGGGAAGGCCCATGCTGGCCATGTGCCGAGGGAAGGTCCAAAATCGGCCATGCGACAGAGGAACGCTAACGGTCGGCCATGTGCCGAGGGAAGGCGCAGGGTCGGCCATGCGCTGAAGGAAGGCCCAGGGTCGGTCATCGGCCGAGGGAAGGCGAGTGTTGACCATGCGCCGAGGAAAGGCACAGGTTCGGCAATGCGCCGAGGGAAGGCCCAGGGCCGGCCATGCATCGAGGGAAGGCCCAGTGTCGGTCATGCTCCGAGGGAAGACTCAGGGTTGGCGATCCGCCTAAGGAACACCCAGGGTTGGCCATTCGGCGAGGGAAGGACCATGGCCGGCCATGCGCCGAGGGAAGGCCCAGTGTTAGTCATCGGCGGAAGGAAGGCCCAGGACCGGCCATTAGCCGAGGGAAGGCCAAGGGTCGGCCATCAGCCGAGGGAAGGCCCTGGGTTGGCCATGCGTCGAGGAAAGGCCCAGGGTCGGCCATTCGCCGAGGGAAGGCCAAGGGTCGCCCATGCACCGAGGGAAGGCCCAGGGTCGTCCATGTTGGCAATGGTGCCCACAAGAAGAGTAGTAGTGTCTATTTATGTACATTTGATGTCATATAGTCTTACGAAGACTCTTGCTTGTAATTGCCTATTCATTCATTAATAAAGTTGAAACGTTCATTCATTCTTTCCTTGTTTGAAGCTTTATGATAAAACCTTAGTCTTTTAGTCCATAAACAAACTTAACAACTTACGAAGAGACAAATGTAGATTTGCATGAACAAACTCTTCGTAGTTTGCTTAAAACGATATATTCGCAATCTAAGGGTCAAAGGACTATTGACCTCAGTATGATTGTTAGAAGAATCTATGATGTCTGGTTATGAGGCATTGAGAGTTGGGGACTCTATAGTTCTTCTAGGTATCTTCCGAAGGTACTGAATTGACCAGTGCACTTCTAGAGACAATATAAGAACAAACCATTTAACCTCTTATGTCTCGAAGTCACTATGTATGAATTGCATCATGCTTACCTTAATCCTGAAATGAGACATGCCATTTCACACCTTAGTATTCTCATTTGAGAAAGTCAAAGTTCGGACTCACTATGTGATTCCGAACAAGGCCTATTGGTGAAGTACTAAGTTGTGAGTCTGTCATGAGTAACTTTGTGAAGTTCTCATAGATATGGAATTCATGTACAAGATTGCTGAAATGCAATGTATGTCACCTCATGCTTTGTTCCTTGGAGTGTGAATAAATGAACTGGCCAGTGTCCAAATTGAGTCCTGACTCTTTTGGATGAAACAATGTGACTTGTTAGCTCCTCGTCAATACATTGTTTCTAACTTATTCACAAGCGACAAAGGAGTTGAGGAAATAACAGCTAGAAGGGTAAAATGGTAATTTAGTAAATCCCGACTAGCTGATGACATTCATGAAGGGTAAACATAGATAATATTCAGTGGATCCGCTCATCGTAATTAAGTCGAATTCTTGAGTAGAAAATAAATTCATTTGAACCGAGAGATTTTCAGTGTCAGCTCTTTAGTGGAGTCAGTTGGCATTAAGCTAAACTTGGAAAAGGTTTGTGAACTTTTGAGTCCAAGTGTTTAGCTCAAGCTTTGTTCATTTGGGTCCATGAGGTCACTGTCACGAATCACATCGATAGGAATAGTTAAACTGGAAGCTAAGTCAAAACAAGAACGAAAATTGTCGAAAGGGTATTTTTGTCTTTTGAGACATAAGGATGAAATGGATGTCAATAAATTTTGACAAGTTCATTTGATGACTTAATGTCACTCGGCCATAATATGATTAATTGGGCCTTGTGAATTAATTTCGTTTCATAAGAATTTTATTGAAAATTCTTAATGGGCTTTTCTCATATTGTTATGAACAAATGAAGAAGCTTCTAGAAGCTCCTTCTAGATGAGGATAGGCGCCCAAGTACCCAAGGAAAAGAGAGATTATTTTGTGCATAAATGTATCAAGATACTTGCCAAAAGAAAAAGAGGAAACAAATCTCCTCCATGAGGAAAGTAGATGTTCGGCCAAACAAGCCAAGAGAAAGTCAAAGGCAAGGCATGGAATAAAAGAGGAAACTAATCCCTTGGGGATGTGTTTGATGTAGGCGCCCATTTAGGGGATTTGGGCAATAAAAGATTGCTCAAAAAGGCTTGGAAAATAAGAGGAAACTACTTCCTTCCAAGGCCAACCCTTCTCCTATAAATAGGACCCTCATTCCTCTCATTCCATTCATCCCACACAAGTTAGAGATTGAGAGACTCTCTCTCTAGAACTTGTGGCCGAAAATCCTCTCTCTCTCTCTCTAGTTTATTTTCGATTTTTTCTTGTCTTGGCACCTAGGTCCTCACTCGACCTAGTGTTTAGCTCTGCGACTTCAAGACTTGTTCTTAAGTCGTAGTGTTTAAAAGTGCCCACTCACTGATTCCTTCTTTTCGAGTGATTTAGTGATAGAAACTTTCGTGGTTGCTCGAGGTGCCGAGGAAAGGAAGAGAGACATGCTGCGAGGGGAGACGAGCGTTGCAAACTTTCCACAAGCTTCTTCAAAGTTCAAGCTTCAAGAAAGGTTAGTAAACTTCTAGCTCATATTGGTTTTTAATTACATGTACTTGCACTTGTCTAGGTTAGTAAAAACTGTTTTACTTGTAAAAGAAAATTTTTAAAATTCCGCCGCTTACCGAAGCGTTAATTATTTTCTCAAACCCTAGATCGATTCCAACAAATGGTATCAGAGCTATGGTCAAAGATATGCATGTACATGATTTTAAAATTATGAGCTTGAAAATCGTTTTCGAAAGTTTACTAATTTTGTGACAAGTTAGAATTGTAATCTTAGATTTTTTTTTAATTTAATGCTCTTGCCTTTAAATTAAAAAGCATGTTGATTTTCTATGAGTTTGGGATGTTTTTAAAACACATTAGAATCAGTTCTAAAAGTTTTTAATTTTTTATATTGAAAAACGTGTTTTAAAGGTTTGAGAAATTTCGGTAAATTTTGTGACTAGTTACTTTGTCTTTCTAGTTTCTTTTATTTACCGTATTCGTTTTATGCTTGTTGTTATTTCTTTTATTCTATGTTATTACCCTGCTAATAAAACACAAATAAAATCTTTAAACAAAATCTTAAAACGTTCCGTTACACTTGATTCTTTTTCGCACCTAAATAGGACCAAGCTTTAATTTATTTCTTTTTCTTCGAGCTGGAGTAAACCCACATTAAAAGTGCTCAGAAATCTAAATTTAATGATTCCTAAATCAAATTAAAGCTCTGTCTGTCCTCTGTCCAATGCCACCGGTTTCGGCTGAAAAGGACATCGGAGCCGCCAGATATGGTGATTTTACTCCGAGGTGCGCGGCTGTCTGAAACTCCAGTTTTTTAGAAATCCGGATTTTCAAACCCCACTACCATGAGTTATAGAACTCTAATGAGAAAATTTTCTTGAGAAAAAATATTTTTCATATGATTATAAACATGATGTGTAAGATTAAAATGTTTTGATTTTTGAAAGTTTAATTGAAATTGAATTTTTACAAAACTAGTTTGAATTTTGAAAAACCGTTTTCACTTTCAAACTTGAAAATATTTTGTCATCCAAATCAAATAAATTTTCAAAATGTTTTCAAAACTATATCTATATCACATATGTTCAAAATCTATATGCTCTTGAAAATTTGAGTGGGAGGTCTCCTTGTAGACAAGCCGAAAAATAAAAAGATGTGTAATCTCAAACTTTCAAGTGTTCGAGTGAGTTGAAGTTCACACTTCCCTCACGCACTTTCCCGAAATAGAAAATAGGAAAAGATCGAGTATGTACCTTATGCCTTTATGCACTAATACTGCTCTGAACATGTCGATCTAGGATTCTCTTCTAGTTGTCCGCTCTGTCGCTCTCTAACTAGGAAATTTGTTTCCGAACTTATAAGAGTCGATGAACCATCTCCAAAAACTAAGTGGGAGGGTTATATTCGTTGTTTGTAACCCGCGATCCCCAACACTAATGAAAGATGCAATAACGTGGGACTAAGAGCCGCTCTTGCGACCCTCACTTAAATGTGAGTACTCCAAGGCGTTATTGCTTCGATCATTGCTCAATGAGCTACGTCCGAGAGTGATGCAATGATGACAAGGCCTCCCCTTGGGGGATTGTTTTTCAAAGCTGATCTTTTGGACTAAGTGGTTGGTTACACACTTAGGCTCAATCCCTAGTAATCCACCCTTGAGACTCTGCGAAAGGATATGAGTGATCAAACCAATTTACAAGGTGGCTAGTCAAAGCTGATGTATTGACATCTTGGCTAAGCATTAATGATGTGTCATTTACTTATAAATGGAGATTTTTTGCGGCCTTCTCTTGAGGGAGTAAATTATCGTTTGGTTTATAACACCTTTGGATTTTACAAAAGTCTTAACAAACTTAAATCCTAAACCAAAGACTAATCATAAACTTGTTTCAACTTATATAGGCAATATGTCTCTCAACCATCTCTCAATCTTTCTTTCCTCGATCAAACTCGAAAACGAAAACTACGTAGATTTGAAACGTAACCTCGACATAATACCTACCGTTACCAAGCACAAATGGGTACTCACCACCCCGTGTCCTCCTCTAACGAATGATGATTCAACTCAAGAGGACAATGACGCCTTAGCGGCCTGGCTTCGATCCGATGAGATTGTGAGGTACTATATCTTGGCATCTATGAACAATATGCTGAAAGAGCAACATCGTAACTTCGAGACTGCCGCTGACATGCTCTACAATCTCCTTGAGATGTTTGGAGGGCAAAGGCGTCAAACAAGGCTACAAGCAGTCCGACAGTTTATGAACTGTCATATGCAGGCTAGGACTCCTATTGGAGACTTCATGATACTGATCATTAGTTTTCTGAATAAAATGGAAATCCTAGGATCTGAGATTGATGGGAAGAATATCATAGATATGATCTTAGAAACTCTCCCCTCATCTCTTGATACCTCCAAGATGAACTACTTCATAAACAAGCTAGAGTACACTGTGACCAAGCTTATGAAGGGACTTCACACTGCTGTAGGTCTCACTAAGAGAAAGAGGAATCAAGGAGAGGCACATGCTACTGAGCAAAAAGCCTCCGCCTCTGGAACTAAGAACAAACCTTACAAAGCCGATAAAAAGAACTGTCCTGCCTATCCCAAAGCAAAGGAACATAGTATTGTACTAGTTACCGAAGCATGCTTAGTAGCTGATAATGTATCAACGTGGATTCTTGACTCCGCTGCTACTAACCATATTTGTTGTTCCTTGAATGGTTTCAAGAAAACCAAAAGCTTAGAGGAAGGCGAGTTCTGTTTCAAATGGGGTGATGGGAGCCTGGTGTCCGCGAAGGCTGTGGGATCAGTGACGCTGTCTTTTGAAGACCGCACTTTAAACTTGAATAATGTTTATTTTGTTCCTACCTTTGGGAAGAACTTAATATCCGTTGCTCGTCTTCGTGAGCAAGATTATTGTTTAAAGTTCATTAAGAATGGAATTCGTATTTCGTTTCCTGATAATTCTTTTGTCACTGATGCATGTATGAAGAATGCTCTTTTTTACATCTATCCCACTCAACCTTCTCATTTAGACACCGAAATAGATAACGATCTAATTAGGGAGCCAAAGAGGATCAAACTTTCTGAATCCTCCGATCTAACAAAATCAACATACCTCTGGCACTTAAGACTTGGTCATATCAGTCTAGATAGGATTAAGAGACTTGTGAGGGATGGTCCACTCCAAGCCTCTGCATTAGGTTCACTACCTACTTGTGAATCCTGTATAGAAGGAAAAATGACTAAGCGACCTTTCTCCGATAAGGGTCGAAGAGCCACTGAGTTGCTGGAACTAATACATTCTGATGTATGTGGTCCGCTCAACCAACAGGCACGTGGAGGATACGAATACTTCGTTACCTTCACTGATGATTACTCAAGATATGGGTTTGTCTATTTGCTTAAACACAAATCCGAGACCTTTAACGTATTTAAGGTCTTTAGGGCTTTAGTGGAAAAGCAAACTGGCAAAGTGATCAAAACCCTTCGATCTGATCGAGGTGGTGAGTATATGTCTGGAGAGTTCGATGACTTTCTTAAAGAAGAATGTATCGCTTCTCAGCTTACCGCACCTGGCACACCTCAACAAAACGGAGTGTCAGAGAGAAGAAACCGAACTCTTATGGAGATGGTTAGATCAATGATGAGTTACTCATCACTCCCGCTTTCCTTTTGGGGATATGTCCTTGAAACAGCCGCCTATATTCTGAACCAAGTTCCGTCCAAAACGGTTCCTGGTACTCCTTATGAACGATGGACTGGCCGTAAAGTGAATCTTGGCCGCATCCGAATTTGGGGTTGCCCTGCACACGTGCTGAGGCAAAAGACTAGCAAGTTGGCTAGTAGGTCAGAATTGTGCCTGTTTGTAGGATATCCGAAGGAAACCAAAGGTTTTACTTTCTATAGTCCCGAGGACGATAAGACTTTCGTTAGCACGAATGCTCGTTTCCTTGAGGAGGACTTTATGAAGGATGCAAAACCTAGAAGCAAAATTGTGCTTGAAGAAAAGTTGGGTGAGGAAGCTTCTACCTCATCTGTAAGAACTGTTCTTACCCCAACTGAAACACAACCTAACTCATCAGAATCTCGTCAAGTAGTACTTAGACGTAGTGGGAGGGCTACTCAAAAGCCTGACAGGTATATGTCTTATGGAGACTCTCTTGTAGCCGTCTCCGACATGGATGACCCTGTTTCCTATAGCCAAGCAATGGCTTGTTCTGAATCAAACCTTTGGCTTGACGCCATGAAAGTTGAAATGCACTCGATGTATGTCAACAATGTCTGGAAAGTTGTAGACCTTCCTGAAGGGATTAAACCCGTAGGGTGTAAGTGGATATACAAGAAGAAAAGGGGTCCTGATGGGAACGTCGAGACGTTCAAAGCACGACTTGTGGCGAAGGGTTATACCCAACAAGAAGGGATTGACTATGAAGAAACCTTCTCGCCAGTCGTGATGCTTAAATCCATCCGCATACTCCTATCCATAGCTCCAGCTCTCGACTATGAGATCTGGCAAATGGATGTCAAGACAGCCTTTCTGAATGGCAATCTTGACGAGCGCATTTACATGGCTCAACCAGACGGTTTCGTGGATAAAGGTTCAAGAGACCAAGGTTTGTGAGTTGCTTAAATCCATTTATGGACTAAAGCAAGCATCTAGGTCATGGAATATTAGATTCGATGAAACTGTAAAGAGCTTCGGCTTTGAACAGTCAATATATGAGCCTTGTGTTTACAAGTTAATACACGAAGGCAAAGTTGTGTTTCTGGTACTATATGTCGATGATATACTACTCATTGGTAATGACGTGGGTAAGTTATCTGAGGTTAAGGTCTAGCTGGCAAAGTAATTCGATATGAAGGATCTAGGAGAAGCCGCATACATTCTGGGAATCCAAATCTTTCGAGATAGGAAAAACCGGACCCTGTCGCTCTCTCAAGCATCTTATATTGATAAGGTGATGGATCGCTTCTCGATGCAAGACTGCAAGAGGGGTCAAACACCCTTTAGGCATGGAGTTTCACTCTCTAAGGACCAGTCTCCCAAGACTGCACAAGAGATTGAAGACATGAGGAAGATTCCTTACGCCTCTGCCGTAGGAAGCCTCATGTATGCTATGTTTTGCACTAGACCTTATATATGTTTCGCCGTTGGCGTAGTTAGCCGTTTCCAATCTAACCCTGGACCCGAGCACTGGATTGCTGTTAAGCATGTTCTTAAGTATCTTCGAAGAACTAGGAACTTGATGCTTACATACTCAGGTACTGACCTGACTATGACGGGATATACCGACTCCGATTTTCAAGCGGATAAGGATTCCAGGAAATCCACTTCGGGATCCGTGTTCATCCTTAATGGTGGAGCTGTTGTGTGGAGAAGTATTAAGCAATCTTGCATTGCTGACTCCACAATGGAAGCAGAATATGTGGCTGCTTGTGAAGCATCCAAAGAGGCTGTTTGGCTTAGAAAGTTCCTTAAGTATTTGGAAGTTGTTCCAAATGTCGACGAGCCCATGACCCTTTATTGTGATAATAGTGGGGCTGTCGCTAACTCAAAGGAACCTAGAAGCCATAAGCGCTCTAAGCATATTGAGAGGAAATACCATTTGATTCGAGAGATCGCGCAACGTGGAGACGTGGAGGTGAAGTAGATCTCTGGAAGATCCATTCACCAAGGCCCTAGCGAACATGGTCTTCGACCAACTTCGAGAGGGATTAGGCATGTAGGACTACTCACATCTTCTTTGAGTCAAGTGGGAGTTTGTTGTCAATGGTGCCCACAAGAAGAGTAGTAGTGTCTATTTATGTACATTTGATGTCATATAGTCTTACGAAGACTCTTGCTTGTAATTGCCTATTCATTCATTAATAAAGTTGAAACGTTCATTCATTCTTTCCTTGTTTGAAGCTTTATGATAAAACCTTAGTCTTTTAGTCCATAAACAAACTTAACAACTTACGAAGAGACAAATGTAGATTTGCATGAATAAACTCTTCGTAGTTTGCTTAAAACGATATATTTGCAATCTAAGGGTCAAAGGACTATTGACCTCAGTATGATTGTTAGAAGAATCTATGATGTCTGGTTATGAGGCATTGAGAGTTGGGGACTCTATAGTTCTTCTAGGTATCTTCCGAAGGTACTGAATTGACCAGTGCACTTCTAGAGACAATATAAGAACAAACCATTTAACCTCTTATGTCTCGAAGTCACTATGTATGAATTGCATCATGCTTACCTTAATCCTGAAATGAGACATGCCATTTCACACCTTAGTATTCTCATTTGAGAAAGTCAAAGTTCGGACTCACTATGTGATTCCGAACAAGGCCTATTGGTGAAGTACTAAGTTGTGAGTCTATCATGAGTAACTTTGTGAAGTTCTCATAGATATGGAATTCATGTACAAGATTGCTGAAATGCAATGTATGTCACCTCATGCTTTGTTCCTTGGAGTGTGAATAAATGAACTGGCCAGTGTCCAAATTGAGTCCTGACTCTTTTGGATGAAACAATGTGACTTGTTAGCTCCTCGTCAATACATTGTTTCTAACTTATTCACAAGCGACAAAGGAGTTGAGGAAATAACAGCTAGAAGGGTAAAATGGTAATTTAGTAAATCCCGACTAGCTGATGACATTCATGAAGGGTAAACATAGATAATATTCAGTGGATCCGCTCATCGTAATTAAGTCGAATTCTTGAGTAGAAAATAAATTCATTTGAACCGAGAGATTTTCAGTGTCAGCTCTTTAGTGGAGTCAGTTGGCATTAAGCTAAACTTGGAAAAGGTTTGTGAACTTTTGAGTCCAAGTGTTTAGCTCAAGCTTTGTTCATTTGGGTCCATGAGGTCACTGTCACGAATCACATCGATAGGAATAGTTAAACTGGAAGCTAAGTCAAAACAAGAACGAAAATTGTCGAAAGGGTATTTTTGTCTTTTGAGACATAAGGATGAAATGGATGTCAATAAATTTTGACAAGTTCATTTGATGACTTAATGTCACTCGGCCATAATATGATTAATTGGGCCTTGTGAATTAATTTCGTTTCATAAGAATTTTATTGAAAATTCTTAATGGGCTTTTCTCATATTGTTATGAACAAATGAAGAAGCTTCTAGAAGCTCCTTCTAGATGAGGATAGGCGCCCAAGTACCCAAGGAAAAGAGAGATTATTTTGTGCATAAATGTATCAAGATACTTGCCAAAAGAAAAAGAGGAAACAAATCTCCTCCATGAGGAAAGTAGATGTTCGGCCAAACAAGCCAAGACTAAGTCAAAGGCAAGGCATGGAATAAAAGAGGAAACTAATCCCTTGGGGATGTGTTTGATGTAGGCGCCCATTTAGGGGATTTGGGCAATAAAAGATTGCTCAAAAAGGCTTGGAAAATAAGAGGAAACTACTTCCTTCCAAGGCCAACCCTTCTCCTATAAATAGGACCCTCATTCCTCTCATTCCATTCATCCCACACAAGTTAGAGATTGAGAGACTCTCTCTCTAGAACTTGTGGCCGAAAATCCTCTCTCTCTCTCTCTAGTTTATTTTCGATTTTTTCTTGTCTTGGCACCTAGGTCCTCACTCGACCTAGTGTTTAGCTCTGCGACTTCAAGACTTGTTCTTAAGTCGTAGTGTTTAAAAGTGCCCACTCACTGATTCCTTCTTTTCGAGTGATTTAGTGATAGAAACTTTCGTGGTTGCTCGAGGTGCCGAGGAAAGGAAGAGAGACATGCTGCGAGGGGAGACGAGCGTTGCAAACTTTCCACAAGCTTCTTCAAAGTTCAAGCTTCAAGAAAGGTTAGTAAACTTCTAGCTCATATTGGTTTTTAATTACATGTACTTGCACTTGTCTAGGTTAGTAAAAACTGTTTTACTTGTAAAAGAAAATTTTTAAAATTCCGCCGCTTACCGAAGCGTTAATTATTTTCTCAAACCCTAGATCAATTCCAACAAATGGTATCAGAGCTATGGTCAAAGATATGCATGTACATGATTTTAAAATTATGAGCTTGAAAATCGTTTTCGAAAGTTTACTAATTTTGTGACAAGTTAGAATTGTAATCTTAGATTTTTTTTTAATTTAATGCTCTTGCCTTTAAATTAAAAAGCATGTTGATTTTCTATGAGTTTGGGATGTTTTTAAAACACATTAGAATCAGTTCTAAAAGTTTTTAATTTTTTATATTGAAAAACGTGTTTTAAAGGTTTGAGAAATTTCGGTAAATTTTGTGACTAGTTACTTTGTCTTTCTAGTTTCTTTTATTTACCGTATTCGTTTTGTGCTTGTTGTTATTTCTTTTATTCTATGTTATTACCCTGCTAATAAAACACAAATAAAATCTTTAAACAAAATCTTAAAACGTTCCGTTACACTTGATTCTTTTTCGCACCTAAATAGGACCAAGCTTTAATTTATTTCTTTTTCTTCGAGCTGGAGTAAACCCACATTAAAAGTGCTCAGAAATCTAAATTTAATGATTCCTAAATCAAATTAAAGCTATGTCTGTCCTCTGTCCAATGCCACCGGTTTCGGCTGAAAAGGACATCGGAGCCGCCAGATATGGTGATTTTACTCCGAGGTGCGCGGCTGTCTGAAACTCCAGTTTTTTAGAAATCCGGATTTTCAAACCCCACTACCATGAGTTATAGAACTCTAATGAGAAAATTTTCTTGAGAAAAAATGTTTTTCATATGATTATAAACATGATGTGTAAGATTAAAATGTTTTGATTTTTGAAAGTTTAATTGAAATTGAATTTTTACAAAACTAGTTTGAATTTTGAAAAACCGTTTTCACTTTCAAACTTGAAAATATTTTGTCATCCAAATCAAATAAATTTTCAAAATGTTTTCAAAACTATATCTATATCACATATGTTCAAAATCTATATGCTCTTGAAAATTTGAGTGGGAGGTCTCCTTGTAGACAAGCCGAAAAATAAAAAGATGTGTAATCTCAAACTTTCAAGTGTTCGAGTGAGTTGAAGTTCACACTTCCCTCACGCACTTTCCCGAAATAGAAAATAGGAAAAGATCGAGTATGTACCTTATGCCTTTATGCACTAATACTGCTCTGAACATGTCGATCTAGGATTCTCTTCTAGTTGTCCGCTCTGTCGCTCTCTAACTAGGAAATTTGTTTCCGAACTTATAAGAGTCGATGAACCATCTCCAAAAACTAAGTGGGACGGTTATATTCGTTGTTTGTAACCCGCGATCCCCAACACTAATGAAAGATGCAATAACGTGGGACTAAGAGCCGCTCTTGCGACCCTCACTTAAATGTGAGTACTCCAAGGCGTTATTGCTTCGATCATTGCTCAATGAGCTACGTCCGAGAGTGATGCAATGATGACAAGGCCTCCCCTTGGGGGATTGTTTTTCAAAGCTGATCTTTTGGACTAAGTGGTTGGTTACACACTTAGGCTCAATCCCTAGTAATCCACCCTTGAGACTCTGCGAAAGGATATGAGTGATCAAACCAATTTACAAGGTGGCTAGTCAAAGCTGATGTATTGACATCTTGGCTAAGCATTAATGATGTGTCATTTACTTATAAATGGAGATTTTTTGCGGCCTTCTCTTGAGGGAGTAAATTATCGTTTGGTTTATAACACCTTTGGATTTTACAAAAGTCTTAACAAACTTAAATCCTAAACCAAAGACTAATCATAAACTTGTTTCAACTTATATAGGCAATATGTCTCTCAACCATCTCTCAATCTTTCTTTCCTCGATCAAACTCGAAAACGAAAACTACGTAGATTTGAAACGTAACCTCGACATAATACCTACCGTTACCAAGCACAAATGGGTACTCACCACCCCGTGTCCTCCTCTAACGAATGATGATTCAACTCAAGAGGACAATGACGCCTTAGCGGCCTGGCTTCGATCCGATGAGATTGTGAGGTACTATATCTTGGCATCTATGAACAATATGCTGAAAGAGCAACATCGTAACTTCGAGACTGCCGCTGACATGCTCTACAATCTCCTTGAGATGTTTGGAGGGCAAAGGCGTCAAACAAGGCTACAAGCAGTCCGACAGTTTATGAACTGTCATATGCAGGCTAGGACTCCTATTGGAGACTTCATGATACTGATCATTAGTTTTCTGAATAAAATGGAAATCCTAGGATCTGAGATTGATGGGAAGAATATCATAGATATGATCTTAGAAACTCTCCCCTCATCTCTTGATACCTCCAAGATGAACTACTTCATAAACAAGCTAGAGTACACTGTGACCAAGCTTATGAAGGGACTTCACACTGCTGTAGGTCTCACTAAGAGAAAGAGGAATCAAGGAGAGGCACATGCTACTGAGCAAAAAGCCTCCGCCTCTGGAACTAAGAACAAACCTTACAAAGCCGATAAAAAGAACTGTCCTGCCTATCCCAAAGCAAAGGAACATAGTATTGTACTAGTTACCGAAGCATGCTTAGTAGCTGATAATGTATCAACGTGGATTCTTGACTCTGCTGCTACTAACCATATTTGTTGTTCCTTGAATGGTTTCAAGAAAACCAAAAGCTTAGAGGAAGGCGAGTTCTGTTTCAAATGGGGTGATGGGAGCCTGGTGTCCGCGAAGGCTGTGGGATCAGTGACGCTGTCTTTTGAAGACCGCACTTTAAACTTGAATAATGTTTATTTTGTTCCTACCTTTGGGAAGAACTTAATATCCGTTGCTCGTCTTCGTGAGCAAGATTATTGTTTAAAGTTCATTAAGAATGGAATTCGTATTTCGTTTCCTGATAATTCTTTTGTCACTGATGCATGTATGAAGAATGCTCTTTTTTACATCTATCCCACTCAACCTTCTCATTTAGACACCGAAATAGATAACGATCTAATTAGGGAGCCAAAGAGGATCAAACTTTCTGAATCCTCCGATCTAACAAAATCAACATACCTCTGGCACTTAAGACTTGGTCATATCAGTCTAGATAGGATTAAGAGACTTGTGAGGGATGGTCCACTCCAAGCCTCTGCATTAGGTTCACTACCTACTTGTGAATCCTGTATAGAAGGAAAAATGACTAAGCGACCTTTCTCCGATAAGGGTCGAAGAGCCACTGAGTTGCTGGAACTAATACATTCTGATGTATGTGGTCCGCTCAACCAACAGGCACGTGGAGGATACGAATACTTCGTTACCTTCACTGATGATTACTCAAGATATGGGTTTGTCTATTTGCTTAAACACAAATCCGAGACCTTTAACGTATTTAAGGTCTTTAGGGCTTTAGTGGAAAAGCAAACTGGCAAAGTGATCAAAACCCTTCGATCTGATCGAGGTGGTGAGTATATGTCTGGAGAGTTCGATGACTTTCTTAAAGAAGAATGTATCGCTTCTCAGCTTACCGCACCTGGCACACCTCAACAAAACGGAGTGTCAGAGAGAAGAAACCGAACTCTTATGGAGATGGTTAGATCAATGATGAGTTACTCATCACTCCCGCTTTCCTTTTGGGGATATGTCCTTGAAACAGCCGCCTATATTCTGAACCAAGTTCCGTCCAAAACGGTTCCTGGTACTCCTTATGAACGATGGACTGGCCGTAAAGTGAATCTTGGCCGCATCCGAATTTGGGGTTGCCCTGCACACGTGCTGAGGCAAAAGACTAGCAAGTTGGCTAGTAGGTCAGAATTGTGCCTGTTTGTAGGATATCCGAAGGAAACCAAAGGTTTTACTTTCTATAGTCCCGAGGACGATAAGACTTTCGTTAGCACGAATGCTCGTTTCCTTGAGGAGGACTTTATGAAGGATGCAAAACCTAGAAGCAAAATTGTGCTTGAAGAAAAGTTGGGTGAGGAAGCTTCTACCTCATCTGTAAGAACTGTTCTTACCCCAACTGAAACACAACCTAACTCATCAGAATCTCGTCAAGTAGTACTTAGACGTAGTGGGAGGGCTACTCAAAAGCCTGACAGGTATATGTCTTATGGAGACTCTCTTGTAGCCGTCTCCGACATGGATGACCCTGTTTCCTATAGCCAAGCAATGGCTTGTTCTGAATCAAACCTTTGGCTTGACGCCATGAAAGTTGAAATGCACTCGATGTATGTCAACAATGTCTGGAAAGTTGTAGACCTTCCTGAAGGGATTAAACCCGTAGGGTGTAAGTGGATATACAAGAAGAAAAGGGGTCCTGATGGGAACGTCGAGACGTTCAAAGCACGACTTGTGGCGAAGGGTTATACCCAACAAGAAGGGATTGACTATGAAGAAACCTTCTCGCCAGTCGTGATCCTTAAATCCATCCGCATACTCCTATCCATAGCTCCAGCTCTCGACTATGAGATCTGGCAAATGGATGTCAAGACAGCCTTTCTGAATGGCAATCTTGACGAGCGCATTTACATGGCTCAACCAGACGGTTTCGTGGATAAAGGTTCAAGAGACCAAGGTTTGTGAGTTGCTTAAATCCATTTATGGACTAAAGCAAGCATCTAGGTCATGGAATATTAGATTCGATGAAACTGTAAAGAGCTTCGGCTTTGAACAGTCAATATATGAGCCTTGTGTTTACAAGTTAATACACGAAGGCAAAGTTGTGTTTCTGGTACTATATGTCGATGATATACTACTCATTGGTAATGACGTGGGTAAGTTATCTGAGGTTAAGGTCTAGCTGGCAAAGTAATTCGATATGAAGGATCTAGGAGAAGCCGCATACATTCTGGGAATCCAAATCTTTCGAGATAGGAAAAACCGGACCCTGTCGCTCTCTCAAGCATCTTATATTGATAAGGTGATGGATCGCTTCTCGATGCAAGACTGCAAGAGGGGTCAAACACCCTTTAGGCATGGAGTTTCACTCTCTAAGGACCAGTCTCCCAAGACTGCACAAGAGATTGAAGACATGAGGAAGATTCCTTACGCCTCTGCCGTAGGAAGCCTCATGTATGCTATGTTTTGCACTAGACCTTATATATGTTTCGCCGTTGGCGTAGTTAGCCGTTTCCAATCTAACCCTGGACCCGAGCACTGGATTGCTGTTAAGCATGTTCTTAAGTATCTTCGAAGAACTAGGAACTTGATGCTTACATACTCAGGTACTGACCTGACTATGACGGGATATACCGACTCCGATTTTCAAGCGGATAAGGATTCCAGGAAATCCACTTCGGGATCCGTGTTCATCCTTAATGGTGGAGCTGTTGTGTGGAGAAGTATTAAGCAATCTTGCATTGCTGACTCCACAATGGAAGCAGAATATGTGGCTGCTTGTGAAGCATCCAAAGAGGCTGTTTGGCTTAGAAAGTTCCTTAAGTATTTGGAAGTTGTTCCAAATGTCGACGAGCCCATGACCCTTTATTGTGATAATAGTGGGGCTGTCGCTAACTCAAAGGAACCTAGAAGCCATAAGCGCTCTAAGCATATTGAGAGGAAATACCATTTGATTCGAGAGATCGCGCAACGCGGAGACGTGGAGGTGAAGTAGATCTCTGGAAGATCCATTCACCAAGGCCCTAGCGAACATGGTCTTCGACCAACTTCGAGAGGGATTAGGCATGTAGGACTACTCACATCTTCTTTGAGTCAAGTGGGAGTTTGTTGTCAATGGTGCCCACAAGAAGAGTAGTAGTGTCTATTTATGTACATTTGATGTCATATAGTCTTACGAAGACTCTTGCTTGTAATTGTTCATTCATTAATAAAGTTGAAACGTTCATTCAATCTTCCTTGTCTGAAGCTTTATGATAAAACCATAGTCTTTTAGTCCATAAACAAACTTAACAACTTACGAAGAGACAAATGTAGATTTGCATGAACAAACTCTTCGTAGTTTGCTTAAAACGATATATTCGCAATCTTAGGGTCAAAGGACTATTGACCTCAGTATGATTGTTAGAAGAATCTATGATGTCTGGTTATGAGGCATTGAGAGTTAGGAACTCTATAGTTCTTCTAGGTATCTTCCGAAGGTACTGAATTGACCAGTGCACTTCTAGAGACAATATAAGAACAAACCATTTAACCTCTTATGTCTCGAAGTCACTATGTATGAATTGCATCATGCTTACCTTAATCCTGAAATGAGACATGCCATTTCACACCTTAGTATTCTCATTTGAGAAAGTCAAAGTTCGGACTCACTATGTGATTCCGAACAAGGCCTATTGGTGAAGTACTAAGTTGTGAGTCTATCATGAGTAACTTTGTGAAGTTCTCATAGATATGGAATTCATGTACAAGATTGCTGAAATGCAATGTATGTCACCTCATGCTTTGTTCCTTGGAGTGTGAATAAATGAACTGGCCAGTGTCCAAATTGAGTCCTGACTCTTTTGGATGAAACAATGTGACTTGTTAGCTCCTCGTCAATACATTGTTTCTAACTTATTCACAAGCGACAAAGGAGTTGAGGAAATAACAGCTAGAAGGGTAAAATGGTAATTTAGTAAATCCCGACTAGCTGATGACATTCATGAAGGGTAAACATAGATAATATTCAGTGGATCCGCTCATCGTAATTAAGTCGAATTCTTGAGTAGAAAATAAATTCATTTGAACCGAGAGATTTTCAGTGTCAGCTCTTTAGTGGAGTCAGTTGGCATTAAGCTAAACTTGGAAAAGGTTTGTGAACTTTTGAGTCCAAGTGTTTAGCTCAAGCTTTGTTCATTTGGGTCCATGAGGTCACTGTCACGAATCACATCGATAGGAATAGTTAAACTGGAAGCTAAGTCAAAACAAGAACGAAAATTGTCGAAAGGGTATTTTTGTCTTTTGAGACATAAGGATGAAATGGATGTCAATAAATTTTGACAAGTTCATTTGATGACTTAATGTCACTCGGCCATAATATGATTAATTGGGCCTTGTGAATTAATTTCGTTTCATAAGAATTTTATTGAAAATTCTTAATGGGCTTTTCTCATATTGTTATGAACAAATGAAGAAGCTTCTAGAAGCTCCTTCTAGATGAGGATAGGCGCCCAAGTACCCAAGGAAAAGAGAGATTATTTTGTGCATAAATGTATCAAGATACTTGCCAAAAGAAAAAGAGGAAACAAATCTCCTCCATGAGGAAAGTAGATGTTCGGCCAAACAAGCCAAGAGAAAGTCAAAGGCAAGGCATGGAATAAAAGAGGAAACTAATCCCTTGGGGATGTGTTTGATGTAGGCGCCCATTTAGGGGATTTGGGAAATAAAAGATTGCTAAAAAAGGCTTGGAAAATAAGAGGAAACTACATCCTTCCAAGGCCAACCCTTCTCCTATAAATAGGACCCTCATTCCTCTCATTCCATTCATCCCACACAAGTTAGAGATTGAGAGACTCTCTCTCTAGAACTTGTGGCCGAAAATCCTCTCTCTCTCTCTCTAGTTTATTTTCGATTTTTTCTTGTCTTGTCACCTAGGTCCTCACTCGACCTAGTGTTTAGCTCTGCGACTTCAAGACTTGTTCTTAAGTCGTAGTGTTTAAAAGTGCCCACTCACTGATTCCTTCTTTTCGAGTGATTTAGTGATAGAAACTTTCGTGGTTGCTCGAGGTGCCGAGGAAAGGAAGAGAGACGTGCTGCGAGGGGAGACGAGCGTTGCAAACTTTCCACAAGCTTCTTCAAAGTTCAAGCTTCAAGAAAGGTTAGTAAACTTCTAGCTTATATTGGTTTTTAATTACATGTACTTGCACTTGTCTAGGTTAGTAAAAACTGTTTTACTTGTTAAAGAAATTTTTTAAAATTCCGTCGCTTACCGAAGCGTTAATTATTTTCTCAAACCCTAGATCGATTCCAACACTCCATGCGCCGAGGGAAGGCCCAGGGTCCGTCATGCATCCAGGGAACGCCTGTTGTCGCACGAAAATGAACAACTATTTAAAACCTCGGGGGGTTCGATCCAAGGCCGGACCAAGTGATCGCACCCGGGCCAAGAGTGTGAACTCGATAGTCTCGAGCAAGGGTTTTCTCCAATCAACCCGCCTCTCGGGAGAGGTAGGGGGTGAGGAGGAGGAGTGACCGTGCCTTGGTTGTCGGCTGCCTACGTACCCGTGCGTGGGATCAGGTCAGAACGTAGTTCAAGCGTGTGTAACGCAGTGTGAGGTGCGGAGCCTTGGTGGAGAGGCGTGCTCGACGAAGGAGACGAGGCGCGGAGGAGTCCTCGGCGACGTCTCAGAACTTCGGAGATCGCGTATGCGAGAGAGAATGTGTGTTTTCTCTCTTTTGAAGACGTGGAAGACTCTAAGTCAAGAGTTCCTTGTTGTGGCGGAGATTCCGGACGCGTAGGCGATAACTAGTTGGAAATGCCGGACGCGTAGGCGATTTCTCGTCAGAAATGGTGGACACGTCTAGGGTGCTAGACGCCTAGGCGATTTTCAGTCGAAAACCGTTAGAGCACTCGTGGGCTCAAGATTAATCGTTCGATCAAGAGAGGCGGCGCTCGGGAGTCCACGGAAAGCGCTTCAGAATCTCTGAGAACGAGAAATCAAGGAGAATCTGCTTCAGGCCAAGGATGGCATCCAGAGAAGCAGAGAGAAGTCTCAAGTTCCTTGAGAATGAATGGGATGGCTTTCCCCTCAATGGGAGGGGGTTTATATAGGTGTTTTAGGACCCTTAGGGGGTCATTCGGCGTCCATGTGGGACTAGGAACGCGTCTCTTTTCAAGAAGAGGCGCACAACCCGCGGCGCACACCGCGCGGCGCGCGACCTGCTACGCGCGGCGCGCGGTGCCAAAACCCGTGGCGCACAACCTGCGGCGCACGACCTGCGCGGCGCGCGACTCTTGGCGCGCGGCGCGCGGTGCCAAAACACGCGGCGCACAACCTGGGGCGCACGACCTGCGCGGCGCGCGAGCCTTGGCGCGCGGCGCGCGGTGCCAAAACCCGCGGCGCACAACCTGCGGCGCGCGAGCCTTGGCGCGCGGCGCGCGGTGCAGAACCCGCGGCGCGCGCTGGGCTTCGTTTCTATGGGCTTTTTGCGACCATCTCGCTTCCGGGCTCGTTGAACTATTGTGGGCATGGTATTTTGGGTTATGACACAAATGTTTGTTTGACGGATAGGACTCGAGTTGGTGCTCGACTCGAGGAGCGAAGCTCGACTCGAGGAGACCGACTCGAGGCTCAACTCAAGGAGCGATGCTCGACTCGAGGAGACCGACTCGAAGCTCAACTTCAAGGAGCGAAGCTCGACCCGAGGAAACCGACTCAAGGCTCAACTCGAAGAGCGAGGCTCGATTCGAGGAACAGACTCAAGTCTCAACTCGAGGGGCTAAGCTCGACTCAAGAAGTCAAGAGTTTGGGCGAGGGCTTGAAGGCTTGCCGCTCTTCAGGACCTCCGGCCTGACCATCGGCCCTTTGAGCGACGTGCCTTCTTGGCGTCTCGGGTTTTCCGAAAACGACCGACAACATTAGCCCCCCAAGTTCATTGCTCGGGAGGCCCCGGGCGGTGAACTTTTAGTTGTTTCCGCCGGGTGTTTGAGGAAAATAGACTTCCTAGAGCTTCACTGTCACGAAGCTTTTGTGGTTATGAAGGATATTCTCACAATTGCTAGTGCTCTCTCTCGCTTTTCCGTCTCTCTCGACACGCGTGTGTGATCGACACGTGGAGGAGGATCCAAGCGGATATGAGACGTAGCTTGACATGCGTGGGCAAGCGGGACACGCATTTGTGTAGAGGCGTACCAGCGTGTCGCAGCTCGTTGATCTTTTGGCTATGTCTTGCCCAAGTCTTTCTTCGATGGTATTTTGCTTGATAATATCATCAATCCGGAGTCCATGGGACTCTACGGTGACTAGCAGGGCGACGATTGTGTAATCGTGACCTATTAGGGGAAGATCATGGCTTCCGTCTCGGCCAGCTTGGAAGGCGACTGCACTTTTGCATTTTGCAAAGGCGTGCTCATTCCGAGGTCTCGAAGACGGAGGTTGACGCTGCGGGCTGATGCTTCGAGAAGACGGAGTGGCACCTGGCGGAAGGCTCTGCCGCACCGGAGGGCTTCGACTGCTCGGGGATAAACGCTAAAAGTTTGACCACGGATCAAGCATAAGTCGGTCTCACGGGGCATCCGCCATTCTTGCCCTGGTGACGCTTCTTCGTCTGCGTTCGGAAGATCGGCCCTTATTCCCCAGACGTGAGCGCGTGTCTTTGCTTTGGCTGACCTGTTCTTCAGGCCGCTCCAGGTGTTTGCTCGAGGAGCGGGACTCGACTCGAGGAGACTGACTCAAGGCTCGATTCGAGGAGCGAAGCTCGACTCGAGGAGACTGACTCAAGGCTCGACTCAAGGAGCGAAGCTCGTCTCGAGGAGACTGGCTGGACTTTAAGGAATATGACTCTACTCGAGGAGTATGACTCGATTCGAGGAGCAAGACTCAACTCGGGGAGAATGAAGTGATGCTCGACTCGAGGGGGATGACTCGAGGAGAGTGACTCGACTCGAGGAGCATGGCTTGATTTGAGGAGGGTGACTCGACTCAAGGCGCAAGGCTCGACTCGTGGAGGATGTCTTGACTCAAGGAGCAAGGCTCGACTCAAGGAGAATGACTCGACTTTAAGGAGCGATGCTCGACTCAAGGGGAATGACTCGACTCGAGGGGCAAGACTCGACTCAAGGAGGGCTACTCGACTTAAGGAGCGATGCTCGACTCCGAGAGAACGACTTGACTCGAGGAGCAAGGCTCAACTCAAGGAGAGCGACTCGACTTAAGGAGCGATGCTCGACTCGGGGAGAATGATTTGACTCAAGGAGCAAGACTTGACTCAAGGAGAGCGACTCGACTTTGAGGAGCGATGCTCGACTTGAGGAGAATGACTCGACTCGAGGGGCAAGGCTCGACCCAAGGAGGGCGACTCGACTTAAGGGGCGATGCTCGACTTGAGGAGACTGGCTCGGCGAGAGTGACCCAACTCGAGGAGCAAGGCTCAGCTCGAGGATAATGACTTGACTCAAGCAGCAAGGCTTGACTTAAGAAGAGTGTGCCTCGACTCGAGGAGCGAAGCTTGACTCGAGGAGAATGACTCGACTCGAGGAGCGTGTCTCGACTCGAGGAAATTGACTCGTTTCAAGGAGCGAGATTCGACTCGAGGAGAATGACTCGACTCGAGGAGGTTCTACACGACCTCATTTGTCGCCTGGGACTCGTCCAGGAGGAGCTTGCTCGAGTGAAGTCTCAGTTAGCTCAGGCTGAGCGAGGTTCTCGCTCAGAGGCGGAGTTTGCGAGTTTTTACGAGAAGCTTTGATTAGCTCGCACGGAATGGAGAGTCTCCCAAGGCGGATGTGATCGTGCTCAGTCGGCGGTGGCGTTAGGCATCGTAGGCACGTCGTGAGGGATGGCCTAGATGCGGCATGTAGGTTACTTAGGTGCGTCACGAGGGACGACTTGGTTGCGCCATGTGGGCGTCTTAAGTGCGCCATGTAGGCGCCTTAGGTGCTTCACGAGGGACGACTTGGTTGCGCCATGTAGGCGTCTTACGTGCGCCATGTAGGCGTCTTAGGTGCGTCGCGAGTGACGGCTTGGTTGCGCCATGTAGGCGTCTTAGGTGCACCATGTAGGCGTCTTAGGTGCGTCATGAGTGACGGCTTGGTTGCGCCATGTAGGCATCTTAGGTGCGCCATGTAGGCGTCTTAGGTGCGCCATGTAGGCGTCTTAGCCTGCATCTCTGGGATGGCTTATGGCGCGCCGCGGAGGCGTCTTAGCCTGCATCTCTGGGATGGCTTGTGGCGCGCCGCGGAGGCGTCTTAGCCTGCATCTCTGGGATGGCTTGTGGCGCGCCGTGGAGGCGTCTTAGCCTGCATCTCTGGGATGGCTTGTTGCGCGCCGCGGAGGCGTCTTAGCCGGCATCTCTGGGATGGCTTATGGCGCGCCGCAGAGGCGTCTTAGCCTGCATCTCTGGGATGGCTTATGGCGCGCCGCGGAGGCGTCATAGCCTGCATCTCGGGAATGGCTTACGGCGCGCCGCGGAGGCATCTTTAGCCTGCATCTCGGGGATGTCTTACGGCGCGCCACTGAGGCGTCTTACGTGCACGCTTGTTCCCGTTTTATGTTCGGGAGTTCTATTTTGACGGAGCGTGCTTTCTTTTTGTGGAGCGTACTTTCTTGAGGATTTTGAGCGTACTTACCATTGCCTATGGCACTAGCCCCCCGAGTTTTTGGGTTTACGATCGTATTTTGATGACTGAAAATCTTTGATAAAGTGGATTATGAAAGAAAAACCTCGAACTTTATTAATATTGCAAAAATTTGAAATCCTAAAACATTGGCTCGTAGGCCTTATTGAATGTTGGAAAGCAAAGAAATAAAATGGGGGGAAGCGCTGGCTACTGGTAGTACTTTCTCAAGTGTTCCGCATTCCACAGGTGATGGATCGGTGTCCGTGTATTTGATGTAGCGTATCTCGTCATGTACGACTTGGCAGACTTTGTGGGGTCCCTCCCTGTTTGGGATGAAGACGTCGTTACCTTGCACTTGGGTGTCATGCAGGTGTCTTCATGGACTTCGCGGAGGACCTTGGTCGACTCGACGCTATCTCTGAGCTGGGAGATTGTGTTAACCGTCTTTCTAGCAGTTTTTCCATCGATTCCCTGGATGTAGCATATTCTGGCTTGGGATTGATCTCCAGCCATGATGCCGATTCCATCCTTGGTAGGGAACTTCACCAGTAGGTGGTATGTTGAAGTGATTGCCCTTAGCTGGTTCAACGTGAGTCGCCCAACGATTACGTTGTAGGGGAACTCTTGGTCGACCACTAGGAATGGGACCATGTGAACGACTTCAATGCCTCCGGGAGTTCCGAAGGTGACCGGTAGATCGATGATGCCTTCGTTCATGACTCTCTTCCCAGTGAACCCGAATAAAGGTGTTTGGGTCGGAGTTGGGCGTAGCCCCCCGAGCTTCATGCGCTCTAAGGTGGACTTGAATATTATGTCGGCAGCACTACCGTTGTCGATGAGAACCCTTTTCACCAAGTTATTAGCCACTTGGGCTTTAAGCACAATCGCGTCATTGTGCGGATGCACATCTCGCTTGGCCTCTTCGTTGGTGAAGTGCATCGTCTCGTGAGGTACGGACGGAGGTTCCTCGTAGGTGAGGTTGACGTGCATAGCAGCGTCTCCTTGGGACGCGGCCCTCAGGAATTTCTTCCGCTATCGGGCTGAGTCTCCATCTTGTGGACCGCCCAGTATGGTGGTCACAATGTGGAGTTGTGGATTGGCATCGGCGGTAGCCGTGGTTCGATCGGCAGAAGCGGCTATTCCTCCTCCCTTGCCAGACTGTGGTCTGTTTGTGGTGGGGCCCGCAGCGCTAATCATGCGTAACACGAACTCTTTCACCTCACCCCGTTGGATGAATGCCTCGATCTGCCTTTTAAGACTGTGGCACTCGGAGGTCAGGTGACCGTATTCCTGATGGAACTCGCAATATCTAGACCGGTCGCGAGTCGCGGGGTCTTTGCTCATTGGAGCCGGGGGAGTGACCTTGTCACGCGCCAAAGCCAGGATTTGATCTGGCGTCGTGTTCAACTGTGAACGACGAGTAGCCCTTAAAGTCTTCCGCAAGTCGCGGCTTCTGGGGCATCGGAGGTCGGCTATTAAAAGTCCGACCTCCTCTGTTTCGCCTTTTACGGGAGCTGCCTTGCTCGTTGCTAGGCTCGTCTTGGTGGTGAGGGCTTTGATCATTGCCCTTGCGACCATCGAGGTAATCTTTGACTCCCATGAAGGTCTTGGCTCGAGTCATTACCTCGGCCATGGTAGAAGGGACACGGCCGACGATGGACTTAAGGAAGTCACTTGTGCGCAAGCCTTCAATGATGGCAGTGATTCCGTCTTTGTCGTCAAACCGGTCGACCTTATTCGATTCTTCAGTGAATCGGGCGAGGTATCGTCTAAGAGACTCGCCATCCTCTTGCCTGATTGACCACAGGTACATCTTGGTCTTCTTTTGGACCATAGACGTAGCGAACCGTGCTAGGAACATGTCCTTCAGGTCTTTGAACGAGCGGATGCTTCCCGGCCTTAAGTTCTTGAACCACTCGAAGCCGGGTCCGGCGAGGGTAAGACTAAAAGCTTGGCACAAAGCACCAGGAGAGACACCCTGCATCATCATCAAGGTTTCATAGTGCTGGATATGGTAAGCATGATCTGCTTTTCCATCATATGGAGCAAGGTTCGGGAGTTTGAAATTTCCCGTACACACCTCGACCAATATCTGAGCCATGAAAGGCGATGAATTCTCCTCGACGACCCCATAGGCACTTCCGCCTATTCCGTGTTCTCGGAGATCTCGTACTTCATTTCGAAGATTATGGATCATAGAGATCACATCGAGACCGGTAGACGGACTAACTCCCTGTTCCGGAGGAGTCACCTGTCGTCTTTCATTTGACCCTTGACCCGTGCGGCGGTTCCCGTTAGTTGGGGCTGCTACGGGGATGTTTGGCCGAGAGCTTAGTCGCTCTCTTAGGTCATCGCCACGCTCAATGCGTTGGGCGGTGAGGTGGTCCCTAAGATCAGGGCCGGTCGTACGGAGGCGCAGGCTTCGTCTGCGACGGCGCGCTCTCCGCGTGCCCTGACTTTCCGCAAGATTCTCCCTGTGACCTAGTCGGTCGAGGGCCGAACGTCGGGAATTTCCCTCTTGAGAAGCAGCCGGCGCGTTGCCTGTCCGGGGTAGGGGATTCGAAGGACCGGCTTCAAACACGGCGGGGTGTTCCCCGTGCTTCGTGAGAGAAGTCTCGATATCCTTCGAATCGCCAGTACCCTCGTAATCAGGGTCGCGGTCGCGGCTTTCCTCATTGAGGCTTTCAGGATCCCCATTGGGGGTCATTGTGTTATGCGCGGGTTGCTTCGCAGCCAGTCGGCTGTGGTACCTCGCGTTCTTCGCCTTTAGTTGGCGGATATTCTCCTCCAACTCCATGATGCGGTTGTCCCTGCTGTCTGGAGATGGAGATGGTGAGCGGGTCGAGCTCTCTTCGTGAAGCGACTCTTCGTCACCATGCGCGTGAGAGCGCAAGAAATATTTTTTGGTCCCAGTGACGTTATCGGGGTTGGTAACGCCCTCAGAACGTACGGGTGGTTGGCTACTCATCGTTTCTCAAGTTCGAGAAAGCTGAGTTCGCAGAAGAAAAGAAGAAGATGAACAGAAGGGATTTCGGGCTGAATAGGTCGGGAAGTCCCCTCCTTCTAGCGCCAAAATGTTGTCGCACGAAAATGAACAACTATTTAAAACCTCGGGCGGTTCGATCCAAGGCCGGACCAAGTGATCGCACCCGGGCCAAGAGTGTGAACTCGATAGTCTCGAGCTAGGGTTTTCTCCAATCAACCCGCCTCTCAGGAGAGGTAGGGGGTGAGGAGGAGGAGTGACCGTGCCTTGTTTGTCGGCTGCCTACGTACCCGTGCGTCGGATCAGGTCAGAACGTAGTTCAAGCGTGTGTAACGCAGTGTGAGGCGCGGAGCCTTGGTGGAGAGGCGTGCTCGACGAAGGAGACGAGGCGCGGAGGAGTCCTCTGCGACGTCTCAGAACTTCGGAGATCGCATATGCGAGAGAGAATGTGTGTTTTCTCTCTTTTGGAGACGTGGAAGACTCTAAGTCAAGAGTTCCTTGTTGTGGCGGAGATTCCGGACGCGTAGGCGATTCCTAGTTGGAAATGCCGGACGCGTAGGCGATTTCTCGTCAGAAATGGTGGACGCGTCTAGGGTGCTAGACGCGTAGGCGATTTACAGTCGAAAACCGTTTGAGCACTCGTGGGCTCAAGATTAATCGTTCGATCAAGCGAGGCGGCGCTCGGGAGTCCCCGGAAAGCGCTTCAGAATCTCTGAGAACGAGAAATCGAGGAGAATCTGCTTCAGGCCAAGGATGGCGTACGGCGCACGACCTGCGCGGCGCGCGACTCTTGGCGCACGGCGCGCGGTGCCAAAACCCGCGGCGCACAACCTGCGGCACACGACCTGCGCGGTGCGCGAGCCTTGGCGCGCGGCGCGCGGTGCCAAAACCCACGGCGCACAACCTGCGGTGCACGACCTGCGCGGCGCGCGATGCAGAACCCGCGGCGCGTGCTGGACTTCGTTTCTGTGGGCTTTTAGCGACCGTCTCGCTTCTAGGCCCGTTGAACTATTTTGGGCATGGTATTTTGGGTTATGACACAAATGTTTGTTTGACGGATAGGACTCGAGTTGGTGCTCGAATCGAGGAGCGAAGCTCGACTCGAGGAGACCGACTCGAGGCTTAACTCAAGGAGCGATGCTCGACTCGAGGAGACCGACTCGAAGCTCAACTTCAAGGAGCGAAGCTCGACCCGAGGAAACCGACTCAAGGCTCAACTCGAAGAGCGAGGCTCGATTCGAGGAACCGACTCAAGTCTCAACTCGAGGGGCTAAGCTCGACTCAAGAAGTCAAGAGTTTGGGCGAGGACTTGAAGGCTTGCCGCTCTTCAGGACCTCCGGCCTGACCATCGACCCTTTGAGCGACGTGCCTTCTTCGCGTCTCGGGTTTTCCAAAAACGACCGACAACAACGCCCAGGGTCGCCAATGTACCGAGGGAAGGCCCAGGGTCGGCCATGCATCAAAGGAAGGCCCAGGGTCCGTCATCAGCCAAGGGAAGGCCCTGGGTTGGCCATGCGCCGAGGGAAGGCCTAGGGTAGGCCCTGCGCCTAGGGAAGGCCCATGTTCTGCCATGCGCCGAGGGAAGGCTTAGGGTCGGTAGTGCGCCGAGGGAAGTCCCAGGGCCGGCCATGCAACACGGGAAGTCCCAGTGTCGCCCATGCACCCAGTGAAGACTCAAGGTCGGCCATCTGCCTAGCGAACGCCTAGGGTCGGCCATTCGGCGAGGGTAGGCCTAGAGTCGGCTATATGCCGAGGGAAGGCCCAGTGTCAGCAATCAGCGGAGGGAAGGCCCAGAGTCGGCCATGTGCCAAGTGAAGGCCCAAGGTTGGCCATGCGCCGAGGGAAGGGCCAGGGTCGACCATGCACCGAGGGAAGGCCTAGGGTCGAACATGAGCCGAGGGAAGGCCTAGGGTCGGCCATGCACCGAGGGAAGGCCCAGGGTTTGCCATCGGGAGAGGGAAGGCCCAGGTCGGCCATGTGCCGAGGGAAAGCCAAGGTTCGGCCTTGCACCTAGGAAAGGCCCAGGTTCGGCCATGTACCGGGGGAAGGCCCAGGTTCGGCCATGTGCTGAGGGAAGGCCCAGGGTCGGCCATGCGCTGAGGGAAACGCCCAGGGTCGGCCATCCACCGAGGGAAGGCCCATGGTCGGCCATGTGCCGAGAGAAGGCCCAGGGTCGGCCATGCGCCGAGGGAAGGCCAAGGGTGGCCTATGCACCGAGGGAAGGCCCAGGGTCTGTCATGCAGCGATGGAAGGCCCAGGGTCCGCCATGCGCCGATGGAACGCCCAGGGTCGGCCATCCACCGAGGGTAGGATTATGGGCGGCCATGTGCCGAGAGAAGGCCCAGGATCGGCCATCAGCCGAGGGAAGACCCAGTGTCGGCCATGCGTTGAGGGAAGGCCCAGGGTCGGTACTGCACCGAAGAAAGGCCCATGGTCGGTACTGCACCGAGGGAGGACTCTAGGTCAGCCTTGCGCCGAGGGAAGGCCTATGGTGGCTATGTGCCGAGGGAAGGCCCAAGATCGGCCATGCGACGGGGGAACGCTCAGGGTCGGCCATGCACTGAGGGAAGGTGCAGGGTCGGCCATGCGCTGATGGAAGGCCCAGGGTCGGTAATCGGCCGAGGGAAGGCTAGTGTCGACCATGCACCGAGGAAAGGCACAGGTTCGGCAATGCGCCGAGGGAAGGTCCCGGGCCGGCCATGCATCGAGGGAAGGCACAGTGTCAGACATGCGCCGAGGGAAGGCCTAGGGTCGGCCATGCATCGAGGGAAGGCCTAGGGCCGGCCATGCATCGAGGGAAGGCCCAGTGTCGCGGCCATGTGCCGTGGGAAGACTCAGGGTCGGCCATCCGCCTAACGAACGTCCAGGGTCGGCCATTCGCCGAGGGAAGGCCCAGTGTCAGTCATCGGCCGAAGGAAGGCCCAGGATCAGCCATCAGCCGAGGGAAGGCCAAGGGTCGGCCATCAGCCGAGGGAATGCCTTGGGTTGGCCATGTGCCAAGAAAAGGCCCAGGGTCGGCCATGCGCCGAGGGAAGGCCAAGGGTCGCCCATGCACCGAGGGAACGCCCTGGCTCGGCCATGCACCGAGGGAAGGCCCAAGGTCCCCCATGCACCGAGGGAACGACCAGGGTGGCCTATGCACCGAGGGAAGGCCCACGATCGGCCATGCGCCAAGGGAAGGCCCTGGGTCCGCCACTAGCCAAGGGAAGGTCCTGGATTGGCCATGCGCCGAGCGAAGACCCAGGATCGGCCCTGCGCCGAGGGAAGGCCCATGTTCGGCCATGCGCCGAGGGAAGGCCCAGTGTCGGTAATGTGCCGAAGGAAGGCCCAGGGCCGGCCATGCACCGCGGGAAGTCCAAGTGTCGGCCATGCACCGAGTGAAGACTCAAGGTCGTCCATCCGCCTAGCGAACGCCTAAGGTCGTCAATTCGGCGAGGGAAGACCCAGTGTTAGCCATCGGCAGAGGGAAGGCCCAGGGTCGGCCATGTGCCAAGGGAAGGCCCAAGGTTGGCCATGCGCCGAGGGATGGGCCAGGGTCGACCATGCACCGAGGGAAGGCCTAGGGTCGAGCATGCACTGAGGGAAGGTCCAGGGTCGGCCATGCACCGAGGGAAGGCCCAGGGTTTGCTATCGGGCGAGGGAAGTCCCAGGTCGGCCATGTGCCGAAGGAAGGCGAGGTTCGGCCATGCACCGAGGGAAGGCCCAGGTTTGGCCATGTACCGAGGGAAGGCCCAGGTTCGGCCATGTGTCGAGGGAAGGCCCATGTTCGACCATGCACCGAGGGAAGGCCCAGGTTCGGCCATGCGCCGAGGGAAGGCCCAGCTGGGTCAGCCATGTGCCGAGGGAAGGCCCAGGGTCCGCCATGCACCGAGGGTAGGCCCAGGGTCATCCATCGGCCAAGGGAAGGCCTAGGGTCGGCCATGCCCCGAAGGAAGACCCAGGGTCGGCCATCTTCCGAACGAAGGCCAAGGGTGGCCCATGCACCGAGGGAAGGCCTAGGTTCGGCCATGCGCCGAGGGCAGGCCCAGGGTCGGCCATGTGCCGAGGGAAGGCCCAGGGTCGGCCATGCGCCGAGCGAAGGCCAACGGTGGCCCATGCACCGAGGGAAGGCCCAGGTTCGGCCATGCAGCGAGGGAAGGCCCAAGGTCGTCCATGCAGCGAGGGAACGCCCAGGGTCAGCCATCAGCCGATGGAAGGCCCTTGGTTGTCCATGCGCCGATGGAAGGCCCAGGGTAGGTAATGCACCGAGGGAAGACCTTGGGTCCGCCATGCGCCGAAGGAAGGCCCACGGTAGCCATGTGCCGAGGGAAGGCCCAAGATCTGCCATGTGACGGGGGAAAGCTTAGGGTCGGCCATATGCTGACGGAAGGCCCAGGGTCGGTCAACGGCCTAGGGAAGGCTAGTGTCGACCATACGCCGAGTAAAGGCACAGGTTCGGCAATGTGCCGAAGGAAGGCCCAGGGTCGGCCATGCATCGAGGGAAGGCCCAGTGTTGGCCATGCGCCGAGGAAAGGCCCAGGGTCGGCCAGGCGCCGAGGGAAGGCCAAGGGTCGCCCATGCTCCAAGGGAAGTCCCAGGGTCGACCATGCGCCGAGGGAAGGCCCAGGGTCCGCCATGCACCGACGTAACGCCCAGGGTCGCCTATGCATCGAGGGAAGGCCCAGGGTCGACCATGCGCCAAGGGAAGGCCCAGGGTCCGCCATCAGCCAAGGGAAGGCCCTGGGTTGGCCATGCGCCGAGGGAAGGCCCAGGGTCGGCCTTGCGCCGAGGGAAGGCCCAGGGTTGGTAATGCGTCGAGGGAAGTCCCAGGGCCGGCCATGCAACGCGGGAAGTCCCAGTGTCGGCCATGCACCGAGTGAAGACTCAAGGTCGGGCATCTGCCTAGCGAACGCCTAGGGTCGGCCATTCGGGGAGGGAAGGCCTAGAGTCGGGTATATGCCGAGGGAAAGCCCAGTGTCAGCCATTGGCCGAGTGAAGGCCCAGGGTCGTCCATGTGCCAAGGGAAGGCCCAAGGTTGGCCATGCGCCGAGGGAAGGTCCAGGGTCGACCATCCACCGAGGGAAGGCCTAGGGTCGAGCATGCGCCGTGGGAAGGCCCAAGGTCGGTCATGCACCGAGAGAAGGCCAATGGTTTGCCATTGGGCGAGGGAAGACCCAGGTCGGCCATCTGCCGAGGAAAGGCCAAGATTCGGCCATGCACCGAGGGAAGACCCAGGTTCGGCCATGTAACGAGGGAAAGCCCTGGTTCGGCCATGTGCCGAGGGAAGGCCCAGGGTCGGCCATGCGCCGATGGAAGGCCCAGGGTCAGCCATGCGCCGAGGGAAGGCCCAGGGTCGGCCATGCGCCGAGCGAAGGCCAAGGATGGTCCATGCACCGAGGGAAGGCCCGGGGTCGGCCATGCAGCGAAGGAAGGCCCAAGGTACGCCATGCCCCGAGGGAAGACCCAGGGTCGACCATCTGTCCAACGAAGGCCAAGGGTGGCCCATGCACCGAGGGAAGGCCTAGGTTCGGCCATGCGTCGGAAGGCCCAAGGTCGGCCATGTGCCGAGGGAAGGCCCAAGATCGGCCATGCGACGGGGAAGGCTCAGGGTCGGCCATGTGCCGAGGGAAGGTGCAGAGTCGGCCATGCGCCGACGGAAGGCCCACGGTCGGTCATCGGCCTAGGGAAGGCTAGTGTCGACCATGCGCCGAGGAAAGGCACAGGTTCGGCAATACGCCGAGGGAAGGCCCAGGGTCGGCCATGCATTGAGGGAAGGTCCAGTGTTGGCCATGCGCCGAGGAAAGGCCCAGGGTCGGCCATGCGCCGATGGAAGGCCAAGGGTCGCCCATGCATCGAGGGAAGTCCCAGGGTCGGCCATGCGCTGAGGGAAGGCCCAGGGTCCGCCATGCACCGAGGTAGCGCCCAGGGTTGCCTATCCATCGAGGGAAGGCCCAGGGTCAGCCATGCGCCAAGGGAAGTCCAAGGGTCCGCCATCAGCCAAGGGAAGGCCCTGGGTTGGCCATGCGCCGAGGGAAGGTCCAGGGTCGGCCCTGCGCCGAGGGAAGGCCCAAGGTTGGTAATGGGACGAGGGAAGTCCCAGGGCCGGCCATGCAAAGCGGGAAGTCCCAGTGTCGGCCATGCACCGAGCGAAGGCTCAAGGTCGGGAATCTAGCTAGCGAACGCCTAGGGTCGGCCATTCGGCGAAGGAAGGCCTAGAGTCGGCTATATGCCGAGGGAAGGCCTAGTGTCAGCCATTGGCCGAAGGAAGGCCCAGGGTCGGCCATGTGCCAAGGGAAGGTCCAGGGTCGGCCATGCAGCGAAGGAAGGCCCAGGGTCCGCCATGCGCCGAGGGAACGCCCAGGGTCGGCCATCCACCGAAGAAAGGCCCATGGTCGGCCATGTGCCGAGAGAAGGCCCAGGGTTGGCCATAAGCCAAGGGAATGCCCTGGGTTGTCCATGCACAGAGGGAAGGCCCGGGGTCAGCCCTGCACCGAAGAAAGGCCCAGGGTCGGTAATTCATCGAGGGAAGACGCTGAGTCGGCCTTGCGCCGAGGGAAGGCCCATGGTGGCCATGTGCCGAAGGGAGGCCCAAGATCGGCCATGCGACGGGGGAACGCTCAGGGTCGGCCATGTGCCGAGGGAAGGCGCAGGGTCGGCCATGCGCTGACGGAAGGCCCAGGGTCCGCCAAGCACTGAGGGAACGCCCAGGGTCGCCTATGCACCGAGGGAAGGCGCAGGGTCGGCCATGCGCTGGCGGAAGGCCCAGGGTCGGCCATTGGGCGAGGGAAGGTCCATGGTCGGCCATGCGCCGACGGAAGGCCCAGTGTCAGTCATCGGCCGAAGTATGGCCCAGGACCGGCGATCAGCCGAGGGAAGGCCAAGGGTCGGCCATCAGCCAACGGAATGCCTTGGGTTGGCCATCCACCGAGGAAAGGCCCAGGGTCCGCCATGCGCCGAGGGAAGGCCAAGGGTCGCCAATGCACCAAGAGAAGGCCCAGGGTCGGCCATGCGCCGAGGGAAGGCCCAGGGTCGACCATGCACCGATGGAATGCCCAGGGTCGCCTATGCACCGAGGGAAGGCCCAAGGTCGGCCATGCGCCAAGGCAAGGCCCAGGGTCTGCCATGCACCAAGGGAGGGTCGCCTATGCACCGAGGGAAGGCCCAAGGTCGGCCATGCGCCAAGGCAAGGCCCAGGGTCCGCCATCAGCCAAGGGAAGGCCCTGGGTTGGCCATGCGCCGAGGGAAAGCCCAGGGTCGGCCCTACGCCGAGGGAAGGCCCATGTTCTACCATGCACCGAGGGAAGGCCAGGGTCGGTAATGTGCCGAGGGAAGTCCCAGGGTTTGCCATCGGGCGAGGGAAGGCCCAAGTCGGCCATGTGTCGAGGGAAGGCCAAGATTCGGCCATGCAGTGAGGGAAGACCCAGGTTCGGCCATGTGCCGAGGGAAGGCCCAGGGTCGGCCATGCGCCGAGGGAAGGCCCAGGGTCGGCCATGCGCCGAGGGAAGGCCCAGGGTCGGCCATGCACCGAGGGAAGGCCCAGGGTCGGCCATGCAGCGAAGGAAGGCCCAGGGTCTGCCATGCGCCGAGGGAACGCCCAGGGTCGGCCATCCACCTAGGGAAGGCCCATGGTCGGCCATGTGACGAGAGAAGGCCCAGGGTCGGCCATCAGCCGAGGGAATGGCCTGGGTTGTCCATCCATCGAGGGAAGGCCCAGGCTCGGCCCTGCACCGAAGAAAGGGCCAGGGTCGGTAATTCACCGAGGGAAGACGCTGGGTCGGCCTTGCGCCGAGGGAAGCCCCATGGTGGTCATGTGCCGAAGGGAGGCCCAAGATCGTCCATTCGACGGGGGAACGCTCAAGGTCGACCGTGTGCCGAGGGAAGGCGCAGGGTCGGCCATGCGTGGACGGTAGGCCCAGGGTCTGCCAAGCACCGAGGGAACGCCTAGGGTCGCCCATGCACCGAGGGAAGGTGCAGGGTCGACCATGCGCTGACGGAAGGACAAGGGTCGGCCATTCGGCGAGGGAAGGACCATGGTCGGCCATGCGCCGAGGGAAGGCCCAATGTCAGTCATCGGCCGAAGGAAGGCCCAGGACAAGCGATCAGCCCAGGGAAGGCCAAGGGTCGGCCATCAGCCGACGGAAGGCCCTGGCTTGGCCATGCGCCGAGGAAAGGCCAAGGGTCGGCCAAGCACCGAGGGAAGGCCAAGGGTCGCCAATGCACCGAGAGAAGGCCAAGGGTCGGCCATGCGCCGAGGGAAGGCCCAGGGTGGACCATGCACCGAAGGAACGCCCAGGGTTGCCTATGCACCGAGGGAAGGCCCAGGGTCGGCCATGCGCCAAGGCAAGGCCCATCGTCTGCCATGCACCGAGGGAACGCCCAGGGTCGCCTATGCACCGAGGGAATGCCCAGGGTCGGCCATGCGCCAAGGTAAGGCCCAGGGCCCGCCATCAGCCAGGGGAAGGCCCTGGGTTGGCCATGCGCCGAGGGAAGGCCCCGGGTCGGCCCTACGCCGAGGGAAGGCCCATGTTCGGCCATGCGCCGAGGGAAGGCCACGGTCAGTAATGCGCCGAGGGAAGTCCCAGGGCCGGCCATGCACCGCGGGAAGTCCCAGTGTCGTCCATGCACCGAGTGAAGACTCAAGGTCGTCCATCCACCTAGCGAACGCCTTGGGTCGGCCATTCGGTGAGGGAAGGCCCAGTGTCAGCCATGGGTATACCCAAGGTTGGCCATGTGCCGAGGGAAGGGCTAGGGTCGACCATGCACCGAGGGAAGGCCAAGGGTCGAGCATGCGCCGAGGGAAGGCCCTGGGTCGGCCATGCACCGAGGGAAGGCCCAGTGTTTGCCATCGGGCGAGGGAAGGCCCAGGGTCGGCCATGCACCGAGGGTAGGCCCAGGGTCAGCCATCGGCCAAGGGAAGGCCCAGGGTCGGCCACGCCCCGAGGAAAGACCCAGGGTCGGCCATCCACCGAGCGAAGGCCAAGGGTAGGCCCAGTGTCCGCCATCGGCCGAGGGAAGGCCCAGGGTCGGCCATGTGCCATGGGAAGGCCCAAGGTTGGCCATGCGCCGAGGGAAGGGCTAGGGTCGGCCATGCAGCGAAGGAAGGCCCAGGGTACGCCATGCACCGAGGAAATGCCCAGGGTCGGCCATCCACCAAGGGAAGGCCCATGGTCGGCCATGTGCCGAGAGAAGGGCCAGGATCGGCCATCAGCCGAGGGAAGGCCCTGGGTTGTCCATGCACCGAGGGAAGGCCAAGGGTCGGCCCTGCACCGAAGAAAGGCTGAGGGCCGGTCATGCACCAAGGGAAGACCCTGGGTCGGCCATGCGCTGAGGGAAGGCCCATAGTCGGCCATGCATCGAGGGAAGGCCCAAGATCGGCCATGCGACGGGGGAACGCTCATGGTCGGCCATGTGCCGAGGGAAGGCGCAGGGTCAACCATGCACCGAGGGAAGGCCCAGGGCCGGCCATGCATTGAGGGAAGGCCCAATGTCGCCCATGCACCGAGGGAAGGCCCAGGGTCCACCATGCACCAAGGGAACGCCCAGGCTCGCCCATGCACCTAGGGAAGGCCCAGGGTCGGCCATGCGGCAAGGGAAGGCCCAGGGTCCGCCATCAGCCAAGGGAAGGCCCTAGGTTGGCCATGCGCCGAGGGAAGGCCCAGGGTCGGCCCTGCGCTGAGGGAAGGCCCATGTTCGGCCATGCGCCGAGGGAAGGCCCAGGGTCGGTAATGCGCCGAGGGAAGTCCCAGGGCCTGCCATGCACCGCGGAAAGTCCCAGTGCCGGCCATGTACAGAGTGAAGACTCAAGGTTGTCCATCCGCCTAGCGAACGCCTAGGGTCAGCCATTCAACGAGGGAAGGCCTAGAGTCGGCCATATGCCGAGGGAAGGCCCAGTGTCAGCCATCGGCCGAGGGAAAGCCCAGGGTCGGCCATGTGCCAAGGGAAGGCCCAATGTTGGCCATGCGCCCAGGGAAGGCCCAGGGTCGACCATGCGCTGAGGGAAGGCCTACGGTTGAGCATGCACTGAGGGAAGGCCCAGGGTCGGCCATACACCGAGGGAAGGCCCAGGGTTTGCCATCGGGCGAGGGAAGGCCCAGGTCGGCCATGTGCCGAGGGAAGGCCAAGGTTCGGCCATGCACTGAGGGAAGGCCCAGGTTCGGCCATGTACCGAGGGAAGGCCCAGGTTCGGCCGTCCACGGAGGGAAGGCCCAGGGTCCGCCGTGCACCGAGGGAACGCCCAGGGTCGGCCATCCAACGAGGGAAGGCCCATGGTCGGCCATGAGCCGAGCGAAGGCCCAGGGTCCGCCATGCACCAAGGGAACGCCTAGGGTCGGCCATCCACCGAGGGAAGGCCCATGGTCGGGCATGTGCCGAGAGAAGGCCCAGGGTCGGCCATGAGCCGAGGGAAGGCCCTGGGTTTGCCATGCACCGAGCAAAGGCCCAGGGTCGGCCCTGCACCGAAGAAAGGCCTTGAGTCGGCCATGCGCCGAGGGAAGGCCCACGGTCTGCCATGCGCCGAGGGAAGGCCCAAGATCGGTCATGCGACGGGGGAACACTCAGGGTCGGCCATGTGCCGAGGGAAGGCGCATGGTCGGCCATGCACTGACGAAATGCCCAGGGTCAATCATCGGCCGAGGAAAGGCTAGTGTCGACCATGCGCCGAGGAAAGGCCCAGGTTCGGCAATGCGACGAGGGAAGGCCCAGGGCCGGCCATGCATCGAGGGAAGGCCAAGTGTCGACCATGCCCCGTGGGAAGACTCAGGGTCGGCCATATGCCTAAGGAACGCCCAGGGTCGGCCATTCGATGAGGGAAGGAGCATGGTCGGCCATGCACCGAGGGAAGGCCCAGTGTCAGTCATCGGCCGAAGGAAGGCCCAAGATCGGCCATCTACCGAGTGGAGGCCCATGGTCGGCCATCAACTGAGGGAAGGCACTGGGTTGGCCATGCGCCGAGGTAAGGCCCAGGGTCGGCCATGGGCCGAGGGAAGGCCAAGGGTCGCCCATGCACCGAGGGAAGGCCTAGGGTCTCCCATGCGCCGAGGGAAGGCCTAGGGTCCGCCATCAGCCAAGGGAAGGCCCATGTTCGACCATGTGCCGAGGGAAGGCCCAGGGTCGGCCCCACGCCGAGGGAATACCCAGGTTCGGCCCTGCGCCGAGGGAAGGCCCATGTTCGGCCATGCACCGAGGGAAGGCCCAGGGTAGACCATGCACCGAGGGAAGGCCTAGGGTCGACCACGCACCTTGGGAAGGCCCAGGGTCGACCATGCATCGAGGGAAAGCCTAGGGTTTGCTATCGGGCATAGGAAGGTCCAGGTCGACCATGTGCCGAGGGAAGGCCAAGTGTCGGCCAGGCACCGAGGGAAGGTCTAGAGTCGGTCATCGGCCGAGGGAAGCCCAGGTTCAGCCATGCGCCAAGCGAAGGCCCAGGGTCGGACATGCTGTGAGGGAAGGCCCGGCGTCCGAAATGCGCCGAGGGAACGCCCAGGGTAGTCCATCCACCGAGGGAAGGCCCATGGTCGGCCATGTGCCGAGAGAAGAACTAGGGTCGGCCATCAGCTGAGGGAAGGCCCTGGGTGTTCCATGCACCGAGGGAAGGCCCAAGGTCGGCCCTGCATCGAAGAAACGCCCTGGGTCAGTCATGCACCGAGGGAAGACCCTGGGTCGGCCATGGGCCGAGGGAAGGCCCATGGTCGGCCATGCGCCGAGTGAAGGCTAAAGATCGGCCATGCGACGGGGGAATGCTCAGGGTCGGCCATGTGCCGAGGGAAGGCCCAAGATCGGCCATGCGACGGGGGAAGGCTAAAGATCGGCCACGCGACGGGGGAAGGCTAAAGATTGGCCACGCGACGGGGGAACGCTCATGGTCGGCCATGTGCCGAGGGAAGGCGCAGGGTCAACCATGCACCGAGGGAAGGCCCAGGGCCGGCCATGCATTGAGGGAAGGCCCAATGTCGCCCATGCACCGAGGGAAGGCGCAGGGTCCACCATGCACCAAGGGAACGCCCAGGCTCGCCCATGCACCTAGGGAAGGCCCAGGGTCGGCCATGCGGCAAGGGAATGCTCAGGGTCAGCCATGTGCCGAGGGAAGGCCCAAGATCGGCCATGCGACGGGGGAAGGCTAAAGATCGGCCACGCGACGGGGGAAGGCTAAAGATTGGCCACGCGACGGGGGAAGGCCCATGGACCGAGGGAAGGCCCAAGATCGGCCATGCGACGGGGGAAGGCTAAAGATGGGCCACGCGACGGGGGAAGGCTCAGGGTCGGCCATGTGCCGAGGGAAGGCCCAAGATCGGCCATGCGACGGGGGAAGGCTCAGGGTCGGCCATGTGCCGAGGGAAGGTGCTGGGTCGGCCATGCGCTGACGGAAGGCCCAGGGTCGATCATCGGCCTAGGGAAGGCTAGTGTCGACCATGCGCCAAGGAAAGGCATAGGTTCGGAATGCGCCGAGGGAAGCCCCAGGGTCGGCAATGCATCGAGGGAAGGCCCAAGGTCCGCCATGCACTGAGGTAACGCTCAGGGTCGGCCATCCACCGAGGGAAGGCCCATGGTCGGCCATGTGTGGAGAGAAGGCCCAGGGTCGGCCATCAGCCGAGGGAAGGCCTTGGTTGTCCATGCACCGAGGGAAGGCCCAGGGTCGACCTTGCACCGAAGAAAGGCCCAGGGTCGGTCATGCACCGAGGGAAAACCCTGGGTCGGCCATGCGCCGAGGGAAGGCCCACGGTCTGCCATGCGCCAAGGGAAGGCCCAAGATCGGCCATGCGACGGGGGAACGCTCAGGGTCGGCCATTTGCCGAGGGAAGGCACATGGTCAGCCATGCACTGACGGAATGCCTAGGGTCAATCATCGGCCGAGGAAAGGCTAGTGTCGACCATGCGCCGAGGAAAGGCCCAGGTTCGGCAATGCGATGAGGGAAGGCCCAGCGCCGGCCATGCATCGAGGGAAGGCCTAGTGTCGGCCATGCCCCGTGGGAAGACTCAGGTTCGGCCATACGCCTAAGGAACGCCCACGGTCGTCCATTCGATGAGGGAAGGAGCATGGTCGGCCATGCGCCGAGGGAAGGCCGAGTGTCAGTCATCGGCCGAAGGAAGGCCCAGGATCGGCCATCTACCGAGGGAAGGCCCACGGTCGGCCATCAGCCGAGGGAAGGCACTGGGTTGGCCATGCGCCGAGGAAAGGCCCAGGGTCGGCCATGGGCCGAGGGAAGGCCAAGGGTCGCCCATGCACTGAGGGAAGGCCCAGGGTCAGACATGCACCGAGGCACAACTACAAATACAGTCTTTCGGTGCGGATGACTTTTGGGTGCGACTTTTCGCACCTAAAAGTCGCACCAAAAAAGACTTTCGGGTGTGAAAAGTCGCATCCAAAAGATATTGAAGCAATTAAAAATTTTCGCTGATTTTTTTAAATTTGGGTGCGAAAAGTCGCACCCAAAATTTCATTAATACCTTTGGGTGCGACAAAGTCGCACCCAAAAGTCCAAAACTTTTCGTCAAAAAAATTAGCGGGATTTTGGTCCCTCTTATTTCACTTCTCAAATTTCACTTCCAAAAAATTATCTTCTTGCGAAAATAAAAGAAACAAAGATAGAAAAGAAAGAAGAGAGGAAGGGAAAGAGAGAGACCGAGAGAAGGAGAGAGAGAGCCGAGAGAAGGAGAGAGAGGAAGAGAGCGAGGGAGTGAGCGACGGGGGTGAGCTCACGGAGGAGGAGGAAGCTCGACCAACAGCAAGCCACCGAGACCCGATACCATCTCGAGCGCGCGCGTCTCAACGGAGAAGACGAGGACGCCGTGAGCCGCCGAGGACGCCGGAAAACGAGGCTGAGAGCACCGTAGGGTTGATTTCACAGCCATAAAGGTGAGAATTTGTTTCTCCCAAATTTGTTTCTTCTTCTTCGTCTTTTCTTTCATCCGCGTCCTAAAGTCGTACTTTTTCTTTCACGAATCGAGCTTTCGAACGTCCGATTTTTTCAATCTCTGTATGTACCCTATTCACCCATTCGAATTTCAATTCAACTTTTTTAGCGCTCTTGAATTTGTATGCATATTGTTAGCAAGTTTCTACAAGATCTGGCGTTTTCGTCGTGGCTAATTCAGATTACGCTAAAGGCCTTTTTTTAGAGTTTTCTTTTAATGCCTAATGGTGTTTATATAGTAAATGTGAATTGATTATGTTTTGTTCTCTGTATATTTTTCTTTGGCTCTGACTAACTTCTCTTTTGACTTTGCAATGGTTTAAACAGCCTCTCAGACTCGAAATTAAGGTACTTTGTCCAATTTCCAATACTACACTTTCTCTGGTCTTTTGCAGATCTCGATTTTTTTTATGAATATTAATTGGAATAATTGTGGTGTTAATGTCTTGTGTTATCTCAGAGGAAGCTCGCTCAGAGATCAGAAAGAGTAAAATGATTATTCATGCGATTCCCTAGCATTTTCAAACTTTTTTTCCTCTCTTGAAAATAGCGTGCTTATTCTTTTATTTTTCTTGTTCTCTTGTACAGGGTGGTGATCGGTTATGATGAAGGGTCTATCATGGTAAAACTTGGTCGTGAAGTGCCCATTGCTAGTATGGACAACAGCGGAAAAATAATTTGGGCCAAGCACAATGAGATACAAACAGTGAACATTAAGAGCGTTAGAGCTGATTTTGAGGTCTGAACTCTTTTAATTGCCCTTCTGTTGAGAAACTATATTGACAATTTTAGTGCTTTTGCATTTACTGGGATATCTACTTTGCTTTGCTAATTAGAACACCGATGGCCCGGCGTTATATGGTATTTGAAAAGAAAAAAAAAGAGCTCGCTATCGTTATATGGTATCATAATTGACCGAATTGTTTTTGAGTTTTTTCTTTCTTTCTTTTCCTTCAGTTTATTGGAGCTGCCAGTTCATCGCTCGTGCGTCGAACATGTCTATGAGGATGTGGCAGCAAATGGGCGGCGTTCATATCGAGGAAGACATTCTCATCGACAAATCGATTCACCGCTCCATCAATTCTCAGTCATCTGTTTTGAAGGTTTGAGGAATTGCTCTTTTTTTTAATCTATATTTTCTGGTATAGATTATTTGTAAAATAAAACAGAGTAAAAAAGAGATTTTGTTCGTATGGGCAGAGATACATGGCTGATATCGGGAAATCGTGGCCGGTGCTGATAGTGTGCGGAGGAATGTTGCCGCTATTTTTGGCGGTGATTTGGCTTCTTTTGATCAGGCATTTTGTCACTGCAATGCCTTGGATAACTGTTGCTCTTTTCAACATTCTGATCATATCAGTCACCTTGTATTGTTATAGCAAATCCCAGGGTTGATTGCTAATAAATGGATATGCCAAATAACGCAGTTGTAACTGGTGCCCATCGCAGACGAAGAGACGGGATTGGAGCTTGTGGGTCTTGTCCAAGCTCCACGATGACCATGAAAATGGGCATCGAGCGTCGACTAATGGAAAAAATCCCAGAAATAGTTGCCGTGGAGCCCATCGCAGACGAAGAGACGGGATTGGAGCTTAACGAAGAGAACATAGAGAAGGTAGCGTTTCACACTCGCAACTTCTTTATCCTGATTGCTTGTTTAGGATTGTAACTGAAACGAAAAATATGACTGGGCTATTTGGTGGTGTGAGGTAGTTAGGATCTAGGGAATATAGGATTTAGTGTGAAGTCATTCGCTGTAATTCTCCTAGGCAGAGGCTTATTCATTTGCTATGAAATCCAAGTCTTGATAGTTTTGATATGACAAACTTTGGACACCTACACACTCGTGTTAATATGGCATAAAACTGTACTTGATTATCATTCAGCCGAATTCGTTGTTTGTTTCTTCCGTTTCTAACCAATACAACAATGCAAGCACAGCTTAATTTATTTGGAATTTAGCTTCTGCAAAGACAGGCACGTGGGATCAGAATTGCGAAGCCCAGATCAAATAATTGTATATATAAAAAAAAGACACGGTACTAAGTTGATAAGTTTTGTTGGTGGCGGTGATAATGATTTCAGGTACTAGAAGAAATAAGGCCGTACCTGATGGCGACGGCAGGAGGGTCTCTGGAGCTGGAAGGGATTGAGGAGCCAATTGTCAAAATCCGTTTATTGAGACCAATCGCTTGAACTTGTGAATTGCTATAACAATTTTTTTATTCTGTGTATTATGTGTATTATGGACCATTTAGGTATAATTTTTATTTTTCAATTAAGCAATTCAATATAACAAGTTTCATTCAGCCTTTTATTTTTAATTGCTTATAACAGGTTTCATTAAATTAAATCAAGTAATGTCATTTAATTGCTTTTTATTTTATAAATAAATTAAGAATCAAAGTCACTTTCAAATCAGATGACAACTAAATCACAGTTAACAATTACATTTTTCAAAGATTTAAAGTCACTTTATAATAGAGCGACGTCTAAAGTACTATTTTTTTTCCCCAAAACTGACTATCGGGTGCGACTTTTGACTATCGGGTGCGACTTTGTCGCACCCAATGCTCTTTTACCCGCCTTTTCAATCGATTTTTATGACATTTTAGGTGCGACTTTAGGTGCGAAAAGTCGCACCTAAATGTCGCACCCGAAAGTCATGACTTTTGGGTGCGACTTCTCGCACCCAAGGCCTTTAGGTGCGGACTTTCAGGTGCGGAAAAGTCGCACCCAAAGTCGCACCCAAAGGTATCTTTGGGTGCGGAAATTGACTTTTGGGTGCGAAAAAAGTCGCACCCAATGGTCTTTTTTGTACTAGTGAGGGAAAGCCTAGGGTCCGCCATCAGCCAAGGGAAGGCCTATGTTCGACCATGTGACGAGGGAAGGCCCAGGGTCGGCCCCGCGCCGAGGGAAGACCCAGGGTCGGCCCTGCGCCGAGGGAAGGCCCATGTGCGGCCATGCGCCGAGGGAAGGCCCAGGGTCGACCATGCACCGAGGGAAGGCCTAGGGTCGACCACGCACCTTGGGAAGGCCCAGGGTCGACCATGAATCGAGGGAAAGCCTAGGGTTTGCTATCGGGCGTAGGAAAGCCCAGGTCGACCATGTGCCGAAGGAAGGCCAAGTGTCGGCCAGGCACCGAGGGAAGGCCTAGAGTCGGTCATCGGCCGAGGGAAGCCCAGGTTCGGCCATGCGCCAAGCAAAGGCCCAGTGTCGGCCATGCGCCGAGGGCAGGCACCGCTTCCGCCATGCTACGAGTTAAGGCCCAAGGTTGGCCCATAGACCGAGGGAAGGCCCAGGGTCGGCCATGCTATGAGGGAAGGCCCGGCGTCCGCCATGCACCGAGGGAGCGCCCAGGGTCGTCCATCCACCAAGGGAAGGCCCATGGTCGGCCATGTGCCGAGAGAAGAACTAGGGTCGGCCATCCACCGAGGGAAGGCCCATGGTGTTCCATGCACCGAGGGAAGGCCCAAGGTCGGCCCTGCATCGAAGAAACGCCCTGGGTCAGTCATGCACCGAGGGAAGACCCTGTGTCGGCCATGCGCCGAGGGAAGGCCCATGGTCGGCCATGCGCCGAGTGAAGGCTAAAGATCGGCCATGCGACGGGGGAATGCTCAGGGTCGACCATGTGCCGAGGGACGGCCCAAGATCGGCCATTTGACGGGGGAAGGCTAAAGATCGGCCATGCGACAGGGGAAGGGTCAGGGTCGGCCATGTGCCGAGGGAAGGCCCAAGATCGGCCATGCGACGGGGGAAGGCTCAGGGTCGGCCATGTGCCGAGGGAAGGTGCAGGGTCGGCCATGCGCTGACGGAAGGCCCAGGGTCGGTCATCGGCCTAGGGAAGGCTAGTGTCGACCATGCGCCAAGGAAAGGCACAGGTTCAGAATGCGCCGAGGGAAACCCCAGGGTCGGCAATGCATCGAGGGAAGGCCCAAGGTCCGCCATGCACCGAGGTAACGCCCAGGGTCGGCCATCCACCGAGGGAAGGCCCATGGTCGGCCATCTGTCGAGAGAAGGCCCAGGGTCGGCCATCAGCCGAGGGAAGGCCTTGGTTGTCCATGCACCGAGGGAAGGCCCAGGGTCGACCTTTCACCGAAGAAAGGCCCAGGGTCGGTCATGCACCGAGGGAAAACCCTGGGTCGGCCATGCGCCGAGGGAAGGCCCACGGTCTGCCATGCGCCAAGGGAAGGCCCAAGATCGGCCATGCGACGGGGGAACGCTCAGGGTCGGCCATTTGCCGAGGGAAGGCGCATGGTCAGCCATGCACTGACGGAATGCCCAGGGTCAATCATCGGCCGAGGAAAGGCTAGTGTCGACCATGCGCCGAGGAAAGGCCCATGTTCGGCAATGCGACGAGGGAAGGCCCAGGGCCGGCCATGCATCGAGGGAAGGCCTAGTGTCGGCCATGCCCTGTGGGAAGAATCAGGGTCGGCCATACGCCTAAGGAATGCCCACGGTCGGCCATTCGATGAGGGAAGGAGCATGGTCGGCCATGCGCCGAGGGAAAGCCCAGTGTCAGTCATCGGCCGAAGGAAGGCCCAGGATCGGCCATCTACCGATGGAAGGCCCACGGTCGGCCATCAGCCGAGGGAAGGCACTGGGTTGGCCATGCACCGAGGAAAGGCCCAGGGTCGGCCATGGGCCGAGGGAAGGCCAAGGGTCGCCCATGCACCGAGGGAAGGCACAAAGTCGGCCATGCGCCGAGGGAAGGCCTAGGGTCCGCCATCAGCCAAGGGAAGGCCTATGTTCGACCATGTGCCGAGGGAAGGCCCAGGGTCGGCCCCGCGCCTAGGGAAGACCCAGGGTCGGCCCTGCGCCGAGGGAAGGCCCATGTGCGGCCATGCGCCGAGGGAAGGCCCAGGGTCGACCATGCACCGAGGGAAGGCCTAGGGTCGACCACGCACCTTGGGAAGGCCCATGGTCGACCATGAATCGAGGGAATGCCTAGGGTTTGCTATCGGGTGTAGGAAAGCCCAAGTCGACCATGTGCCGAGGGAAGGCCAAGTGTCGGCCAGGCACCGAGGGAAGGCCTAGAGTCGATCATCGGCCGAGGGAAGCCCAGGTTCGGCCATGCACCAAGCGAAGGCCCAGGGTCGGCCATGCGCCGAGGGCAGGCCCAGCTTCCGCCATGCTACGAGTTAAGGCCCAAGGGTGGCCCATGGACCAAGGGAAGGCCCAGGGTCGGCCATGTTGTGAGGGAAGGCCCGGCGTCCGCCATGCGCCTAGGGAACGCCCAGGGTCGTCCGTCCACCGAGGGAAGGCCCAGGGTCGGCCATGCACCGAGGGAACGCCCAGCGTCGGCCATCCACCGAGGGAAGGCCCATGGACGGCCATCAGCCGAGGGAAGGCCCTGGGTTGTCGATGCACCGAGGGAAGGCCCAGGGTCGGCCCTGCACCGAAGAAAGGCCCAGGGTCGGTCATGCACCGAAGGAAAACCCTGGGTCAGCCATGCGCCAAGGGAAGGCCCACTTTGTGCCATGCGCTGAGGGAAGGCCCAAGATCGGCCATGCGACGGGGGAACGCTCAGGGTCGGCCATGTGCCGAGGGAAGGCGCATGGTCGGCCATGCACAGACGGAATGCCCAGGGTCAATCATCGACCGAGGAAAGGCTAGTATCGACCGTGCACCGAGGAAAGGCCCAGGTTCAGCAATGCGACGAGGTAAGGCCTAGGGCCGGCCATGCATCGAGGGAAGGACTAGTGTCGGCCATGCCCCGTGGGAAGACTCAGGGTCGGCCATACGCCTAAGGAACGCCCACGTTCGGCCATTCAATGAGGGAAGGTGCATGGTCGGCCATGCGCCGAGGGAAGGCCCAGTGTCAGTCATCGGCCGAAGGAAGCCCCAGGATCGGCCATCTACCGAGGGAAGGCCCACGGTCGGCCATCAGCCGAGGGAAGGCACTAGGTTGGCCATGCGCCGAGGAAAGGCCCAGGGTCGGCCATGGGCCGAGGGAAGGCCAAGGGACGCCCATGCGCCGAGGGAAGGCTCAGGGTCGGCCATGGGCCGAGGGAAGGCCCAGGGTCGGCCATGCGCCGAGGGAAGGCCCAGGGTCGGCCATGGGCCGAGGGAAGGCCAAGGGACGCCCATGCGCCGAGGAAATGCCCAGGGTCGGCCATGGGCCGAGGGAAGGCCCAGGGTCGGCCATGCGCCGAGGGAAGGCCTAGGGTCCGCCATCAGCCAAGGGAAGGCCCATGTTCGACCATTTGCCGAGGGAAGGCCCAGGGTCGGCCCCGCGCCGAGGGAAGACCCAGGGTCCGCCATGCACCGAGGGAAGGGCCATGTGCCGAGGGAAGGCCCAAGATCGGCCATGCGACGGGGGAAGGCTAAAGATCGGCCATGCGATGGGGGAAGGCTCAGGGTCGGACATGTGCCGAGGGAAGGCCCAAGATCAGCCATCCGACGGGGGAAGGCTCAGGGTCGGCCATGTGCCGAGGGAAGGTGCAGGGTCGGCCATGCGCTGACGGAAGGCCCAGGGTCGGTCATCGGCCTAGGGAAGGCTAGTGTCGACCATGCGCCGAGGAAAGGCACAGGTTCGGAATGCGCCGAGGGAAGGCCCAGGGTCGGCAATGCATCGAGGGAAGGCCCAGTGATGGCCATGCGCCGAAGAAAGGCCCAGGGTCGGCCATGCACCGAGGGAAGTTCCAGGGTCGGCCATGCGCCGAGGGAAGGCCCAGGGTCCGCCATGCACCGAGGTAACGCCTAGGGTCACCTATGCATCGAGGGAAGGCCCAGGGTCGGCCATTCTGTGGGGGAAGGCTCAGTGTCAGCCATCGGCCGAGGGAAGGCCCAGGGTCGGCCATGTGCCATGGGAAGGGCCAAGGTTGGCCATGAGCCGAGGGAAGGTTCATGTGCGGCCATGCGCCGAGGGAAGGCCCAGGGTCGACCATGCACCGAGGGAAGGCCTAGGGTCGACCACGCACCTTGGGAAGGCCCAGGGTCGACCATGAATCGAGGGAAAGCCTAGGGTTTGCTATCGGGCGTAGGAATGCCCAGGTCGACCATGTGCCGAGGGTAGGCCAAGTGTCGGCCAGGCACCGAGGGAAGGTCTAGAGTCGGTCATCGGCCGAGGGAAGCCCAGGTTCGGCCATGCGCCAAGCGAAGGCCCAGGGTCGGCCATGCGCCGAGGGCAGGCCCAGCTTCTGCCATGCTACGAGTTAAGGCCCAAGGGTGGCCTATGGACCGAGGGAAGGACCAGGGTCGGCCATGTTGTGAGGGAAGGCCCGGCGTCCGCCATGCGCCGAGGGAACGCCCAGGGTCGTCCGTCCACCGAGGGAAGGCCCAGGGTCGGCCATGCACCGAGGGAACGCCCAGCGTCGGCCATCCACCGAGGGAAGGCCCATGGACGGCCATGTGCCGAGAGAAGGCCCAGGGTCGGCCATCAGCCGAGGGAAGGCCCTGGGTTGTCGATGCACCGAGGGAAGGCCCAGGGTCGGCCCTGCACCGAAGAAAGGCCCAGGGTCGGTCATGCACCGAGGGAAAACCCTGGGTCAGCCATGCGCCGAGGGAAGGCCCACTTTGTGCCATGCGCTGAGGGAAGGCCCAAGATCGGCCATGCGACGGGGGAACGCTCAGGGTCGGCCATGTGCCGAGGGAAGGCGCATGGTCGGCCATGCACTGACGGAATGCCCAGGGTCAATCATCGACCGAGGAAAGGCTAGTATCGACCGTGCACCGAGGAAAGGCCCAGGTTCGGCAATGCGACGAGGTAAGGCCTAGGGCCGGCCATGCATAGAGGGAAGGATTAGTGTCGGCCATGCCCCGTGGGAAGACTCAGGGTCGGCCATACGCCTAAGGAACGCCCACGTTCGGCCATTCAATGAGGGAAGGTGCATGGTCGGCCATGCGCCGAGGGAAGGCCCAGTGTCAGTCATCGGCCGAAGGAAGGCCCAGGATCGGCCATCTACCGAGGGAAGGCCCACGGTCGGCCATCAGCCGAGGGAAGGCACTGGGTTGGCCATGCGCCGAGGAAAGGCCCAGGGTCGGCCATGGGCCGAGGGAAGGCCAAGGGACGCCCATGCGCCGAGAGAAGGCTCAGGGTCGGCCATTGGCCGAGGGAAGGCCCAGGGTTGGCCATGCGCCGAGGGAAGGCCCAGGGTCGGCCATGGGCCGAGGGAAGGCCAAGGGACGCCCATGCGCCGAGGAAAGGCCCAGGGTCGGCCATGGGCCGAGGGAAGGCCCAGTGTCGGCCATGCGCCGAGGGAAGGCCTAGGGTCCGCCATCAGCCAAGGGAAGGCCCATGTTCGACCATGTGCCGAGGGAAGGCCCAGGGTCGGCCCCGCGCCGAGGGAAGACCCAGGGTCCGCCATGCACCGAGGGAAGGGCCATGTGCCGAGGGAAGGCCCAAGATCGGCCATGCGACGGGGGAAGGCTAAAGATCGGCCATGCGATGGGGGAAGGCTCAGGGTCGGCCATGTGCCGAGGGAAGGCCCAAGATCGGCCATCCAACGGGGGAAGGCTCAGGGTCGGCCATGTGCCGAGGGAAGGTGCAGGGTCGGCCATGCGCTGACGGAAGGCCCAGGGTCGGTCATCGGCCTAGGGAAGGCTAGTGTCGACCATGCGCCGAGGAAAGGCACAGGTTCGGAATGCGCCGAGGGAAGGCCCAGGGTCGGCAATGCATCGAGGGAAGGCCCAGTGATGGCCATGCGCCGAAGAAAGGCCTAGGGTCGGCCATGCACCGAGGGAAGTCCCAGGGTCGGCCATGCGCCGAGGGAAGGCCCAGGGTCCGCCATGCACCGAGGTAACGCCTAGGGTCACCTATGCATCGAGGGAAGGCCCAGCGTCGGCCATTCGGTGGGGGAAGGCTCAGTGTCAGCCATCGGCCGAGGGAAGGCCCAGGGTCGGCCATGTGCCATGGGAAGGGCCAAGGTTGGCCATGAGCCGAGGGAAGGTTCATGTGCGGCCATGCGCCGAGGGAAGGCCCAGGGTCGACCATGCACCGAGGGAAGGCCTAGGGTCGACCACGCACCTTGGGAAGGCCCAGGGTCGACCATGAATCGAGGGAAAGCCTAGGGTTTGCTATCGGGCGTAGGAAAGCCCAGGTCGACCATGTGCCGAGGGAAGGCCAAGTGTCGGCCAGGCACCGAGGGAAGGCCTAGAGTCGGTCATCAGCCGAGGGAAGCCCAGGTTCGGCCATGCTTCAAGCGAAGGCCCAGGGTCGGCCATGCGCCGAGGGCAGGCCCAGCTTCCGCCATGCTACGAGTTAAGGCCCAAGGGTGGCCCATGGACCGAGGGAAGGCCCAGGGTCGGCCATGTTGTGAGGGAAGGCCCGGCGTCCGCCATGCGCCTAGGGAACGCCCAGGGTCGTCCGTCCACCGAGGGAAGGCCCAGGGTCGGCCATGCACCGAGGGAACGCCCAGCGTCGGCCATCCACCGAGGGAAAGCCCATGGACGGCCATGTGCCGAGAGAAGGCCCAGGGTCGGCCATCAGCCGAGGGAAGGCCCTGGGTTGTCGATGCACCGAGGGAAGGCCCAGGGTCGGCCCTGCACCGAAGAAAGGCCCAGGGTCGGTCATGCACCGAGGGAAAACCCTGGGTCAGCCATGCGCCGAGGGAAGGCCCACTTTGTGCCATGCGCTGAGGGAAGGCCCAAGATCGGCCATGCGACAGGGGAACGCTCAGGGTCGGCCATGTGCCGAGGGAAGGTGCATGGTCGGCCATGCACTGACGGAATGCCCAGGGTCAATCATCGACCGAGGAAAGGCTAGTATCGACCGTGCACCGAGGAAAGGCCCAGGTTCGGCAATGCGATGAGGTAAGACCTAGGGCCGGCCATGCATCGAGGGAAGGACTAGTGTCGGCCATGCCCCGTGGGAAGACTCAGGGTCGGCCATACGCCTAAGGAACGCCCACGTTCGGCCATTCAATGAGGGAAGGTGCATGGTCGGCCATGCGCCGAGGGAAGGCCCAGTGTCAGTCATCGGCCGAAGGAAGGCCCAGGATCGGCCATCTACCAAGGGAAGGCCCACGGTCGGCCATCAGCCGAGGGAAGGCACTGGGTTGGCCATGCGCCGAGGAAAGGCCCAGGGTCGGCCATGGGCCGAGGGAAGGCCAAGGGACGCCCATGCGCCGAGGGAAGGCTCAGGGTCGGCCATGGGCCGAGGGAAGGCCCAGGGTCGGCCATGCGCCGAGGGAAGGCCCAGGGTCGGCCATGGGCCGAGGGAAGGCCAAGGGACGCCCATGCGCCGAGGAAATGCCCAGGGTCGGCCATGGGCCGAGGGAAGGCACAGGGTCGGCCATGCGCCGAGGGAAGGCTTAGGGTCCGCCATCAGCCAAGGGAAGGCCCATGTTCGACCATGTGCCGAGGGAAGGCCCAGGGTCGGCCCCGCGCCGAGGGAAGACCCAGGGTCTGCCATGCACCGAGGGAAGGGCCATGTGCCGAGGGAAGGCCCAAGATCGGCCATGCGACGGGGGAAGGCTAAAGATCGGCCATGCGATGGGGGAAGGCTCAGGGTCGGCCATGTGCCGAGGGAAGGCCCAAGATCGGCCATCCGACGGGGGAAGGCTCAGGGTCGGCCATGTGCCGAGGGAAGGTGCAGGGTCGGCCATGCGCTGACGGAAGGCCCAGGGTCGGTCATCGGCCTAGGTAAGGCTAGTGTCGACCATGCGCCGAGGAAAGGCACAGGTTCGGAATGCGCCGAGGGAAGGCCCAGGGTCGGCAATGCATCGAGGGAAGGCCCAGTGATGGCCATGCGCCGAAGAAAGGCCCAGGGTCGGCCATGCACCGAGGGAAGTCCCAGGGTCGGCCATGCGCCGAGGGAAGGCCCAGGGTCCGCCATGCACCGAGGTAACGCCTAGGGTCACCTATGCATCGAGGGAAGGCCCAGGGTCGGCCATTCGGTGGGGGAAGGCTCAGTGTCAGCCATCGGCCGAGGGAAGGCCCAGGGTCGGCCATGTGCCATGGGAAGGGCCAAGGTTGGCCATGAGCCGAGGGAAGGTTCATGTGCGGCCATGCGCCGAGGGAAGGCCCAGGGTCGACCATGCACCGAGGGAAGGCCTAGGGTCGACCACGCACCTTGGGAAGGCCCAGGGTCGACCATGAATCGAGGGAAAGCCTAGGGTTTGCTATCGGGCGTAGGAAAGCCCAGGTCGACCATGTGCCGAGGGAAGGCCAAGTGTCGGCCAGGCACCGAGGGAAGGCCTAGAGTCGGTCATCAGCCGAGGGAAGCCCAGGTTCGGCCATGCGCCAAGCGAAGGCCCAGGGTCGGCCATGCGCCGAGGGCAGGCCCAGCTTCCGCCATGCTACGAGTTAAGGCCCAAGGGTGGCCCATGGACCGAGGGAAGGCCCAGGGTCGGCCATGTTGTGAGGGAAGGCCCGGCGTCCGCCATGCGCCTAGGGAACGCCCAGGGTCATCCGTCCACCGAGGGAAGGCCCAGGGTCGGCCATGCACCGAGGGAACGCCCAGCGTCGGCCATCCACCGAGGGAAGGCCCATGGACGGCCATGTGCCGAGAGAAGGCCCAGGGTCGGCCATCAGCCGAGGGAAGGCCCTGGGTTGTCGATGCACCGAGGGAAGGCCCAGGGTCGGCCCTGCACCGAAGAAAGGCCCAGGGTCGGTCATGCACCGAGGGAAAACCCTGGGTCAGCCATGCGCCGAGGGAAGGCCCACTTTGTGCCATGCGCTGAGGGAAGGCCCAAGATCGGCCATGCGACGGGGGAACGCTCAGGGTCGGCCATGTGCCGAGGGAAGGCGCATGGTCGGCCATGCACTGACGGAATGCCCAGGGTCAATCATCGACCGACGAAAGGCTAGTATCGACCGTGCACCGAGGAAAGGCCCAGGTTCGGCAATGCGACGAGGTAAGGCCTAGGGCCGGCCATGCATCGAGGGAAGGACTAGTGTCGGCCATGCCCCGTGGGAAGACTCAGGGTCGGCCATACGCCTAAGGAACGCCCACGTTCGGCCATTCAATGAGGGAAGGTGCATGGTCGGCCATGCGCCGAGGGAAGGCCCAGTGTCAGTCATCGGGCGAAGAAAGGCCCAGGATCGGCCATCTACCGAGGGAAGGCCCACGGTCGGCCATCAGCCGAGGGAAGGCACTGGGTTGGCCATGCGCCGAGGAAAGGCCCAGGGTCGGCCATGGGCCGAGGGAAGGCCAAGGGACGCCCATGCGCCGAGGGAAGGCTCAGGGTCGGCCATGGGCCGAGGGAAGGCCCAGGGTCGGCCATGCGCCGAGGGAAGGCCCAGGGTCGGCCATGGGCCGAGGGAAGGCCAAGGGACGCCCATGCGCCGAGGAAATGCCCATGGTCGGCCATGGGCCGAGGGAAGGCACAGGGTCGGCCATGCGCCGAGGGAAGGCCTAGGGTCCGCCATCAGCCAAGGGAAGGCCCATGTTCGACCATGTGCCGAGGGAAGGCCCAGGGTCGGCCCCGCGCCGAGGGAAGACCCAGGGTCCGCCATGCACCGAGGGAAGGGCCATGTGCCGAGGGAAGGCCCAAGATCGGCCATGCGACGGGGGAAGGCTATTGATCGGCCATGCGATGAGGGAAGGCTCAGGGTCGGCCATGTGCCGAGGGAAGGCCCAAGATCGGCCATCCGACGGGGGAAGGCTCAGGGTCGGCCATGTGCCGAGGGAAGGTGCAGGGTCGGCCATGCGCTGACGGAAGGCCCAGGGTCGGTCATCGGCCTAGGGAAGGCTAGTGTCGACCATGCGCCGAGGAAAGGCACAGGTTCGGAATGCGCCGAGGGAAGGCCCAGGGTCGGCAATGCATCGAGGGAAGGCCCAGTGATGGCCATGCGCCGAAGAAAGGCCCAGGGTCGGCCATGCACCGAGGGAAGTCCCAGGGTCGGCCATGCGCCGAGGGAAGGCCCAGGGTCCGCCATGCACCGAGGTAACGCCTAGGGTCACCTATGCATCGAGGGAAGGCCCAGGGTCGGCCATTCGGTGGGGGAAGGCTCAGTGTCATCCATCGGCCGAGGGAAGGCCCAGGGTCGGCCATGTGCCATGGGAAGGGCCAAGGTTGGCCATGAGCCGAGGGAAGGTTCATGTGCGGCCATGCGTCGAGGGAAGGCCCAGGGTCGACCATGCACCGAGGGAAGGCCTAGGGTCGACCACGCACCTTGGGAAGGCCCAGGGTCGACCATGAATCGAGGGAAAGCCTAGGGTTTGCTATCGGGCGTAGGAACGCCCAGGTCGACCATGTGCCGAGGGAAGGCCAAGTGTCGGCCAGGCACCGAGGGAAGGTCTAGAGTCGGTCATCGGCCGAGGGAAGCCCAGGTTCGGCCATGCGCCAAGCGAAGGCCCAGGGTCGGCCATGCACCGAGGGCAGGCCCAACTTCTGCCATGCTACGAGTTAAGGCCCAAGGGTGGCCCATGGACCGAGGGAAGGACCAGGGTCGGCCATGTTGTGAGGGAAGGCCCGGCGTCCGCCATGCGCCGAGGGAACGCCCAGGGTCGTCCGTCCACCGAGGGAAGGCCCAGGGTCGGCCATGCACCGAGGGAACGCCCAGCGTCGGCCATCCACCGAGGGAAGGCCCATGGACGGCCATGTGCCGAGAGAAGGCCCAGGGTCGGCCATCAGCCGAGGGAAGGCCCTGGGTTGTCGATGCACCGAGGGAAGGCCCAGGGTCGGCCCTGCACCGAAGAAAGGCCCAGGGTCGGTCATGCACCGAGGGAAAACCCTGGGTCAGCCATGCGCCAAGGGAAGGCCCACTTTGTGCCATGCGCTGAGGGAAGGCCCAAGATCGGCCATGCGACGGGGGAACGCTCAGGGTCGGCCATGTGCCGAGGGAAGGCGCATGGTCGGCCATGCACTGACGGAATGCCCAGGGTCATTCATCGACCGAGGAAAGGCTAGTATCGACCGTGCACCGAGGAAAGGCCCAGGTTCGGCAATGCGACGAGGTAAGGCCTAGGGCCGGCCATGCATCGAGGGAAGGACTAGTGTCGGCCATGCCCCGTGGGAAGACTCAGGGTCGGCCATACGCCTAAGGAACGCCCACGTTCGGCCATTCAATGAGGGAAGGTGCATGGTCGGCCATGCGCCGAGGGAAGGCCCAGTGTCAGTCATCGGCCGAAGGAAGGCCCAGGATCGGCGATCTACCGAGGGAAGGCCCACGGTCGGCCATCAGCCGAGGGAAGGCACTGGGTTGGCCATGCGCCGAGGAAAGGCCCAGGGTCGGCCATGGGCCGAGGGAAGGCCAAGGGACGCCCATGCGCCGAGGGAAGGCTCAGGGTCGGCCATGGGCCGAGGGAAGGCCCAGGGTCGGCCATGCGCCGAGGGAAGGCCCAGGGTCGGCCATGGGCCGAGGGAAGGCCAAGGGACGCCCATGCGCCGAGGAAATGCCCATGGTCGGCCATGGGCCGAGGGAAGGCCCAGGGTCGGCCATGCGCCGAGGGAAGGCCTAGGGTCCGCCATCAGCCAAGGGAAGGCCCATGTTCGACCATGTGCCGAGGGAAGGCCCAGGGTCGGCCCCGCGCCGAGGGAAGACCCAGGGTCCGCCATGCACCGAGGGAAGGGCCATGTGCCGAGGGAAGGCCCAAGATCGGCCATGCGACGGGGGAAGGCTATTGATCGGCCATGCGATGAGGGAAGGCTCAGGGTCGGCCATGTGCCGAGGGAAGGCCCAAGATCGGCCATCCGACGGGGGAAGGCTCAGGGTCGGCCATGTGCCGAGGGAAGGTGCAGGGTCGGCCATGCGCTGACGGAAGGCCCAGGGTCGGTCATCGGCCTAGGGAAGGCTAGTGTCGACCATGCGCCGAGGAAAGGCACAGGTTCGGAATGCGCCGAGGGAAGGCCCAGGGTCGGCAATGCATCGAGGGAAGGCCCAGTGATGGCCATGCGCCGAAGAAAGGCCCAGGGTCGGCCATGCACCGAGGGAAGTCCCAGGGTCGGCCATGCGCCGAGGGAAGGCCCAGGGTCCGCCATGCACCGAGGTAACGCCTAGGGTCACCTATGCATCGAGGGAAGGCCCAGGGTCGGCGATTCGGTGGGGGAAGGCTCAGTGTCATCCATCGGCCGAGGGAAGGCCCAGGGTCGGCCATGTGCCATGGGAAGGGCCAAGGTTGGCCATGAGCCGAGGGAAGGTTCATGTGCGGCCATGCGTCGAGGGAAGGCCCAGGGTCGACCATGCACCGAGGGAAGGCCTAGGGTCGACCACGCACCTTGGGAAGGCCCAGGGTCGACCATGAATCGAGGGAAAGCCTAGGGTTTGCTATCGGGCGTAGGAACGCCCAGGTCGACCATGTGCCGAGGGAAGGCCAAGTGTCGGCCAGGCACCGAGGGAAGGTCTAGAGTCGGTCATCGGCCGAGGGAAGCCCAGGTTCGGCCATGCGCCAAGCGAAGGCCCAGGGTCGGCCATGCGCCGAGGGCAGGCCCAACTTCTGCCATGCTACGAGTTAAGGCCCAAGGGTGGCCCATGGACCGAGGGAAGGACCAGGGTCGACCATGTTGTGAGGGAAGGCCCGGCGTCCGCCATGCGCCGAAGGAACGCCCAGGGTCGTCCGTCCACCGAGGGAAGGCCCAGGGTCGGCCATGCACCGAGGGAACGCCCAGCGTCGGCCATCCACCGAGGGAAGGCCCATGGACGGCCATGTGCCGAGAGAAGGCCCAGGGTCGGCCATCAGCCGAGGGAAGGCCCTGGGTTGTCGATGCACCGAGGGAAGGCCCAGGGTCGGCCCTGCACCGAAGAAAGGCCCAGGGTCGGTCATGCACCGAGGGAAAACCCTGGGTCAGCCATGCGCCAAGGGAAGGCCCACTTTGTGCCATGCGCTGAGGGAAGGCCCAAGATCGGCCATGCGACGGGGGAACGCTCAGGGTCGGCCATGTGCCGAGGGAAGGCGCATGGTCGGCCATGCACTGACGGAATGCCCAGGGTCATTCATCGACCGAGGAAAGGCTAGTATCGACCGTGCACCGAGGAAAGGCCCAGGTTCGGCAATGCGACGAGGTAAGGCCTAGGGCCGGCCATGCATCGAGGTAAGGACTAGTGTCGGCCATGCCCCGTGGGAAGACTCAGGGTCGGCCATACGCCTAAGGAACGCCCACGTTCGGCCATTCAATGAGGGAAGGTGCATGGTCGGCCATGCGCCGAGGGAAGGCCCAGTGTCAGTCATCGGCCGAAGGAAGGCCCAGGATCGGCGATCTACCGAGGGAAGGCCAACGGTCGGCCATCAGCCGAGGGAAGGCACTGGGTTGGCCATGCGCCGAGGAAAGGCCCAGGGTCGGCCATGGGCCGAGGGAAGGCCAAGGGACGCCCATGCGCCGAGGGAAGGCTCAGGGTCGGCCATGGGCCGAGGGAAGGCCTAGGGTCGGCCATGCGCCGAGGGAAGGCCCAGGGTCGGCCATGGGCCGAGGGAAGGCCAAGGGACGCCCATGCGCCGAGGAAAGGCCCAGGGTCGGCCATGGGCCGAGGGAAGGCCCAGGGTCGGCCATGCGCCGAGGGAAGGCCTAGGGTCCGCCATCAGCCAAGGGAAGGCCCATGTTCGACCATGTGCCGAGGGAAGGCCCAGGGTCGGCCCCGCGCCGAGGGAAGACCCAGGGTCCGCCATGCACCGAGGGAAGGGCCATGTGCCGAGGGAAGGCCCAAGATCGGCCATGCGACGGGGGAAGGCTAAAGATCGGCCATGCGATGGGGGAAGGCTCAGGGTCGGCCATGTGCCGAGGGAAGGCCCAAGATCGGCCATCCGACGGGGGAAGGCTCAGGGTCGGCCATGTGCCGAGGGAAGGTGCAGGGTCGGCCATGCGCTGACACAAGGCCCAGGGTCGGTCATCGGCCTAGGGAAGGCTAGTGTCGACCATGCGCCGAGGAAAGGCACAGGTTCGGAATGCGCCGAGGGAAGGCCCAGGGTCGGCAATGCATCGAGGGAAGGCCCAGTGATGGCCATGCGCCGAAGAAAGGCCCAGGGTCGGCCATGCACCGAGGGAAGTCCCAGGGTCGGCCATGCGCCGAGGGAAGGCCCAGGGTCCGCCATGCACCGAGGTAACGCCTAGGGTCACCTATGCATCGAGGGAAGGCCCAGGGTCGGCCATTCGGTGGGGGAAGGCTCAGTGTCAGCCATCGGCCGAGGGAAGGCCCAGGGTCGGCCATGTGCCATGGGAAGGGCCAAGGTTGGCCATGAGCCGAGGGAAGGTTCATGTGCGGCCATGCGCCGAGGGAAGGCCCAGGGTCGACCATGCACCGAGGGAAGGCCTAGGGTCGACCACGCACCTTGGGAAGGCCCAGGGTCGACCATGAATCGAGGGAAAGCCTAGGGTTTGCTATCGGGCGTAGGAACGCCCAGGTCGACCATGTGCCGAGGGAAGGCCAAGTGTCGGCCAGGCACCGAGGGAAGGTCTAGAGTCGGTCATCGGCCGAGGGAAGCCCAGGTTCGGCCATGCGCCAAGCGAAGGCCCAGGGTCGGCCATGCGCCGAGGGCAGGCCCAACTTCTGCCATGCTACGAGTTAAGGCCCAAGGGTGGCCCATGGACCGAGGGAAGGACCAGGGTCGGCCATGTTGTGAGGGAAGGCCCGGCGTCCGCCATGCGCCGAGGGAACGCCCAGGGTCGTCCGTCCACCGAGGGAAGGCCCAGGGTCGGCCATGCACCGAGGGAACGCCCAGCGTCGGCCATCCACCGAGGGAAGGCCCATGGACGGCCATGTGCCGAGAGAAGGCCCAGGGTCGGCCATCAGCCGAGGGAAGGCCCTGGGTTGTCGATGCACCGAGGGAAGGCCCAGGGTCGGCCCTGCACCGAAGAAAGGCCCAGGGTCGGTCATGCACCGAGGGAAAACCCTGGGTCAGCCATGCGCCAAGGGAAGGCCCACTTTGTGCCATGCGCTGAGGGAAGGCCCAAGATCGGCCATGCGACGGGGGAACGCTCAGGGTCGGCCATGTGCCGAGGGAAGGCGCATGGTCGGCCATGCACTGACGGAATGCCCAGGGTCATTCATCGACCGAGGAAAGGCTAGTATCGACCGTGCACCGAGGAAAGGCCCAGGTTCGGCAATGCGACGAGGTAAGGCCTAGGGCCGGCCATGCATCGAGGGAAGGACTAGTGTCGGCCATGCCCCGTGGGAAGACTCAGGGTCGGCCATACGCCTAAGGAACGCCCACGTTCGGCCATTCAATGAGGGAAGGTGCATGGTCGGCCATGCGCCGAGGGAAGGCCCAGTGTCAGTCATCGGCCGAAGGAAGGCCCAGGATCGGCCATCTACCGAGGGAAGGCCCACGGTCGGCCATCAGCCGAGGGAAGGCACTGGGTTGGCCATGCGCCGAGGAAAGGCCCAGGGTCGGCCATGGGCCGAGGGAAGGCCAAGGGACGCCCATGCGCCGAGGGAAGGCTCAGGGTCGGCCATGGGCCGAGGGAAGGCCTAGGGTCGGCCATGCGCCGAGGGAAGGCCCAGGGTCGGCCATGGGCCGAGGGAAGGCCAAGGGACGCCCATGCGCCGAGGAAAGGCCCAGGGTCGGCCATGGGCCGAGGGAAGGCCCAGGGTCGGCCATGCGCCGAGGGAAGGCCTAGGGTCCGCCATCAGCCAAGGGAAGGCCCATGTTCGACCATGTGCCGAGGGAAGGCCCAGGGTCGGCCCCGCGCCGAGGGAAGACCCAGGGTCCGCCATGCACCGAGGGAAGGGCCATGTGCCGAGGGAAGGCCCAAGATCGGCCATGCGACGGGGGAAGGCTAAAGATCGGCCATGCGATGGGGGAAGGCTCAGGGTCGGCCATGTGCCGAGGGAAGGCCCAAGATCGGCCATCCGACGGGGGAAGGCTCAGGGTCGGCCATGTGCCGAGGGAAGGTGCAGGGTCGGCCATGCGCTGACACAAGGCCCAGGGTCGGTCATCGGCCTAGGGAAGGCTAGTGTCGACCATGCGCCGAGGAAAGGCACAGGTTCGGCAATGCATCGAGGGAAGGCCCAGTGATGGCCATGCGCCGAAGAAAGGCCCAGGGTCGGCCATGCACCGAGGGAAGTCCCAGGGTCGGCCATGCACCGAGGGAAGTCCCAGGGTCGGCCATGCGCCGAGGGAAGGCCCAGGGTCCGCCATGCACCGAGGTAACGCCTAGGGTCACCTATGCATCGAGGGAAGGCCCAGGGTCGGCCATTCGGTGGGGGAAGGCTCAGTGTCAGCCATCGGCCGAGGGAAGGCCCAGGGTCGGCCATGTGCCATGGGAAGGGCCAAGGTTGGCCATGAGCCGAGGGAAGGTTCATGTGCGGCCATGCGCCGAGGGAAGGCCCAGGGTCGACCATGCACCGAGGGAAGGCCTAGGGTCGACCACGCACCTTGGGAAGGCCCAGGGTCGACCATGAATCGAGGGAAAGCCTAGGGTTTGCTATCGGGCGTAGGAACGCCCAGGTCGACCATGTGCCGAGGGAAGGCCAAGTGTCGGCCAGGCACCGAGGGAAGGTCTAGAGTCGGTCATCGGCCGAGGGAAGCCCAGGTTCGGCCATGCGCCAAGCGAAGGCCCAGGGTCGGCCATGCGCCGAGGGCAGGCCCAACTTCTGCCATGCTACGAGTTAAGGCCCAAGGGTGGCCCATGGACCGAGGGAAGGACCAGGGTCGGCCATGTTGTGAGGGAAGGCCCGGCGTCCGCCATGCGCCGAGGGAACGCCCAGGGTCGTCCGTCCACCGAGGGAAGGCCCAGGGTCGGCCATGCACCGAGGGAACGCCCAGCGTCGGCCATCCACCGAGGGAAGGCCCATGGACGGCCATGTGCCGAGAGAAGGCCCAGGGTCGGCCATCAGCCGAGGGAAGGCCCTGGGTTGTCGATGCACCGAGGGAAGGCCCAGGGTCGGCCCTGCACCGAAGAAAGGCCCAGGGTCGGTCATGCACCGAGGGAAAACCCTGGGTCAGCCATGCGCCAAGGGAAGGCCCACTTTGTGCCATGCGCTGAGGGAAGGCCCAAGATCGGCCATGCGACGGGGGAACGCTCAGGGTCGGCCATGTGCCGAGGGAAGGCGCATGGTCGGCCATGCACTGACGGAATGCCCAGGGTCATTCATCGACCGAGGAAAGGCTAGTATCGACCGTGCACCGAGGAAAGGCCCAGGTTCGGCAATGCGACGAGGTAAGGCCTAGGGCCGGCCATGCATCGAGGGAAGGACTAGTGTCGGCCATGCCCCGTGGGAAGACTCAGGGTCGGCCATACGCCTAAGGAACGCCCACGTTCGGCCATTCAATGAGGGAAGGTGCATGGTCGGCCATGCGCCGAGGGAAGGCCCAGTGTCAGTCATCGGCCGAAGGAAGGCCCAGGATCGGCCATCTACCGAGGGAAGGCCCACGGTCGGCCATCAGCCGAGGGAAGGCACTGGGTTGGCCATGCGCCGAGGAAAGGCCCAGGGTCGGCCATGGGCCGAGGGAAGGCCAAGGGACGCCCATGCGCCGAGGGAAGGCTCAGGGTCGGCCATGGGCCGAGGGAAGGCCTAGGGTCGGCCATGCGCCGAGGGAAGGCCCAGGGTCGGCCATGGGCCGAGGGAAGGCCAAGGGACGCCCATGCGCCGAGGAAAGGCCCAGGGTCGGCCATGGGCCGAGGGAAGGCCCAGGGTCGGCCATGCGCCGAGGGAAGGCCTAGGGTCCGCCATCAGCCAAGGGAAGGCCCATGTTCGACCATGTGCCGAGGGAAGGCCCAGGGTCGGCCCCGCGCCGAGGGAAGACCCAGGGTCCGCCATGCACCGAGGGAAGGGCCATGTGCCGAGGGAAGGCCCAAGATCGGCCATGCGACGGGGGAAGGCTAAAGATCGGCCATGCGATGGGGGAAGGCTCAGGGTCGGCCATGTGCCGAGGGAAGGCCCAAGATCGGCCATCCGACGGGGGAAGGCTCAGGGTCGGCCATGTGCCGAGGGAAGGTGCAGGGTCGGCCATGCGCTGACACAAGGCCCAGGGTCGGTCATCGGCCTAGGGAAGGCTAGTGTCGACCATGCGCCGAGGAAAGGCACAGGTTCGGAATGCGCCGAGGGAAGGCCCAGGGTCGGCAATGCATCGAGGGAAGGCCCAGTGATGGCCATGCGCCGAAGAAAGGCCCAGGGTCGGCCATGCACCGAGGGAAGTCCCAGGGTCGGCCATGCGCCGAGGGAAGGCCCAGGGTCCGCCATGCACCGAGGTAACGCCTAGGGTCACCTATGCATCGAGGGAAGGCCCAGGGTCGGCCATTCGGTGGGGGAAGGCTCAGTGTCAGCCATCGGCCGAGGGAAGGCCTAGGGTCGGCCATGTGCCATGGGAAGGCCCAAGGTTGGCCATGAGCCGAGGGAAGGTCCAGGGTTTGCCATCGGGCGAGGGAAGGCCCAGGGTTTTCCATCGGGCGAGGGAAGGCCCAGGGCTTGCCATCGGGCGAGGGAAGGCCCAGGGTCGGCCATGCGCCGAGGGTAGGCCCAGGGTCCGCCATCGGCCAAGGGAAGGCCCAGGGTCGGCCATGCCACGAGGAAAGACCCAGGGTCGGCCATCCACCGAGCAAAGGCCAAGGGTAGGCCCAGTGTCAGCCATCGGCCGAGGGAAGGGCTAGGGTCGGCCATGCAGCAAAGGAAGGCCCAGGGTACGCCATGCACCGAGGAAATGCCCATGGTCGGCCATGTGCCGAGAGAAGGCCCAGGGTCGGCCATCAGCCGAGGGAAGGCCCTGGGTTGTCCATGCACCGAGGGAAGGCCATTAGCCGACGGAAGGCACTGGGTTGGCCATGCGCCGAGGAAAGGCCCAGGGTCGGCCATGCGCTGAGGGAAGGCCAATGGTCGCCAATGCACCGAGAGAAGGCCCAGGGTCGGCCATGCGCTGAGGGAAGGCCAATGGTCGCCAATGCACCGAGAGAAGGCCCAGGGTCGACCATGTACCGAGGGAACGCCCAGGGTCGCCTATGCACCGAGGGAAGGCCCAGGGTCGGCCATGCGCCAAGGCAAGGCCCAGGGTCTGCCATGCACCGAGGGAGGGTTGCCTATGCACTGAGGGAAGGCCCAGGGTCGGCCATGCGCCAAGGGAAGGCCCAGGGTCCGCCATCAGCCAAGGGAAGGCCCTGGGTTGGCCATGCGCCGAGGGAAGGCCCAGGGTCGGCCCTGCGCTGACGGAAGGCCCATGTTCGGCCATGCGCCAAGGGAAGGCCCAGGGTCGGTAATGTGCCGAGGGAAGTCCCATGGCCTGCCATGCACAGCGGAATGTCCCACTGTCGGCCATTTACCGAGTGAAGACTCAAGGTCGGCCATCCGCCTAACGAACACCTAGGGTCGGCCATTCAACGAGGGAAGGCCTAGAGTCGGCCATATGCCGAGGGAAGGCTCAGTGTAACCCATCATCGAGGGAAAGCCCAGGGTCGGCCATGTGCCAAGGGAAGGCCCAATGTTGGCCATGCGCGCAGGGAAGGCCCAGGGTCGACCATGCGCCGAGGGAAGGCCTAGGTTCGAGCATGCACTGAGGCAAGGCCCAGGGTCAGCTATTCACTTAGGGAAGGCCCAGGGTTTGCCATCGGGCGAGGGAAGGCCCAGGTCGGCCATGTGCCGAGGGAAGGCCAAGGTTCGGCCATGCACTGAGGGAAGGCCCAGGTTCGGCCATGTACCGAGGGAAGGCCCAGGTTCGGCCATGTGCCGAGGGAAGGCCCACGGTCGGCCATGCGCCGAGGGAAGGCCCAGGTTCGGCCATGCATCGAGGGAAGGCCCAGGGTCGGCCATGCGCCGAGGGTAGGCCCAGGGTCAGCCATCGGCCAAGGGAAGGCCCAGGGTCGACCATGCCCCGACGGAACACCAAGGGTCGGCCATCCGCCGAGCGTAGGCCAAGGGTGGCCCATGGACCGAGGGAAGGCCCAAGGTCGGCCATGCAGCGAAGGAAGGCCCCGGGTCCGCCATGCACCGAGGGAACACCCAGGGTCGGCCATCCACCAAGGGAAGGCCCATGGTCGGCCATGTGCCGAGAAAAGGTCCAGGGTCGGCCATCAGCCGAGGGAAGGACCTGGGTTGTCCATGCACCGAGGGAAGGCCCAGGGTCGGCCATGCACCGAGGGAAGGCCCTGGGTCGGCCATGCGCCGAGGGAAGGCCCACGGTCTGCCATGCGCCGTGGGAAGGCCGAAGATCGGCCATGCGACGGGGGAATGCTCAGGGTCGGCCATGTGCCGAGGGAAGGTGCATGGTCGGCCATGCACTGACGGAATGCCCTGGGTCGATCATCGGCCGAGGAAAGGCTAGTGTCGAGCATGCGCCGAGGAAAGGCCCAGGTTCGGCAATGCGACAAGGGAAGGCCTAGGGCCGGCCATGCATCGAGGGAAGGCGTAGTGTCGGCCATGCCCCGTGGGAAGACTCAGAGTCGGCCATACGCCTAAGGAACGCCCAGGGTCGGCCATTCGATGAGGGAAGGAGCATGGTCGGCCATGCGCCGAGGGAAGGCCCAGTGTCAGTCATCGGCCGAAGGATGGCCTAGGATCGCCATCTACCGAGGGAAGACCCACGGTCGGCCATCAGCCGAGGGAAGGCACTGGGTTGGCCATGCGCCGAGGAAAGGCCCAGGGTCGGCCATGGGCCGAGGGAAGGCCAAGGGTCGCCCATGCACCGAGGGAAGGCCCAGGGTCGCCCATGCGCCGAAGGAAGGCCTAGGGTCCGCCATCAGCCAAGGGAAGGCCTATGTTCGATCATGTGCCGAGGGAAAGCCCAGGGTCGGCCATCAGCCAAGGGAAGGCCCATGTTCGGCCATGTGCCGAGGGAAGGCCCAGGGTCGACCATGCACCGAGGGAAGGCCTAAGGTCGACCACGCACCTTGGGAAGGCCCATGGTCGACCATGCATCGAGGGAAAGCCTAGGGTTTGCTATCGGGTGTAGGAAGGCCCAAGTCGACCATGTGCCGAGGGAAGGCCAAGTGTCGGCCAGGCACCGAAGGAAGGCCTAGAGTCGGTCATCGGCCGAGGGAAGCCCAGGTTCGGCCATGCACCAAGCGAAGGCCCAGGGTCGGCCATGCGCCGAGGGAAGGCCCAGCTTCCGCCATGCTACGAGTTAAGGCCCAAGGGTGGTCCATGCGCCGAGGGAAGGCCCAGGGTCGGCCATATAGTGAGGGAAGGCCCATGGTCGGCCATGTGCCGAGAGAAGAACTAGGGTCGGCCATCAGCCGAGGGAAGGCCAGGGTGTTCCATGCACCGAGGGAAGCCCCAAGGTCGGCCCTGCATCGAAGAAATGCCCTGGGTCAGTCATGCACCGAGGTTAGACCCTATGTCGGCCATGCGACGAGGGAAGGCCCATGGTCGGCAATGCGCCGAGTGAAGGCTAAAGATCGGCCATGCGACGGGCGAACGCACAGGGTCGGCCATGTGCCGAGGGAAGGCGCAGGGTCGGCCATGCGCTGATGGAAGGCCCAAGGTCGGTCATCGGCCGAGGGAAGGCCAGTGTCGACCATGCGCCGAGGAAAGGCCGAGGTTCGGCAATGCGCCGAGGGAAGACCCTGGGTCGGCCATGCATCGAGGGAAAGCTCAGTGTCGGCGATGCGCCGAGGTAAGACTCATGGTCGGCCATCCACCTAGGGAACGCCCAGGGTCGGCTATTCGGCGAGGGAAGGACCATGGTTGGCCATGCGCCGAGGGAAGGCCCAGTGTCAGTCATCAGCCGAAGGAAGGCCCAGGATCGGCCATTAACCGAGGGAAGGCCCAGGGTCGGCCATCAGCCGAGGGAAGGCCCTGGGTTGGCCATGCACCGAGGAAAGGCCCAGGGTCGGCCATGTGCCGAAGGAAGGCCAAGGGTCGCCCATGCACCGAGGGAAGGCCCAGGGTCGGCCATCCGTCGAGGGAAGGCCCAGGGTCTGCCATGTGCCGAGGGAACGCCCAGGGTCGCCAATGTACCGAGGGAAGGCCCAGGGTCGGCCATGCGCCGAGGGAAGGCCCAGGGTCCGCCATCAGCCAAGGGAAGGCCCTGGGTCGGCCATGCACCGAGGGAAGGCCCTGGGTCGGCCTTGCACCGAGGGAAGGCCCATGTTCGGCCAGGCACCGAGGGAAGGCCCTGGGTCGACCATGCACCGAGGGAAGGCCTAGGGTCGACCATGCACCGAGGGAAGGCCTAGGGTCGACCATGCGCCGAGGGTAGGCCCAGGGTCGACCATGCACTGAGGGAAGGCTTACAGTTTGCCATCGGGCATAGGAAGGCCCAGGTCGGCCATGTGCCAAGGGAAGGCCAAGGGTCGGCCATGCGCCGAGGGAAGACCCAGGGTCAGCCATCGGCCAAGGGAAGACCATGTTCGGCCATGCGCCGAGAAAAGGCCCAGGGTCGGCCATGCACCGAGGGTAGGCCTAGGGTCAGCCATCGGCCAAGGGAAGGCCCAGGGTCGACCATGCCCCGACGGAACACCAAGGGTCGGCCATCCGCCGAGCGTAGGCCAAGGGTGGCCCATGGACCGAGGGAAGGCCCAAGGTCGGCCATGCAGCGAAGGAAGTCCCCGGGTCCGCCATGCACCGAGGGAACACCCAGGGTCGGCCATCCACCGAGGGAAGGCCCATGGTCGGCCATGTGCCGAGAGAAGGCCCAGGGTCGGCCATCAGCCGAGGGAAGGCCCTGGGTTGTCCATGCACCGAGGGAAGGCCCAGGGTCGACCATGCGCCGAGGGAAGGCCCACGGTCTGCCATGCGCCGAGGGAAGGCCAAAGATCGGCCATGCGACGGGGGAATGCTCAGGGTCGGCCATGTGCCGAGGGAAGGTGCATGGTCGGCCATGCACTGACGGAATGCCCTGGGTCGATCATCGGCCGAGGAAAGGCTAGTGTCGACCATGCGCCGAGGAAAGGCCCAGGTTCGGCAATGCGACAAGGGAAGGCCCAGGGCCGGCCATGCATCGAGGGAAGGCGTAGTGTCCGCCATGCCCCGTGGGAAGACTCAGGGTCGGCCATACGCCTAAGGAACGCCCAGGTTCGGCCATTCGATGAGGGAAGGAGCATGGTCGGCCATGCGCCGAGGGAAGGCCAAGTGTCAGTCATCGGCCGAAGGAAGGCCCAGGTTCGCCATCTACCGAGGGAAGGCCCACGGTCGGCCATCAGCCGAGGGAAGGCACTGGGTTGGCCATGCGCCGAGGAAAGGCCCAGGGTCGGCCATTGGCCGAGGGAAGGCCAAGGGTCGCCCATGCACCGAGGGAAGGCCCAGGGTCGGCCATGCGCCGAGGGAAGGCCTAGGGTCCGCCATCAGCCAAGGGAAGGCCTATGTTCGACCATGTGCCGAGGGAAGGCCCAGGGTCGGCCATCAGCCAAGGGAAGGCCCATGTTCGGCCATGTGCCGAGGGAAGGCCCAGGGTCGACCATGAAGCGAGGGAAGGCATAAGGTCGACCACGCACCTTGGGAAGGCCCATGGTCGACCATGCATCGAGGGAAAGCCTAGGGTTTGCTATCGGGCGTAGGAAGGCCCAGGTCGACCATGTGCCGAGGGAAGTCCAAGTGTCGGCCAGGCACCGAAGGAAGGCCTAGAGTCGGTCATCGGCCGAGGGAAGCCCAGGTTCGGCCATGCACCAAGCGAAGGCCCAGGGTCGGCCATGCGCCGAGGGAAGGCCCAGCTTCCGCCATGCTACGAGTTAAGGCCCAAGGGTGGCCCATGCACCGAGGGAAGGCCCAGGGTCGGCCATATAGTGAGGGAAGGCCCGACGTCCGCCATGCGCCGAGGGAAGGCCCAGGGTTGTCCATCCATCGAGGGAAGGCCCATGGTCGGCCATGTGCCGAGAGAAGAACTAGGGTCGGCCATCAGCCGAGGGAAGGCCAGGGTGTTCCATGCACCGAGGGAAGCCCCAAGGTCAGCCCTGCATCGAACAAATGCCCTGGGTCAGTCATGCACCGAGGGAAAACCCTGTGTCGGCCATGCGACGAGGGAAGGCCCATGGTCGGCCATGCGCCGAGTGAAGGCTAAAGATCGGCCATGCGACGGGCGAACGCACAGGGTCGGCCATGTGCCGAGGGAAGGCGCAGGGTCGGCCATGCGCTGATGGAAGGCCCAAGGTCGGTCATCGGCCGAGGGAAGGCCAGTGTCGACCATGCGCCGAGGAAAGGCCGAGGTTCGGCAATGCGCCGGGGGAAGACCCAGGGTCGGCCATGCATCGAGGGAAAGCTCAGTGTCGGCGATGCGCCGAGGTAAGACTCATGGTCGGCCATCCGCCTAGGGAACGCCCAGGGTCGGCCATTCGGCGAGGGAAGGACCATGGTTGGCCATGCGCCGAGGGAAGGCCCAGTGTCAGTCATCAGCCGAAGGAAGGCCCAGGATCGGCCATTAACCGAGGGAAGGCCCAGGGTCGGCCATCAGCCGAGGGAAGGCCCTGGGTTGGCCATGCACCGAGGAAAGGCCCAGGGTCGGCCATGTGCCGAAGGAAGGCCAAGGGTCGCCCATGCACCGAGGGAAGGCCCAGGGTCGGCCATCCGTCGAGGGAAGGCCCAGGGTCTGCCATGTGCCGAGGGAACGCCCAGGGTCGCCAATGTACCGAGGGAAGGCCCAGGGTCGGCCATGCGCCGAGGGAAGGCCCAGGGTCCGCCATCAGCCAAGGGAAGGCCCTGGGTCGGCCATGCACCGAGGGAAGGCCCTGGGTCGGCCTTGCACCGAGGGAAGGCCCATGTTCGGCCAGGCACCGAGGGAAGGCCCTGGGTCGACCATGCACCGAGGGAAGGCCTAGGGTCGACCATGCACCGAGGGAAGGCCTAGGGTCGACCATGCGCCGAGGGTAGGCCCAGGGTCGACCATGCACTGAGGGAAGGCTTACGGTTTGCCATCGGGCATAGGAAGGCCCAGGTCGGCCATGTGCCAAGGGAAGGCCAAGGGTCGGCCATGTGCCGAGGGAAGACCCAGGGTCGGCCATCGGCCAAGGGAAGACCATGTTCGGCCATGCGCCGAGAAAAGGCCCAGGGTCGGCCATGCACCGAGGGTAGGCCTAGGGTCAGCCATCGGCCAAGGGAAGGCCCAGGGTCGACCATGCCCCGACGGAACACCAAGGGTCGGCCATCCGCCGAGCGTAGGCCAAGGGTGGCCCATGGACCGAGGGAAGGCCCAAGGTCGGCCATGCAGCGAAGGAAGGCCCCGGGTCCACCATGCACCGAGGGAACACCCAGGGTCGGCCATCCACCGAGGGAAGGCCCATGGTCGGCCATGTGCCGAGAGAAGGCCCAGGGTCGGCCATCAGCCGAGGGAAGGCTCTGGGTTGTCCATGCACCGAGGGAAGGCCCAGGGTCGGCCATGCGCCGAGGGAAGGCCCACGGTCTGCCATGCGCCGAGGGAAGGCCAAAGATCGGCCATGCGACGGGGGAATGCTCAGGGTCGGCCATGTGCCGAGGGAAGGTGCATGGTCGGCCATGCACTGACGGAATGCCCTGGGTCGATCATCGGCCGAGGAAAGGCTAGTGTCGACCATGCGCCGAGGAAAGGCCCAGGTTCGGCAATGCGACAAGGGAAGGCCCAGGGCCGGCCATGCATCGAGGGAAGGCGTAGTGTCGGCCATGCCCCGTGGGAAGACTCAGGGTCGGCCATACGCCTAAGGAACGCCCAGGTTCGGCCATTCGATGAGGGAAGGAGCATGGTCGGCCATGCGCCGAGGGAAGGCCAAGTGTCAGTCATCGGCCGAAGGAAGGCCCAGGTTCGCCATCTACCGAGGGAAGGCCCACGGTCGGCCATCAGCCGAGGGAAGGCACTGGGTTGGCGATGCGCCGAGGAAAGGCCCAGGGTCGGCCATGGGCCGAGGGAAGGCCAAGGGTCGCCCATGCACCGAGGGAAGGCCCAGGGTCGGCCATGCGCCGAGGGAAGGCCTAGGGTCCGCCATCAGCCAAGGGAAGGCCTATGTTCGACCATGTGCCGAGGGAAGGCCCACGGTCGGCCATCAGCCAAGGGAAGGCCCATGTTCGGCCATGTGCCGAGGGAAGGCCCAGGGTCGACCATGAAGCGAGGGAAGGCCTAAGGTCGACCACGCACCTTGGGAAGGCCCATGGTCGACCATGCATCGAGGGAAAGCCTAGGGTTTGCTATCGGGCGTAGGAAGGCCCAGGTCGACCATGTGCCGAGGGAAGTCCAAGTGTCGGCCAGGCACCGAAGGAAGGCCTAGAGTCGGTCATCGGCCGAGGGAAGCCCAGGTTCGGCCATGCACCAAGCGAAGGCCCAGGGTCGGCCATGCGCCGAGGGAAGGCCCAGCTTCCGCCATGCTACGAGTTAAGGCCCAAGGGTGGCCCATGCACCGAGGGAAGGCCCAGGGTCGGCCATATAGTGAGGGAAGGCCCGACGTCCGCCATGCGCCGAGGGAACGCCCAGGGTCGTCCATCCATCGAGGGAAGGCCCATGGTCGGCCATGTGCCGAGAGAAGAACTAGGGTCGGCCATCAGCCGAGGGAAGGCCAGGGTGTTCCATGCACCGAGGGAAGCCCCAAGGTCAGCCCTGCATCGAACAAATGCCTTGGGTCAGTCATGCACCGAGGGAAGACCCTGTGTCGGCCATGCGACGAGGGAAGGCCCATGGTCGGCCATGCGCCGAGTGAAGGCTAAAGATCGGCCATGCGACGGGCGAACGCACAGGGTCGGCCATGTGCCGAGGGAAGGCGCAGGGTCGGCCATGCGCTGATGGAAGGCCCAAGGTCGGTCATCGGCCGAGGGAAGGCCAGTGTCGACCATGCGCCGAGGAAAGGCCGAGGTTCGGCAATGCGCCGAGGGAAGACCCAGGGTCGGCCATGCATCAAGGGAAAGCTCAGTGTCGGCGATGCGCCGAGGTAAGACTCATGGTCGGCCATCCGCCTAGGGAACGCCCAGGGTCGGCCATTCGGCGAGGGAAGGACCATGGTTGGCCATGCGCCGAGGGAAGGCCCAGGGTCGGCCATCAGCCGAGGGAAGGCCCTGGGTTGGCCATGCACCAAGGAAAGCCCCAGGGTCGGCCATGTGCCGAAGGAAGGCCAAGGGTCGCCCATGCACCGAGGGAAGGCCCAGGGTCGGCCATCCGTCGAGGGAAGGCCCAGGGTCTGCCATGTGCCGAGGGAACGCCCAGGGTCGCCAATGTACCGAGGGAAGGCCCAGGGTCGGCCATGCGCCGAGGGAAGGCCCAGGGTCCGCCATCAGCCAAGGGAAGGCCCTGGGTCGGCCATGCACCGAGGGAAGGCCCTGGGTCGGCCTTGCACCGAGGGAAGGCCCATGTTCTGCCAGGCACCGAGGGAAGGCCCTGGGTCGACCATGCACCGAGGGAAGGACTAGGGTCGACCATGCGCCGAGGGTAGGCCCAGGGTCGACCATGCACCGAGGGAAGGCCTAGGGTCGACCATGCGCCGAGGGTAGGCCCAGGGTCGACCATGCACTAAGGGAAGGCTCACGGTTTGCCATCCGGCATAGGAAGGCCCGGGTCGGCCATGTGCCGAGGGAATGCCAAGGGTCGGCCATGCGCCGAGGGAAGGCCCAGGGTCAGCCATCGGCCAAGGGAAGACCATGTTCGGCCATGCGCCGAGAAAAGGCCCAGGGTCGGCCATGCACCGAGGGTAGGCCTAGGGTCAGCCATCGGCCGAGGGAAGGCCCAGGGTCGTCCATGCGCCGAGGGAAAACCCAGGGTCGGCCATCCGCCGAGCGAAGGCGAAGGGTGGTCCATGCACCGAGGAAAGGCCCAGGGTCGTCCATGCGCCGAGGGAAGGCCCAGGGTCCGCCATACGCCGAGGGAACGCCCAGGGTCGGCCATCAACCAAGGGAAGGCCTACGGTCGGCCCTGCACCGAGGGAAGGCCCATGTTCGGCCATGCGCCGAGGGAAGGCCCAGGGTTGACCATGCACCGAGGGAAGGCCTAGGGTCGACCATGCACCGAGGGAAGGCCCAGGGTCGACCATGCACCGAGGGGAGGCTTACGGTTTGCCATCGGGCGTAGGAAGGCCCAGGTCGGCTATGTGCCGAGGGAAGGCCAAGGGTCGGCCATGCGCCGAGGGAAGGCCTATAGCTGGTCATCAGCCGAGGGAAGCCCAAGTTCGGCCATGCGCCAAGGTAAGGCCCAGGGTCGGCCATGCACCGAGGGAAGGCCCAGGGTCGGCCATGCACCGATGGTAGGCCCAGGGTCAGCCATCGGCCGAGGGAAGGTCAAGGGTCGGCCATGCGCAGCGGGAAAACCCAGGGTCGGCCATCCGCCGAGCGAAGGCCAAGGGTGGCCCATGCACCGAGGGAAGGCCCAGGGTCGGCCATGCGCCAAGGGAAGGCCCAGGGTCCGCCATACGCCGAGGGAACACCCAGGGTCGGCCATCAGCCGATGGAAGGCCCATAGTTGGACATGCATCGAGGGAAGGCCCAGTGTCGGCCATGCGCTGAGGGAACACTCAGGGTCGGTCATCCGCCTAGGGAACGCCCAGTGTCGGCCATTCGGCGAGGTAAGGTCCATGGTGGGCCATGCACCGAGGAAAGGCCCAGTGTCAGTCATCAGCCGAAGGAAGGCCCAGGATCGGCTATTAGCCGAGGGAAGGCCCAGGGTCGGCCATCAGCCGAGGGAAGGCCCTGGGTTGGCCATGCGCCGAGGAAAGGCCTAGTGTCGGCCATGTGCGGAATGAAGGCCAAGGGTCGCCCATGCACCAAGGGAAGGCCAACGGTCGGCCATCCGTCGAGGGATGGCCCAGGGTCCGCCATGCGCCGAGGGAACGCCCAGGGTCTCCCATGCACCGAGGGAAGGCCCAAGGTCCGCCATTAGCCAAGGGAAGAGCCTGGGTTGGCCATGCGCCAAGGGAAGGCCCAGGGTCGTCCCTGCACCGAGGGAAGGCCCATGTTCAGCCATGCGCCGAGGGAAGGCCCAAGGTCGACCATGCACCGAGGGAAGGCCTAGGGTCGACCATGCGCCGAGGGAAGGCCCAGGGTCGACCATGTACCGAGGGAAGGCCTAGGGTCGACCATGTGCCGAGGGAAGGCCAAGGGTCGGCCATGCACCGAGGGAAGGCCTAGAGTCGGTCATCGGCCAAGGGAAGCCCAGGTTCAGCCATGCGCCGAGGGAAGGCCCAAGGTCGGCCATGCACCAAGGGAAGGCCCAGAGTCGGCCATGCACCAAGGGAAGGCCTAGGGTCGGCCATGCGCCGAGGGAGAACCCTGGGTCGTCCATCCGCCGAGCGAAGGCCAACGGTGGCCCATGCACCGAGGGAAGGTCCAGGGTCGGCCATGCGCCGAGGGAAGGCCCAGGGTCCGCCATACGCCGAGGGAATGCCTAGGGTCGTCCATCAGCCGAGGGAAGGTCCAGGGTCGGCCCTGCACCGAGGGAAGGCCCATGCTCGGCCATGCGCTGAGGGAAGGCCCAGGGTCGACCATGCACCGAGGGAAGGCCTAGGGTCGACCATGCGCCGAGGAAAGGCCTAGGGTCGACCATGCACCGAGGGAGGGCTTACGGTTTGCCATCGGGCGTAGGAAGGCCCAGGTCGGCCATGTGCCGTGGGAAGGCCATGGGTCGGCCATGCGCCGAGGGAAGGCCTAGAGTCGGTCATCGGCCGAGGGAAGCCCAGGTTCGGCCATGCGCCGAGGGATGGCCCAGGGTCGACCATGCACCGAGGGAAGGCCTAGGGTCGGCCATGCACCGAGGGTAGGCCCAGGGTCAGCCATCGGCCCAGGGTTGTCCATGCGCCGAGGGAAAACCCAGGGTCAGCCATCCGCCGAGCGAATGCCAAGGGTGGCCCATGCACCGAGGGAAGGCCCATGGTCGGCCACGCGCCAAGGGAAGGCCCAGGGTCCGCCATACGCCGAGGGAACGCCCAGGGTCGGCCATCAGCCGAGGGAAGGCCCATGGTCGGCCATGCGTCGAGAGAAGGCCCAGGGTCAGCCATCAGCTGAGGGAAGGCCCTTGGTTGTCCATGCGCTGAGGGAAGGCCTAGGTTCGGCCCTGTTGTTGTCGTTCATTTTCGGACAACCATTTAGGAGCGCAAAGTGGTTAGACCCAAGGCCGAACCAAGTGGTATCACTTCGGCTCGAGCGTGTCGGACTTGGTATCCCATGTCGTCCCTTAGCTGTAAATGTCCCTAGGAAGAAAGAACAGGTGAACTAGGAAGGGAAAATAGAGGTGGTGCCTTTGTTTACCTCTCCTACGCTCAATATTAATATGATTGAGGTGGAGTATAGAGGTTTTAGAGGTGGTGAGAGGCCAAAGATGAGCGAAACGAGTGAAGTATGAGTTTGATAGTGTTTCGAGACTGAAAATTGGATTACCTTTGAGAGAGGGCGGACCTCTCTATTTATAGGCGAGCAAGGGGTCATTGAGACACCCATTGGCTGAGTGGACACCCCAGGCTCGTCTATTGGCCGATGTTGGCCTTAGGGCCGGCCAATGCCCGGGGATATTAGGGCCGGCGAATGGCCAGGGATATTAGGGCCGGCCAATGGCCAGGGATATTAGGGCCGGCCAATGGCCGAGGATAAGGGCCGGCCAATGGCAGGGGATATTAGGGCCGGCCAATGGCCGAGGATAAGGGCCGACCAATGGCCGGGGATATTAGGGCCAGCCAATGGCCGGGGATAAGGACCGGCCAATGGCTGGGGTTAACCTTTGGGCCGGCCAATGGCCGGGGCAAGCCTTGGCCGCCCGGGAGGCTGCCGGCCGGGGGTTGACCGGGTGGGCTTTGGCCAGCCGGGAGCTGGCTGGACTAGCCTTGGCTGGCCGGGAGCTGGCCGGATGGGACCAAACTTGCCGGAAGCTGGCCGGACAGGTCTTGGCCGGCCGGAAGTCGGCCGGACGGGCCTTTGCCGACCGGACGGGATTCGGCCGGCCAGGAGGCTGCCGGTCGGGGGTTGACCGTGCAGACTTTGGCCGGCCGGGAGCTGGCCGGACAGGTCTTGGCCGGCCAGGAGTCGGCCGGACGGGTCTTGGCCGGCCGGTTGGGATCTGGCCGACCGGGAGTCGGCGCTGTGACTTTGCCCTCGTCGAGCGTTGACGGGCCGACAACATTACCCCCCGAGTTTATGGTCGAGCGTGGGTCGAGTGGGAACTCAAGAATCACGTTGATGTGTTGACTTCAGACGAACACTCTCAAGTATGCGAGTGCGTCGCAGAAAGGCTTTTAACGCATCGCGAGGAACGGCTTTGATGCGTCGCGAGGGACGGCTTTGGTGCGTCGCGAGGGATGGCTTTGATGTGTCGCGAGGGACGGCTTTGGTGCGTCGCGAGGTACAGCTTTGGTGCGTCGTGAGGGACGGCTTTGGTGGTCTTTACATGTCTTATGTTCTCGATGTACTATCGCAATCGACTTACACAGTCTTGTTGGTGCGTATCTTATTTTCTCGATTTGCCGACGGGGGCGTAATCGATTTGCGCGGCACGGCGATGTGTGGCTTATTTTCTCGACTTACTAACGAAGGCGTAATCGATTTGCACGACTTTATTGGGCATGGCTTATGTTCCAAACGTCGACGAGCCCATGACCCTTTATTGTGATAATAGTGGGGCTGTCGCTAACTCAAAGGAACCTCGAAGCCATAAGCGCTCTAAGCATATTGAGAAGAAATACCATTTGATTCGAGAGATCGTGTAGCGCGGAGACGTGGAGGTGAAGTAGATCTCTGGCAAATCCATTCACCAAGGCCCTAGCGAACAAGGTCTTCGACCAACATCGAGAGGGATTAGGCATGAATGACTACACACATCTTCTTTGAGTCAAGTGGGAGTTTGTTGTCAATGGTGCCCACAAGAAGACTTGTAGTGTGTATTTATGTACATTTGATGTCATATAGTCTTACGAAGACTCTTGCTTGTAACTGCTTATTTATTAATAAAAGTTGAAACGTTCATTCAATCTTCCTTGTCTGAAGCTTTATGATAAAATCTTACTCTTTTAGTCCATAAACAAACTTAACAACTTACGAAGAGACAAATGTAGATTTGCATGAACAAACTCTTCGTAGTTTGCTTAAAACGATATATTCGCAATCTAAGGGTCAAAGGACTATTGACCTCAGTACGATTTGTTGTCGGTCGTTTTCGGAAAACCCGAGACGCCAAGAAGACACGCCGTTCAAAGGGCCGATGGTCAGGCCGGAGGTCCTGAAGAGCGGCGAGCCTTCTGTCACGAGTCGATTGGCAAGTCCTCGTGCCAAATTCTCACGCTCCTCGAGTCGAGCCTCGAGTCGTTCTCCTTGAGTCGAGCCTCGATTCGTCCTCCTCGAGTCGAGCCTCGAGTCGTCCTCCTCGAGTCGTCCTCCTCGAGTCGAGCCTCGAGTCGTCCTCCTCGAGTCGAGCATCGAGTCGCTCCTCGAGTCGAGCCTCGAGTCGTTCTCCTCGAGTCGAGCCTCGAGTCGTCCTCCTCGAGTCATTCTCGTAGAGTTGAGCCTTGCTCATCAAATTGACTCACTCTCGTCAAGTAGAGACCTTCACATTTCGCATAGAAACCATGATACCCAAAGAACCCTAAAGGCCCACAAGAGTCTGCCGAGACGAGCAACGTGTTGCGCGCGCAGCATGCCGCGCTGGCCAGCCTAACAGCAAGCCGCGCGCCGCACAAAGACACGCCCGCGCCGCGCACCCATGCGCCGCGCATCCCGTGCCGCGGCTGATGACCCGCACGCCGCGCCCCCTGCGCCGCGCGCCGCGCTTTGTGCGCTGCACGCGCCGTGCGCCTCCACTTGACGGAGCGCGCGCCCCTAGTCCCACATGGACGAAAAAGGGACCTTCTAAGGCCCTCAAACACCTATAAATACCCCTCTCATTGAGGGGAAAGCCATCCCATTCATTCTCAAGGAACTTGAGACTTCTCTCTGCTCTGGATGCCATCCTTGGCCTGAAGCAGATTCTCCTCGATTTCTTGTTCTCAGAGGTTCTGAAGCACTCTCGGGGACTTCTCGGACGTCGCTCCCTCTGATCGAACGCCCTCCAGTGCTCAAGCACGCTGCTAGGGTTCTCGACTAAAGTCCCCCTGCGCGTCTAACACGCTAGACGCGCACGCGATCTCCGAAGTTCTAAGACGCAGCCGAGGACTCATTCGCGCCTCGTCTCCTTCGTCGAGTACGCCTCTCCACCAAGGCTCCGTGCCTCACACTACGTTACATACGCTTGAACTACGTTCTGACCTGATCCCACACACGGGTACGTAGGCAGCCGACACCCAAGGCACGGTCACTCCTCCTCCACACCCCCTACCTCTCCCGAGAGGCGGGTTGATCAGAGAAAACCTAGCTCGAGACTTTCGAGTTCACACTCTTGGCTCGGTGGGATCACTTGGTCCGGCTTTGGATCGAACCGCCCGAGGTTTTCAATAGTTGTTCATTTTCGTGCGACAACATTTTGGCGCTAGAAGGAGGGGCTTCGCGACCTGTTCAGCCCGAAATCCCTTCTGTTCATCTTCTTCTTTTCTTCTACAAACTCAACTTTCTCGAACTTGAGAAAAGATGAGTAGCCAACCACCCGTACGTTCTGAGGGCGTTAACAACCCCGATAACGTCACTGCGACCAAGAAATACTTCTTGCGCTCCCACGCGCATGGTGACGAAGAGTCGCTCCACGAAAAGAGCTCGACCCGCTCACCATCTCCATCTCCAGATAGCAGGGACGACCGCATCATGGAGTTGGAGGAGAATGTCCGCCAACTGAAGGTGAAGAACGCGAGGTACCACAGCCGACTGGCTGCGAAGCAACCCGCGCATAACACAATGACCCCCAACGGGGATCCTGAGAACCTCAACGAGGAAAGCCGTGACCGCGACCCTGATTACGAGGGTACTGGCGATTCGGAGGATATCGAGACTTCTCTCACGAAGGACGGGGAACACCCCGCCGTGTTTAAAGCCAGTCCTTCGAATCCCCTACCCCGGACAGGCGACGCGCCGGCTGCTTCTCAAGAGGGAAATTCCCGACGTTCGGCCCTCGACTGACTAGGTCAAAGGGAGAATGTTGCGGAGAGTCAGGGCACACAGAGAGCGCGCCGTCGCAGACGAAGCCTGCGCCTCCGTACGACCAGCCCTGATCTTAGGGATCACCTCACCGCCCAACGCATTGAGCGTGGCGATGACTTAAGAGAGCGACTAAGCTCTCGGCCAAACATCCCCATAGCAGCCCCAACTAACAGGAACCGCCGCACGGGTCAAGGGTCAAATGAAAGACGACAGGTGACTCCTCCCGAACAGGGAGTTACTCCGACTACCGGTCTCGATGTGATCACAATGATCCACAATCTTCGAAATGAAGTACGAGATCTCCGAGAACATGGAATAGGTGGAAGTGCCTATGGGGTTGTTGAGGAGAGTTCCTCGCCTTTCACGGCTCAGACATTGGCCGAGGTATGCACGGGGAATTTCAAACTCTCGAACCTCGCTCCCTATGATGGAAAAGAGGATCCTGCTTACCACATCCAGCACTATGAAACCTGGATGACGATGCAGGGTGTCGCTCCCGGTGCCATGTGCCAAGCTTTTAGTCTTACCCTTGCCGGACCCGGCTTCGAGTGGTTCAAGAACTTAAGGCCGGGAAGCATCCGATCGTTCAAAGACCTGAAGGACATGTTCCTAGCACGCTTCGCTACATCTATGGTCCAAAAGAAGACCAAGATGTACCTGTGGTCAATCAGGCAAGAGAATGGCGAGTCTCTTAGACGATACCTCGCCCAATTCACTGAAGAATCGAATAAGGTCGACCGCTTTGACGACAAAGACGCAATCACTGCCAACATTAAAGGCTTGCGTACAAGTGACTTCCTTAAGTCCATCGTCGGCCGTGTCCCTTCTACTATGGCCGAGTTAATGACTCGAGCCAAGACCTTCATGGGAGTCGAAGATTACCTCGATGGCCGCAAGGGCAATAATCAAAGCCCTCACCGCCGAGACGAGCCTAGCAACGAGCAAGGCCACTCTTGTAAAAGACGAAACAGAGGGGGTCAGAATTCTAATAGCCGACCTCCGATGCCCCCAAAAGCCGCGACTTGCGGAAAACTTTAAATGGTACTCGTCATTCACACCGCTGAACACGCCGCCAAAGCAGATCCTGGCTTTGGCACGTGACAAGTTCACTCCCCCGGCTCCAATGAGCAAAGCTCCCGCGACTCGCGATCGATCTAAATATTGCGAGTTCCATCAGGAATACGGTCACTTAACCTCCGAATGCTACAGTCTTAAAAGGCAGATCGAGGCATTGATCCAACGGGGTGAGCTGAAAGAGTTCGTGTTATGCATAATCAACGCTGCGGGCCCCACCGCAAACAGACCACAGTCTGGCAAGGGAGGAGGAATAGCCGCTTCTGCCGATCGAACCACGGCTACTGCCAACGCCAATCCGCAACTCCACGTCGTGACCACCATACTTGGAGGTCCGGAAAGTGGAGATTCAGCCCGACAATGGAAGAAATTCCTCAGGGCTGTGGCTCGGGAAGACGCTGCTATGCGCGTCAACCTTACTTATGAAGAACCTCCGTCCCTGCATCACGAGACGATGTACTTCACCAACAAAGAGGCCAAGCGAGCTGTGCATCCGCACAATGACGCGATAGTGCTCAAAGCCCAAGTGGCTAATAATTTGGTGAAAATAGTTCTCATCGACAACGGCAGTGCTGCCGACATAATTTTCAAGTCCACCCTAGAGCGCATGAAGCTCGGGGGGCTATGCCTAACCCCGACCCAAACACCTTTATTCGGGTTCACTGGGGAGAGAGTCATGACCGAAGGCATCATCGATCTACTGGTCACCTTCGGCACTCCCGGAGGCATTGAAGTCGTTCACATGGTCCCATTCCTAGTGGTCGATCAAGAGTCGCCCTACAATGTAATCATTGGGCGACCCACGCTGAACCGACTAAGGGCCATTACTTCAACGTACCACCTACTGGTGAAGTTCCCTACCGAGGATGGAATCAGCATCATGGCTGGAGACCAATCCCAAGCCAGAATATGCTACATCCAAGGAATCGATGGAAAGACCGCTAGAAAGACGATTAACACGATCTCCCAATTCAGAGATAGCGTCAAGTCGGCCAAGGTCTTCCGCGAAATCCACGAAGACCTCTGCATGACACCCAAGTGCAAGGTGTCGGCGTCCTCATCCCAAGCAGAGATGGACCCTACAGAGTCCTCCAAGTCATACATGACGGGACCTACTACATCAAATACACAAACGAAGCACCGATCTGTCGCGTGTGGAATGCGGAACACTTGAGGCAGTACTACCAGTAGCCAACGCTTCCCCCCATTTTATTTCTTTGCTTTCCAACATTCAATAAGGCCTACGAGCCAATGTTTTAGGATTTCAAATTTTTGCAATATTAATAAAGTTCGAGGTTTTTCTTTCAAAATCTACTTTTCCAAAGATTTTCGATCATCAAAATACGATCGAAAACCCAAAAACTCGGGGGGCTAGTGACATAGGCGCAACGGCAAGTGCACTCAAAATCCTCAAGAAAGTACGCTCCACAAAAAGAAAGTACGCTCCACAAAAAGAAAGTACGCTCCACCAAAACAAAACACCCGAACAGAAACGGGAACGAGCGTTCAACTAAGACGCCTCTGCGGCGTGCCATAAGACATCCATGAGGTGCAGGCTAAAGACGCCTCCGCGGCACGCCATAAGTCATCCAAGAGATGCAGGCTAAAGACGCCTCCGCGGCGCGCCATAAGACATCCCAGAGATGCAGGATAAAGACGCCTCCGCGGCGCGCCGTAAGACATCCCAGAGATGCATGCTAAGACGCCTCCGCGGCGCGCCATAAGACATCTCAGAGATGCAGGCTAAAGACGCCTCCGCGGCGCGCCGTAAGACATCCCACAGATGCAGGCTAAGATGCCTCCGCGGCGCGCCATAAGACATCCCAGAGATGCAGGCTAAGACGCCTCCACGGCGCGCCATAAGACATCCCCGCGATGCAGGCTAAGACGCCTCCGCGGCGCGCCATAAGACATCCCAGAGATGTAGGCTAAGATGCCTCCGCGGTGCACCGTAAGACATCCCCGAGATGCAGGCAAAGACGCCTCCGCAGCGCGCCATAAGACATCCCAGAGATGTAGGCTAAGACGCCTCCTCGGCGCGCCATAAGACATCCCCACGATGCAGGCTAAGACGCCCCCGCGGCGCGCCATAAGACATCCCAGAGATGCAGACTAAGACGCCTCTGCGGCGCACCGTAAGACATCCCTGAGATGCAGGCTAAGACGCCTCCGCGGCGCGCCATAAGACATCCCAGAGATGCAGGCCAAGACACCTCCGCGGTGCGCAGTAAGACATCCCCGAGATGCAGGCTAAGACGCCTCCGCGGTGCGCCGTAAGACATCCCAGAGATGGAGGCTAAAGTCGTCCCTCGTGACGCACCAAAGACGCCTACATGGCGCACCTATGATGTCTGGTTATAGGGCATTGAGAGTTGGAGACTCTATAGTTCTTCTAGGTATCTTCCGAAGGTACTAAATTGACCAGTGCACTTCTAAAGACAAGATAAGAACAAACCATTTAATCTCTTATGTCTCGAAGTCCCTACGTATGAATTGCATCGTGCTTACCTTAATCCTGAAATGAGACATGCCATTTCACACCTTACGTATTCTCATTTGAGAAAGTCAGAGTTCGGACTCACTGTGTGATTCCGAACAAGGCCTATTGGTGAAATACTAAGTTGTGAGAATGTCACGAGTAACTTTGCGAAGGTCTCATAGATATGGAATTCATGGACACGATTGCTGAAATGCAATGTATATCACCTCATGCTTTGTTCCTTGGAATGTGAATAAATGAACTGGTCAGTATCCAAATTGAGTCTTGACTCTTTTGGATGAAACAGTGTGACTTGTTAGCTCCTCGTTAATACATTGTTTCTAACTTCACTACTACAAAACAAAGATTGTACAATGCTTAAAAATAGTTGTGGAATGATTCTACAACTCTTGTCAAGCATTGTAGAATCCTGCGTTGTAGAAGCTTGTACAACGCTTAAATATCCGTTGTAGAATCCAAGAGGTTTCTACAACGCTTAAACATCCGTTGTAGAATCCAAGAGGTTTCTTCAATGCTTAAATATCCGTTGTAGAATCCAACTTTCTACAACGGATATCTAAGCGTTGTGGAACGTCCTACAACGGTATACATCCATTGTGAAATTTTTAAATAATTAAAAAATCACCGCCCCGGCGATGTATAAGTTTTGCCGCGGCGAGATTATTATACAACGGATATTATATCCGTTGTAGAATCAACTCGCCGCGGCGAAAATTATACGTCGCCGCGGCGTACATTTCGCCGCGGCGACGTCATATCTTAGCCGTGGCGAGATGACTCTACAACGGATAATTATGCGTTGTAGAAAAGCCATGAATTTTTTTAAAAAAAAAAACTCGCCACGGCGAGACTATGATTTCTAATTTGCCTGCTCTCGGTATCTTTTCCCGCAGCGGCGAATAATATTTCGCACCGAGACTCGAATTACTTGCCGCGGCGAGAAGTATAGTTCGCCGCGGCGAGAATCATTTTTTTCAATCCAAAATCTGTTTTTACTCGGTACTGAAACCCGTTGTAAAAAACTGGCACCTGAAAATAATCTTCAATCCAAAAAATAATATCTTCATCTTCAAAACATTCAAAATCTAATATGTACATCTACAACCAATCCATAATTCAATAAAAAAACTAACTTATCATCACAGTTAATAAATGTTTGTACATAACTTACCCATTCTTCCCTAACTCTCTCTAAATCCTCCTTTGTATAGGATTTCTTATTTTCTAATTTTCCTACACCTCCTACGACTATATCACGCACATAAGAAATCACAAAATACCTGCATTCCGTGTTACTATGGGCGTTTTGATGCTCGAGTTTGAAATCCACAAGAACCCTATATAACACGGAGATTATAAGCGAAAAAACCACTAGAACGATTTATAATAATAATTATTTAAGAAATCAAAATATTACCCTTTTATCAATCGAGTTAAATCGATTGGGATTTTATTTCTCAACGGGTCAAAGAACATAGCGCTATCTCTCCAAAGGTCGAGGACAACGAGCATCCAATGATTACCTTTGTTATACAGCATCAAAACTAGTTCACCAAATTTGCAATGTCGTATCACGTTTCCAACATCCTTGACTCGTTTTGACAAATAAGCCTCCTCTTCGTCATTTTTCGATGTACGAACTTAAGCTCGGATGTATAAAAACAATAGTTTCGAGTCTTCTTCGCCTTTTCTAGCCTCAAGCGTAGATAGCTATGACAAACAAATATTTAGTTGATCAAAACACTAAATATTGAATATTGATATTAAAAAACGCATATAAAGAAATCTCTTACTCCATATAAACCGTTATGCTCCCCGCGCCAATTTCCAAGTATTGCAAAAAATCGGAAACATCTTCAAATGACACCGGAATCGGGATAGCCGCGAGACTTGGACTAACATTGACCATAATCACATCCTCTTCTGGTAACATTACGTTGTTGGCATGTTGAGCGCGCAATCGATACTTGGGATTAATCACCTTGTACGAAATCTTCTTAGCATCATCGATGCTAGCCTTACTCTCAAAACCGAGCTTTGAGAGTTGTTTGACAACCGGACCGCGACTCTCTATTCCCGTGTCCATTTCTATGAGTCTCTTCGGCCACGAGACAAACCTGCCTATAGCATCTTCAATGGTTTGAGCTTCTTCGGTGGGAATTGGCAATTTTTCTTTTTTAATCAAAACCCCCAAAACGGCCACGCGTAAATTTCCTTCCTCTAAAGGTGAGAAGTGAACTACGCCTCCATTCATGTATGCTCGCCCATTTGCAACATGAATTATGACTCCTTTCACAACATCATCAATGAAAAGAAGACACTCGAGGCTTTCATCCGAACTCAGTGTCACCGGCGTGGTTGGATTCAATGAGCAACTAGTACGAACACTATTGGGTTTTTCCACAACGACATGATCGATCTTCGGACGATCATCAACGATGTTAGGATCAATCTTCAGACGATCGCCAACATCGTCGTGTTCTAAGAAAATCACGAGTATATATCAATATCTTAATACCAAAATATTTAGCTTTATAGATAAAAAAAAAATAATGAACATACCTAAAGAGACCGCGTCAGTAACGTGTTCTTCAACGTTTGCCATCTCTTCATCATCAACAACCTTGTCCTTGAGATTCTCTTTCACACGCTCAACACTAGGCGACTCGTGATAGCATCTCCGACATTAATGCTACCATTTCCACCGAAGGCTTTCATCACCAAAGATTTCCACTCGCTCATCTCCTGACGCATCCTAATTAATTCTTCGTTCGGCGTTGGAGGAACAAAGTACTTGAAACGCGAAGTGTGTTTGAATTGACCGCAAACTCGCGACGTTCCCAAAGCTTCTTGCAAAATGCTCTTTCCCGATTCCGGCACCCATGTCCTTTGCGTTGCTTGTTGTGATAACGTTTTCTACACAAAATTATTTTCAAATAAAATTACAAGATTAATTGTTATAACAAATGTAATGTACTTACAATTTTTTCTGCCATTAGTTTGTCTTTCTCATCCTTGTAGTTATCTACGTCTTTCATTCGCGAGTCAATCCAAAGTTCCTCTTTCGTAGGCCAATCCCCCGTTTCGTCGTGCTAGTAAGAAGTAATTATACAATAATTAAAAAACAATGGCAAATTTGGAATAACTAAAAAAAATAAATGATCCTAACCTTTAAAGAGACATGCATATATTTGACCATAGCTCTGGTACTATTTATTGGAATTGATCTAGGGTTAAGAAAAAGTTTAACGCTTCGAGCAAGCGGCGGAATTCAAAAATTTTCTTTAAAACGATTTTACGAACCTAGACAAAGAGCAAGTACATGTAAATAAAAACTATTATGAGCATCAAATAATTTACTAACCTTTAAGAAGCTTGAACGTTGATGAGCCTTCGGAAGCGTGAAACGTTCGTCTCCCCTCGCAGTACATCTCTCTTCTTTCCTCGAGAACTCGAGCAACCACAAAATTTTCTATCACGAAAATCACTCGATCAAGCTTTTCTTGATCAAGCTTTCGATATCCATTTCGGCCCGTTCGAGATTTGTACACACTTTTTCCGGTATTTGCTTTCCCATGTTCCGATGTTTGTTTGAACACTTCGGTTCGTCGATACTCAACAAATGCTATCCAATCTTCTTCGGTGACACTTGTGTAGAATTTCAAAACACAAGCCGGTCTCTTTAAGGCGATTGGATCGTTGATGATATCTTTGAGTAGATCGTTGTATAACTCATGACGAAATAACCTTGCCGCTTCTCCGACTCTCATAAGGCAATCGTGCTTTTGTTCAATAGGAATCGTAAATCCTTCTATCATTTCGTTCCAAATCCGTTCTTTAATTTGATTATTCTCTTTAGATCTCCAATCGTGCATCGAAAGTGGAACGTATTCTCTAGCTAGCACGTCAAAGTAACTCGACAACTCATCACCCTCCTTACCAATTGGTTGTCCCTTATCATCAAATTGTACCTGATTTTTTTACCTAGAGTTTTGGCCTTATTAACCCGACTCATAAGAGTGTTTCTTCTTTTTCCTTTTTCATCGGAATTTAGTGCTAGTTGTCTTCTAAATTTTCTTTTACCACTATCGTTAGAAGTAGTAGTAGTGGACGACATTGAATCTAATAAACAAAATTCAAAACATAATTTCAATTTTCAACTCAAATGTGATCAAAATTTCAACTCAAATGTAATAAAAATTTCAACTCAAACCCTTTTCAAAAACATAAATTTCAAATCAATATCAAACTCAACTCCAATCACAATATAAACTCAAATCCAATCCGATTCTATACAAAAACAAAATTTCAATCTCAATTCAATCTAATATCAAATATATTTCTCAAATCAAATCAATATCAAACTTAAATTCAGTCAACTCAAATCCAATACAATATCTTCCTAATTTCAAATCAATATCGAATTCACACTTAATAAGTCCATGTAAAAATGTTCAAAAAAATTACTCGGAGTTGGACGAGAACAAGGGCGGCGAAGAGAGGGTGGTGAGATGAGGGCCGGAGGGCGCAAGGGTGGGCGCGCGGCGAGGTGAGATCGGAATGCGCAAGGGTGGGCGCGCGGCGAGGTGAGGGAGAGGGCGGGGGCGCCGAGAGATATGAGTGAGGTGAGGGAGGGGCGGAGGCGTCGAGAGAGAGAGAGAGAGAGAGAGAGAGAGAGAGAGAGAGAGAGCACGCGCGGGGCAGGGGCGTGGGGGCTCAGCGAGGTGAGGGACGGAGAGAGAGAGAGAGAGAGAGGGGCCGAGAGAGATGAGTGAGGGACGGACGGCGCGTAGCAAGGTGAGAGAGTGGCGGCGAGAGAGGGGCGGGGCGGCGAGAGAGGGGCGGGGCAGCGACAGAGATGAGTCGAGAGAGAGAGATGAGAAGAATGAAGGAATGAGGATGAGGGAAAATTGAAAAAAAAACGCTAAGTATAGAATATGAAATGGGCGGGTAGTTAAAAAAATTGAAATTTTCAGATTTTAAAACGCTCCTACAACGCTTATTCTAAGTGTTGTAGGAGCTCGCCGCGGCGAGGTATATTTCTCGCCGCGGCGAGATGCTTCTACAACGCTTAGAATAAGCGTTGTAGGAGCCTCGCCGCGGTGAAACCAAATTCTCGCTGCAGCGAGAATTACCCAGAAAATTCTTGCCGCAGTGAAAATGTGCCTTCGCCGCGGCGAGGATAACCCTAGATGTCCTCGCTGCAGCGATTTACAAATCTCGTCGCGCGTAACTCTTCTACATCGCTTAGCTAAGCATTGTAGGAGAATCTTCGCCACAGCGAGGAATACTTTCGCCGCGGCGTAAAATTTATGTTGCCGCGGCGAGACTATGTGTCTGAAACATGGTGCTCTCGGTAAGATTCTCGCCGTGGCGAAGAAGTGTTCCCACCGCAGCGCATGACTTCTGCCGCGGCATGATAGTTTCGCCGTGGTGATTTACAATTTTCGCCGCGGCGTGTATCTTCTACAACGCTTAGCTAAGCGTTGTAGGATCCTCGCCGCGGCGAGAGAGAATTGTCGCCGTGGCGAGGAATACTTTCGCCGTGGCATACAATGTATGTTGCCGCGGCGAGACTATGTGTCTGAAACAGGGTGCTCTCGGTAAGATTCTCGCCGCGGCAAAATTGTACCTCGCCGCGGCGTGATAGTGTCGCCGCGGCGAACGCATTTTTTTTCCGCGGCGAGGACATTCTACAACGCTTATGGAAGCGTTGTAGAATGTGCTCGCCGCGGCGAAATATAATTGTCGCCGCGGCGAGTGACTTGAGATTGGTGATATAAATTCTCATTTCTCATCTTTTTCACTTTGAGCTCTCATAACCTCACTCGAAAAACGATTTCCAGTACCTTTCTGACTCATTCTACAACCTCCTCGTTTACTAGTCTCATCTACACATTCAAATCTTGTAAGTTCTTCTTTAACTTGTTCCAATTGTTGTTCTCTTGATAGTTTACTAAGTAGAATGGGAAATTTTTTGTATAATTAGGGTTTTTCTATGAAGATGAGAAAGTGGATGTGGGAGACTATATTGAATGAGATATATCGGAAAGGTGTAGATGAGTTTTGTGAATTTGCTAGAGAGAACATGATAGATGTGAAATCTATTCGTTGTCCTTGTATTAAATGTGGAAATCATAGACATTTTTCGATTGATGTCGTTCGGATCCATTTGTTTGCATATTGTATAATGACCTCGTATCAAAGATGGTTCTACCATGGTGAGGTTTTTCGTTCTACGGCAAATGAGGATGATATTGATGATATGTGCGGAATGATGAACGATTTGGAGGACGATTTTGTTGAGCGACCGGAATTGTTTGAGTCCATGATGAATGATGCAGAGACACCATCATATGAAGGGTGTACAAGCTATTCGAAGTTGTCATTTTTAGTTACATTATTTCATTTGAAGGCGTCGGGGGGTTGGACAAACACTAGTTTTCCTCTGTTGTTGGAAACACTGAAAGAAGTCTTTCCGAAAGACAATAAAGTACCTTTAAGTATGTATGAAGCAAAGAAGACTTTGGGTACATTAGGCATGATGTACTAGAAATTTCATGCGTGCCCAAATGATTGTGTTTTATATAGACACGAGTATGAAGATCTAGATGAATGTCCGACGTGCAAAGAGTCACTGTGGAAGAAGGGTAAAATTCCATGTAACGGGGTTAAAGGAGTTCCAGTTAAGGTACGTACATTTTTATCACTTGATTAGGAAATACATGTAGCTCATACTCATTATTTATTATTGATTTTCGTTAAATATATTTCAATCGTTATGGTACATTCCTCCAATGTCGCGCTTTCGTCGAATGTTTAATAGTGTCTAACACGCGAAGAACATGGTTTGGCACTCCGAAAAGCGTATCGATGATGGTATGTTGAGACATCCTGCTGATGTTGCACAGTGGTAATCATTCGATTTAGAGTATAAGGATTTCAGTGTTGATACTAGAAATTTGCACCTTGGTCTAGCTTCTGATGGAATGAACCCGTTCAGCATGATGAGCAGTAAATACAGTGTTTGGCCGGTTATACTTGTGAACTACAATCTCCCTCCAAAGCTATGTATGAAGAGAAAGTTCTTGATGTTAACGCTTTTGATTTCAGGACCGAATCAACCAGGAAATGATATTGATGTCTATTTGGCACCGTTGGTCGATGATTTGAAGATGTTATGGGAGAAAGGGATGGAAGTTAAAGACGCTTACCGTGGAGATTCGTTCAACTTAAGGGCAATGTTAATGTGGACTATTAACGATTTTCCGGCCTATGGAAACTTGTCAGGATACTCTGTGAAATGCTCGATTGGTTGTCCGATTTGCATGAAAGACACATCTTCCATCCGTTTGAAGCATGGTAAGAAAACTGTTTTTCTTGGTCATAGAAGATTCTTACCAAGAGATCACTCGTATAGAAGATTGAAACAAGCATTTGATGGAAATTCAGAAGAACGACCCCTCCTAGAATTTTGTCTGGTGAAGATGTCTATGAGATGGTTAAAAACGTCAATGAAGTTCTTGGGAAAAGAAAGCGGAGTGCTAGTACTAAAGAATCGTTCAAAGAGAATCCTTGGAAGAAGAAATCGATTTTCTACAACCTTCCTTATTGGAAGACACACTACGTTCGGCATTGTCTGGATGTTATGCACATCGAGAAAAATGTTTGCGAATCGCTAATTGGTACACTTCTTGATGATCCAAATAAATCGAAAGAAGGAATAAAATCTCGATTGGATCTCAAAGAGATGAATATAAGAAGCATTTTGCATCCCGAGGAGGGGGGTGGGAAAATAACAAAATTACCACCGGCAAAGTACACTCTAAATCGAAAGGAGAAAAATAAATTGTGTAACTGGTTTGCTTCTATTAAAGTCCCCGAAGGTCATTCGTCAAACTATAAGAGGTTCGTGTCTTTGAAAGATTTGAGACTTATTGGAATGAAGACGCACGACTGTCATGTGCTGCTACAATAAATGTTGCCTCTTGCTTTGCGAGGAATTGTGCCAAAAGATGTGAGATTCGCAATATCAAAGATATGTGTATTCTTTAACTCGATTTGCTCGAAGGTCATCGATCCAACTCGATTGGATTTAATGCAGTCAGAATTGGTGAAAACTCTGTGCTTGCTTGAAAAGTTCTTTCCACCTTCGTTTTTCGACATAATGATCCACTTAACCGTCCACTTGGTACGTGAAGTGAAATTAGGAGGGCCCGTATTTTTACGGTGGATGTATCCAATCGAACGTTATATGAAAGTGTTGAAAAGCTACGTGAAGAACTACAATAGGCCGGAAGGAAGCATAGTTGAAAATTACATAGCAGAAGAGTCGGTTGAGTTTTGTTCTGAGTATTTAGCTAAAACAGACGAAATTGGATTACCCAAGAGCACCAATTTTGATTTAAAAGCTCTAACTACATGTATTTTTTTTACACTTTATTTGTTTATTTAAATTATATATGAACATTCTTTTTAAGTATTTGTTTCATTATAGGTACTTATTCGAGCATCAACCGAAAAGAATGGGAGCAAGCAAGTCTCCATGTGCTACACAACGTTTCCGAGGTCACGCCATTTGTGGATATTCATTTGAATGAGTTGAGAGTGAATAATCCAAAGAAGGGTAGAAATAAAAAATGGTTGCAAGAAGAGCACAACCGTTTGTTTCAAAACTAGCTTGGAAAACGCTTATATAAAGAGGCATGACATTCATCTACGTTGAGTAAACTATCTGGCGGGCCTTCCTCAATGGTTACAAGGTACACTGCTTGGTCTGTTAATGGTTTTACATTTTACACAAGAGAACGAGACAACAAGCATCCCGTACAAAATACTGGTGTTACATTGTTTGCCGAACCTTTACATGTTTCGTCGGCGAAAGACGAGAATCCAAAACATTCTTTTATGAAGTATTACGGATACATTGAAGATATTTGGGAACTTGATTATTGCGGGTTGCAAGTCGCATTATTCAAGTGCAAATGGGTAGACAATAATCACGTTAAAGTTGATAATGAAGGAGTTACAATTGTCGACTTTAGACGGATTGGCTACAAGAATGATTCATTTATTTTGGCTTCGCAAGAAAGTCAAGTGTTTTATGTTTCGGATCCAGCTAATCCTGAGTTATCGTTAGTGATTCATATGAAAGTGAGAAACGGTAACGAAGAAGAAGACGAAGACATGTCTAGCATTCCTCCGTTCACATCGGGATTACCGCCAATTGATCAAGAGATGGATGATTTTGATGATGACGATGTTTCACATCTACTTCGTAAGGATATATATCCTATTTTTGTTTGATATTGAACATTTAGATAATGTATTTTCATTTTTGATTTTATGTTATTCTCCTGTGGACAACGTTATGTTTCATTCAAAATTTCTCTATACAATATCATTTACATTAAAATTACATTTCTCTGATATCGCCGCGGCTGAGTATAACTCTCGCCGCGGCAGGAACATCTCACCGCGGCAATATCCAACACATGCCGCGGCGACAACCTTTCTACAACGCTTGTCATAAGCGTTGTAGAAACCTCGCCGCGGCAACGTATAGTCCCCTCCGCGGCGAGGTAATTACGCCGCGGCGGGAATATTACTTCGCCGTGGAGAGACAAGTTTTAAAAAATACAGACTCTTGGTATAAAAAAAACAAACTCTAGCCGCGGCAATATACAACACCTGCCGCGGCGACAACCTTTCTACAACGCTTAAACAAGCGTTGTAGAAACCTCGTCGCGGCAACGTATAGTCCCTGCCGCGGCGAGGTTAGAACGCCGCGGCGGGAATATCACTTCGCCGCGGCGAGACAAGTTTTAAAAAACAGAGACTCTCGGTATAAAAAAACAAACTCTCGCCGCGACGACGTAATATTTTAGCCACGGCGTAGAACACTCGCCGCAGCGGGGACTATACGTCGCCGCGGCGAAGTGTCTACGACGCCTGACCTCGCCGCGGCGACTTTTTTGGTTAGCCGTGGCGAGGGTTTTCTACAACACTTCTATAAGCGTTGTAGAAACACTCGCCGCGGCAACAATATAAAGTCGCCGCGGCAGAATAGTCACGCCGCGGCGAGAAAGGTACCTAGCCGCGGCGAAGAAGCACTCTACGACCTAATCATTCACTTTTTTTCCCATATTTAACTTGTTCTCCAACTAAAAATGATCATTCAAATAAAATTTCTACAATCAATAAAACAAACCAAACTAGTCTTAAACATAACATCAAGTTTCAAACATACATTAAATAAAACACACCAAACGAGTCTCAAACATAGACTGAAGTTTCAAACACACATTAAACAAACCATACTTGTCTTAAACTGGAAACAAATCAATTTAAATAAAACAAATTGTCTTAAAATTTTACTCGTCATTCGGTGGTGGTGGTGGTGGTGATGAGTGTGCCGGATAGTCAGGAGGTGCCATATGCGGAGGCCACTGTGGTGGTGCGTACGGATAGTCGGAGTACTGAGGATATGGAGGAAATAACACCTGATTCTCTTGGTTGATGTCCCACCGAGAGTAGAGATCGTTCAATTGATTAATGTGAGAGGCGCCATACTCTGCTTGTTGGCGCATGTACTATTGCGTGGGTTGGAACCCGCCGACGAGATAGTTGGAGCAATGAGCAATGTAGTCGATGGTGGCGGGGTCAATTACCGGGGGTGCTGGTAAGCGCAATAGGGGCTCGTTGAGTGGTGGTTCCTCTTCCCCCTCTTCCTCCGCTTCCTCCGCTTGTGGATCCTCCCTAATCTTGTACCGCTCGATAATGGATTTTGTAATAGGCCCCATTGGACTCTTGATCGTATCCCTTTTCGAGCGTGGTACCCCCGCATTTGTAGAAAGGCCGGTAATGATCGACGGATATGGCAAACCGTGTCATTCATTAGTATAGTCGAGTTTCTTCATCCAAGTATAGATGAATCGACCGACGTTAATAGAAAGGTATTTAACAATGCAGAAAAACACTTGGATACGATCCTCGTCCAGAGTGGTGAAGTGCTTGATCGGATAGAGACGAGCACAAACAAAGTAAATCCACGCTTTAGCGATCCTGGTGAGTTGGTCACGCTTGAGTACCCTTTTTTCCTTTTTCAGTGACCCAATCCTCTCCCGGAATGCACAACACCCACGACATCTCCTCATGGCTGCAACTTCTTAGCCATTCTCGATAGCCCTCGTTCTCAAAAGGCACATCTGGGGTCCCAAGAAGATCGTTGATAGCTTCGACACTCATATCGACCGGTTTCCCACGGACCATAACAACATCACCTTTGGAGTCCGGCAAGTTTGCGTAGAATTCGTACACGAAGTTGACGTTCGCATCGAACTCGGGTACAGCACAGTACCTCCCCCAATCATGACCAACTATGATGTTGCGGATTAGCTTTCCTATATCCGACGTATTGCTTACATTGAATCCTATCTCAAGGAACACGTTACGCGGCAAGATTTTGTCGTAGCGTTCCTCCGCGACCTTGCTAGTAAAGATATTCGAGTTGTATTCCTCTTCGGGAGACTGTTGGCAAGGTCGCTTGCTTTTTCCTTTACTCTGACCTCTGGAAGAGCCCGGAGCCGTGGAGCCCGCCGTGTTTTTAGTTCGACGCATTTTCAAGCTCCTACAAAACATAATCATAAACAATTCTACAATTAACATATAACAAATTATATATCAATTCCAACTATATATATTTAAACATGACAAATTAAAACTATTCCAACAATCATAAATTCATAAACAATTCGACCAATCCCAAATTCATGAACAATTCGATCAATAACAAATTCATAAACAACTCAATCTCAACATTAATTAACATAACCATTTTAACCACTAACCTATGTAACAATATGTCAAACAAAATCCGGATATTTCAATTTAACTCAAATTCTCATTCAAATTCATTCATAATATATCCAACAAAATCCTAATTTCTTGTTCTAAAAAGAGAAAATCAAACAAAACCCTAAATTTGTGAATTAAAAAAATCAAACAATATGCAATTCCGGTAAACAACAAGAAATCCATATCAAGAACACGAAATTAAATCAATAACCACCTTAAAAAACTTTTAAAATCATACCTTACAATGAGGCCGCAAGAGAGAGAGAGAGAGAAAGGCGCGAGAGGACGCACGGCGAGGACTCGGCGAGAGAAAAATGGCGGCGAGGACAAGACGAGAGAGAGTTGGCGGCGAGGACAACGCGACGGCGAGATTTGGGGCGGCGAGGACGTGGCGAGGGATTTTGGAAGAAAAGAACTGGAGAGATGCGGCCGAAAATGGTTGTCTCGTGTGTGGGTATTGGAAAAAATGAGAAAAAAACTGAAAACGGCCTTTTATAGTTTACGGTTAAAACCTAAAACACCTCGCCGCGGCGAAAATATGTGTTCGCCGCAGCGAGACGTTCTTACAACGGTTATAATATCCGTTGTAGGAACTTCTCGCCGCGGCGAGACAGTTTCTTAAAACACTGCTTGGCCACGGTATCCTCCTCGTCGCGGCGGAGAATATTTCTAGCCGCGGCGAGATATTTTCGCCGCGGCGAAGATTTTCTACAACGCTATTGTTTAGTATTGTAGAAACCAATCGCTGTGGTGAGGTATAAATTTCGCCGCGGCGGATTACATTCTTCTACAACGCTTTCACTATGCGTTGTAGTAAGTTCTCACCGCGGCATAAAACACATGGCGCCGTGGCGTGAATTCTACAACGGATTGTTAAAGCGTTGTGAGAAATCTGAAATATATTTAATTCTACAACGATTAGACAGAAGGGTTGTAGAAACACCAAGTTTCTACAACGCTTAACCATATGCGTTGTAGAAACACCCAGTTTCTACAACGCTTATCCATAAGCGTTGTAGAAACACCAATTTTCTACAACGCCTGTCATAAGCGTTGTGGAAAGTGGGTTGTATAATCCAACATTTGTAGTAGTGCTTATTCACAAGCGACAAAGGAGTTGAGGAAATAACAGCTAGAAGGGTAAAATGGTAATTTTGTAAATCCCGACTAGTTGATGATATTCATGAAGGGTAAACACTGATAATATTCTGTGGATCCACTTATTACAATTAGGTTGAATTCTTGAGTAGAAAATAAATTCATTTGAACCGAGAGATTTTCAGTGTCAACTCTTTAGTGGAAAAGGTTTGTGAACTTTTGAGTCCAAGTGTTTAGCTCAAGCTTTGTTCATTTGGATCCATGAGGTCACTGTCACGAATCACATCGAGTAGGAATAGTTAAACTAGAAGTTAAGTCAAAACAAAAACAAGACAAGTTTTACGAAAATTGTCAAAATGGTATTTTTGTCTTTTGAGACATAGGATGAAATGAATGTCAATAAATTTTTTGACAAGGTCATTTAATGACATGTACCACTCGGCCAATACTAGTCTTATTGGGCCTTGTGGATTAATTTCATTTCATAAGAATTTTATTGAAAATTCTTAATGGGCCTTTTTCATGTTGTCATGAACAAATGAAGGAGCTTCTAGAAGCCCCTTCTAGAGTTGAAATCGGCACCTACTACCCAAGAGAAAGAGAGAATATTTTGTGCATAAAAGTATCAAGATACTTGCCAAAAGAAAAATAGGAAACAAATCTCCTCCAAAGAGGAAAGCATAGGGGCGGCCAAATGGGTCAAGAGAGAAGCAAATAAAAGAGCAAACAAATCCAAGGATGTGCTTGAATCCTCTTGGCCGTGTGCTTCATGAAAGAAAAGGGGAAATTGGCTAATGAATATGTGATATTCTATAGAAGAGGAAACTACCTTATTGAAGGTGAGACCTCTCCTATAAATAGGAGGCTCATTCCACACATTTCATTCATCCCAAGTTCTATAGATTTGAGAGCTTCTCTCTCTAGCTTGGCCGATCCTCTCTCTCTCTATTTAATTTCGTTTTATTGTTTTGGCACCTAGGTCCTCATTTGACCTAGAGTTTAGCTCTTCGACTTCAAGACTCGTTCTTAAGTCGTAGTGTTTAAAAGTGCCCACACACTAATTCCTTTTTATCTTGAGTGATTTAGTGATAGAAACTTTCATGGTTACTCGAGTTAGCGAGGAAAGGAAGAGAGACGTGCAACGAGGGAGACGAATGTTTTCAACCTTCCGAAGGCTCATCAACGTTCAAGCTTCTAAAGAGGTTAGTAAATTTATTATGCTCATATTAGTTTTATTTACATGTGCTTGCTCTTTGTCTAGGTTAGTAAAAACTGTTTTACTTGTAAAAGAAAATTTTTAAAATTCCGCCGCTTACCGAACCGTTAAACTTGTTTTAAACCCTAGATCAATTCCAACATGGCTAAGTCCTTCCGTAGGCGATCTGGAATCTGAAGCATTTCGAATAGGCGACTAATATGATCAGACCACTCGCAAGCACGGGGATCATCTACGCCGTTAAACTTCGGTGGTCTAGAATCTTGGAAAGCGATTATGGCTCGTCTATCGGCTTCGGTCATGAGAGTTTCGTTGTTCATCCCTTCCTATTATTTATAAGAGAATAAGTAAATGAGAAAAAAAAATAAACTTACATGAGTTGTAGATGCGTAGTTGTGCAACAAAGAGTAAAGGTGGATGGCAGGAAACCTCTCTGATACCAAATGTAACGACCCAATTTTTTTTTTTTTTAAGTCGTTATCCGATCATAGAAGCTTGAATTTCATTACATACTTGTCAATAAATCTTTGTTTGAAAAAACTAGGACTGAAACAATTATTTATTCTCAACTAAAAACTTTAACTCTAGAGTATAATAATATGAATAAGTACAAAAATTATTTATTCGTAACTAAAATAATTATTTGTCTTCTAAATGTTATAAATATAAAGAAACATGCTTAACACAATTATCATAATAACTTGGCAGCGGAAAAACGTTTTAATTAGCGTAGCGGTATCCATCCCCACCCTTTACTCTTGTCGCCACCACGATCCCAACTCAAAGTCATTTACCTTGCACGTGTCCTACAATGCGAACGAAGAAAAACACATACAAACATGTGAGCTAAAGCTCAGTGAAATTCATGTAAAACTCAAAAAAACATTTTTCTACGTAATAATAAATAAACATTATAAAGTTTTATTAAATCTTTATTATCAATGTGATACATGTCTTGTTACTTGATTGATGATTTTCAAGGACCCCTAGTGATCATATCGTATCGTGCGCACTGAGGTTTATGGAAACCATGCGGCCAAACATCGATTCCGCCCTTCTTGAACATGTACGACTCACCTTATCGAGACATAAACATCTACGAGGTGGTTCGCAAGAACCTACTCTGGCGTAGGCCGATACATCACCTACTTAGTGTTCTCACTTGCATACTTACTAAATCATTTGCATGGTAAAGTTCACAAAATAAAATAAGTCTAAAGCATACTTGGAAATTCTTGGATAAAAATACTTAAATACATATTAAACATAGTTCACAAATATGATAAGAGAAACTTGGAAACATAATCATGTAATCTAACATGCATACAGTAATAAAATAATACACATCAATAAATTATATAATACTTGCACATGATATTAATTTGAACTAATTCGCATTGTAGTGAGATGAACTCACCTCTCGGTTTCAAGATACTTAGCACTCGAGCTAGGAATCCGACTCTTTCTCGAACCTATAGCAAAATAACTTATGAGCTTCTATAATCTATTCTTACAAAACCAAGCTTAAGGGATAAAAGACCTATAAGAATATTAAAGCTTTAAGAACGATCTAAGGCTCGGGAAAACATGATGCATATCGAAAATATAATTTGAAAGTTTGTAAAAACGTTGCTGGAAAAAAATTATTTTCAGGATGACCTATAGTTACACTTTTGTTAATTACGGATAGCTCGTGACTCGGAATTCGGTGATTCTTTTTGCAAAACAACAATAACATCCGTACCTTTAAAATGACATATTAAACATAATAATTTGTAAAACATTCCCAGAATTATTTTTTTAAGTTCATTAAACAAATCTGTCCGGATGAGAATCTAGTTTCGGCACACAAAATTGAAAGTACTCGTTCGAACTCTTTAAAACATTATTTTCTGAAATTTCTTTTTGAAACATTTAAAACACATAATATATATTTTACAAAAAATATTTTTAAAATAAAACTATTAAAACAACATGTTTAAAATATACTCCATAGCATGACAACACTTCTCGGGTCCTAAAGATATCTCCCTAGCAGTGTGCATTTAGAGGATTTTTATGAACGAAATCAAGCACATAAAATACATATAAACACATATTACAAAAGAAGGCATATGTAGCTTCGTTTTGGTATAATCCATTAACAATTTGAGTATTTAGAAGTGACAAAAACTAATTACCAAAGTTACATAAATTAAAAGGCAGATTTGAAGAAAAATAAAACATTTCATGCATGCATTATAAGGTTCTAGTTTCCAGAGTTTGATGGGAACATGGAAATAAAGCTAGAACAAGAACATACTAAGGAACTATAATTATAAAGGATTAAGACGGGAAAATGCTAACCTCTTGGTCTTGAAGAAAGGACAAGAATTAATCTTCACCTTGATCTCTAGAAGAAAATCTAATGAATTCTCTATTCTATGATTTATCTCTCTCCACTCTAACTCACTTTTTTTTCTCTCTAAACTTTGAAAATTCGGGATGAAATGAGAGAGTGTCTTGGGGTCTATTTATAGGAAAATATTGGGTGCTATATGGCTTGGACAAACCGTGCATGTCTACCCCTCCCACTCTTCTATTTTTTTATTTTATTTCCTTATTGAAACACACCAAAAATCCTCACACATCCATACACTAAAAGGATGTCCTATTCTAGGTTCTATAAAGTCGTTCTTATCAAACTATTGGAAATGACAAACTTATCACCACCAAAAGGTTTCTTACACAACAATCAATTAGGGTAACTTTCAAGACAACAAATTTTTTCCTACTAGAAACTTCTTACACGGATACACCAAGAGGAATAAGTAAAACAATTTGGCTTTTGATGCCACAAGGTTGTATGAAAAGTGTACCATTGCTAGAAGTTGTAATTGTGTCACAATATATAAAGAAAAATGTGTCACATTCTTAAATGAATTCAATAATAAATAATATAAAAGTGATTTAATGAAATTGATTCATGAAACATGAAATTAAATATCTCATGACATGAGATCGTAACAAAATTTAAATGTTGACTTTTTTATCTTGAGTCAACTTTCTTAAAATAGAAAGTTTGACTCGAAACGAGACCTTCCTAAATAAGAAATAATTTCCGAGAGTGTCTAAAATGATTTTTGAGTATGATGTTCCTCAAAATTTCTCATTGATGTTGGAATATTTCAAATACAACATATGAATAAAGGTGGAAACGTAATAAGGAAATTTGAAATGTCACAGTTCTAACTCAAGGGTCAAGAAGCTGGGGCGCATCTTCTGCGTTGTGATGACTCAGGTCACAGAACTGGAACGCGCTCCCTCTCGTCGAGGGGGTTCTCAGATTTCTGAGCCGCGCCGGGAGAGGAGGAGAGAGAGCTATTGGAATGTCACAGGAGCCTTGTGAGAGAGAAGAGAAGAGAGAGTTCTCAAAAATCTCAAGACGAAGTGAGATCAGGGTCCCCCTCGAGTGAAGAGGAGAGGGGTATTTATAGGCTTTGAGGAAGCCTTGTGCCAGCCCCTTGGGGGCCCATTGGACGGCCAGGCACAGAGCGCGGCGTGCGCGCGAGCAGCAGCGCAGGGCGGGCGCAACCAGGGGTGCAAAGCGCGTGCGGCTGCGAGCGCAAGGCGCGCGCGAACGGCAGTGCACGGCCGTCGGCACAGGGCCCACACGGGCCGACTGCGTGGGGTGCGCGCGGCCGGAGGCGTGGGACGCGGCCGGCCGGGGGCGCAAGGCGTGCGCGGCCTGGCGGCGTAGGGAACGCGCAGGTCGGAGGAGAATGTAGAGATAATGTTCTCAAGAAAATTCTCTATAGAGAAAGTTGTGTGTGGCCCTCTCCTCAAGTGAGGGGGGGTATTTATAGGTGTGGGGAAGGCTACGGGCCGACCCTCTTAAAAGCCCACGGAAGGGCAAGGTGGGGGACGCGCGCGCAGGCCTGGCAGAGCACGGGGTGCGTGTGCAGGCCCGGTAGGGTGCGGGGCGTGCGCGAAGGCCGTATAGGGCTCAGGGCACACGCGCATGCTCGGTAGGGCGCGAGGCACGCGTGCATGCCCGGAAGGGCGCGTGGCGCGCGCGCAGGCAGGAGGGCGCGGGGCGCGCGCGCAGGCATGGTAGGGCGCGGGGCAGGATGCTCGGCAGGGCGCAGACCGCGTGCGCATGCAGGGGGGCGCGAGGCGCACGCGTGTACAGGAGGGCGGCGGGGCGAGCGCGCAAGGGTCGGTAGGCCGGGGGCACATGGGCGTAGGCGAGGCGCGCAAGGGTCGGTAGGCCGGGGGCGTAGGCGAGGCGCGCAAGGGTCGGTAGGCCGGGGGCACATGGGCGCACACGGGCCGACGGGCCGAGAAAGGTCGCGCGTGCGTTGGCCGGTCACGTACGTGGGTCGGGGCCTGGCAGGCGGTCCAGCCGGCGCCAAGTGTTTTTGTTTTTCCGATTTCCCAAAAACGACCGATACATGTTATTCTTTGAAGTTCAAAATGTGGTTATTTACAGTGGTGATGGTGATTACTGCCGCAGTAGGAATTATTTTTAGAAGAGAACGCGCACGATCGTGGCTTCAAAAAATCCGTGATGGAAGTTTCTCCAAACCCATTCAGTAGCCGGAGCGTCAAACTAGGCGTACTTTGCCTGATTCAATTGCTGAGGGAAGTTCCTACGAACAATTCAGCAGCCGGAGCGTCAAACTAGGCGTACTCACTACCAGAAATTTGGCCTCTAACTACGGCCGAACGCCGTAGTCATTTTAAGTCCACTACAGTTTATCGACTGTCATCTATTGCACCGGAGTCTTATCTTTATGATTATGACTCCAGTTTTTTGCCGTAGTGTATCGATTTTATAAGAATGTAGTTAAAATATATAACTACATTTTTTAGATGTAGTCTTACTAGTATCATCTATAAATACTACATCGTTATGCTGTAGTTATATAGAACTCAATTACATAAAAAAAAACACTACAGTTTTAACAAGTAGTCTTAATTGATTCCATTAGACAGACTACGGCGTTTTTGTGGCATCTATTGCACTGGAGTCTTATCTCTTTGCCTATGACTCCAGTCTTTTCTGTTGAAGACTACATTTTTATAATGTAGTTGTTCAAGTTGAGAGTCAATAAACACTACAGCTTTAAATAGTAGTTATAATTAATTGAGTTGGACAGACTACGGCGTGCTTGTGGCATCTATTGCAATGGATTCTTATCTCTTTGCCTATAACTCCAGTCTTTTCTGTTGAAGACTACATTGTTTAGCTGTAGTTTATATTTATGAAATTATATTTTTACAATATAGACTACATCTTATTTCTGTAGAGCAATTTTTTTAATAAAAATATATATTTAAATAAATATATATATACTAAAATACATTAATAATAAATGAATATCCAAAAAATACCTAATAATAATATAAAAAATCTCATATTTCATTAAATCAATCATAAATATCATTTACATTTACATGCATAAATTTGGCATTACAAATATTTGGAAAAGATAAATTACTAACAATTTGTTTATAACCCTACAAGCAAAGTTGATATAGTGGAACCCATTGAACCTGCAGGCAAAGGGAAAAACACATACCAAAATCACACAAAATCATAAACACCTAAGACATAAGAAAAAGCCACACCATGTACTAACACCCTGAGACATTATTTAGCTTTGAACCTAACACTAATTAGACCGTACTAACACTAATATTTCACACACACATGATCAAATCAGACTTACCTAACATAACACACACACACACACACACACACACAGACCTACCTAAACAAATACACACACACACACACACACACACACACACACACACACACACACACACACACACACATACCTATCTCAGAATTTAATCGTTTTGAATCTGACCACAACCATCTGAATGGTTACTAGCGTTGTCAATATTAATATCTTGAAATCAATATTAATATCTTGTCATAATATCATCAAGGCTTATGTACAAATCTTTAATCCATATTAAGTACTTACAATTTGTCATAGACCCACTGTGGATAGACTCACTCTTGAAATCAATTAGCTTCGTTGCTGAACTACGACAGCCTCACCGCTGCCCCGCGTTGCTGCCCCGATGTGCTTCAAAGTCACATCTTGCTTCCACATAAGTAGATTTCGATTGTGCTAATGTAGGTGTCCAAATAGAAATCATCCAATGCGCATCATAATTATTAAAGAAAACTAGGATAGACAATGATAAACTTCATTCATAAATCAAGCGACAAACATTAATCGGAATCATCAAGCCCATCACAAAATTCCTTTTCATCTTTATATAATTGAAAAAAAACAAAGAAAAAGGAATGAGAAATAGAGATTCAATTCTCAAAAACTTTGACATAGAAATAGGAAAGGGAATTAAACAATTTGCAAAACTTACTCCATGTGTGGTGGTCTTTGATCCTACCTTAGAAGTTGCTTTCCAGATTTGTATTACTAAGTTCTAATCCTCCTATTGTTTGCTAGTTTCATTGAATTATATATCACAACAGATTGCTAAAACCAATCAAGTTAATAATCAAAATTAAGTTCTAATCAGATAAAGAAATAAATAGAACATGCTAATTGGAATATATATATATATATATATATATATATGCAAAAAGATGTTCCTTAAAAAAACTATACAAAAAGATGACTTACTTTTGTCTGAGACTTGTCCCCTCGTGCAACTTACATTTGTGAAATAAATAAGGATGCACAATAACTTGAACTTCATTCTGGTCTTCAAGCTGGTGACATCACAATGACATTTTTTATCCCATAACACAAACACACTGATACAAAAATACCAAATCGTTCTTTAAGCTGGTGATATCAGCAATTTAGGGTAATCTATCAAATGCCATTGACTTCTAATTACCAGGCAAATTAGTCTTCTTAATTTATTTATTCATTTTTATTTTTGCTATCCAAAAGCCAACGTAACAATGAAGAAAATAATCACGAAGCTCCCTTATAAATGTAAGTCAAACAGAAAACAAAGTTTTAAGGACAATAATTATTTTTGTTCCCAATATTCTTTAAAAAGCATGGACTTTGACATATTAATATGAAAAGGAAGAGCTTTTGAATCTCTCGCCCCTATAACAAATAAAAAATATGTACCAATTTCTCAAGTAAGCTTTTGAATTGGAAGGATCCAACTCAATCGCTTTGTTTGCATCTGAAATAGCCTCTGATTACTTACAAGATATTCCACAGATTGATCCACAGATATTCCCTGATATTCCACAGATTGATTATAACAAATTAATCCCAGATATTCCACAGATTGATTTACAAAAAGAAAGTTACTAATAAAACAAAGACATGATTACTTACAAGCAATCTGCAATCTTGACACCAATGAGCAATCTGCAATGCAATACTTTAGTTAAATAAAGCTCGACCTGCAGGTCTAGAGTTTAATTATACAATAAGGACTTTCAGACAAAACCTCTTTTCTCACCCGCAGATTTCACACAGAATCTGTCTCATGACAGAGTTCATGGACAAAGTACCAATGCACATATGACTTTAGAAATACTATGTTTGGCATCACAGGTTTTCTAAAGTAAAGAGTTACCTCATGTATATAAGAACATGGTTTTCAATATGTATATAAGCGAACATGTTTATAAACAAGAGAGTTTGGGATTTTGAGAACATGGTAAGGGACAGAGAATATAAAAAAAGATATATTTGAAAAAAAACATTCACATCAAAAACATAAGGTTTCAAACAAGAACAGAATTATCCCAAAACCAGAACTAAATTAGCATACAACAAGAGTCGCATTCACAACAATAAAATAGCATAAAGCATTTTGTATGGAAACACAGGTAATCAGAAGTGTTTTAGCATCATCAATAACAAAATTTCAGAACGAATTCAGAAATATGGAGAGAGTACCTGAAGGTTCATGTATGAATCCACAGAGACGAGGAAGCCTAAGCGGCGATTCATAATAGATATGTACCTGAAAGTTAAACATCATAAGTAATTTTATACGTTCTTTTCTAATTAATTAAATGGTTAAACAACATTCTAGATATCTATTATATCCAAAACTAGTCAAAACAAATATCCAGTCACATTAGCTCCCTAAACATAACACATTGATTCACATTAATTTTCAAATTATATAATAAACACAAAGCTTTGACAATTATATATCCATATTTGAGCAGAACGACAATAGCCATGAAAACCTGACGAGCTCCGATTTTATAACCGCCGACGCGATAATCGCCAGCGGCGGCTCCTTCATCCACTGTGGTGTTCGTCACAGTCGCCATTCCTCTTCATCAATAACCTCGTATACCGCATCAACTTTCTGATCTTTGTCAACCGTTCACGTCGATTCCTACTGCTCTGCCACTGAGTCCGATGGCCAGGCGAACGAGTTGATCGAGTTGCACTGGATTTGAATCCGTTCCAGCATCGTTGTTGATCGAGTTGTTATTCTGAGAGATACGATATTGTCACGATTCACAACACTTACCAAACAATCCAACGTTTGGCCATTCTTTATGAAGTAGGAATAGTTACCCTTGACTTGTTGGACAAGGCACTTCTTTTCAACTTGTAAGGCCTTTCATATTTCGGAATCAATATCCAAATCTTAAAAATCAAAGTAATGAAATGAAAAAGAACTTACTTCACTCCATGTCCATTCTGAAGCAAATTATACAATCTAGTATAAGCATTTTCAGATATTCCACTGAGCTTGATTGCCTTTGATCGATCAAACAAAACCCCCAATCTAAAGAAAATATAAACACAACAATAAAATTACACGAAATTGGAATCGCAAATCAATTTCACACGAACAAAAATAACAATATAGTTATTCAAATATAGGCAATACCTTGTGGCGGAGATCTCTAAGCATATCACATCTTTACACGCCTCTCCCTGAAAAACGGAAATCACATATATAGCTTCAAAAAATCCATAAGCTGAGATATAGAGAAAGAGAAAACTTACGACGCCGATAATGGAGGAATCGAACTGAACATCGCAGAGGCGACGAAGCTCATCGGCATTATGGATGAGGTGTTTGGACATGAAGAGATCGAGCTTCTTTGCTATCTCCGAAAGATCCATTGTTTGATTTCATCGCTTCTCTGTGTTGTGAATTAGGGTTTCGGAAATAGGGCTTTTTCTCTTTTTTTCTTTTAGAAGAAGAAAACTGAAATGGAAGAAGATGGTGATGCGTGGTGGTCGTCGTGGCTGTGGCAATTAAGAGAGAGACGAAGATAGAGAGATGAGGACGGGTGTCTGAGATAGAGAGAAAGAAAATACATATACGAACATGAAAGAGAGAAAATGTATTTTCTGTAGTTAGTATTTTTCATCTACCGCCCAAAACAAATTCTAAGTGGGAAATTTCCCTCCACTATCAAAATATTGAAATGTTGGAAATTTTATATTTTTTCAGTGTTACCACTACTTCTTTAGATTTGATTGTAGTGAAAATGTGCCAAATTTTAGTGACAAATTTTCTTCCATTCTAAAATGATCAAATTTTGGTAATTTTTAAATTTTTGAGTATTACCACTACTTTTTTATGTTGACTGTAGAGAAAAAATGACCATTAACTTTAGTTTTACATTCGACTAGAGTCTAATATAGGCAAAAAAAAAGGTGACCGTAGTCTGTCTTAAAAGACTCCATTAAAAGGCTAAACTGAAGTTAAAAAAAAAAAGCTGTAGTTGTATCCCATATTTCTGGTAGTTACTTTTCCTGATTCAACTGCTGATGGAAGTTCCTCTGAACCAATTGAGTAGCCGGAGCGTCAACATAGGCGTATGTTGCGTGATTCCAATGTTACTAGTAATATTGAGCATACTCTGCCTGATTCTAATGCTTTTGGTGATACAAGCCGTACTATGCTTGATTCGGATTCCGATACTACAGGTAAATATTATTATCCTTAATGCATTATTTATAATGTGCCGAGTTGTTCTAATACTCTGTTTATAAAGGACTTTTTAAAAAAAAAATACTTGCTTGATAGATTATATAGGTAAAACACCGAGGCGTGGTCCCAATCTCAATCTTAGTGTTATATGGGATATCGAAGCACACTCTGTTGATCCCATTCAATTAAGGAAAGATACAGAGATGATTCACTTTCTTGGTAGATCATCTACTCAGTTGGCATTAGAGATTTTGATTGGGATGAAGCCAGACTGTTCGATGAACTTTCACAGGTGGGATGATGTACCAAGAAAACTAAAAGATCAGATGGTTAAAATAATAGGGTAAGTTAATATGTATATATATATATATATATATATATATATATATGTACTTTAACCAGAAACATGTAGAAATATGTTTTTTAATGTATTTTATATATATATATATATATATAATCAATACAGCTTAAATTCGAAATACAACGCCAAGATCTAGATTTTATGTTACGTCTAGATTATAAAATCCAAAAACAATGGGTACGCACGCGGGGTGTTCTAAAGAAACATTGGGAGAATAATGGCGGATTGACCAATCCAGAGCTTGCAAGAACTAAACTGAAAGATGATTGTCGGAGCCAGGAGGATTGGAATACCTTGTGCATTCTTTGGGAGTCTGACAATCATAAGGTAAATGTTAATTGGGATTTGATCATAATATGATATGAGTGCATGCTAAAATCAATGAGCATGCCTTTTTATTACCTTAATTACTTTAAACGTTTTTATTTGTCATTTTGTGTTATGTCTACCTTTTTAGTACCTTGTTATTTTGTTGGACTTACATTAGATATGCAGCGTTGCCATTTATTTACACTTTTTTTCTTCAGAAAAGATGTGCTCAAATCAAAGGTAATCATAGTAAGCAAGTGACACACAGTTGTGGAGGCTCTAAAACCATTGCTAATCACAAAAATGAAATGGTAAGATGTCAGTTTAGTTGATTCTGTTAAGTTTTTTTATACTTGTTTTCACAGACTTATTTTGAATTCATTACATTATTTTCTTTGGACAGATTAATCCCGAGACCCAGATGTTGCCTAGTCCATTCCAAGTATATAATGTTTTGCATAATAAACCTCAGAAAGGTAGATGGAGGAATGATGAAGAATTCAACCAATATGTAAGAATGACACTTGATTTATATTTATTTTTTGACGTTGTAGTTTTTATTAAACTTAAAATTATTCTAATATATTTATTTTATGATAGGAAAAAATTCTTCAACATAAGGAAGATGCCATGGACAAATTACTAGCGGAAAACACAATAATTACTCCCGCATTAGAGCTTGAGTTGGAAGAGGAAGCAATCAAAAGCGTTTGTGGCAGGGAAAAAACAAAAAAATCTGGATATGAGGTAATGAATGGACCGATTTTTCGAAAAAAAAAAAGATATCTTAATCATTTCGGCGGACAAACCATCTCCAAGTCCTTCGAATGAGAATGAAGAGCTAAAGAGTAAAATTGAAATTCTTCAAAATAAACTTAGGGAGGAAAATGAACAAAATCAAGAGAAGTTGAACAGACTACAAGAATATCTAGCTACTAAGTTTGATGATTTTGACTCGACCATGGTTTCATCTACGAGCATTGAAGGAATAATGATCAAAGAAATGAGAACTCCAACAGCATACCAGGTCAAGGGCGTTAGTAAATCGCGGATATCGGATTCAACTTTAATATTTCATTTGTCTTAAGATTTTTTTGCAGTATAGATTTGGATATATTTGGATTATTTTTTATTCTTAGTTTTTCATGAATATTGTTTTGACGATTGTGCATGATTTTATAATAAATTTATTTACGAATTTGTAGGTACGAAAACTATTCTGAGGAAGCTTATTTTAGATTCTTATGTACTCTCTGATTTTTTTAGAAACTGAAAAATTAGTCTTGTATACATAAATGCTTGTCTTAGAAGCATTAGATTTAGAGCTAAAATTTAGTTTTCAAAGCACCATGACTAGAGTAAATAAAAAGTCACAGATGCCACTGTATTGGAGACTGAAAATCAGTATTTTTCATAGAATTACAACACAAATCTCTATTTTTGCATAAAAAGAGAACTTCTTATCTTAGAAGGTTGACACCGCATATGTATTAGGAGTCTCCGCGAATGTATTATCATATAACATGCCCTATCTTATAAACACGAACAGCATGAAGTAATGTTTGTCTTGCTATTTGCCCGCAAAATAACGAGTAAAACTTATACGTCTTTCTTATATTAAGGTTGATATCTGCATTCTGATACATATATTAAAAAAACACTACTACAAATGTTGGATTCTACAACCCATATTCTACAACGCTTACGGTTAAGTGTTGTAGAAACTGAAGATTCTACAACACTTAAAATAAGCGTTGTAGAAACTGTTGTTTCTACAACGCTTATGGCTAAGCGTTGTAGAAGCTTGGTGTTTCTACAACGCTTATGGCTAAGCGTTGTAGAAGCTTGATGTTTCTACAACGCTTATGGTTAAGCGTTGTAGAAGCTTGGTGTTTCTACAACGTGTATGGCTAAGCGTTGTAGAAGCTTGGTGTTTCTACAACGCTTATGGTTAAGTGTTGTAGAAGCTTCTTATTTCTACAACACTTACTATGAGTGTTGTAAAATTTCACCATATTTCAGATCTCCCACAACGCTTAGACTATACGTTGTAGAAGCCTCGCCGCGGCGACGTATTTTTCTCGCCGCGGCGAGAACTTTCTACAACGGATAATCTAAGCATTGTAGGATTAGTGAAATTTAATGGACCTCGCCGCGGCGAGAACCTTCTACAACGGATATCTATCCGTTGTAGAAGGTTCTCGCCGCGGCGAAGAAGGATTCTCGCCGCGGTGAGAAGAGTTCCAGAAAGCCTTTTTTGGAGAATATTTTTGTGCCGCGGCGAAGGCTATCTCTCGCCGCGGCGAGAAAATTCTGGGCTTACATTTCAGTAGCCTCGCCGTCCGAATTTCAGACTTAGTCAATTTTTCTTCTTCATTCTTCATTATTCTTCTTCTTCTTCTTCATTCTTCGTTGTTCTTCATTCTTCTTCTCCACCCTCTCTCTCTCTCTCTCTCTCTCTCTCTCTCTCTCTCTCTCTCTCTCTCTCTCTCTCTCTCCGCCGTCACCCTTCTTCTCCGCCTTCACCCTCTAGTGCCGCCTTCACTTCTCTTTCTCTCTCCGCCCTCACTATTCTTCTCCGTCCCCAAAAAACCCAAACCTCAAACCAACTAAAGTCACAATCACAAACCCATAAACTCCACCACCACGTCAAACTCATACAAGTCTAGGCATCTCCGGCGACAACTCCGACTCTCTCTTTCTTCCACGCCTCCATGCTCCACATCTACACTATGGGTTAGTTTTTGGTTGAGAATTATGTATAATTTAGGTTGAAAATAAGTGTTTGTTTGGAATTGAGAGTATGGATTGATATAATTTAGGTTGAAACATCATATTTGTTTGATATTTTTGTTGGAATTGAGTTTGCCATTGATATTTAGTTGAAATTGTGGTTCTTAGATTTCATGTCATCCATTACTACTAGTTCTAGCGGTAGCGCTAAAAGAAAAACTAGAAGACGACCACAAAATACACATCGCCGCGACGAGAATTGGGGTAGAACCCAGATATTTCTCGCCGTGGCGGTGTATATTTTTCGCCGCGGCGAGATAGTTCTACAACGGATATCTTATCCTTTGTAGAATATCTCGCCGCGGCGAGAAATTCTGGAATTTTTTAAAATTGGACAATGGAACTCTATCGTTGTAGAAGCTTCTACAACGGATGTGTAAGCGTTGTAGAAGCCAAGCTTCTACAACGGATATCTAAGCGTTGTAGAAGCTTCTACCACGCTTAATAAGCGTTGTAGATTAAGCGTTGTAGAATCATTCTACAACTGTTTTTAAGCGTTGTATTATCCCAGTTTTGTAGTAGTGAAAACACAAAAAAAGGTAGATATATGAATTTGTAATATTTCTATATGTGTATATATATATATATATATATATATATATATATATATATATATATACTGATAAAGTTAAACATATGTTAGATATATATGTATATATAATTATTTAGCAAATCTTAATATAGATAATATCTTTAATTTCTATGTAAATTTGTTTTGTACGTTTATCTCTATTAGTAAATTATTAACAGACAATTTCAACTTAATAAATTAAATACAAGCATAATTGAGACAACATGGAATAACAATTGAAATATTAATATAATTAGAAAATTAAAGATTTCTTAAAGGAATAGATTATGAGATTTCACATTATATCCTTAGCACAAGCTCTTCAAACAAAAGATTAATCAAACTTTAGTAGTCTTCACAAACCATTCCAAACGTCTCCAACATAAATTCAAACTGGATTAACACTTGTTGAAGTTGTGTTATGCTCGCCGTTATCCTCGTTCTCTCCAGTCAACTCCTCGAGCGATTTTCCCTTGGACTCAGGAACTAAGAAGGTGAATAGCATTCCCAAGAAGTTGATGACTCCAAGCATGATCAACGAATTCTTGATCCCGATCCCGGTTGGGTAACCTGCATCGACCTTTTTTGGATCTGTGCTTTGTGCTGCGTAAAGGAACCCAAAAGCTCCAACCATCGCCCCGGCTTTCCCCGTGGCCGCCGATATCCCGTGACAAGTTGACCTAAGTCTGGCTGGAAAGATCTCGGCCGGGACAATGAACGTGGTCGCGTTGGGACCAAAGTTAGCAAAGAAGAAGGTCAAAGAGTACATGATCACAAACCCTATGTGGTTTTCTTTCTGGGTCCAGTGGTTATAAGGGATGGCTAGGGCAAACATAAAGACGGTCATGAAGAAGAACCCCATCATCTGGATCGCGAAGCGTCCCATGTAGTCGATGAGCGCAACTGTGAACCAGTAACCGGGGACGGTGCTGAATAGGGCAATTAGGGTTTGCGCTCTAGCGATCTTGTAAACTTCGTGGATCGCATTCATGGTGTTTGCTGCCGGGATCCACCCGATTCCGGTGAAGATGTCTTTCTGGAACAGGTTCTGGCTGTAAAAGGCTATATCCAAGAGGAACCATGTGGAGGTTGTTCCCAGCAGATGAAGGCCATGGCGGCGCGCAAATTCTCTAGAAAAGAGGCCAAAGCTGTTGGAGTCGGAACCGGTAAGCTTTTCGACTTTCTCTACCTCGGCCTCGATCTCGACTTGGAGGACTTTGGACATGTTGGCCGCGGCTAGCTTCCCATCCTTTGCCACGAGAGCAGTGTAACGGGCAGTTTCGGGCATCTTCATGCGCCAGTAGTATGTGAGCGCCGCAGGGAATGCTCCAAAGAGGAGGATCAAACGCCACACGTAGTCTGCCTGGGGAGGGAGGGATGCCACCCGGTCTTCCAAGTAAGTTGGTGCTGGGAATTTCTTATCAAACGCTGCGGACATGATCAGCGCCACAATTCCTCCACCTGAAATATATAATCGTTACATATTAATGGTTAGGTTTACTATTTGATTAATAATATCACTTGTGATGATATGTGAGATAATTACCTAGAATACCGAAGCCTTGCATGGCAAAGACGGCTGCGATAAATGCGCCACGAGTCTTCTTGTTGGCGTACTCAGACATAATGGTGGCCGAGAGTGGGTAGTCTCCACCGATGCCAAACCCTAGCCAGAACCGGAAAAAGCAGAGAGTCGCCATTACAGCGGTGGGATTGCTAGAGAAGGAGAGCCCAGAGGCAATAGAACAGACAACCATGATGACTAGGGTTAGCCCGTACACCCTCTTCCTTCCCATCTTGTCTCCGAGCCACCCGAAGAAGAGCTGTCCCGCCAGAGTCCCGCAGAAAGCCACTCCGTTCACCGCAGCCGCCACATTAGGTGGCAGCGAGCCCGGCTTCGCCTTGGTGAGGTCAGTGTAGTAGATCCGGCCCAGGAGCTTAGTGACTAGAGAGATGCAGAAGAGATCGTAGGCGTCAGTGAAGAAACCCATTCCAGCTATGACTATGGCAGTGAAATGGTACAATTGAGTCTTTGCCACATCCAGTGCGTTGAGCACTCCTAATTGGTTCTCTCCTCCGGCCCCAGTCATGCTTGCTTGACTACATTAATTAATTGTATAATAATAAATTAGGCGGAAGAAAATTTAAGGTAGATATTATATACCCATCCTATTATTGGAAGCGAAAAAATTGACATATATCATCACCATGTTTTTTTTTTGGACATTGTTATTGAAGAAAAATTATACAAAATAGCCATTGGTAACTAATTGATTATCAAAATAGTCCAAATTTTAAATTTTCAGCAAAATAGCCAAAATTACGCTGTCAATTTTTTTTTTACACCAGCATTAAATATTTTTTTTTTACAATTATTATGAGCAATTTATCACTTTCAAAAATATTTAATCCTATGATTAATTTTTTTTTGAAACCTGATTACCAAAAATTATGGCAATTCCTCTAGTTTTACGTAAACTTTGGTTATTTTACAAATCATTAACTTTAAATCGACTATTTAGCCAATTTATCGTTATAAAGATATTTAAATTTATAATTATCGTCATAAAAACTGATGATATTATAAAGCCACTAATAAAATTTTGTTAAATTTTTTACCTTTTTTGTTGATAACATTCATCTCTATTTCTTGTTTAAAATTTGTCAATTTCAATGGTCTCTGTGTAACGAAGCCAAAAATGTAGATTAGTGGGACTAATATGCAAAAAAAAAAAAAAAATCTTGTTGATTTATAAATTTTATAGATAAAATAATATAAAATTAATATGAAAAAATGGGAAAAAAGTGGGAAAAAAAAAATTTGTTTGAGGGGGCTATAGTCCACTTTGGGCAAACAGTGGCTTCGTGGATAGTGTTTACTTTCATATTACTCAATCAATAATTGGCAAGTGCAAATAAATTAACTCTTATTTTAGGTATACTATATTTCCTTGGTATGAAAAACAATTCGAAAGGAAGTTAAATACACATTGGCCGTAATTTTGTTATAATAAAAGTTGCAATCGAATGAAATGTTAAGTTTCACTCCGATTTCAACTGTGCTAACTTATATCTTTAACTTTGCAAGCCACGTTAAATGCATGCACTAAGATCACCGATGATGTAATTATCATTCATATGTGCAAAAAAAGTAGATAATACAAAATCAATTTTGTAATGTAGTGCTCAACTTTAGTTACATGTGGTCCCTAAAAAAAAGTTGCACATAAAAAACATAACAAAAAAAATAAAATTTGAATGTTAAGGTTCATTTAAGCTGCAAGATTTGTAGATTTCAGTGAATCAACTATATTATACACTAGACTGACCTTTTTTTCTAGAGGATGTTGGAGAATGACAATGAAGCAGAGAGATATCTGTAGAAGATTTTTGTCTTCCTCTTGTGAAGTCCACAGTTATATTAGAATGATAATTAACGATCCATTATATATCACTGGTAATTGCGAATCATAATGGCATCTAACGGCATATACTCAATAGTTGCTCTTATCAAATTATATAATAAAATATAAGTCAACGTTTCAAAAAAGTCATAGGACAGCTCTCTCTCTCTCTCTCTCTCTCTCTCTCTCTCTCTCTCTCTCTCTCTATAATAAAATATAAGTCAACGTTTCAAAAAAGTCATAGGACAGCTCTCTCTCTCTCTCTCTCTTCTCTCTCTCTCTCTCTCTCTCTCTCTCTCTCTCTCTCTCTCTCTCTCTCTCTCTCGTTATGATGTGGATATGAAGGAAAAAAAATCAAGTTTATCAAACAATGCTATGTTTATTAAACGATGAACATTCTCTCTCTCTCTCTCTCTCTCTCTCTCTCTCTCTCTCTCTCTCTCTCTCTCTCCTACAAGAAGTCACATTCTTTCTTTATATAGCAATCATTTGATCAGTTTTCAAATAAAAACCGCAGCCAAATAATGCCCCATAAAGTCCATATGATATAAATTATATATATGACATAAAGTCTATATATAACCAGCCCTTAAGGCTATTGATATATCAAACAGTCAGCCACAACCATAGCATTCAATGGCCAATGAATTCACAAAATTAAATACTCTTTAATTTCATTCAACCACACTTTATATTCCAACAATCCCCCACATGAATGAAATTGAGTAACGTCCACACAAGACATGACTCATCTCGATATGGTGATAGCTTCTACGGTCAATATCTGCATAGGATACGTCGGTATAACCTTTGAACCTTCCCTCGTGAAAATATGTCATGTTTACTGACTACTCAGTAGACGCGATGTCCTTGAACTGTTAGTCGTTTGTGTATAAACGATAAACATATTTCCCTCAGATATCTTCCTGACATAAGATCAGTTCTCATGATTATGTTCATTTCGGCCCTGAAACATACGCTTGGTTCTGCAAGAGTTTCTAAAAGAATTAAGCCCGATTAATTCTCTTTCGAAGCGGCCCCACTTCTCTCTCACATAGGTGATTCTTTACCAAAAGTAATCCCGCATTACTTCATCAAATTCTCAAAAAGATTTGATATCACAGAATCATTAAAAGCTCAAAGCTAAACCTCGTACGGGTGTCACAGTTTAATAATAGGAATAGGACCAGGGGGTCTTCCCCCACAGTGATCTCACTTCATCTTGACAATTAGGTTGTCCCTTTGAACCAAGATCTTGGGATCTCCAGTCAACATGGTTGGGTTTCCTTTGCCTAGACTTATTGTTCGTGGGCTTAAGCCCTACTCCTTTAGATGTCTTCTCTAAATGGTCCATCTATAACCCTTAGGTTAGCGGATCCTTAATATTCTCTGTGGACCCTAATATAGTCAAATCCATTGACTCCATATAAGAGAAGTTAACTCATGGTTTTTATGTCGTTGACAAAATGTCTAGACATACCATGGTTCATCACGTTATGTGCTCTACTAATAAATTGGTTATAACAATAAAATCATATTGTAGGCACAACTCAAGAATATCTTCTACAAAATAAAATGACATTCAGCCTCTTCAACATCTTTATTAGTGTAACAAACTCGGATTCCAACGTGGATCGAGTTATCACTTATTTTATGGAGGATTTCCAAAGCTCAATTTTTTTATCTCCCAAAATGAATACCAATCCAAAAAAGGATTTAAGATATCCAACTCGCATCAGTGAATCATTTAATGACTTTTGGAATATCTCTTATTAAGTAGAAAATAGTTACGAGTAAATCGTAGATACCTCAGTACCCTCACGATCACTATGCATAGTTTTCAACCTGGTGTACTCGTATAGCTATCCAATCTACTTATAGTGTTGGCCAAATCAAATTAAGACTGCCTAACACTTTCACATATTCAATTTTGAGAGTTATTTTCTACAATTCTTAGACAAGCAACGTCTAACTCCAATATGACATCTAGAATCGTCATTTCCAAGCTTGTCAAGAATTTCCAGCGACTTGTGACCGTTCACTACAACATTTACCGACGATTTTATTCGTCGGTAATAACCCTGAAATCGTCGCTAAATGTATTTAGCGACGATATTAGCGACGATAAAAGTCGTCGCTAATTCGCCGTGCCTAAATATATTTAGCGACGATTTAATCGTCGGTAAATATTTAGCGACGATATTAGCGACGATAAAACCGTCCGTAAATGTTGTAACCATAAATTTTTTTTCATTTTGAAACAGACAATTAGCGACGAATTTGTCGTCGCTAATTAACGCGGGAAAAAATCCCGCGTCAATTAGCGACGACAAAGTCGTCGCTAAATGTTGTGACGAGAAGTTTTTTTCGTTGTGAAACAGAGTTTTAGCGACGATTTTATCGTCGCTAATTCACGCGGGAATTTTTCCCGCGCCAATTAGCGACGACAAAGTCATCGCTAAAACGTTGTGTGAATGATAATTAGCGACGATAAAATCGTCGCTAATTATTATTATTTTTTTTTTTTTCGTCGTTAATTATTTTTTTTTACGGTTTTTTTGTTGTGAAATTCTAAAATGAAAAATCATATAAAAACTAAATTATATTATCCAAATCAACAACTATATAAAATCCGATTACGTACGTTTTCGGTTATCGAGAAATATGTAAATAATAAATACACAAAAGAACTAATAAACCACTAGTCGCGACGTTTGCTTTGTCGTCCCGCCACTCGTTTTCCCCCTCCTCGACGAGAAACGCTCTTCTGCTGGCGCTGAAGTTCTGCAGGCTGCGGCGTCGGAGTAGACTGACTTGGTCCGCCGGGCGTCGTCTGCTGGCTGGCGTCGGGAGTCCTTTGCTGGCCGCCCGTCGGAGTGCGGACGTCGGGCGTCGGAGTGTGGACGTCGGCCGTCGGAGTCTGCTGGCTGTGGGATGACGGAGCCTGCTGCGAACTCTGCGGAAATTGGGACATGAACGAGCTAAGGTTGAGGCCGGGCACCTGACTCTGTATTGTCTCGGCGAACGCGGCGAGGGTCGATGCCAACACCTCCTGCGAGACAAATCAATTAATTTAGTAAGTAAATGAAAAACGTTATATACTATCAATCATCGTCGTCTGACAAATCATCTTCTTCCATCAAATCTTCGTCCTCAGTTTCTTCATCTTCGTCCTCAGTTTCTTCATCATCGATAGACTCGACCAATACGGCAACTCGAAGAAAATACTTTTCTTTGTCCAATTCAGCTCACTCGCATCGCGCTTTCGTTTCTTCCCGCCGAAGTCAGGGTGCTTCCCCGGGGTTGCATCTCCCACTAATCGCAATTGTCGAAGTATATCGCTCGCTGATTTTCTCACTGGTGGTGGTCGTTTCTCATTTCGTACCTTGTACAGTTTGCTCTTCCTCATCGGGTGTAACAACGGCAAGAATCGACGATGATCGCAGTAAACAATCTTGTTTCGAGCCTTGAAAGATGGTGTGTCGTTGTTACACGTCGGACAAGCAAGGTACCCTTGACCACTCCATCCCGACAAACTGCTTCTCGCTGGAAAATCATTCACCGTCCATAGAAGTACGGAAAACAACCTGAATAGCTCACCGGTCGAACCATCTCTCAACACAACACCGGTTTCCCACAATTCCTTCAGCTCATCAATCAGCGGTCGTAAGAAAACATCCATGTCTTTACCCGGCGCACTACGACCTGGTATAAGCAATGTTAACATCAAGTACGATGTTTTCATGCACAACCACGGCGGTAAATTGTACGCAGTCAAGACTACCGGCCACATACTGTACGATAAACTCATGTCACCAAATGGGTTGAAACCATCGGCGGCAAGTCCAAGCCGGACGTTCCTCGGTTCTGTCGCAAACATGGGATATTTTCGGTCGATCTCCTTCCACGTTGCTCCGTCAGCAGGATGTCGCAGTACACCATCCTCTTTAATGCGTTCATTCTCGTGCCACTGCATCTCTAGAGCTGTGTGCCGACTCGCGTACAGTCGCTTAAGTCGATCTTTCAGTGGAAAGTAGCGCAACACTTTATGCGCTACTTTTTTTCCACCGTCTTTCATCAGCCACCGACTCTCATTACAAACTGGACACTCGTCTAGATTGGCGTTGTCCTTCCAAAACAACGCGCAATCGTGTTTGCAAACGTGAATCGACTCGTAACCCATACCAAATCGACGCAATTTCGCCTTTGCTTCATAATGTGACTCTGGAATCGTGTTGTCGATCGGATGAGATTTTTTCAGTACTTTCAGAAGCTGATCAAACGACTTATTCGTCCACTTGTTCATCACTTTCAAATGCATCAACGTGACAACAAATGAGAGTGACGAATACTCCGTACAACCCGGCCATAATTCTGTGTTCAGGTCGCTGAAAAGGTCATCGAACTGTCCACTCTGGTATTCTGCATTCGGGTCAATACTGTCATCGTCACCGTCTACGTCGTTGTGATCTAAGATATCGTGTACAGCATCAAACATCCCTCCTCCTCTGAACTCCGTCTGATACTGCATTACGTCATCTTCTTCCTCCCCGTGAAAGTTCCACCTCGTGTAATTCCTCTTAAATCCTCTGATAAAGAGATGATTCTCTATATCAGGAATTTTTTGCATCAACACGTTGTTACACCTCTTGCATGGACACTTAACTCGTCCTTCGACATTTACGTGTTGTCGGGCCATTGCCACGAACTCTGTCATGCCAGCCGCAAACTCAACGCTTAAACGTTGGTCCTCGATTATCCAATTCCTATTTGGATAACTCATTTTACCTATAGATTAAACATTTCAAAATTTAGTAGTTTTCGGATTTTATTTTATAATTTCACGATCGATCCTACCGAAATTTCGACAGAACCTCCCCTATAAACTTAACAACCCGGCATCAAGCCTTTAACTTTAAAACCTGCATAGAAACGTCCTAAAACTAACAATAAATCCAACCTCAGTGGTTCGATTATTAAAATTCATAATCCATCACATTTTTAATCATTTCTAACAACAATTAAATACAATTCCATTTAATTTACATAAACTAACTAATTATTTTTACATAATTTTACCAAATATAAAATTTATAACAAATATATAATTCATTTATAATTTATAAAATTTATAACAAATATTTATAATTCATTTATAATTTATAAAATTTATATTTGGTATAACAAATATATAATTCTAAAAATATAAATTATAACAAATTTATAAACTAAAAATATATAATTCATTTATAACTAATTTATAATTATATAATTCATTTATAACTAAAATTATAACTAAAAAATATATAACAAACATTTATAACTAAAATTATATAATTCATTTATAACTAATTTATAACAAATATATAAGTAAAGTTTATAACTAATTTATACTTATATAATTCATTTATAACTAAAATTATAACTAAAAAATATATAACAAACATTTATAACTAAAATTATATAATTCATTTATAACTAATTTATAACAAATATATAACTAAAGTTTATAATCCTATAACTAATTAAAATAAATTTATAACTAAAGTTTATAATCCTATATATATTAATCATATACAACTATATAACTAATATATACATAAATTTATAACTAATATATATTAATCCTATAACTAACTAACTAATATATATATATATATATATATATATAGTTTGTAAAAAAAAAAACTTACCGATCAAGATCAAGAGGGAGAGCGCGCGCGGCCAGAGAAGCGGAGCGGCGTCGGCGTCGGTGGTGGAGCGGCGTCGGCGTCGACGTCGGCGGCGGAGCGGCGGAGGAGCGGCGGAGGATGAGCTGTAATGGGAGAGAGAGGGACTTTAGGAGAGAGATGTGAGGAGAGAGAGAGAAGTAGTGATGAGAGAGACTTACCGGCGAGGCACACGGCGGAGGAGCGTCGGCGACACACGGCGGTCGTTTCTCACAGCGGAGGAGGGAGAAAGTAGAGAGAGAAAGTATAATTTAGGGTTTCTGAGCGAATGAGGAGCTGGGTCGCGTTTCTGGTATTTAAAGACCTTTACCGACGATTTTTTCGTCGCTAAATGATTTAGGTTCGTCGCTAAATGAACTTACGTTCACCAGACATTTAGCGACGATTAAATCGTCGCTATTAGTAAATTTCATACGTTTAGCGACGATTTTATCGTCGCTAAATCATTTCGTTTAAATTTAATGGGAGAGATTATTCCCTCTTTAAAATTCGTCATAAATTGGATGACCTTTAGCGACGGTTATTTCGTCGCTAATTGTATAGCGACGATAAAACAATCTTTAGCGACGACTTTATCGTCGCTAAATCATTTCGTTTAAATTTAATGGGAGAGATTATTCCCTCTTTAAAATTCGTCATAAATTGGATGACCTTTAGCGACGATTATTTCGTCGCTAATTGTATAGCGACGATAAAACAATCTTTAGCGACGACTTTATCGTCGCTAAATGTTTTCGTCTTAATTAAATTGGAGGGATTTTTCCCTCTTTAAAATTCGAAATTAATTCAACATTTTTAGCGACGAAACTGTCGTCGCTAAATGAATTCAGAAATAATTAGCGACGACTTTATCGTCGGTAATTATTTTCCCGCGAACTTAGCGACGACAAAAACGAATTAGCGACGATTAAGTCGTCGCTAATTATCTTTGCCGCCAAACTTCAATATTTTTCGCACCAAAGAATTAGCAACGATTTTATCGTCGCTAAAAGGGTGATTAGCGACGATTTATTAGCGACGATTAAGTCGTCGCTAATAGTTTCGTCGCTAAATGTGGTATTTCTTGTAGTGGTTTCAAGATAATCCAATTGGACTTTCATGTAAATAGACCCTCAATATTACATTGACAAGTCCAATATTATATGAGTATTTGACCATGCAATTATTATTACTCATAATAAGCATGTCAGCAACATATAAACACAGAATCATATACCTATGTTCAGTGTATACTTATTTGTCACACTCGTGGATCTAAAAAATAATTGACATTTTTAATGAAGTCAAAATTTCTTAAGCCATTATCATAGCCTATCGTTAAGATCATAAAACAATATGACCAGTTACATACTTTCCTTTCTTGCTTAAGCGCAATACAACTCTCGAGTTGTTCTACATAGATTTCTTCATCAAGATATCTATTTAAGGAAAGTAATTTAACATCGTTATGATGAATTTCAAGATTACACAACAAGGTGATAGAAATTATCATTTTAACGGATGTTATTCTCGTGACGAGAGAATACGTAACAAAGTGGTCAAGATTCTCTAGATGTCTTATGACCTTTTAATACAAGTCTCGTCTTGTAATTAACGAGTTAGGTCATCCACTTTCATCTTTCTCATGAAGGTAGACTTCGAGCCAAGTGTTTTACTACCAAGAAGAAGATTAACCAACTTCGCAAAGTGGTTTAGCATAATAGAGTCTCTATCACTTCTTATGGTATAAGTCCATAATTGACTCTCAAAAGAGTTCATGGGCTCTTAGTATGTTAGAGGTCAACACTCTAGCACATAATTAAGAAATTCATACCAAATGACATTTCTACCAATACTTATGTTCTACGTCTCATTGAGACTTAATCTCTTCTTCGGGCTCTTCATCAAGTTCTTGAGTTACTTTCTCAATAACCTCAATACTTTAAATAAAGAAGCTCAGTTCATCTTCCTTAGACTTGTAAGGAAATATATGCTCGAAGAACAAAGTATTTTAGATTATATAAAATAATCTTTGTATTTATCAAAGGTTTTTCAAACCATACAATACACATATCTAAAATGTGTATATTAATAAAGATGCAACCAAAGCTCTTGGTTCACTCTCTTAATCCATTTGAGCAATTTCCATCACTCCGGTAGAGTACCCCCACATTAGAAAGTATTTGTAGGAAACCGTCCTTGCTCTAAATAACTCAAATAAAGATACAAAATCCTTCTTTTGACATACCTTATTCAAAAGGTAAAATAGCAGCATGATGGTGACCCCCCACATGTCTAATGGTAATTTAAGCAACATCACATTCAAAAATGTGATTCAATTGTTTGGAAACACCATACAATATAAGATACTATGAAGGAGTGACATTCTGAATAAATCCATGTTATGCACATAAGCAAATGGTTTTAACATATTCACCTCAACGGTCACCTCGCACCATAGTAAACTTTTACAAAGTTGACTCTCAACCTTCAACTTTAAATAATGCAAATTACTCAATTGCCACAAAATTGCTTATAAGCAAATAAACTAATTTGTACATTCCTCAATGAATGTCACAAAATAATTATTTACACATTTCGTTGGTCTATAAACAATTATTGAAAATTTCAATCTTTCAACAGTACGAAAGAATTTCCTCAATTATTGATTCAATAAACAAATTTCACTTATGTGTTTGAAATCATAATTTTGTTATCCAAATAAATTATTATTTGCATTGTGTCAGTACCCTCATGACAAAGTCTTTCTATATACAAGAAGATATATGCACAAATAATAATTATTGGACACACGTCCATATTCAAACCACTCACGGTAAGAATTAAAATCTAGGTCTCATAAACCAATTCAAACAAACGGTTAAACAATTTCCCATAAACAAGATTCTCTCTTATTTCGGGCATATGGGAAAAATTAAACCCATTTTATATCGAAATAGCGGAGCTCATCCCATGACCAAATCAAGCATATTTCACCGTGACTTATTCAAGTACATGTCATAAAGACATTCATGTACGATAAAATGTGGTAGAAAGCCACAATCATATGGAGTAAAAAAAAAAAAAACAACAACAACTCCATGTTACATCGGAGTCCGCGGCAACAAGGAGGAAAAAAAACAACCTCTACCGCATTGGTTTCCATATTACGGTTATCAACACTCGTAATTCAGCGACATCCAACATCGGTGATAAAATCATTATCAAGGGACCTTGGATAATATTTTATTTAGAATGTCTCACACTCACTTCAAGCTCGGTTGAGGTTTTACATACCTTTGGCATGTAGTAAGATCTCCTAAGTGGTCATGCCTCTTTTCGGAGCCATTGTTATCTCTTTGAACCAAAGAATAACAATATCGTCTCAAAACATAGCACTTCTCACAAGTGTTAAAATTGTTTTGATTACCTTCCAAATCCGAAGGCACAATCTCGATTATCAAGACCACGTCTTTAAATAATTTTTCAATTACATCCTATCCATGAATCCCATGAATGATCAATTGCAAATCTTGCCTCTTGATCTTCCACATTTATAGTCTACCAAATTATACATATAAAATGACCCATTCAATTTATATATAAAACTCACATCATAAGTTTATATAATAACCAATAAATTTAAAATTTATTATCCATGATAAACATGTGTAATGAGTCACCAAGACTCTTCCACGTATAATCTTGACAAACTTAGTTAGACTATTTTAACACACACAAAAATGCCCTATGCACTTTGTGTATCAAACATGAATATGCAATTCAATTGCAATATTATGAAGTTCAAAACTCATGAACTTCTTTGGCCATTTAGCAAAAATCAACACAGTGGACACTAGTGCCACACAATTGATTCGAACAAACCCACGAGTTCATTCCCAATCTTAGTTGCCATTTAGTGAACGAGACCCGCGGGTCCGTTCTATGCCGTAGCCACATAAATTGGATTAATAAAATAAAAATCATTCGGTGTAAATTTCGTGGAAGATTACAAATCTAACACATAATTTACTACCATCTTTGAATTCACCAAAGACAACACTAGAACGTGACTCAAACCCAAAATTTAGAGCTCACATTCATAGTTATGGATTTCTCATCCAATTAAACACAACACTCCATCAATGAGCGTTTCGAGCTATAAACAATATAGCATGTCAACAAAGACTTGTCAACAAAAATTCCAACACGAGAAGTCAGAATTTTATTCATCGAAATTAAGTGTCAAATGCACTATTCGACCGTTTTCAACCTCTCGGTATTTGGATTTGACGAACCACACGAGACCATCGTGGTAAAAAAAAACAGACTAAAATTTTGTTTTCAACTTCATGGGACTTCGACCCATATTCTTTTTATCGGCTACACGGCCAACAACATAGTGGTGAGCACTCATGCCACAAACCACATGAAATAAGACCCTCGGGTCTATTTCCGGCCGTTGCCAACACACCTTTTACCCAAAAAAATATGGGATTTACATAACCCAACGGTTATATCACGAGGAGGTGGTAGAGCCAAATCCGGAGGCGCCATCGGATCAACCAAAATTAAATTGTAGCGTTCCATATCTAAAAAATAAAATTAATAATATTAGTTTCGTGAATATTTCAAGCTCGGAAAATATACAAACCGACTCCTACAACCGAGGATGCAACCTGTCTAGAAAAAAAAAATAACGCTTTAAGATTGTTAGCTATATTGCTAATAATAGGCGGCAATAATAAGACAAATTGCATAACTAAATTAAATAAATGATCATGAACGAAACTAATAAAAATACATACATAGACATGAGAACCAAAAAATAAATAAATTAAAATAACTAAACCGGATATCACCCAAGAAACCGGTACAGAAAGGAAATGGAGAACACGTCGAGGCTTGTTTGACAATTTCCTTAAAGCGTTATTGCTCTCCCACCGGGTGTTGGAATATCGTGAGCAACCGCCTCCCAGGATACAACGACGTACGAGAAGAACAAAATACCAACTTGTTCATCTCCGGCGAACTTGAACGCATGCCAGAATACTACCACCGTCACGAGAGAATTAGGGAGGAAAGTTAGAAAATATTTTCAAGTGGTTGTTACAGCCATTCAGCCCATTTCCTTTTCTGATTATCCATCTCCTAGAATGAAAAGACTAACCATCTTTATATAGCAATCATTTGATCAGTTTTCAAATAAAAACCGCAGCCAAATAATGCCCCATAAAGTCCATATGATATAAATTATATATATGACATAAAGTCCATATATAACCAGCCCTTAAGGCTATTGATATATCAAACTGTCAGCCACAACCATAGCCTTCAATGGCCAATGAATTCACAAAATTAAATACTCTTTAATTTCATTCAACCACACTTTATATTCCAACAATCCCCCACATGAATGAAATTGAGTAACGTCCACACAGGACATGACTCGTCTCGATATGGTGATAGCTTCTACGGTCAATATCTGCAAATGATAGGTAGGTATAACCTTTGAACCTTCCCTCGTGAAAATATGTCATGTTTATCATAAAGACATTTGTATGTCGAGTGTAAAACAAGGTATCTGATGTGTATCATTCTATAGCCAACTACATAATAAATGGAAAAGCACATACCCTCTTTCTCGTTATTTTCATTATTCTGTGTTTTGACAATTCAGACACCTTAACTACTACCTATCTTGAACATTTACATTCTTTACTTCTTCATACACCAATATTTTGCTCGCTGAAAGACAAGATCGTACAGAAGGAGTCATAAAATTGCAAACCACATGCATTACCTCCTTTGTATGCTTACTAAAATAAATTAGAGTAAAAGATATATGGTTTTTCATAGGAATATACTTGTTTAGCAGTTTCAGGCGAACACCATCTACCTCATATATTAGAAAGCATAAACAAGATAACTGTTGAAAGTGACCCGAGGAATACAAACAAGCAATGCAGCGTTTATTTACTGACGAGTAAAAACACTAATTCGACCAATCAATCGAATACATACATGAGCTCGGTGGGCTTGTGGTTCCTCTGTTGACGAGTGGCTTCTTCACATACCTGAGCTCGATCTCGTCTTGTTTAGGGATGACAATTTGACCCGTTACCCGCGTTCCGGTCCGTTACCCGATTTTTTCGGGTCGGGTAATACCCGTTCTTTTTGGGTAAACGGGTAATACCCGTTAAGGTTTTAAAGGGTCCGGGTACGGGTAACGGAATAGTCATCCCGTATCCGGTTACCCGGGACCCGACCCGTTAACTTTTAAATATTTAAAAAGATAATAAATTTTTATATGTTGCAATGAAGATGATAGTGTTTTAATGAAGATGATCAATTTGCAATGAAGACTTCTTTTGTATTTTTTATTTATTTATTTTTTAATTTTAATGTTCTTTATATTGTAGTAGCACTTTGACATTTTTCACCTAAATTTTATTATTTTTAAACTTTATATTGTTGATGGATTTTTATTTTATAAACGGGTAAGCGGGTCTACCCGACCCGCTACCCTTTTTTTAAACCGGGTAAACGGGTAACGGGTCCAATAATTTTAACCCACTTATCCGGCGGGTATCCCCGTTACCCGGCCCGTCTAAAAATCTGGGTAAACGGGTCCGGGTAACGGGTAAAAAAATAATAGTGGGTACGGGTAACGGAATAGGTGTACCCAGCTTTACCCGTACCCCTTGCCATCCCTAGTCTAGTTAAGTTACTTGAGACAGAGGAAGTGGGCCGAGATCCCCATTCGAAGGTGGAGCGGGAAGAGGTAAGATTTCGGTTGTGCTAAACATTTCTTTTCCTTTCTACATAACAAAGAATTTTTTTTTAAAAAAAGCACTCTAGTTTAGCATCCAACTGCCTACATAGAAAGATACACAAACCCAAATTAGCTCTAAGTTCTAACAATCTAGATCCAAAGAACAATCATGATTGCAAACATATTTGAATTCATTCACAAAAAAAGTATAACTCAGAGCGAAAAAAACGGCGACGAAGGAGAGCAAGCGGAGGCGGCGACGGTGAGCAAGTGAATCTCAAAACTGTCAATTAAAAAAGAAAACGGAAATAGGTAGAGTGAGTCGATAGTACCAGGCATGTAGACAATTAAAATGAATCCAAATCTGATCGTCGAAAGCAGGAAGAGACGCTTCTTGGAAATTGAATTCTTGAACTCGACGAAGCACTTTGTTGTAGACCTCGATCTTTTGCTTGTGGCTTCTGTTGCTGTTATGGTGATGTGGCTGAGAAGACGAGAACGCGACTCTGCTTCCGCAACTCTCCGCATCTTCTTCAACCGCTTTTGTATGTGTGTGCGCATTAAATCAAATTCAATAAATGAAATTGGAAAAAAAAAGTAAGGAAAGGAATCGGTGAAACGATATGATTGATGAAAAAGAAAGAGATTCAAAATGAGTTAAAGGGTATTTGGGTAAGAAAACATTTCTCTCTCCTTTGGTTGATTTTTTGTGAATGATAGTCAACTATTAATATTGGTGTCAATATATATATATATATATATATATATATATATATATATATATATATATATTGTCCTTGAGGAAATTCGTAAGTGGTCTCCCCAATGGATGCAAATAAAAACATTAATATTTACACATTTTCTCTCTAGACCCACATCTAAAAGTGTACCCTTCCACCATCGGTGCGGGTTTCTCTCTCTCTCTCTTCCTACTAATATGGATGATGTGATTGGGAGACTACAGAGTGTGTCCCTCTCCGGCAAGGATGAAGTTGTGAGCATCGAAGACGCCAGGATTCTCGAAGGTAAGAAAGAGGTTCAGATCAGCCTCTTGGGAAAAATTCTCACAGCCAAGCTGGTACGGCTGAACTTTTTCAACGACCTTTTCCATTCTCTCTAGAATTTAAGGGGTTTACTCCACATCTGTCAAGTCGCTCCCGATAGATTCCTCTTCGATTTCTCGCTCAAGTCTGATAAGAGAAAGTGCCTCCTCAACGAGCTGTGGGCTTTTGACATAGCTCTTCTATTGGTCAAAGACCCTTCCATTGACGGCACGAGCGACGGCGATTGATGGTTTACGAGTCTGTCGCTGTAGATCCACATGCTCCCAATTTTCGGGATGAAACGATCCATTGCCTTTTGTCTCGGTAATCAAGTTGGGAGTTTCTTACAGACTGACTGTGATAATCACGGCCATAGCTTCGGTCACTTTGTTCGCTCTCTCATTCGCTTCTATATCAGATCGCCAGATCAAAAATCAAATTGGAGAACGAAGGCGAGATCATCTAGGCTAGTTTCAAATATGAAAAACTCCCGCTATTTTTCTTTCGTTGTGGCATCATTTTACATTGTCTCAACGATTGCCCCTAGAATTCCGATCAAGACCCAAATCCTACCCTCCCCTAGACCTTCACCTCACCGGATCAAATCTCAAGATGGCAAGAGGCAGATCCTTGTCCTCCTTCCCACTCATACGCTATAACAGACCCCCTTCCAGTTGCGGAGCCACCATACCCACTCTAGCTCGCCCTAGCTCCGCCACAAAATCCGCCATTAATTCCAACCCCTTAAATCTTGCGCTTTCCACTCAAATCCCACATATCCTCATCATGCGATCGTTCCGCCAAATTCCCAACAATCCACGCCACCATTTCAAACCCCACCCAATCCGGAAATAACTCTCTCAAACTTTCCCGGAATTGACCCACAAATATATCCACCTAATTGAATCCACAAAAATTCCGCTACACCCAAACCTTCCACTCTAGAACAACCTCAATCCATCTATGCCCAAAAATACCCCTCGGCCTTGACCCCATCTCCTTTAATGATCAAACCGGGTCGCTTTTGTCGCTTGTTTTTGGACAACGATTTAGAAGCCCCAAAAAGGTTCGATCCAAGGCCGGACCAAATAGTCGCGTTCGGACTTGAACGTCCTGAATTCGGTATCCCGAGTTCTCCCTAGATGTGATTGGTCTACCTCGTCCCCCGTTGATCCTGCAAGAATGGAAAACGGTGAACTACAAAGGGGAAACATTAATGGGATTGAGGTGAAGTATAGAGGTTTTAGAAGGGTGAGATGCCAAAGATGAGTGAAACGAGTGACCCGGGGGTTCGACACCGTTTCAGGTTTCAAAAATGGATTACCTTTGGAATACAGAGGGGATCTCTATTTATAGATGAAGTTATGAGAGTGGGGGAGAAGGCCGACTGGGTCAACGGGATGACCGATCGCCCATGGTCGGCTTGTTAGCCAACCGACCGGCCATGGCCGGTTGGTTACTTATCCAACCGCTTGGCCATGGCCGGCTGGTCTCTTGGCCAGCCGCCCATCCATGGCCGGTTGGTCCTTTGGCCAGCTGCCCGGCCATGGCATGTCGATCCTTTGGCCAGCCGTCCGGCCATGGCCGGTTGGTCCTTTGGCCAGTCATCCCGCCATGGCCGGATGGTTATCCAGCCGTCCGACCATGCACTACTACAAATTTCATTTTCTGGTGCGGAAGGGTATTAGGTGCGACCTATCGCACCTAAAAGTCGCACCTAAATAGGCATTGGGTGCGATTTATCGCACCAGATAGCCTTCCAAAAAAACTAAAAATCTTAGTGGTATTCAGTGCGACAAGTCGCACTCAATACTATCTGATGCGACTAGTCGCACGTAAAAGTTTCAAAAATTTTAAGCACGTCAAAAATCCCCCCTTTTTATTTTCACTGTCTGAAAACTAAAAATTAATTTTTTTTAACTATCGGATGCGAGCGACTTGTCGCACCTAGTACACAATATAGGTTCGATATGTTGCACCAGATATCATTCCAAAAAAAATATAAGTTTAAGTGGTATCGGGTGCGACTCGTCGCACCTAATACCATCTGGTGCAATTTGTCGCACCTGACATGAGCAACGGGTTCGACTTGTTGCACCCGATATGAACAACAGGTGCGACATGTCGCACCAGATAGTATTAGGGTAATATTATAACTATCGAGTTCCTTCTTCTTCTTCTTCTTCTTCTTCTTCTTCTTTTTTACTTTTCCGAAAAATAAAACATTTTATGGTTTCTCTCACTTTGCCGCCTAACTCTTTCTCCGGAGCCCCAACGCCTTGCTCACGTCCTCGCCGACCGATTCCTTGACGGCTTTGTCATCTGCGCCTCTCTATCCGCTCGGCTCCTCGATTGACGTCGCTTTGTCGTCTCCGCCTCTCTGTCCGCTCGGCTTCCTTGGCTAATGTCTCTCTTTCTCTATCTTTATCTCTCTATCTCTCTCTTTATATATATATATATATATATATATATATATATATATATATATATATATATGATGCTTAAAGATGTATATGGCTGGTGGAGTGTGTCGTTGGTATATAGTTAATGATCTATTTCAACCATGAGATCTGAGGGCTTTTGTAAAACCATTTTTATGCGATTTAAAAAGCTTGTAACGATATATGAGTGTCTCTTTCACTTTGCTCTTGTGAGATCGTCCACGAGGCCACGAGAACGCTGATCCTCTGAGACCATCAAGACCACGCTCGGAGCCCTGCCGAAAAATCCGCCTCATCGCAGCGCTCCGAGACCTGCCCGGTGAAACGCCTCGTCGCTGCCTAGCTCGGTCATCCAACATGTTAGTTAATTATTTTGTTATATGTATTATTTAAGTTTAGGTAATTATAATGATTTTAAATATAATATGATAATTCAATGTTTAATGTTTAATTGGGTGAATGTAATTGTTAAAGTAAGTGGAATGATTTAGTTTAAATTGTTTGATTTTGATTAGCTTATGTTAATTGTAATTATAAATTTGTTTTGTGTAAATGTTAATAATGTGTAAATATGTTAACATGATTTAATTCGTTAATATAAAATTAATTAGTATGACTTTCTTAGTTTGCCAGTTTTATTAGTAGAAATTGTAAATAGTATATGCATTGATTAGTAAATTGTAAATGATTTAATTTTGTTAGTTTGTTAGTTTTGTTGGTATATTCTAAATTCTAATTAAATTGTATATGATTTTGAAATTAAAATTGGAATGAAATATTTATATGATTTAAATAGTTTAGGTTATTATAGTTGTTTAGTTTTAGTTAATATATTTTTTTAACTGTAAATTGAGTTGTTATGTGACATGATTGGATTGAAATTTATTAGTTGTTTTGTTAGATAAGTTGTTTTTTTAGGAGTTGATCGAGCCATAGAGGCTCGATTTAGGGTATCATCTCACGTTGTTGTGATCGAACCATAGAGGCTCAGTTTAAGGTATCTATATGTTTTTAAATGAAAATGCAGGTTTTTGGTTTGTCAATATTCTAGAGGAAACTCTACCAATCATATCTATATGTTTGGTAGATTTTTTCAAATTGTAGAATACTCGTATCTGATCATATTTGACCCAATCAGACTTCAAAAAAAATATTCAATTCTCTCTCTCTCTCTCTCTCTCTCTCTCTCTCTCTCTGTTGTCGCTCGTTTTCGGACAACTATTTAGGAGCCCAAAGTAGTTAGACCCAAGGCCGGACCAAGTGGTCTCACTCCGGCTCGTGCGTGTCGGACTTGGTATCCCAAGTCTTCCCTTAGCTCTTGATGATGTCTATCTCGTCCAAACACCTGATAAAGGTAAGAAAGAAGATGTGAACTACAAAGTGGAAACTGAGGGGTTGCCTCTGTTTACCTCTCCGACGCTCAACATTAGTAGGGTTGAGGTAGAATGTAGAGGTTTTGAGTGTTTAGAGACCAAAGATGAGTGAAACGAGTGAGTTATGAATTCGACAGCGTTTCGGGGCTCAAAATTGGATTACCTTTGGGAGAGGGCGGACCTCTCTATTTATAGGTGACCAAGGGGTGTTTGGGGGACCCCTTGGCCGAGTGAGCCTCTTGGGTCAGCCATTGGCAGAATGAGTTGGTCGGCCAATGGCCGAGTGAGGAGCTCGGGCTGGATGAAGGTTCACTCGGCCATTGGCCGGGTGAACTGTTGGGAGGTTCACTCGGCCAATGTCCGAGTGAACTGCTGGAAGGTTCACTCGGCCATTGGCCGAGTGAACTGCTGGAAGGTTCAATCGGCCAATGGCCGAGTGAACTGCTGGAAGGTTCACTCGGCCAATGGCCGAGTGAACTGCTGGAAGGTTTACTCGGCCCATGGCCGGGTGAACTGCTGGAAGGTTCACTCGGCCATTGGACGAGTGAACTGCTGGAAGGTTCACTCGGCCCATGGCCGGGGCCATTGGCCGAGTGAACTGCTGGATGATTCACTCGGCCATTGGCCGAGTGAACCTTTGGGTCGGCCATTGGCCGGCTGAATGGTTGGGCCGGCCAATGGCCGAGTGACCCTTGAGTCGGACATTGGCTGGCCAAAGGCTTGGGCCGGCCAATGGCCGATTCAACCTTGGGCCGGCCATTGGTCTGGGCTAGCCAATGGCCGAGGTAAGGTTGGGCCGGCCACTAGGTTGGGCCGCCGAATGGCCGAGGCAAAGATTTGCCGTCCGGCGGCCGTTCGAGGCTTCGCGTCGGCTGTGTGGGTCGAAGTGACGCCTTTGTCCTCGTCGGTCCGAGACGGGCCGACAACATTAGCCCCCCGAGTTTCCGGTCGAGCGTGGATCAAGTGGAAACTCAATACTTGAGCTGACGAGAGAACCCGGGATAAACGCTCTCGACCACGGAAGGGCTTTTAATGCATCGCGATGGATGGCTGTGGTGCGTCACAAAAATAAGAAACTAGTAAGACAAGAAAACTAGTCACAAAATTTTACTCGAAAACTCTCAAACCTTTAAAATACGTTTTTCAATATAAAAAATTACAAACTTTTAGAACTGATTCTAATGTGTTTTAAAAACATCCCAAACTCATAGAAAAACAACATGATTTTTAATTTAAAGGCATTAGTAATAAATTTTTAAAAAATCTAAGATAACAATTCTAACTTGTCACAAAATTAGTAAACTTTCGAAAACGATTTTCAAGCTCATATTTTTAAATACATGTACATGCATATCTTTGACCATAGCTCTGATACCATTTGTTGGAATCGATCTAGGGTTTAAGAAAAAGTTTAACGGTTCGTTAAGCGGCGGAATTTTAAAAAATTTCTTTTTCAAGTAAAACGTTTTTACTAACCTAGACAAGAGCAAGCACATGTAAATAAAACTAATATGAGCATAATAAATTTACTAACCTATTTAGAAGCTTGAACGTTGATGAGCCTTCGGAAGGTTGAAAACGTTCGTCTCCCTCGCAGCACGCTTTCTTTCCTCGCTAACTCGAGAAACCACGAAAGTTTCTATCACTAAATCACTCAAGATAAAAAGGAATTAGTGTGTAGGCACTTTTAAACACTACGACTTAAGAACGAGTCTTGAAGTCGAAGAGCTAAACACTAGGTCAAATGAGGACCTAGGTGCCAAAACAATAAAAACAAAATTGAATAGAGAGAGAGGAGAGGGGCGGTCAAGTCTAGACAGAGAAGCTCTCAATCTCTAAAACTTTGGATGAATGAAATGTGAAGAATAAGGCTCCTATTTATAGGAGAGGTCTCAGCTTCAATAAGGTATGTTCCTCTTCTATAGAATATCACATATTCATGAGCAATATTGCCTTATTCCTCTTTCATTTGGGCGGCGAAGACTTGCCTAGCAAGTCCTTTGATTTGTTTCCTCTTTTATTTGCTTCTCCCTTGACCCATTTGGGCGCCCACATTGATTTCCTCTTAGGGAAAATTTGTTTCCTCTTTTTCTTTTGGCAAGTATCTTCATACATTCATGCACAAAATATTCTCTCTTTCTTTGGGTATGTTGGGCGCCTAAACCATCTAGAAAAGGCTTCTAGAAGCTTTTCCATTTGTTCATGACAACAAGAAAAAGGCCCATTAAGAATTTTCAATAAAATTCTTATGAAATGAAATTAATCCACAAGGCCCAATAAATCTAATTTTGGCCGAGTGTTACTTGTCATCAAATGACTGTCAAAAAATTTATTGACATTCATTTCATCCTATGTCTCAAAAGACAGAAATACCATTTTGACAATTTTCGAAAAACTTGTCTCGTTTTTGTTTTGGCTTAGTTTCTAGTTTAACTATTCTTACTCGATGTGATTCGTGACAGTGACCTCATGGATCCAAATGAACAAAGCTTGAGCTAAATACTTGGACTCAAAAGTCCACAAACTTTTTCCAAGTTTAGCTTAATGTCAACTGACTCCACTAAAGAGTTGACACTGAAAATCTCTCGGTTCAAATGAATTTATTTTCTACTCAAGAATTCAACTTAATTATAATGAGTGGATCAACAAAATATTATCAGTGTTTACCCTTCATGAATATCATCAGCTAGTCGGGATTTACAAAATTACCATTTTACCCTTCTAGCTGTTATTTCCTCAACTCCTTTGTCGATTGTGAATAAGTTAGAAACAAACAAGTCACATTGTTTCATCCAAAAGAGTCATGACTCAATTTGGACACTAGCCAGTTCCTTTATTCACACTTCAAGGAACAAAGCATGAGGTGATATACATTGCATTTCAGCAATCTTGTACATGAATTCCATATCTATGAGAACTTCACAAAGTTATTCATGACATTCTCACCACTTAGTACTTCACCAATAGGCCATGTTCGGAATCACATAGTGAGTCCGAACTCTGACTTTCTCAAATGAGAATACGTAAGCTGTGAAATGGCATGTCTCATTTCAGGATTAAGGTAAGCACGATGCAATTCATACGTAGTGACTTCGAGACATAAGAGGTTAAATTGTTTGTTCTTATTTTGTCTCTAGAAGTGCACTGGTCAATTCAGTTCCTTCATAAGATACCTAGAAGAACTATAGAGTCTCCAACTCTCAATGCCCCATAACCAGACATCATAGATTCTCCTAACAATCATACTGAGGTCAATAGTCCTTTGACCCTTAGATTGCGAATATATCGTTTTAAGCAAACTACAAAGAGTTTGTTCATGCAAATCTACATTTTTCTCTACGTAAGTTGTTAGGTTTGTTTATGGACGAAAGACTAATGTTTTATCATAAAGCTTCAAACAAACAAGGAGGAATGAATGAACGTTTCAACTTTTTATTAATGAATAAGCAATTACAAGCAAGAGTCTTCATGAGACTATATTACATCAAATGTACACAAATAGACATCACTACTCTTCTTGTGGGCACAATTGACAACACTAAGTCGGCGACCCTTGACGCTTACCTGGGCCTCCCTCACCTGATCGGGCGCACGAAGAGGATCGCGTTTCATTAGGTATGTGACAAAGTTCAATCTCATTTCTCTGCGTTGGTCACAAAATCCTAATTATCATCGTCGCTCATGCGCTCCCAACTTACTCGATGAGTGTTTTCCAACTCCTTATTGCACTCTGCCATGAGATGAAGTCCATCATGGCCAGTTTTTGGAGGAGTGGCGATCATGACAGTCGTAAAATTCATTGGGAATCATGGGATAATATTTGCCTTGTATTCCGGGATCTCAATCGCTTCAACCAAGAAATGTTAGCTAAGCAAGGATGGAATTTAATTACACGCCCCTTCTCCATTGCAGCTCAGGTACTCAAAGCTAAATACTTTCACTCTGTCTCATTTCTTTCTGCAAAGAATAAATTCGTGGCCTCCTATCTTTGGCGTTCGATCCTATGGGGCAGAGAGGTCTTTGAAGTACGTGTACGTTGGCAAGTCAATGATGACTCACACATCAACACCTTTTTGGATTAGTGACTTCCACGACACCCAATAGCTTCTCTCTTATTACTTCAGCCCCAACAGAGTGAGACCTGGTCATGGTCTCAGAGATGACCGTCGATCCATACCGATACTAGAACATAACTATGATTCAGGACATCTTCTGGCCTCCCGATGTGGAAATAATCCTGGTTATCCCATTGAGCCTCAATGCTAGCCGAGAAACTATAATCCGACATCATGACCTCCCAGGCTCATATACGGGGAAATCCGGCTATCAGCACCTCTCATAATCAACTGCCACATCGTCATCCTCCTCGTCTTAGTCGATACTCTGGAAGAATTTGTGAGCCATGCCGATCCTCCAGAAAATCAAAATCTTCATGTGGTGTTTGTGTTGTCAATGGTGCCCACAAGAAGAGTAGTAGTGTCTATTTACGTACATTTGATGTAATATAGTCTCACGAAACCTCTTGCTTGTAATTGCTGAATCATTAATAAAGTTGAAACGTTCATTCATTCCTTCTTGTCTGTTTGAAGCTTTATGATAAAACATTAGTCTTTAGTCCATAAACAAACTAAACAACTTACGAAGAGACAAATGTAGATTTGCATGAACAAACTCTTCGTAGTTTGCTTAAAACGATATATTCGCAATCTAAGGATCAAAGGACTATTGATCTCAGTATGATTGTTAGGAGAATCTATGATGTCTGGTTATGGGACATTGAGAGTTGGAGACTCTATAGTTCTTCTAGGTATCTTCTGAAGGTACTGAATTGACCACTGCACTTCTAGAGACAGAACAAGAACAAACCATTTAACCTCTTATGTCTCGGAGTCACTACGTATGAATTGCATCATGCTTACCTCAATCCTGAAATGAGACATGCCATTTTCATAGCTTACGTATTCTTTTTTGAGAAAGTCAGAGTTCGGATTCACTATGTGATTCTGGACAGGACCTATTGGTGAAGTACTACGTTATGAAGATGTCATGAGTAACTTTGTGAAGATCTCATAGATATAAATTCGTGTACAAGATTGCTGAAATGCAATGTATATCACCTTATACTTTATTCCTTGGAATGTAAATAAATGAACTAGCCAGTGTCCAAATTGAGTCATGACCCTTTTTGGATGAAACAATGTGACTTGTTAGCTCATCGTCAATACATTGTTTCTAACTTATTCACAAGCGACAAAGAAGCTGAGGAAATAACATCTAGTAGGTTAAAATGATAATTTTGTAAATCCCATCTAGCTGATGATATTCATGAAGGGTAAACATGGATAATATTCAGTGGATCCACTCATCACAATTAAGTTGAATTCTTGAGTAGAAAATAAATTCATTTGAACCGAGAGATTCTTAGTGTCAACTCCTTAGTGGAGTCAGTTGACATTAAGTTAAACTTGGAAAAGGTTCGTGAACTTTTGAGTCCAAGTATGTTTGCTCAAGCTTTGTTCATTTGGATCTATGAGGTCACTATCACAGGTCATATCGAGTAGGAATAGTTAAACTAGAAGCTAAATCAAAACAAGAACTAGACAAGTTTTACGAAAATTGTCTAAATGGTAATTTTGTCTTTTTGGACATAGGACGAAATGAATGTCAATAAATTTTTTGACATTTTCATATGATGACAAATGAAATGTATCACTCGGCCATGATGAGATTTTCGGGCCTTGAGGATTAATTTCATTTCAGTGAATTTTACTAGAAAATTTTTAATGGGCTTTTCTTATGTTGTCATGAACAAGTGAAGAAACCTCTCGAAGCTCCTTCTAGAAGCCCCTTCGCCGTCCAAACAAGAGAGAAAAAGGGAGATTATTTTGTGCATTAATGTATGAAGATACTTGCCAAAAGAAAAAGAGGAAACAATATTTCTCTAGTGGGAATGAGTCACACGGCCAAAGAGAGGGAAACAAAATAGGAAACAAATCGCTTGAGGGAATGAGTCATGTTGGGCGTGTATGGGAGAAAATGGGAAATAAGGGATTGCTCATGAATGCTTGGAAAAAAAGAGGAAACTACTCTTTCTAAGGCCAACCCTTCTCCTATGAATAGAGCCCTCATTCTCATTGTTTCTCATCAACATAATTTAGAGATTGAGAGTTTCTCTCTCTAGACCTGGTGGCCGCACCCTCTATCTCTCTCTCTCTTCCCTTTTTGTTTTTGTTTTGGCACCTAGGTCCACATTTGACCTAGTATTTTAGCTCTTCGACTCTAAGACTTGTTCTTTAGTCGTTGTGTTTACAAGTGCCCACACACTTATTCCTTCTTACCTCGAGTGATTTATGTGATAGAAACTTTCATGGTTACTCGAGTTCCCGAAGAACGAAGAAAGACGAGTTGCGTGGGGAGATGAGCGATTCAACCTCCACAAGCTTCTCAACGATTAAGTTTCATAAAGGTTAGTAAACGTTTAATCGCTTGTAGATAGTTTTAATAATAAAATGTGCTTGCTCTTTGTCTAGGTTAGTAAAATCATTTTACTTGTTTAAAAGAAAATTTTTATCTTCCGCCGCTTGCTAGATTCGTTAAATATTTTCTTAACCCTAGATCAATTCCAACAGTTTGACTCGTAATAGCCTTTTGACTTTCGAGGCTCTTGGCCGCCGCCGAGTCCCGTGCTCCCGCTTATGTCCCAGGTGTGGTGTCGATGAAAACTCTACTGATTTTTTTTCTCTGTCCACGAGTCCGAAAAATGTTGCGAAATTCCACGATCAGCGATCATATTCGGGTATCTTTGTCGACCAAAATGAAGGACTTCATTATCAACACATGGCCGCTTCTCTCCGTAGTGTAACGAGAACATTTATCGGAAATTCGCTTCCTTATTCGGAAAGCCCATAATGCTCTTGTACACGTAGGTGAAGTCCACCCGACCCACCTAATGATCCTCTAACCGCCGAGACCCTAGCCCTCCGTGTGGGCCTCTTGTTCGCTAAGACAGACGATATCCCGATTGACATCATCGAAAGTGACTGCCTCTCTCTAGTGAAGGCAATAACCTCACGAACTCCTCCTCTCTACCTTGGGTCGATTGTCACCGATATCTTTCTCTTGCTTCGGGAAGCTAGTGTTTGCTCGAGCCACTTCACTCCTCGGGAAGGGAACAAAGTAGTTCACACTTTAGCCAGGTCCTCTTTCAATTAATACAGCGTTGTTTGTTGGCTCTATGAGTGTCGCCTTTTTTTTGTTATAGCTGCCTATTTGGCTGACTAATTTAATGAAATGGCCCAGTCTTGTTTTTTTAAAAAAGATTCTATCAATATCTCAAGAAGAAAAGAGAGCGAATAATGATAATAATAAAGAAACAACGAAGAGTAAAGAAAAACAAGAAGGATCACGTACGTGTCGACAAATAAATGTCAAACCAGATTTAAACTTAATAGCTGAAAAAATAACATCTGAAAAATATGTATAAATATTTCCATTTAAAATCATTAGCCACATATTTTTTTTTACCATTCATTTACGGAAAAAGAACAAAGTTTAGTGTGAATATATTTGTCCCACAACTAATTACACTTGGTTTTTTTTTGGTCGTTTGTTTTAAACACATTATTGAACGTGACTTTTTTTTTTTTTGCTAGTCACTTGCGGGCTCACACAACACTCGCTCTCTCCTATTTTATTAACTGCTCGACTAAATTTTTTTTTTCCTTACCGTTACGTTCTCTATATTCTTATGTTCTTCCCAATGGAAAATAAATCTGTGAATTTGTAAGGAAATTGCTTGGGATAATTCCAAAATTATGAATATTTAAAAAATAAATATACCAAAATGTATTAATTATCTTTTATTTTAAAATTATGATCATGGTGTAAGAGCGAGAAATTCTGTTAGTACCAAAATATCCTTCATTATTAATAATCTCTACTCTCTCTCTCTCTCTCTCTCTCTCTCTCTCTTGAATTCTTCAAAAGTTAGGTTCATTTCAATTTTTCATATTTAATTAATTTGTTCTCATGTTGATTTCGTTTTTTATATTTTTAATATTTTTTTTACTGTTAAGGATTTAGGGCTTTGCATTAAATATATGTTCTATGCGAAATCAAGTGGCAAGTGAAATTTAAAATATGATTTGTTAGGTATTTGAAAATCTGGAAATTTTTCGTCTTTAAAGATTTATGAACATGTTTGTCAATAATATTCTAGATGTCTGTAAATCTTCAAATAATCACCCTTCAAAAAAAAAAAAATCTTCAAATAATCAAAGAAATTTTGGAAGATTTATCGACATCTTCGTCAATAAATTCTTAAATATCGTAAATATTTAAAAATTTGGAATAAAATGCAATGAATAGATTTTGGTACAAAAGTTTTTAATGTTCATAGATTTGATTATCTCAAATCGCTTACCCCGCCAATTTTCCCCGAGTCACGCGTGCACGTAATATAACTTACCCGGACCGAAACCAGAACGAAGAGGCCAAAATTTGCCGGATGTCATCCATGTTGAACATGTTTGAAGCTTATATGACTTGGCCCTGAAAATTGTCTTTGGTTTTCTTGTACCGCTGCACAAATCTGGGATTGCAAATTACGCGTTTTGTTCTTGTATGCGATCTAAGAATATTGATCGTCTTGGCGACATCCAAACGGCAACAAACAACGAGACGCAGAACTCTTTTTCGACGGCCCCACTCCCTTTGAAGGCGATTTTAGTGGCAATTATCAGTCAAAATCAACGATATATAGAAGCTTATTTCTAAGAAAAATAAAATTTCCTATCTATGATTGGTTTTCCTTATGCATGTAGACTTACCATAATACATTTTCAGTATCATCATGAAGATTAGCTTATAAGTTTTACGGTGGTACCTAACACAATTTAGTTAGTAATTTCACGCCACTTCTAAAGTGGTTCAATTCTTACTAGGAGCTGCCCTTAAAAAATATATATATAATAATAAGTTTTACGTTCAATATTGAAATAGTGGAACAGGCTTAGGTAAGAGCATATCAAATTTGAACCCATAGAACTAACTGTCAATAAAGTTGGATTAAATTAGTATTAAGATGAACGTTGGATGCGAATGACATGATCAGTATCTGCTTCAACTTGGCCGTAGAGTCTTGGCATACGGCAAATGAGTACAACTAGTTACTGGAACTCATGATGTATTAAAATATATGTAACGTATATATTTATATGCAAATTGTAACGTTGACATTTAGTACAAATTGCTTTGAAACCGTACACAACGACTTGCTTAAATTAGTGTTAAATATGAAACACGCAACACGCATGCGAATGTGAACACGCAACACACGCATGTTTGTAGAAATATCTGCTTTGAATAATATCTGATATACCCACTACATATATATATATATATATATATATATATATTGAGAACCTTTCAAATGTTGAAATTATAAAGTAGTACTCAATATTTCAAGATTGTAAACAAAATAGTGAATTTATCTCTAAACATCTAATTTAGATGAGGCCTTCTCTTGCATGAAGGCCGATCCCCCAAACAATAATTTGTATCCATTATTTGAAGTTTAAAAAAATTATTTTGGATTTGAGTTAAAATGTTCCATGTAATCAATTTACACTGTATATGAATATAGTTTAAAAAAATTTATTAGTCAAAATCATATTTTCTAGAAAAAACGTGAAAGAAAATATGATTTTGACTAATAATAAAATTTCTTCCATATTGTTTTTGCAGCAATTATTCTCAATTAATAATAATAAATTGAAAATCTTTAACTGTTTAAATTTTCACGTTATTTCTTCTTCTTCTTAAGTTTTGTTTGGCTATATTTCATTTTATCTATTTTAAAAATATAAATATGTCAAATTCATCAATTTTTTTTGTTCAAGTCTTTCAAATAATTGTTTTCATTAGTTTATTTCAATTGTTATACATAACCAACTACATAAACGAGTACATATTATCATAAATTAACTAAATTGACATCATAAATAATTTTCATTTACGATTTGTAATTTTCATTCATTTATTAGTATTCGGAAATGTGTGATTAGTATTTTTGTATATTTTATTCTGGAAAAGAAAATTTTGCAGTGGAAGAAATTGTCGATACAGTGATGGCGATGAAATTTATTAACAATGATTAAAAAAATTTAAAAAGGTACTTTAGAAATATTTTTTAGATCTAAACTTTTTTCATACTAATTTGTTATTTTTCTATTTTTCTATTTTTCTCAGTTTCGATGGACTTTCAGCGAGTTTCTCGCTCAATAACAAAGTTGCTACCGATTCAATGAGTAGATAGATAGGAATTCTATATTTGATATTTTAAATTATTTGCAGATACATCGTGAATTAGTGTACAGATTTATTGGGTGGTTCGATTGTCTTAATTAAGTTATTAGCGTATACAAGTTGATTGGATTTTGTTTATATATAACAATTTAATTTTTGAGTTATGCATAATAATAGCGATATTAACAGTCATAAGGAAGATCATAAATAGGTAAATGAGACGCCTATTTAGGATAACAAATAGTAGAAAAATATAGAGAAATAAAAGAAAATAAAGTAATGATATTTATTCTTGAATTACTGTGTGAGAGAGAGAGAGAGAGAAATAACACATAAAAGAAAAAAAAATCTACGGAGAAGAAAATGATATTAACACTTATAAATAATTATAGACATATAAATAAATTAAATAAAAGTATTTTAGAAGCTATATTTTGACTTTTATTTAATTTTTGTATTTTCTTTTGACGTGGTAGTTTTAAACAAACAAATCTAAGTGAAATATCAATGAACTTTTAGAGTTATTGGTGACAAAAAATTTCAATGTCTTTTATTTGTTGCAGTTTAATACTCATTCTTTAAAAGTTGTCGGAAAAATACACAACATTATAATATTCTTCCTACGATAATATACGTCCATTAAAAATGGATAAAAATATATAGGTAAGCCATCTAGATGAGTAAAATTAAAAAAAAAATAGAAAACATAATTTTTATACTATTTAGAAAAATTAAAAAGAGAAATTGCCCCATTTGCCACTAATTTTATAACTTTTTCCCACTTTCCACCAAAACACTAATTTTTCCCAAAATGCCACCATCTATGTCAACAATGTTGACATCTGGGTGGCATTTTGGGAAAAATTAGTCTTTTGGTGGAAAGTGAGAAAAAATTATAAAATTGGTGGCAAATGGAGCAATTTCTCAATTAAAATTGCTATTTTTCTCTCTCATTGGCATGAATCCTCTTTCACTCAAATATATTTTCGTTTATTTTAATATTTATTTTACACTAAAAAATGCTTGAATACTCTTTAGTTTTAGATAAATTAAAATAACAATAAATGAAGAGTTATAAACATTTTTTTTCCTTTTTAATTTAAAATTATATATTTTATAAAGCATTAAAAGAATAAAAATTAATCATAAATAAACGCTATTAACATGAAATTTCTCAAAAATAAAAATAAAAATAATTAACAATAGTTATATATATAAATATATATATATATGCCATGATGAGGAAAGACAAAGAGAGGGGAGGAGAGATATATTATTTTAATTTTTTGTTTCTTTAACATAATAAAAAAAATTATGTTTGTTTTTAATTTTGCCCACTTAAATGGCTTACACATGTCTTTTAATCCCTTTTAACGGATATGTACTTACGGAGGAAGAACATTGTAACATTGAGTGTGTTGGATCCTCTGTAGCATGGTTTGGTTTGTCAAAACAATTTTGTTAAAGTTGTTCGAGCGAATCTACAAGAAGATGTTCAAGACCCGGGGTTACTTGTGATGCGATGTCATCAGGTGCAAATATAACTTAAAACTTTCCAGTTTTCAATTAAGAATATTAGGTACATCTTACCAGATATTTGGTTTCCGATTCTTTGAGATTCGTGAGAGATTTTGTGGATTCACCTAATAAAGCTCTTAGTAGTTGAATAGGTCGTACACACTTTGTTAGGTAAATTCATGTTGCCTTAAACTTTTTGCTAGTCTCTCTGCCTTTGAGATCTTCATTGACAACTAGCTATTTGTGCTTGCAATTCTATTATCAGTGCCTTGATCTAAATTTGTAAGTGCGTATGTTTTCATTGACGTGTTTGATAATCTTCAGGAAAAGATTAGGTGAAACATAGAGAGGGAGTCTCGAATATGTGGGGAGCTCGGATTTTCATTCCACTAGATAGAGTCAAGGATGGAGGTTTTTGTGAGGGAGTCATCAAACTTAATATTCCTATTCATTTTGACTGATTGATATAGTGGATTGTTATCACCCTGACGTATTAGTCCCCCTAAGTAGGTTGTTTATAGCCGAACATGGTTACCAATTCTGTTATGTCATTTACTCGCTTTTGTTTGAGTGTTTGCTTGTTTATCACCTTGATTAAAACTTCTTAAAAACAATCAGTTGTTCAACAAGTTGTTCCACCCACTAGTTGAATAACCATCTTAATCACGTTAAAGTAATTACAATTTTTGAATTTAATCTAACCTGATTACATACGTGTTTCTTGTGTTAAGATGAACATTAAAGAGGGACACAATATAGGTCGGCCACAACTCTTGGAAGGTTCGAATCATGGATATTTGAAGACACAGATGAAGGCCTTTCTGAAGGCTATTGATGAGAAAGCCTGGCTTATAGTTGAAAAAAGGATGGAAGTGTAAATGATAAACTTTGGAATCACTCGACTTGTAAACTCACTACAACAATTACAACAATTACCGACGATTTTTTTCGTCGGTAATAACCCAAGAATCGTCGCTAAATGTATTTAGCGACGATTATTATCGTCGCTAAATGTCTGTGCCTAAATATCTTTAGCGACGATTTATTCGTCGCTAAATATTTACCGACGATAATGTCGTCCCTAAATGTTGTGACGAGAAGTTTTTTTTCATTTTGAAACAGATAATTAGCGACGACTTTTTCGTCGCTAACTAGCGCGGGAAAATTTCCCGCGTGTATTAGCGACGACAAAGTCGTCGCTAATACCTTCTGTGTAATAAGAATTAGCGACGAGTTTGTCGTCGCTAATTATTATTATTATTTTTTTATTTTTTTCGTCGTTAATTATTAATTTTTTATGGTTTTTTGTTTATGAAATTCTAAAATGAAAAACAAATAAAAACTAAATTATATTATCCAAATCAACAAATATATAAAATCCGGTTACGTACGTTTTCGGTTATCGAGAAATATGTAAATAATAATCTACTATACACAAAATATCTAATAAAACACTAGTCGCGACGTTTGCTTTGTCGTCCCGCCGCTCGTTTTCCCCCTCCTCGACATGAAACACTCTTCTGCTGGCGCTGAACTCTGCAGGCTGCGGCGGAACAATGTGCTGATCAGTAGACTGACTTGGTCCGCCGGGCATCGTCTGCTGGCTAGCATCGGGAGTCCTGCGCTGGCCGCCCGTCGGAGTGTGGACGCCGGGCGTCGGAGTGAGGACGCCGGCCGTCGGAGTCTGCTGGCTGTGGGATGACGGAGTGTGCTGCGAACTCAACGGAAATTGAGGCATAAACGAGCTCAGGTTGAGGCCGGGCACCTGACTCTGTATTGCCTCGGCGAACGAGGCGATGGTCGACGTGAACACCTCTTGGGAGATATATCCTGGATGCGACGTCCCAGCCTCCGAACTACCGTAGACTTCGGCGACTTCAGCCGCCATCCGTGCTCCCTGTGGCACCAAACGTCCGACGCCGGTCAAGTGATCAGTCCGCGAACCCATAATATCACGGATCGCCTGCTGCTCTAGGACGAAATATCAACGTTCGCTCCTTGTTGCTCAGCCTCCGCTCGCAACGTGTTGAACCTATCGACCAGTCGATCCTGATATAATTAACTAGTTAGTATATATTAATCGAAAAATAAGAAAAATAAATGTAAACTTACATAACGTGCGGAGCTTCAGGAGTCAGCCATTCGGACTTGTCGGACTGATGTTGGCGCTTGCAGTTCGCAAACAAGCTCTCGAAAGCGCCTGTCTCGGCGCTCTTCTGCATGTAAACAAAACTTCAAGTGTTAGATAATTTTAACGATTTGATGTATCACATAAACATAAAACTTACGTTCTTCATGCGGTGGATCGAGAACCCAATCGTCCCTTGTCGAGTCTTCATCTTCTTCTTCGCGCGATTCGCTTTGTTCTTCGCTTGTATGGCCTGTAATATAAGTAAACGTACACGTAAATAACAAATCGTTTAATAAAAGGGTAAACACATATTTAACGTAAATGATTTGATTAACTTAAACTCATCGCTCGTATATCGTTGTATCAGTGTCTCCCATTCGGTGTCGAGCTTAACGGTCCTCGGTTTCAGCGACCGCGCCACCTGTACGCTGCTCTTGCAGTCGATGTCGAACCATGACCGCAAGGTATGCCTCCAATCGCGAAGACGAGTCTTCGCGTCTCGAATGATTGCCGCATCGACAATCGCCTTCTTCTTCCCGGTTGCATCACCATCGACTCGAATGTCGTACTTGTCTCGAATCGCTGCTTGGATCTCGGCCTCCTTCGCCGGCCCCACGTTCGCATTCGTCCACCTTCGGACCGTAGGCGAGATCTTGTCTCGGACGACCAACCCGAGCGTGTTTTCGAACATCGCGAGATCCGGATCCATCTCGTGCTCTGGCTGCAAGAACGAATGAAACTCCTCGTTATAAATAACCACTTCCTTCACCCCGGGGCGCCGTGCACGCTCAGATCGAAGCCCGACCTGTTGTCAATGGTGCCCACAAGAAGAGTTGTAATCTTTATTTTGTACATTTGATGTAATAAAGTCTCATGAAGACTCTTGCTTGTAATTGTCTATTCATTCATTAATAAAGTTGAAACGTTCATTCACTCTTTCTTTGTTTGAAGCTTTATGATAAAACCTTAGTCTTTTAGTCCATAAACAAACTTAACAACTTATGAAGAGACAAATGTAGATTTGCATGAACAAACTCTTCGTAGTTTGCTTAAAACGATATATTCGCAATCTTAGGGTCAAAGGACTATTGACCTCAGTATGATTGTTAGAAGAATCTATGATGTTTGGTTATGAGGCATTCAGAGTTGGGGACTCTATAGTTCTTCTAGGTATCTTCCGAAGGTACTGAATTGACCAGTGCACTTCTAGAGACAATATAAGAACAAACCATTTAACCTCTTATGTCTCGAAGTCACTATGTATGAATTGCATCATGCTTACCTTAATCCTGAAATGAGACATGCCATTTCACACCTTAGTATTCTCATTTGAGAAAGTCAAAGTTCGGACTCACTATGTGATTCCGAACAAGGCCTATTGGTGAAGTACTAAGTTGTGAGTCTGTCATGAGTAACTTTGTGAAGTTCTCATAGATATGGAATTCATGTACAAGATTGCTGAAATGCAATGTATGTCACCTCATGCTTTGTTCCTTGGAGTGTGAATAAATGAACTGGCCAGTGTCCAAATTGAGTCCTGACTCTTTTGGATGAAACAATGTGACTTGTTAGCTCCTCGTCAATACATTGTTTCTAACTTATTCACAAGCGACAAAGGAGTTGAGGAAATAACAGCTAGAAGGGTAAAATGGTAATTTAGTAAATCCCGACTAGCTGATGACATTCATGAAGAGTAAACATAGATAATATTCAGTGGATCCGCTCATCATAATTAGGTCGAATTCTTGAGTTGAAAATAAATTCATTTGAACCGAGAGATTTTCAGTGTTAGCTCTTTAGTGGAGTCAGTTGGCATTAAGCTAAACTTGGAAAAGGTTTCTGAACTTTTGAGTCCAAGTGTTTAGCTCAAGCTTTGTTCATTTGGGTCCATGAGGTCACTGTCACGAATCACATTGATAGGAATAGTTAAACTGGAAGCTAAGTCAAAACAAGAACGAAAATAGTTAAAAGGGTATTTTTGTCTTTTGAGACAAAGGATGAAATGAATGTCAATAAATTTTTTGACAAGTTCATTTGATGACTTAATGTCACTCGGCCATAACTTGTTTATTGGGCCTTGTGGATTAATTTCATTTCATAAGAATTTTATTGAAAATTCTTAATGGGCTTTTCTCATGTTGTCATGAACAAATGAAGAAGCTTCTAGAAGCTCCTTCTAGATGAGAGATGGGCGCCCAAAATACCCCAGAGAAAGAGAATATTTTGTGCATAAATGTATCAAGATACTTGCCAAAAGAAAAAGATGAAACAAATTTCCTCTATGAGGAAACAAGGAGAATCGGCCAAGGCAACCAAGAAGGGAAACAGAAGAGGAATCTAATCCCTTGTGGATTGTATGAGATGGGCGCCTATTTTGATAGGTATGGGTAATAAAAGATTGCTCATAAAGGCTTGGAAAATAAGAGGAAACTACTTCTTTCCAAGGCCAACCCCTCTCCTATAAATAGGACCCTCATTCCCTTCATTTTATTCATTCAACATAAGTTAGAGATTGAGAGACTCTCTCTCTAGACATTGTTGGCCGAAAATCCTCTCTCTCTCTCTCTAGTTTATTTTCGATTTTTTCTTGTCTTGGCACCTAGGTCCTCACTCGACCTAGTGTTTAGCTCTGCGACTTCGAGACTCGTTCTTAAGTCGTAGTGTTTAAAAGTGCCCACTCACTGATTCCTTCTTTTCGAGTGATTTAGTGATAGAAACTTTCGTGGTTGCTCGAGGTGCCGAGGAAAGAAAGAGAGACGTGCTGCGAGGGGAGACGAGCGTTGCAAACTTTCCACAAGCTTCTTCAAAGTTCAAGCTTCAAGAAAGGTTAGTAAACTTCTAGCTCATATTGGTTTTTAATTACATGTACTTGCACTTGTCTAGGTTAGTAAAAACTGTTTTTACTTGTAAAAGAAAATTTTTAAAATTCCGCCGCTTACCGAACCGTTAATCATTTTCTCAAACCCTAGATCGATTCCAACACGACCGTCGGCCCACGCACGGCCGGTTCGATATCCTCGTCTTCTTCTTCGACGCCATTACGTACGGGCGCCGACTGGCAATAATTCGGGAGACGGGCTAAGAAGTCATCCCCGCCTCCGCTGCCTCCAGCTCCTGTAGCCGCAGCCATCTGAAATTCAAAACAAAATTTATTTAGTTATGCATTCGTAATGATTTAAATCAGTTAATTTAGTAAGTAAATGAAAAACGTTATATACTATCAATCATCGTCGTCTGACAAATTATCTTCTTCCATCAAATCTTCGTCCTCAGTTTCTTCGTCATCGATAAATTCTTCTTCTTCAATATTTTCCAACAAGTTCACTGCGTCGTTGCTCACGGGCACTGGTATCACAGACTGATGACGCGTCGATAGTGAATCTAAATCTGACGGTTCTACTGACAACTGAACTGAAGACGAAGATTGACCAAGAATGAGGTCAATATCAGGAAGATCCCACACATTTCGATGATTACACTCTTCGACGATTCACCAATCAGGAACATTCAAGTTATCTTCCAAGTAGAAAACTTGTTTCGCCTGAGTTGCCAAAATAAATGGCTCGTCTTTGTACCATTCTTTTGCCACATACACGCTTGTCAAGTTATTGTCGTTGCGTGTCCTTTTCCTCGGATCTTGGTCACCGAACCAACGACATTGAAATAAGACGACACGACAATTGTTCTGATACGTCAAGACAATGACGTTTTCTACTTGACCGTAGAAGTCGTGACCTCCTTCACTTGGTACACATACCCCGCTATTCTGAGTCGTTCTTCTGCTATCACGTTGACGGGAAATAAATTTAACTATGTTCACTACACAACACGGATACGTCTGTGGTGCGAAATGTGGTCCCAATGCCAATGCATATAATTCGGAGGATACGAATAATCCGTCTTGGCTCATGCGAAATACCTACATATAACCATTAACGAGTCAGTTAGTGTCGAAGCGAGTTTAATCATATTCTTTGAGTTAATTAGTCAAATACCTTTTTCCCAAAACCATTTTGGGAACTCAAGTCGATGCGCTTCTTCAACGTCTGGCCGACCTTCTAATTCCATGAGATCTATGTGTTCACTGAAATAAAATTCATGTTCATTTAATACATCACTTCGTATAAATAATTCAAGTTCATTTATTTCACTCATTTACCTCATGAAATCGTCAATTTTGGGACAATTTCGTAAAATGTACCACTCAGCGAGCAATCGTATATTCTCATCTAAGCGTATCATGGTCATCTTCCCGTAAGGCCGACAACTTGATGACCGAAACACCGATAACTCCTGTTCGACACCTTCGAAGTTAGACGCTGTTGTCAATGGTGCCCACAAGAAGAGTTGTAGTCTTTATTTTGTACATTTGATGTAATAAAGTCTCATGAAGACTCTTGCTTGTAATTGCCTATTCATTAATAAAGTTGAAACGTTCATTCATTCTTTCTTTGTTTGAAGCTTTATGATAAAACCTTAGTCTTTTAGTCCATAAACAAACTTAACAACTTACGAAGAGACAAATGTAGATTTGCATGAACAAACTCTTCGTAGTTTGCTTAAAACGATATATTCGCAATCTTAGGGTCAAAGGACTATTGACCTCAGTATGATTGTTAGAAGAATCTATGATCTCTGGTTATGAGGCATTGAGAGTTTGGGACTCTATAGTTCTTCTAGGTATCTTCCGAAGGTACTGAATTGACCAGTGCACTTCTAGAGACAATATAAGAACAAACCATTTAACCTCTTGTGTCTCGAAGTCACTATGTATGAATTGCATCATGCTTACCTTAATCCTGAAATGAGACATGCCATTTCACACCTTAGTATTCTCATTTGAGAAAGTCAAAGTTCGGACTCACTATGTGATTCCGAACAAGGCCTATTGGTGAAGTACTAAGTTGTGAGTCTGTCATGAGTAACTTTGTGAAGTTCTCATAGATATGGAATTCATGTACAAGATTGCTGAAATGCAATGTATGTCACCTCATGCTTTGTTCCTTGGAGTGTGAATAAATGAACTGGCCAGTGTCCAAATTGAGTCCTGACTCTTTTGGATGAAACAATGTGACTTGTTAGCTCCTCGTCAATACATTGTTTCTAACTTATTCACAAGCGACAAAGGAGTTGAGGAAATAACAGCTAGAAGGGTAAAATGGTAATTTAGTAAATCCCGACTAGCTGATGACATTCATGAAGGGTAAACATAGATAATATTCAGTGGATCCGCTCATCATAATTAGGTCGAATTCTTGAGTAGAAAACAAATTCATTTGAACCGAGAGATTTTCAGTGTCAGCTCTTTAGTGGAGTCAGTTGGCATTAAGCTAAACTTGGAAAAGGTTTGTGAACTTTTGAGTCCAAGTGTTTAGCTCAAGCTTTGTTCATTTGGGTCCATGAGGTCACTATCACGAATCACATCGATAGGAATAGTTAAACTTGAAGCTAAGTCAAAACAAGAACGAAAATAGTCAAAAGGGTATTTTTGTCTTTTGAGACATATGATGAAATGAATGTCAATAAATTTTTTGACAAGTTCATTTGATGACTTAATGTCACTCGGCCATAACTTGATTATTGGGCCTTGTGAATTAATTTCATTTCATAAGAATTTTATTGAAAATTCTTAATGGGCTTTTCTCATGTTGTCATGAACAAATGAAGAAGCTTCTAGAAGCTCCTTCTAGATGAGAATAGGCTCCCATAATACCCAAGGAAAGAGAGTTTATTTTGTGCATAAATGTATTTAGATACTTGCCAAAAGAAAAAGAGGAAACAAATTTGCATGTAGATGCACTAGGGTTATCGGCCAAGCAAGAGAGAGTCAAAGGCATGGAACAAAATAGGAAACAAATCCAAGGCTTATTGAAGCCTAGTTTGGCCGTGTGACTCAATAAAGGAAATAGGGAAATTAGCTCATGAATATGTGATATTCTATAGAAGAGGAAACTACCTAATTGAAGGTGAGACCTCTCCTATAAATAGGAGCCTCATTTCCTCACATTTCTTTTCATCCAAGTTTAAGAGATTTGAGAGACTCTCTCTCTAGAACTTGTGGCCGAAAATCCTCTCTCCCTCTCTCTAGTTTATTTTCGATTTTTTCTTGTCTTGGCACCTAGGTCCTCACTCGACCTAGTGTTTAGTTCTGCGACTTCGAGACTCGTTCTTAAGTCGTAGTGTTTAAAAGTGCCCACTCACTAATTCCTTCTTTTCGAGTGATTTAGTGATAGAAACTTTCGTGGTTGCTCGAGGTGCCGAAGAAAGAAACAGATGTTGGAATCGATCTAGGGTTTGAGAAAAAGTTTAACGCTTCGTTAAGCGGCGGAATTTTAAAAATTTTCTTTTAAAGTAAAACTAGTTTTTACTAACCTAGACAAGAGCATGTGCATGTAAATAAAAACTAATATGAGCTATAAAAGTTACTAACCTTTCTTGAAGCTTGAACCTTGTAGAAGCTTTTGGAAAGTTGCTACGCTCGTCTCCCCTCGCAGCACGTCTCCTTTTTCTTTCCTCGGGAACTCGAGCAACCACGATAGTTTCTATCACTAAATCACTCGAAAAGAAGGAATCAGTGAGTGGGCACTTTTAAACACTACGACTTAAGAACAAGTCTCGAAGTCGCAGAGCTAAACACTAGGTCGAGTGAGGACCTAGGTGCCAAGACAAGAAAAATCGAAAATAAACTAGAGAGAGAGAGAGAGGATTTTCGGCCACAAGTTCTAGAGAGAGAGTCTCTCAAATCTCTTAAACTTGGATGATTGAATTGTGAGGAAATGAGGCTCCTATTTATAGGAGAGGTCTCACCTTCAATAAGGTAGTTTCCTCTTCTATAGAATATCACATAGTCAAGAATCCACGTTGATACATTATCAGCTACTAAGCATGCTTCGGTAACTAGTACAATACTATGTTCCTTTGCTTTGAGATAGGCGGGACAGTTCTCTTTATCGGCCTTGTGAGGTCTCTTCTTAGTTCCAGAGGCGGAGGCCTTTTGCTCAGTAGCATGTGCCTCTCCTTGATTCCTCTTTCTCTTATTGAGACCTACAGCAGTGTGAAGCTCCTTTATAAGCTCGGTAACAGTGTACTTTAGCTTTGTAATGGAGTAGTTCAGCATGAAGGTATCAAGAGACTCGGGGAGAGTTTCTAAGATCATATCTATGATATTCTTCCCATTAATCTCAGATCCTAGGATTTCCATTTCATTTAGGTAACTAATGATCAGCATCATATGGTCCCTAACAGGAGTCCTAGCCTTCATGCGACAGTTCATAAACTGTCGGACTGCTTGTAGCCTTGTCTGACGCCTTTGCCCTCCAAACATCTCAAGGAGATTATAGAGCATGTCAGCGGCAGTCTCGATGTCACGATGTTGCTCTTTCAGCACATTGTTCATAGATGCCAAGATATAGCACCTCACAATCTCATCGGATCGAAGCCAGGCCGCTAAGGCGTCATTGTCCTCTTGAGTTGAATCATTATTCGTCAGAGGAGGACACGGGGTGGTGAGTACCCATTTGTGCTTGTTAACGGTAGGTATTATGTCGAGGTTACGTTTCGAATCTACGTAGTTTTCGTTTTCGAGTTTATTCGAGGAAAGAAAGATTGAGAGATGTTTGAGAGACATATTGCCTATATGAGTTGAAACAAGTTTATGATTAGTCTTTGGTTTAGGATTTAAGTTTTATTAAGACTTTTGTAAAATCCAAAGGTGTTATAAACCAAACGATAATTTACTCCCTCAAGAGAAGGCCGCAAAAAATCTCCATTTATAAGTAAATGACACATCATTAATGCTAAGCCAAGATGTCAGTACATCTATTTTGACTAGCCACCTTGTAAATTGGTTTGATCACTCATATCCTTTCGCAGAGCCTTAAGGAAGGATACTAGGGATTGAGCCTAAGTGTGCAACCAACCACTTAGTCCAAAAGATCAGCTTTGAAAAACAATCCCCCAAGGGGAGGCCTTGCCATCATTGCATCACTCTCGGACGTAGCTCATTGAGCAATGATCGAAGCAATAACGCCTTGGAGTACTCACATTTAAGTGAGGGTCGCAAGAGCGGCTCTTAGTCCCACGTTATTGCATCTTTCATTAGTGTTGGGGATCGTGGGTTACAAACAACGAATATAACCCTCCCACTTAGTTTTTGGAGTTGGTTGATCGACTCTTATAAGTTCGGAAACAAATTTCCTAGTTAGAGAGCGACAGAGCGGACAACTAGAAGAGAATCCTAGATCGACATGTTCAGAGCAGTATTAGTGCATAAAGGCACAAGGGACATACTCGATCTTTTCCTATTTTCTATTTCGGGAAAGTGCGTGAGGGAAGTGTGAACTTCAACTCACTCGAACACTTGAAAGTTTGAGATTACACATCTTTTTATTTTTCGGCTTGTCTACAAAGAGACCTCCCACTCAAAATTTCAAGAGCATATAGATTTTGAACATATGTGATATAGATATAGTTTTGAAAACATTTTGAAAACTTATTTGATTTGGATGACAAAATATTTTCAAGTTTGAAAGTGAAAACGGTTTTTCAAAATTCAAACTAGTTTTGTAAAAATTCAATTTCAATTAATCTTTCAAAAATAAAAAATTTTAATCTTTACACATCATGTTTATAATCATATGAAAAACATTTTTGCTCAAGAAAATTTTCTCATTAGAGTTCTATAACTCATGGTAGTGGGGTTTGAAAATCCGGATTTCTAAAAAACTGGAGTTTCAGACAGCCGCGCACCTCGGAGTAAAATCGCCATATCTGGCGGCTCCGATGTCCTTTTCAGCCGAAACCGGTGGCATTGGACAGAGGACAGACAGAGCTTTAATTTGATTTAAGAATCATTAAATTTCGATTTCTGAGCAGAGAGTTATGCCGCTTTTAATGCGGGTTTACATTCCAGCTCGAAGAAAAAGAAATAAATTAAAGCTTCGTCCTTTTAGGTGCGAAAAAGAATCGAGTGTAACGGAACGTTTTAAGATATTGTTTAAAGCTTTTATTTGTGTTTTATTAGCAGGGTAATAACATAGAATAAAAGAAATAACAACATGCATAAAACGATTCAAGTAAATAAACGAAACTAGCAAGAAAATAAAACTAGTCACAAAATTTACTCGAAAATTCTCAAACCTTTAAAACACGTTTTTCAATATAAAAAATTAAAAACTTTTAGAACTGATTCTAATGTGTTTTAACATCATCCCAAACTCATAGAAAATCAACATGGTTTTTAATTTAAAGGCATGAGCAATAAATTAAAAAAAAATCTAAGATTACAATTCTAACTTGTCACAAAATTAGTAAACTTTCGAAAACGATTTTCAAGCTCATAATTTAAAACCATGCACATGCATTCCTTTGACCATAGCTCTGATACCATTTGTTGGAATCGATCTAGGGTTTGAGAAAAAGTTTAACGCTTCGTTAAGCGGCGGAATTTTAAAAATTTTCTTTTAAAGTAAAACTAGTTTTTACTAACCTAGACAAGAGCATGTGCATGTAAATAAAAACTAATATGAGCTATAAAAGTTACTAACCTTTCTTGAAGCTTGAACCTTGTAGAAGCTTTTGGAAAGTTGCTACGCTCGTCTCCCCTCGCAGCACGTCTCCTTTTTCTTTCCTCGGGAACTCGAGCAACCACGATAGTTTCTATCACTAAATCACTCGAAAAGAAGGAATCAGTGAGTGGGCACTTTTAAACACTACGACTTAAGAACAAGTCTCGAAGTCGCAGAGCTAAACACTAGGTCGAGTGAGGACCTAGGTGCCAAGACAAGAAAAATCGAAAATAAACTAGAGAGAGAGAGAGAGGATTTTCGGCCACAAGTTCTAGAGAGAGAGTCTCTCAAATCTCTTAAACTTGGATGATTGAATTGTGAGGAAATGAGGCTCCTATTTATAGGAGAGGTCTCACCTTCAATAAGGTAGTTTCCTCTTCTATAGAATATCACATATTCATGAGCAAAATAACCCTTATTTCCCATTCCTCTTAGGCGCCCAAGGCAGCCTTCTAGAAGGCTAGGATTTGTTTCCTTTTTTGTTCCTTGGCTTGCCTTTTACTCTTATGGCCGAAATTCTATATGCATCCTTATGCAATTTGTTTCCTCTTTTTCTTTTGGCAAGTATCTAAATACATTTATGCACAAAATAATTTCCCTTTCTCTTTGGGTAGTGTTGGGCGCCTATGGCTTCTAGAAAAGGCTTCTAGAATTTTCTTCACTTGTTCATGACAACATAAGATAAAGCCCATTTAGAATTTTCAATAAAATTCTTATGAAATGAAATTAATTCACAAGGCCCAATGATCAAGTCATGGCCGAGTGAAACATGTCATAAAATGACCTTGTCAAAAATTTATTGACATTCATTTCATCGTTTGTCTCAAAAGACAAAAATACCCTTTTCACTATTTTCGTTCTTGTTTTGACTTAGCTTCCAGTTTAACTATTCCTATCGATGTGATTCGTGACAGTGACCTCATGGACCCAAATGAACAAAGCTTTAGCTAAACACTTGGACTCAAAAGTTCACAAACCTTTTCCAAGTTTAGCTTAATGCCAGCTGACTCCACTAAAGAGCTGACACTGAAAATCTCTCGGTTCAAATGAATTTGTTTTCTACTCAAGAATTCGACCTAATTATAATGAGCGGATCCACTGAATATTATCTATGCTACCCTTCATGAATGTCATCAGCTAGTCGGGATTTACTAAATTACCATTTTACCCTTCTAGCTGTTATTTCCTCAACTCCTTTGTCGCTTGTGAATAAGTTAGAAACAATGTATTGACGAGGAGCTAACAAGTCACATTGTTTCATCCAAAAGAGTCAGGACTCAATTTGGACACTGGCCAGTTCATTTATTCACACTCCAAGGAACAAAGCATGAGGTGACATACATTGCATTTCAGCAATCTTGTACATGAATTCCATATCTATGAGAACTTCACAAAGTTACTCATGACATACTCACAACTTAGTACTTCACCAATAGGCCCTGTTCGGAATGACATAGTGAGTCCGAACTCTGACTTTCTCAAATGAGAATACTAAGGTGTGAAATGGCATGTCTCATTTCAGGATTAAGGTAAGCATGATGCAATTCATACATACTGACTTCGAGACATAAGAGGTTAAATGGTTTGTTCTTATATTGTCTCTAGAAGTGCACTGGTCAATTCAGTACCTTCGGAAGATACCTAGAAGAACTATAGAGTCCCCAACTCTCAATGCCTCATAACCAGACATCATAGATTCTTCTAACAATCATACTGAGGTCAATAGTCCTTTGACCCTAAGATTGCGAATATATCGTTTTAAGCAAACTATGAAGAGTTTGTTCATGCAAATCTACATTTGTCTCTTCGTAAGTTGTTTAGTTTGTTTATGGACTAAAAGACTATGGTTTTATCATAAAGCTTCAGACAAGGAAGATTGAATGAACGTTTCAACTTTATTAATGAATGAATAGGCAATTACAAGCAAGAGTCTTCATGAGACTTTATTACATCAAATGTTCAAAATAAAGACTACAACTCTTCTTGTGGGCACCATTGACAACAAACTCCCACTTGACTCAAAGAAGGTGTGTGTAGTCCTTCATGCCTAATCCCTCACGATGTTGGTCGAAGACCTTGTTCGCTAGGGCCTTGGTGAATAGATCTTCCAGAGATCTACTTCACCTACACGTCTCCGCGTTGCGCGATCTCTCGAATCAAATGGTATTTCCTCTCAATATGCTTAGAGCGCTTATGGCTTCTAGGTTCCTTTGAGTTAGCGACAGCCCCACTATTATCACAATAAAGGGTCATGGGCTCGTCGACGTTTGGAACAACTTCCAAATACTTAAGGAATTTTCTAAGCCATACAGCCTCTTTGGATGCTTCACAAGCAGCCACATATTCTGCTTCCATTGTGGAGTCAGCAATGCAAGATTGCTTAATACTTCTCCACACAACAGCTCCACCATTAAGGATGAACACAGATCCCGAAGTGGATTTCCTGGAATCCTTATCCGCTTGAAAATCGGAGTCGGTATATCCCGTCATAGTCAGGTCAGTACCTGAGTATGTAAGCATCAAGTTCCTAGTTCTTCTAAGATACTTAAGAACATGCTTAACAGCAATCCAGTGCTCGGGTCCAGGGTTGGATTGGAAACGGCTAACTACGCCAACGGCGAAACAGATGTCAGGTCTAGTGCAAAGCATAGCATACATAAGGCTTCCTACGGCAGAGACGTAAGGAATTTTCCTCATGTCTTCAATCTCTTGTGCAGTCTTGGGAGACTGGTCCTTAGAGAGTGAAACTCCATGCCTAAAGGGTGTTTGACCCCTCTTGCAGTCTTGCATCGAGAAGCGATCCATCACCTTATCAATATAAGATGCTTGAGAGAGCGACAGGGTCCGGTTTTTCCTATCTCGAAAGATTTGGATCCCCAGAATGTACGCGGCTTCTCCTAGATCCTTCATATCAAATTGCTTTGCTAGCCAGACCTTAACCTCAGATAACTTACCTACGTCATTACCAATGAGTAGTATATCATCGACATATAGTACCAGAAACACAACTTTGCCTTCGTGTATTAACTTGTAAACACAAGGCTCATCTATTGACTGTTCAAAGCCGAAGCTCTTTACAGTTTCATCGAATCTAATATTCCATGACCTAGATGCTTGCTTTAGTCCATAAATGGATTTAAGCAACTCACAAACCTTGGTCTCTTGACCTTTATCCACGAAACCGTCTGGTTGAGCCATGTAAATGCGCTCGTCAAAATTGCCATTCAGAAAGGCTGTCTTGACATCCATTTGCCAGATCTCATAGTCGAGAGCTGCAGCTATGGATAGGAGTATGCGGATGGATTTAAGCATCGCGACTGGCGAGAAGGTTTCTTCATAGTCAATCCCTTCTTGTTGGGTATAACCCTTTGCCACAAGTCGTGCTTTGAACGTCTCGACGTTCCCATCAGGACCCCTTTTCTTCTTGTATATCCACTTACACCCTACGGGTTTAATCCCTTCAGGAAGGTCTACAAGTTTCCAGACTTTGTTGACATACATCGAGTGCATTTCAACTTTCATGGCGTCAATCCAAAGGTTTGATTCAGAACAAGCCATCGCTTGGCTATAGGAAACAGGGTCATCCATGTCGGAGACGGCTACAAGAGAGTCTCCATAAGACATGTACCTGTCAGGCTTTTGAGTAGCCCTCCCACTACGTCTAAGTACTACTTGACGAGATTCTGATGAGTTAGGTTGTGTTTCAGTTGGGGTAAGAACAGTTCATACAGATGAGGTAGATGCTTCCTCACCCAACTTTTCTTCAAGCACAATTTTGCTTCTAGGTTTCGCATCCTTCATAAAGTCCTCCTCAAGGAAACGAGCATTCGTGCTAACGAAAGTCTTATCGTCCTCGGGACTATAGAAAGTAAAACCTTTGGTTTCCTTCGGATATCCTACAAACAGGCACAATTCTGACCTACTAGCCAACTTGCTAGTCTTTTGCCTCAGCACGTGTGCAGGGCAACCCCAAATTCGGATGCGGCCAAGATTCACTTTACGGCCAGTCCATCGTTCATAAGGAGTACCAGGAACCGTTTTGGACGGAACTTGGTTCAGAATGTAGGCGGCTGTTTCGAGGGCATATCCCCAAAAGGAAAGCGGGAGTGATGAGTAACTCATCATTGATCTAACCATCTCCATAAGAGTTCGGTTTCTTCTCTCTGACACTCCGTTTTGTTGAGGTGTGCCAGGTGCGGTAAGCTGAGAAGCCATACCTTCTTCTTTAAGAAAGTCATCGAACTCTCCAGACATATACTCACCACCTCGATCAGATCGATGGGTTTTGATCACTTTGCCAGTTTGCTTTTCCACTAAAGCCCTAAAGACCTTAAATACGTTAAAGGTCTCGGATTTGTGTTTAAGCAAATAGACAAACCCATATCTTGAGTAATCATCAGTGAAGGTAACGAAGTATTCGTATCCTCCACGTGCCTGTTGGTTGAGCGGACCACATACATCAGAATGTATTAGTTCCAGCAACTCAGTGGCTCTTCGACCCTTATCGGAGAAAGGTCGCTTAGTCATTTTTCCTTCTATACAGGATTCACAAGTAGGTAGTGAGCCTATTGCAGAGGCTTGGAGTGGACCATCCCTCACAAGTCTCTTAATCCTATCTAGACTGATATGACCAAGTCTTAAGTGCCAGAGGTATGTTGATTTTGTTAGATCGGAGGATTCAGAAAGTTTGATCCTCTTTGGCTCCCTAATTAGATCGTCATCTATTTCGGTGTCTAAAAGAGAAAGTTTAGTGGGATAGATGTAGAAAAGAGCATTCTTCATACATGCATCAGTGACAAAAGAATTATCAGGAAACGAAATACGAATTCCATTCTTAATGAACTTTAAACAATAATCTTGCTCTAGAAGACGAGCAACGGATATTAAGTTCTTCCCAAAGGTAGGAACAAAATAAACATTATTCAAGTTTAAAGTGCGGTCTCCAAAAGACAGCGTCACGGATCCCACAGCCTTAGTAGACACCAGGCTCCCATCACCCCATTTGAAACAGAACTCGCCTTCCTCTAAGCTTTTGGTTTTCTTGAAACCATTCAAGGAACAACAAATATGGTTAGTAGCAGCGGAGTCAAGAATCCACGTTGATACATTATCAGCTACTAAGCATGCTTCGGTAACTAGTACAATACTATGTTCCTTTGCTTTGAGATAGGCGGGACAGTTCTCTTTATCGGCCTTGTGAGGTCTCTTCTTAGTTCCAGAGGCGGAGGCCTTTTGCTCAGTAGCATGTGCCTCTCCTTGATTCCTCTTTCTCTTATTGAGACCTACAGCAGTGTGAAGCTCCTTTATAAGCTCGGTAACAGTGTACTTTAGCTTTGTAATGGAGTAGTTCAGCATGAAGGTATCAAGAGACTCGGGGAGAGTTTCTAAGATCATATCTATGATATTCTTCCCATTAATCTCAGATCCTAGGATTTCCATTTCATTTAGGTAACTAATGATCAGCATCATATGGTCCCTAACAGGAGTCCTAGCCTTCATGCGACAGTTCATAAACTGTCGGACTGCTTGTAGCCTTGTCTGACGCCTTTGCCCTCCAAACATCTCAAGGAGATTATAGAGCATGTCAGCGGCAGTCTCGATGTCACGATGTTGCTCTTTCAGCACATTGTTCATAGATGCCAAGATATAGCACCTCACAATCTCATCGGATCGAAGCCAGGCCGCTAAGGCGTCATTGTCCTCTTGAGTTGAATCATTATTCGTCAGAGGAGGACACGGGGTGGTGAGTACCCATTTGTGCTTGTTAACGGTAGGTATTATGTCGAGGTTACGTTTCGAATCTACGTAGTTTTCGTTTTCGAGTTTATTCGAGGAAAGAAAGATTGAGAGATGTTTGAGAGACATATTGCCTATATGAGTTGAAACAAGTTTATGATTAGTCTTTGGTTTAGGATTTAAGTTTTATTAAGACTTTTGTAAAATCCAAAGGTGTTATAAACCAAACGATAATTTACTCCCTCAAGAGAAGGCCGCAAAAAATCTCCATTTATAAGTAAATGACACATCATTAATGCTAAGCCAAGATGTCAGTACATCTATTTTGACTAGCCACCTTGTAAATTGGTTTGATCACTCATATAGTTTCGCAGAGCCTTAAGGAAGGATACTAGGGATTGAGCCTAAGTGTGCAACCAACCACTTAGTCCAAAAGATCAGCTTTGAAAAACAATCCCCCAAGGGGAGGCCTTGCCATCATTGCATCACTCTCGGACGTAGCTCATTGAGCAATGATCGAAGCAATAACGCCTTGGAGTACTCACATTTAAGTGAGGGTCGCAAGAGCGGCTCTTAGTCCCACGTTATTGCATCTTTCATTAGTGTTGGGGATCGTGGGTTACAAACAACGAATATAACCCTCCCACTTAGTTTTTGGAGTTGGTTCATCGACTCTTATAAGTTCGGAAACAAATTTCCTAGTTAGAGAGCGACAGAGCGGACAACTAGAAGAGAATCCTAGATCGACATGTTCAGAGCAGTATTAGTGCATAAAGGCACAAGGGACATACTCGATCTTTTCCTATTTTCTATTTCGGGAAAGTGCGTGAGGGAAGTGTGAACTTCAACTCACTCGAACACTTGAAAGTTTGAGATTACACATCTTTTTATTTTTCGGCTTGTCTACAAAGAGACCTCCCACTCAAAATTTCAAGAGCATATAGATTTTGAACATATGTGATATAGATATAGTTTTGAAAACATTTTGAAAACTTATTTGATTTGGATGACAAAATATTTTCAAGTTTGAAAGTGAAAACGGTTTTTCAAAATTCAAACTAGTTTTGTAAAAATTCAATTTCAATTAATCTTTCAAAAATAAAAAATTTTAATCTTTACACATCATGTTTATAATCATATGAAAAACATTTTTGCTCAAGAAAATTTTCTCATTAGAGTTCTATAACTCATGGTAGTGGGGTTTGAAAATCCGGATTTCTAAAAAACTGGAGTTTCAGACAGCCGCGCACCTCGGAGTAAAATCGCCATATCTGGCGGCTCCGATGTCCTTTTCAGCCGAAACCGGTGGCATTGGACAGAGGACAGACAGAGCTTTAATTTGATTTAAGAATCATTAAATTTCGATTTCTGAGCAGAGAGTTATGCCGCTTTTAATGCGGGTTTACATTCCAGCTCGAAGAAAAAGAAATAAATTAAAGCTTCGTCCTTTTAGGTGCGAAAAAGAATCGAGTGTAACAGAACGTTTTAAGATATTGTTTAAAGCTTTTATTTGTGTTTTATTAGCAGGGTAATAACATAGAATAAAAGAAATAACAACATGCATAAAACGATTCAAGTAAATAAACGAAACTAGCAAGAAAATAAAACTAGTCACAAAATTTACTCGAAAATTCTCAAACCTTTAAAACACGTTTTTCAATATAAAAAATTAAAAACTTTTAGAACTGATTCTAATGTGTTTTAACATCATCCCAAACTCATAGAAAATCAACATGGTTTTTAATTTAAAGGCATGAGCAATAAATTAAAAAAAAATCTAAGATTACAATTCTAACTTGTCACAAAATTAGTAAACTTTCGAAAACGATTTTCAAGCTCATAATTTAAAACCATGCACATGCATTCCTTTGACCATAGCTCTGATACCATTTGTTGGAATCGATCTAGGGTTTGAGAAAAAGTTTAACGCTTCGTTAAGCGGCGGAATTTTAAAAATTTTCTTTTAAAGTAAAACTAGTTTTTACTAACCTAGACAAGAGCATGTGCATGTAAATAAAAACTAATATGAGCTATAAAAGTTACTAACCTTTCTTGAAGCTTGAACCTTGTAGAAGCTTTTGGAAAGTTGCTACGCTCGTCTCCCCTCGCAGCACGTCTCCTTTTTCTTTCCTCGGGAACTCGAGCAACCACGATAGTTTCTATCACTAAATCACTCGAAAAGAAGGAATCAGTGAGTGGGCACTTTTAAACACTACGACTTAAGAACAAGTCTCGAAGTCGCAGAGCTAAACACTAGGTCGAGTGAGGACCTAGGTGCCAAGACAAGAAAAATCGAAAATAAACTAGAGAGAGAGAGAGAGGATTTTCGGCCACAAGTTCTAGAGAGAGAGTCTCTCAAATCTCTTAAACTTGGATGATTGAATTGTGAGGAAATGAGGCTCCTATTTATAGGAGAGGTCTCACCTTCAATAAGGTAGTTTCCTCTTCTATAGAATATCACATATTCATGAGCAAAATAACCCTTATTTCCCATTCCTCTTAGGCGCCCAAGGCAGCCTTCTAGAAGGCTAGGATTTGTTTCCTTTTTTGTTCCTTGGCTTGCCTTTTACTCTTATGGCCGAAATTCTATATGCATCCTTATGCAATTTGTTTCCTCTTTTTCTTTTGGCAAGTATCTAAATACATTTATGCACAAAATAATTTCCCTTTCTCTTTGGGTAGTGTTGGGCGCCTATGGCTTCTAGAAAAGGCTTCTAGAATTTTCTTCACTTGTTCATGACAACATAAGATAAAGCCCATTTAGAATTTTCAATAAAATTCTTATGAAATGAAATTAATTCACAAGGCCCAATGATCAAGTCATGGCCGAGTGAAACATGTCATAAAATGACCTTGTCAAAAATTTATTGACATTCATTTCATCGTTTGTCTCAAAAGACAAAAATACCCTTTTCACTATTTTCGTTCTTGTTTTGACTTAGCTTCCAGTTTAACTATTCCTATCGATGTGATTCGTGACAGTGACCTCATGGACCCAAATGAACAAAGCTTTAGCTAAACACTTGGACTCAAAAGTTCACAAACCTTTTCCAAGTTTAGCTTAATGCCAGCTGACTCCACTAAAGAGCTGACACTGAAAATCTCTCGGTTCAAATGAATTTGTTTTCTACTCAAGAATTCGACCTAATTATAATGAGCGGATCCACTGAATATTATCTATGCTACCCTTCATGAATGTCATCAGCTAGTCGGGATTTACTAAATTACCATTTTACCCTTCTAGCTGTTATTTCCTCAACTCCTTTGTCGCTTGTGAATAAGTTAGAAACAATGTATTGACGAGAAGCTAACAAGTCACATTGTTTCATCCAAAAGAGTCAGGACTCAATTTGGACACTGGCCAGTTCATTTATTCACACTCCAAGGAACAAAGCATGAGGTGACATACATTGCATTTCAGCAATCTTGTACATGAATTCCATATCTATGAGAACTTCACAAAGTTACTCATGACATACTCACAACTTAGTACTTCACCAATAGGCCCTGTTCGGAATGACATAGTGAGTCCGAACTCTGACTTTCTCAAATGAGAATACTAAGGTGTGAAATGGCATGTCTCATTTCAGGATTAAGGTAAGCATGATGTAATTCATACATAGTGACTTCGAGACATAAGAGGTTAAATGGTTTGTTCTTATATTGTCTCTAGAAGTGCACTGGTCAATTCAGTACCTTCGGAAGATACCTAGAAGAACTATAGAGTCCCCAACTCTCAATGCCTCATAACCAGACATCATAGATTCTTCTAACAATCATACTGAGGTCAATAGTCCTTTGACCCTAAGATTGCGAATATATCGTTTTAAGCAAACTACGAAGAGTTTGTTCATGCAAATCTACATTTGTCTCTTCGTAAGTTGTTTAGTTTGTTTATGGACTAAAAGACTATGGTTTTATCATAAAGCTTCAGACAAGGAAGATTGAATGAACGTTTCAACTTTATTAATGAATGAATAGGCAATTACAAGCAAGAGTCTTCATGAGACTTTATTACATCAAATGTTCAAAATAAAGACTACAACTCTTCTTGTGGGCACCATTGACAACAAGAGAGACGTGCTGCGAGGGGAGACGAGCGTTGCAAACTTTCCAAAAGCTTCTTCAAAGTTCAGGCTTCAAGAAAGGTTAGAAAACTCTTAGCTCATATTGTTTTTAATTACATGTACTTGCTTCTTTGTCTAGGTTAGTAAAAACTGTTTTTACTTGAAAAGAAATTTTTTAAAATTCCGCCGCTTCCCGAAGCGTTTAATCTTTTTCTTAAACCCTAGATCAATTCCAACAAATGGTATCAGAGCTATGGTCAAAGATTAGCATGTACATGTTTTTAAAATTATGAGCTTGAAAATCGTTTTCGAAAGTTTACTAATTTTGTGACAAGTTAGAATTGTAATCTTAGTTTTTTTTTTTAATTTATTGCTTATGCCTTTAAATTAAAAAGCATGTTGATTTTCTATGAGTTTGGGATGTTTTTAAATCACATTAGAATCAGTTCTAAAAGTTTTTAATTTTTTATATTGAAAAACGTGTTTTAAAGGTTTGAGAAATTTCGAGTAAAATTTTGTGACTAGTTTTGATATCTTGCTAGTTTCTTATTTTTACTTGAATCGTTTTATGCTTGTTGTTATTTCGTTTATTCTATCTTATTACCCTGCTAATAAAACACAAATAAAAGCTTTAACAACCTTCATAAAACGTTCCGTTACACTCGATTCTTTTTCGCACCTAAAAAAAAGGACCAAGCTTTAATTATTTCTTTTTCTTCGAGCTGGAGTAAACCCGCATTAAAAGTGGCATACGTCTCTGCTCAGAAATCTAAATTTAATGATTCTGGAATCAAATTAAAGCTCTGTCTGTCCTCTATCCAATGCCACCGATTTCGGCTCAAAAGGACATCGGAGCCGCCAGATATGGCGATTTTACTCCGAGGTGCGCGGCTGTCTGAAACTCCAGTTTTTTAGAAATCCGGATTTTCAAACCCCACTACCATGAGTTATAGAACTCTAATGAGAAAATTTTCTTGAGAAAAAATGTTTTTCATATGATTATAAACATGATGTGTAAGATTAAAATGTTTTTATTTTTGAAAGTTTAATTGAAATTGAATTTTTACAAAACTTGTTTGAATTTTGAAAAACCGTTTTCACTTTCAAACTTGAAAATATTTTGTCACCCAAATCAAATAAGTTTTCAAAATGTTTTCAAAACTATATCTATATCACATATGTTCAAAATCTATATGCTCTTGAAAATTTGAGTGGGAGGACTCTTTGTAGACAAGCCGAAAAATAAAAAGATGTGTAATCTCAAACTTTCAAGTGTTCGAGTGAGTTGAAGTTCACACTTCCCTCATGCACTTTCCCGAAATAGAAAATAGGAAAAGATCGAGTATGTACCTTGTGCCTTTATGCACTAATACTACTCTGAACATGTCGATCTAGGATTCTCTTCTAGTTGTCCGCTCTGTCGCTCTCTAACTAGGAAATCTGTTTCCGAACTTATAAGAGTCGATGAACCAACTCCAAAAACTAAGTGGGAGGGTTATACTTGTTGTTTGTAACCCACGATCCCCAACACTAATGAAAAGTGCAAGTGTCGCCGGACTAAGAGTCACCCTCGTGGCCCTCTCTTTAATGAGAGTACTCAAGGGCGCTTTGCTCTGTTCATTGCTCAATGAGCTACGTCCGAGAGTGATGCAATGATGACAAGGCCTCCCCTTGGGGGATTGTTTTTCAAAGCTGATCTTTTGGACTAAGTGGTTGGTTGCACACTTAGGCTCAATCCCTAGTAATCCTCCCTCGAGGCCCTGCGAAAGGATGTGAGTGATCAAACCAATTTACAAGGTGGCTAGTCAAAATAGATGTATTGACATCTTGGCTTAGCATTAATGATGTGTCATTTACTTATAAAAGGAGATTTTTTGCGGCCTTCTCTTGAGGGAGTAAATTATCGTTTGGTTTATAACACCTTTGGATTTTATAAAAGTCTTAATAAAACTTAAATCCTAAACCAAAGACTAATCATAAACTTGTTTCAACTTATATAGGCAATATGTCTCTCAACCATCTCTCTATCTTTCTTTCCTCGATCAAACTCGAAAACGAAAACTACGTAGATTCGAAACGTAACCTCGACATAATACCTACCGTTAACAAGCACAAATGGGTACTCACCACCCCGTGTCCTCCTCTGACGAATGATGATTCAACTCAATAGGACAATGACGCCTTAGCGGCCAGGCTTCGATCCGATGAGATTGTGAGATGCTATATCTTGGCATCTATGAACAATATGCTGAAAGAACAACATCGTGACGTCGAGACTGCCGCTGACATGCTCTACAATCTCCTTGAGATGTTTGGAGGGCAAAGGCGTCAAACAAGGCTACAAGCAGTCAGACAGTTTATGAACGGTCATATGCAGGCTAGGACTCCTGTTGGAGACTTCATGATACTGATCATTAGTTTTCTGAATAAAATGGAAATCCTAGGATCTGAGATTGATGGGAAGAATATCATAGATATGATCTTAGAAACTCTCCCCGCATCTCTTGATACCTCCAAGATGAACTACTTCATAAACAAGCTAGAGTACACTGTTACCAAGCTTATGAAGGGACTTCACACTGCTGTAGGTCTCACTAAGAGAAAGAGGAATCAAGGAGAGGCACATGCTACTGAGCAAAAAGCCTCCGCCTCTGGAACTAAGAACAGACCTTACAAAGCCGATAAAAGGAACTGTCCTGCCTATCTCATAGCAAAGGAACATAGTATTGTACTAGTTACCGAAGCATGCTTAGTAGCTGATAATGTATCAACGTAGATTCTTGACTCCGCTGCTACTAACCATATTTGTTGTTCCTTGAATGGTTTCAAGAAAACCAAAAGCTTAGAGGAAGGCGAGTTCTGTTTCAAATGGGGTGATGGGAGCCTGGTGTCCGCGAAGGCTGTGGGATCCGTGACGCTGTCTTTTGAAGACCGCACTTTAAACTTGAATAATGTTTATTTTGTTCCTACCTTTGGGAAGAACTTAATATCCGTTGCTCGTCTTCGTGAGCAAGATTATTGTTTAAAGTTCATTAAGAATGGAATTCGTATTTCGTTTCCTGATAATTCTTTTGTCACTGATGCATGTATGAAGAATGCTCTTTTCTACATCTATCCCACTAAACCTTCTCTTTTAGACACCAAAATAGATAATGATCTAATTAGGGAGCCAAAGAGGATGAAACTTTCTGAATCCTCCGATCTAACAAAATCAACATACCTATGGCACTTCAGACTTGGTCATATCAGTCTAGATAGGACTAAGAGACTTGTGAGGGATGGTCCACTCCAAGCCTCTGCAATAGGTTCACTACCTACTTGTGAATCCTGCATAGAAGGAAAAATGACTAAGCGACCTTTCTCCGATAAGGGTCGAAGAGCCACTGAGCTGCTGGAACTAGTACATTCTGATGTATGTGGTCCGCTCAGCCAACAGGCACGTGGAGGATACGAATACTTCGTTACCTTCACCGATGATTACTCACGATATGGGTTTGTCTATTTGCTCAAACACAAATCCGAGACCTTTAACGTATTTAAGGTCTTTAGGGCTTTAGTGGAAAAAGCAAACTGGCAAAGTGATCAAAACCCTTCGATCTGATCGAGGTGGTGAGTATATGACTGGAGAGTTCGATGACTTTCTTAAAGAAGAAGGTATCGCTTCTCAGCTTACCGCACCTGGCACACCTCAACAAAACGGAGTGTCAGAGAGAAGAAACCGAACTCTTATGGAGATGGTTAGATCAATGATGAGTTACTCATCACTCCCTCTTTCCTTTTGGGGATATGCCCTCGAAACAGCCGCTTACATTCTGAACCAAGTTCCGTCTAAAACGGTTCCTGGTACTCCTTATGAAAGATGGACTGGCCGTAAAGTAAGTTTGGGCCACATCCGAATTTGGGGTTGCCCTGCACATGTGCTAAGGCAAAAGACTAGCAAGTTGGCTAGTAGGTCAGAATTGTTCCTGTTTGTGGGATATCCAAAGGAAACCAAAGGTTTCATTTTCTATAGTCCCGAGGACGATAAGACTTTCGTTAGCACGAATGCTCGTTTCCTTGAGGAGGACTTCATGAAGGATGCGAAACCTAGAAGCAAAATTGTGCTTGAAGAAAAGTTGGGTGAGGAAGCATCTACCTCATCTGTATGAACTGTTCTTACCCCAACTGAAACACAACCTAACTCATCAGAATCTCGTCAAGTAGTACTTAGACGTAGTGGGAGGGCTACTCGAAAGCCTGACAGGTACATGTCTTATGGAGACTCTCTTGTAGCCGTCTCTGACAAGGATGATCCTGTTTCCTATAGCCAAGCGATGGCTTGTTCTTAATCAAACCTTTGGCTTGACGCCATAAAAGTTGAAATGCACTCGATGTATGTCAACAATGTCTGGAAACTTGTAGACCTTCCTGAAGGGATTAAACCCGTAGGGTGTAAGTGGATATACAAGAAGAAAAGGGGTCCTGATGGGAACGTCGAGACGTTCAAAGCACGACTTGTGGCGAAAGGTTATACCCAACAAGAAGGGATTGACTATGAAGAAACCTTCTCGCCAGTCACGATGCTTAAATCCATCCGCATACTCCTATCCATAGATGCAGCTCTCGACTATGAGTTCTGGCAAATGGATGTCAAGACAGCCTTTCAGAATGGCAATCTTGACGAGCGCATTTACATGGCTCAACCAGACGGTTTCGTGGATAAAGGTCAAGAGACCAAGGTTTGTGAGTTGCTTAAGTCCATTTATGGATTAAAGCAAGCATCTAGGTCATGGAATATTAGATTCGATGAAACTGTGAAGAGCTTCGGCTTTGAACAGTCAATAGATGAGCCTTGTGTTTACAAGTTAATACACGAAGGCAAAGTTGTGTTTCTGGTACTATATGTCAATGATATACTACTCATTGGTAATGACGTGGGTAAGTTATCTGAGGTTAAGGTCTGGCTGGCAAAGCAATTCGATATGAAGGATCTAAGAGAAGCCGCGTACATTCTGGGGATCCAAATCTTTCGAGATAGGAAAAACCGGACCCTGTCGCTCTCTCAAGCATCTTATATTGATAAGATAATGGTTCGCTTCTCGATGCAAGACTCCAAGAAGGGCCAAACACCCTTTAGGCATGGAGTTTCACTCTCTAAGGACCAGTCTCCCAAGACTGCACAAGAGATTAAAGACATGAGGAAAATTCCTTACGCCTCTGCTGTAGGAAGCCTCATGTATGCTATGCTTTGCACTAGATCTGACATCTGTTTCGTCGTTGGCGTAGTTAGTCGTTTCCAATCCAACCCTGGACCCGAGCACTGGATTGCTGTTAAGCATGTTCTTAAGTATCTTCGAAGAACTAGGAACTTGATGCTTACATACTCAGGTACTGACCTGACTATGACGGGATATACCGACTCCGATTTTCAAGCGGATAAGGATTCCAGAAAATCCACTTCGGGATCTGTGTTCATCCTTAATGGTGGAGCTGTTGTGTGGAGAAGTATTAAGCAATCTTGCATTGCTGACTCCACAGTGGAAGCAGAATATGTGGCTGCTTGTGAAGCATCCAAAGAGGCTGTATGGCTTAGAATATTCCTTAAGTATTTGGAAGTTGTTCCAAACGTCGACGAGCCCATGACCCTTTATTGTGATAATAGTGGGGCTTTCGCTAACTCAAAGGAACCTAGAAGCCATAAGCGCTCTAAGCATATTGAGAGGAAATACCATTTGATTCGAGAGATCGTGCAGCGCGGAGACGTGGAAGTGAAGAAGATCTCAACAGTGGACAACCTCGCAGATCCATTCACCAAGGCCCTAGCGAACAAGGTCTTCTTTGAGTCATGTGGGAGTTTGTTGTCAATGGTGCCCACAAGAAGAGTTGTAGTCTTTATTTTGTACATTTGATGTAATAAAGTCTCATGAAGACTCTTGCTTGTAATTGCCTATTCATTAATAAAGTTGAAACGTTCATTCATTCTTTCTTTGTTTGAAGCTTTATGATAAAACCTTAGTCTTTTAGTCCATAAACAAACTTAACAACTTACGAAGAGACAAATGTAGATTTGCATGAACAAACTCTTCGTAGTTTGCTTAAAACGATATATTCGCAATCTTAGGGTCAAAGGACTATTGACCTCAGTATGATTGTTAGAAGAATCTATGATGTCTGGTTATGAGGCATTGAGAGTTTTGGACTCTATAGTTCTTCTAGGTATCTTCCGAAGGTACTGAATTGACCGGTGCACTTCTAGAGACAATATAAGAACAAACCATTTAACCTCTTGTGTCTCGAAGTCACTATGTATGAATTGCATCATGCTTACCTTAATCCTGAAATGAGACATGCCATTTCACACCTTAGTATTCTCATTTGAGAAAGTCAAAGTTCGGACTCACTATGTGATTCCGAACAAGGCCTATTGGTGAAGTACTAAGTTGTGAGTATGTCATGAGTAACTTTGTGAAGTTCTCATAGATATGGAATTCATGTACAAGATTGCTGAAATGCAATGTATGTCACCTCATGCTTTGTTCCTTGGAGTGTGAATAAATGAACTGGCCAGTGTCCAAATTGAGTCCTGACTCTTTTGGATGAAATAATGTGACTTGTTAGCTCCTCGTCAATACATTGTTTCTAACTTATTCACAAGCGACAAAGGAGTTGAGGAAATAACAGCTAGAAGGGTAAAATGGTAATTTAGTAAATCCCGACTAGCTGATGACATTCATGAAGGGTAAACATAGATAATATTCAGTGGATCCGCTCATCATAATTAGGTCGAATTCTTGAGTAGTAAACAAATTCATTTGAACCGAGAGATTTTCAGTGTCAGCTCTTTAGTGGAGTCAGTTGGCATTAAGCTAAACTTGGAAAAGGTTTGTGAACTTTTGAGTCCAAGTGTTTAGCTCAAGCTTTGTTCATTTGGGTCCATGAGGTCACTGTCACGAATCACATCGATAGGAATAGTTAAACTGGAAGCTAAGTCAAAACAAGAACGAAAATAGTCAAAAGGGTATTTTTGTCTTTTGAGACATATGATGAAATGAATGTCAATAAATTTTTTGACAAGTTCATTTGATGACTTAATGTCACTCGGCCATAACTTGATTATTGGGCCTTGTGAATTAATTTCATTTCATAAGAATTTTATTGAAAATTCTTAATGGGCTTATCTCATGTTGTCATGAACAAATGAAGAAGCTTCTAGAATCTCCTTCTAGATGAGAATAGGCGCCCATAATACCCAAGGAAAGAGAGTTTATTTTGTGCATAAATATATTTAGATACTTGCCAAAAGAAAAAGAGGAAACAAATTTGCATGTAGATGCACTAGGGTAATCGGCCAAGCAAGAGAGAGTCAAAGACATGGAACAAAATAAGAAACAAATCCAAGGCTTATTGAAGCCTAGTTTGGCCGTGTGACTCAATAAAGGAAATAGGGAAATTAGCTCATGAATATGTGATATTCTATTGTGGCCGAAAATCCTCTCTCCCTCTCTCTAGTTTATTTTCGATTTTTTCTTGTCTTGGCACCTAGGTCCTCACTCGACCTAGTGTTTAGCTCTGCGACTTCGAGACTCGTTCTTAAGTCGTAGTGTTTAAAAGTGTCCACTCACTGATTCCTTCTTTTCGAGTGATTTAGTGATAGAAACTTTCGTGGTTGCTCGAGGTGCTGAAGAAAGAAAGAGAGACGTGCTGCGAGGGGAGACGAGCGTTGCAAACTTTCCAAAAGCTTCTTCAAAGTTCAAGCTTCAAGAAAGGTTAGAAAACTCTTAGCTCATATTGTTTTTAATTACATGTACTTGCTTCTTTGTCTAGGTTAGTAAAAACTGTTTTTACTTGAAAAGAAATTTTTTAAAATTCTGCCGCTTCCCGAAGCGTTTAATCTTTTTCTTAAACCCTAGATCAATTCCAAAAAATGGTATCAGAGCTATGGTCAAAGATTAGCATGTACATGTTTTTAAAATTATGAGCTTGAAAATCGTTTTCGAAAGTTTACTAATTTTGTGACAAGTTAGAATTGTAATCTTAGTTTTTTTTTTTAATTTATTGCTTATGCCTTTAAATTAAAAAGCATGTTGATTTTCTATGAGTTTGGGATGTTTTTAAATCACATTAGAATCAGTTCTAAAAGTTTTTAATTTTTTATATTGCATCTCTAGAGATGTGTGCCGACTCGCGTACAATCGCTTAAGTCGATCTTTCAGTGGAAAGTAGCGCAACACTTTATACGCTACTTTTTTTCCACCGTCTTTCTTCAGCCACCGGCTCTCATTACAAACTGGACACTCACAGGCAGTTCACTCGGCCAATGGCCGAGTGAACCTTCAGCCGGCCATGCAGTTCACTCGGCCAATGGCCGAGTGAACCTCCAAAGCAGTTCACTCGGCCATTGGCCGAGTGAACCTTCAGCCAGCAATGCAGTTCACTCGGCCAATGGCCGAGTGAACCTCCCAAGCAATTCACTCGGCCATTGGCCTAGTGAACCTTCAGCCGGCCATGCAGTTCACTCGGCCAATGGCCGAGTGAACTTCCCAAGCAGTTCACTCGGCCATTGGCCGAGTAAACCTTCAGCCGGCCATGCACTTCACTCGGTCAATGGCCAAGTGAACCCTCCAAGAAGTTCACTCGGCCAATGGCCGACCCAAGAAGCTCACTCGACCAAGGGGTTCTCCAAACACCCCCTGGTCGCCTATAAATAGAGAGGTCCGCCCTCTCCCAAAGGTAATCCAATTTTGAGTCCCGAAACGCTGTCGAACTCGTACTTCACTCGTTTCGCTCATCTTTGGCCTCTCATCACCTCTAAAACCTCTATACTCCACCTCAATCCTACTAATGTTGAGCGTCGGAGAGGTAAACAGAGGCACCCCCTCTGTTTTCCTTTCCTAGTTCAACCGTTCTTTACTCCTTTTTAGGTACTTTGACGAACTCAAGGGACATCCACAGCTAAGGGAAGACTCGGGATACCGAGTCCGACACGCTCGAGCCGAAGTGAGACCACTTGGTCTGGCCTTGGGTCTAACCACTTTGGGCTCCTAAATAGTTGTCCGAAAAACAGCGACAACATTTTGGCGCTAGAAGGAGGGGACCTCCCGACCTTGGCGACGCTCTCCCTTCCATTCCTCTTTCCTGCTACTTCTACGACTCTCGAGAGATGAGTCGTGTCCCCGCCACCTCCGTGGGTGCCCGAGCGACTAGCTCGAGGCACGACCTCCAAAGCTCTGCACACCATCTCGAAGGGCAACCTCATGATAATGAGAGCCAGCCCCGAGACCCGACGAATGACCCCGAGGCCGCAGTCCGAGAGGACACGGCTCGAAGCCTCGCCGAGCTCCTAGACCGCCCCAGCGTCACCGACGTGCTCATCGCCGACCTCCTCGACTCCAACAACTACGTCGACCATGACGAGAAAGACCCCGGTTACGTGGCGAAGTCGAGAACCAACGAGACGAACCTCCACCACGCTATTCACGAAAAGGGACGCACGCGCACGCTTCCAAGGGGACACCCTCGGGCGACCGCGTCTAGACGTCAACTTTCTAATGAGCACGCGCACGCGCCCTCGAGGGGACACCCTCGGGCGACCACGTCAAAGCGTCAAGTGTCGAGTAATACTCGGGGACGCTCGACCTCTAGGTCCCGAAAGGGACGCTCCAAGCTCACCATCCGCATCCAAAAACCCCGGGGGATGACGACGTCAATGGCCGTGGCGTCTGTCGAGGACGTCACTTAAACGACGTATCCTTGCCGAGGGTGATAGGGACGGTCGACGGAGACTTGAGAGACCTTCTCGATTCCCGAAGGGAATCCCGTGGATGCGACTTGAGAGAGAAACTCAACGCCCGACGCGAGACCGCGAGAGAGGCTGCCTTGGGACACCAACCACCCAAAGTTGCTAACCATGCATCCAACAAAAAGCGCGCCACTGCACTCACGGCACCGGCCGCCGGTCCCGGCTCGCGAAAGAAGAGGCGTAGAAATGGTCAAGTCCCCAATGACCACCCTTCTCTAGCCCCGAAGCAATCCTTCGTCCCTCTCAACGCGGCACCCGACAGGATCCTGAGCTTACACAGAGAGAAGCTGGGATCCCCGCCCCCGATGAAGAAGGACCCCGCAACGCGAGACAAGAACAAATGGTGCGAATATCACCATGATCACGGGCACACGACAATTGAATGCGACCAACTTAGGAAGCGAATTGATTCCCTAATTCGAGGTGGGGACTTCAAGGAATTCGTCGCATCTGCTAGCAAGCCATGATTGTCGCAGCTTCGACCCTTAAACTCACGCCCGAACTCCCTCGACTTTGTAATCGCTTCACTTCAATTATGCAATTTTCTTTTTCCAAAGAAGGCCAAGTGCCATGACAACCTGTAACGACCCCCTTATTGCAATAAAGAGTTATCCTACACATGGCAACACACACTATTGTATACCTCCAATGCAAGAGTTTCTTGGTCTTCGTCTCACAAACGCAAGAAACTTGGGGGGCTAACAAGGATCAATACCCAACCAACTCAACAACTCAAAAACAAAAAACAAAATAATAATAAAAGTATAACGAAATCTCGAGGGCCCGATGGTTAGGCCGGAGGTCCCAAAGAGAGATGGTATACACGTCACCTCGAGTTGAGTTCACTCCTCGAGTCGAGTATCGAGTCTACGAGTCGACAAGCTACTCCTCGTGCCGACTCTACATGTCGCCTCGAGTTGAGTTCACTCCTCTAGTCGAATACCGAGTCCACGAGTCGACAAGCTACTCCTCGTGCCGACTCTACGTGTCACCTCGAGTTGAGTTCACTCCTCGAGTCGAGTATCGAGTCCACGAGTCGACAAGCTACTCCTCGTGCCGACTCTACATGTCGCCTCGAGTTAAGTTCACTCCTCGAGTCGAATACCGAGCCCACGAGTTGACAAGCTACTCCTCGTGCCGACTCTACGTTTCTCCTCGAGTCGAGTTCACTCGTCGAGTCGAGACCGAGTCCACGAGTCGACAAGCTACTCCTCGTGCCGACTCTACGTTTCTCCTCGACTTGAGTTCACTCCTCGAGTCGAGTCCCGAGTCCACGAGTCGACAAGCTACTCCTCGTGCCGACTCTACGTTTCTCCTCGAGTTGAGTTCACTCCTCGAGTCGAGTCCCGAGTCCACGAGTCGACAAGCTACTCCTCGTGCCGACTCTACGTTTCTCCTCGAGTTGAGTTCACTCCTCGAGTCGAGTACCGAGTGTTGGAATTGATCTAGGGTTTTAAAAAAAAGTTTAACGCTTCGTTAAGCGGCGAAATTTTAAAAATTTTCTTTTACAAGTAAAACAGTTTTTACTAACCTAGACAAAGAGCAAGTACATATAAATAAAACTATTATGAGCATAGAAGTTTACTAACCTTTTAGGTGCTTGAACGTTGAGAAGCTTTTGGAAAATGTTGCAACGTTCGTCTCTCCTCGCAGCACGTCTCTCTTCCTTCCTCAGCAACTCGAGCAACCACGAAAGTTTCTATCACTAAATCACTCGAGAGAAAAAGGAATTAGTGTGTGGGCACTTTTAAACACTACAACTCAAGAACAAGTCTTAGAGTCGAAGAGCTAAAACACTAGGTCAAATGTGGACCTAGGTGCCAAAACAAAAACGAAATTGACTAGAGAGTGAGAGAGGAGTCGGCCACAAGGTCTAGAGGGAGAGTCTCTCAATCTCAAACTTATGTGGAATGACTAGAATGAGAGGAATGAGGTCTCTATTTATAGGGGAGGCATGAGCAAATCTTATTTCCTCTTTTCTACCCATGTTGGACGTTCATGACATGTCATGCAAGTCCTTGGATTTGTTTCCTCATTTGTTCTCTCCTAGTTGGCCGAAAATGCACTTTCCTTCTAGAGGAAATTTGTTTCCTCTTTTTCTTTTGGCAAGTATCTTCATACATTAATGCACAAAATAAACTCTCTTTTTCTCTATTAGGCTGCACGAAATTAGTCTCCCATTCTCTTGGGTTGGACGGCCAAAGGGCTTCTAGAAAGCCTTTCTAGATTTTTCTTTACTTGTTCATGACAACATAAGAAAAACCCATTGAGAATTTTCAAGTAAAATTCTATGAAATGAAATTAATCCACAAGGCCCAATGAACACATCATGGCCAAGTGATCTAAGCCATCATATGACCATGTCAAAAAATTTATTGACATTCATTTCATGCTATGTCCAAAAAGACAAATTTACCCTTTTGACAATTTTAGTAAAACTTGTCTCGTTCTTGTTTTGACTTAGCTTCTAGTTTAACTATTCCTACTCGATATGATTTGTGACAGTGACCTCATGGTTCCAAATGAACAAAGCTTGAGCTAAATACATGGACTCAAAAGTTCACAAACCTTTTCCAAGTTTAGCTTAATGTCAACTGACTCCCCTAAAGAGTTGACACTGAAAATCTCTCGGTTCAAATGAATTTATTTTCTACTCAAGAATTCAACCTAATTATGATGAGTGGATCCACAGATTATTATCAGTGTTTACCCTTCATAAATATCATCAGCTAGTCGGGATTTACAAAATTACCATTTTACCCTTCTAGCTGTTATTTCCTCAACTCCTTTGTCGCTTGTGAATAAGTTAGAAACAATGTATTGACGAGGAGCTAACAAGTCACATTGTTTCATCCAAAAGAGTCAGGACTCAATTTGGACACTGCCCAGTTCATTTATTCACACTCCAAGGAACAAAGCATGAGGTGATATACATTGCATTTCAGCAATCTTGTACACGAATTCCATATCTATGAGAACTTCACAAAGTTACTCATGACATTCTCACAACTTAGTACTTCACCAATAGGCCTTGTTCGGAATCACATAGTGAGTCCGAACTCTGACTTTCTCAAATGAAAATACTAAGGTGTGAAATGACATGTCTCATTTCAGGATTAAGGTAAGCACGATGCAATTCATACGTAGTGACTTCGAGGCATAAGAGGTTAAATGGTTTGTTCTTATCTTGTCTCTAGAAGTGCACTGGTCAATTCAGTACCTTCGGAAGATACCTAGAAGAACTATAGAGTCTCCAACTCTCAATGCCTCATAACCAGACATCATAGATTCTTCTAACAATCATACTGGGGTCAATAGTCCTTTGACCCTTAGATTGCGAATATATCTTTTTAAGCAAACTACGAAGAGTTTGTTCATGAAAATCTACATTTGTCTTGTTTGTTTATGGACTAAAGACTAATGTTTTATCATAAAGCTTCAAACAGACACGGAAGAATGAATGAACGTTTCAACTTTTTATTAATGAATAAGCAATTACAAGCAAGAGTCTTCATGAGACTTTATTACATCGAATGTACAAAATAAAGATTACAACTCTTCTTGTGGGCACCATTGACAACACCGAGTCCATGAGTCGACAAGCTACTCCTCGTGCCGACTCTACGTTTCTCCTCGAGTCGAGTCACGAGTCCACGAGTCGAAAAGCTACTCCTCGTGCCGACTCTACATTTCTCCTCGAGTTGAGTTCACTCCTCGAGTCGAGTCCCGAGTCCACGAGTCGACAAGCTACTCCTCGTGCCGACTCTACGTGTCACCTCGAGTTGAGTTCACTCTTCGAGTCGAGTATCGAGTCCACGAGTCGACAAGCTACTCCTCGTGCCGACTCTACATGTCGCCTCGAGTTAAGTTCACTCCTCGAGTCGAGTATCGAGTCCACGAGTCGACAAGCTACTCCTCGTGCCGACTCTACGTTTCTCCTCGAATTGAGTTCACTCCTCGAGTCGAATACCGAGTCCACGAGTCGACAAGCTACTCCTCGTGCCGACTCTGCATGTCTCCTCGAGTTGAATTCACTCCCAAAGTCAAGTACGGAATCCAGGAGTCGACTAGCTACTCCTCGTGTCGACTCTACATGTCTCCTCGGGTCGAGTTCACTCCTCGAGTCGAGTACCAAGTAAGGATGGGCCACCTAAGTACCCAAACGTGAAACGCGCACCAGGGCGCCGCACTCACAAAGGCACAAGGCTCGACCCAAGAGACCCAACTCGAAAATGCGACCAGTGCACTAAGGTGCCACACTCGCCGGGAGATCAAGTCTGCACCTAACCCCGCCTGTCACATGACGCACGCGCCCAATGGTGCCATGCTCATGAGATGGTATAACCGCATAAATGTGGCACCGCACTCGCCGCCCAGCTCGTGAGCCGAAAGGCAGCGAGTCACAAATGAGTTTCAATGGCTTGCGTCCGCCAGACGTATCTGGTCTAGCCAGCGTCCACGGGAAACCCGGCCACACAAATTCGGCATCGCGCTCGCCGCCCAGCTCGTGAGCCGAAAGGCAGCGAGTCACAAATGAGTTTCAAAGGCTTGCGTCCGCCGGACGTATCTGGTCTAGCCAGCGTCCACGGGAAACTCGGCCACACAAATGTGATATCGCGCTCGCCGCCCAGCTCGTGAGCCGAAAGGCATCGAGTCACAAATGGGTTTCAAAGGCTTGCGTCCGCCGGACGTATCTGGTCTAGCCAGCGTCGGAAACCTGACCACACAAATGTGGCACCGCGCTCACCGCCCAGCTCGTGCGCCAATAGGCAGTGAGTCACAAATGGGTTTCAAAGGCCTGCGCCCGGCAGACATAACTGGTCTAGACAGCGTCCACGGAAAACCCGGTCACATAAATGTGACACCGAGGCCCCCTGAGGCCCGAGCCGCGCAAATCGATTAGGCCTTCACTGGTAGGTCGAGAAAATAAGACGCGCACCGACAAAACCGTGCGAATCGACTACGATAGTATGTCGAGAACATAAGACACGCGTAAAAGTCATCCCTCGCGACGCACAAAGGCCGTCCCTCGTGACGCACAAAAGCCGTCCCTCGCGACGCACAAAGGCCGTCCCTCGTGACGAACAAAAGCCGTCCCTCGCGACGCACAAAGGCCGTGCCTCGTGAAGCACAAAAGCCGTCCCTCGCGACGCACAAAGGTCGTCCAAGTCGAGAGCGTTTATCCCGGGTTCGCTCATCGGCTAAAGTATTGAGTTTCCACTCGACCCACGCTCGACCGGAAACTCGGGGGGCTAATGTTGTCGGCCCGTCTCGGACCGACGAGGACAAGGGCGTCACTTCGACCCACGTGACCGGCGCGAGGCCTCGGGCGGCGAAACCTTGCCTCAGAAATTGGCCGGCCAAGGTTCAGCCGGCCAAGGGCCGGCCCAAGGGTTAGCCGGCCAATGGCAGGCCCAAGGGTCAGCCGGCGAATGGCAGGCCATATGCTCAGCCGGCCAATGGCCGGCCCAAGAGTCTGCCGGCCCATGGCCGGCCATATGCTCAGCCGGCCCAAGGCCGGCCATATGCTCAGCCGGCCCATGGCCGGCCATATGCTCAGTCGGCCAATGGCCGGTCCAAGGGTCGGTCGGCCCATGGCCGGTCATATGCTCAGCCGGCCATGCAGTTCACTCGGCCAATGGTTGAGTGAACATTCAGCCGGCCATGCAGTTCACTCGGCCAATGGCCGAGTGAACCTCCCAAGCAGTTCACTCGCTCATTGGCCAAGTGAACTTTCAGCCGGCAATGCAGTTTACTCGGCCAATGGCCGAGTGAACCTCCCAAGCTGTTCACTCTGCCATTGGCCGAGTGAACCTTCAGCCGGCCATGTAGTTCACTCGGCCAATGGCCGAGTGAACCTCCCAAGCAGTTCACTCGGCCATTGGCCGAGTGAACCTTCAGCCGGCCATGCACTTCACTCGGCCAATGGCCGACCCAAGAAGCTCTCTCGGCCAAGGGGTTCTCCAAACACCCCCTGGTTGTCTATAAATAGAGAGGTCCGCCCTCTCCCAAATGTAATCCAATTTTGAGTCCCGAAACGCTGTCGAACTCGTACTTCACTCGTTTCGCTCATCTTTGGCCTCTCATCACCTCTAAAACCTCTATACTCCACCTCAATCCTACTAATGTTGAGCGTCGGAGAGGTAAACAGAGGCACCCCCTCTTTTTTCCCTTCCTAGTTCAACCGTTCTTTACTCCTTTTTAGGTACTTTGACGAACTCAAGGGACATCCACAGCTAAGGGAAGACTCGGGATACCGAGTCCGACACGCTCGAGTCGAAGTGAGACCACTTGGTCTGGCCTTGGGCCTAACCACTTTGGGCTCCTAAATAGTTGTCCGAAAAACAGCGACAACAATATATATATAAAGTTATAAAAAAAAAACTTACCGTGACAACAGATTACGGCGCGCGCGCGGGAAGCGGGGAAGAGCTGCCGGACCGGGGCGGACGAGGACGAGGACGGCGTCGGTGGTGGAGCGGCGACGACGTCGGCGGCGGAGCGGCGAAGGAGCTACAGACAGGAGAGAGAAATTAGGAGAGAGAGAGAGAAGTGAGGAGAGAGACTTACCGGGGAGGCACATGGCGTCGACTGCGTCGGCGTTGGTGTGTTGTCAATGGTGCCCACAAGAAGAGTTGTAATATTTATTTTGTACATTTGATGTAATAAAGTCTCATGAAGACTCTTGCTTGTAATTGCCTATTCATTCATTAATAAAGTTGAAACGTTCATTCAATCTTCCTTGTTTGAAGCTTTATGATAAAACCTTAGTCTTTTAGTCCATAAACAAACTTAACAACTTACGAAGAGACAAATGTAGATTTGCATGAACAAACTCTTCGTAGTTTGCTTAAAACGATATATTCGCAATCTTAGGGTCAAAGGACTATTGACCTCAGTACGATTGTTAGAAGAATCTATGATGTCTGGTTATGAGGCATTGAGAGTTGGAGACTCTATAGTTCTTCTAGGTATCTTCCGAAGATACTGAATTGACCAGTGCACTTCTAGAGACAAGATAAGAACAAACCATTTAACCTCTTATGTCTCGAAGTCACTATGTATGAATTGCATCATGCTTACCTTAATCCTGAAATGAGACATGCCATTTCACACCTTAGTATTCTCATTTGAGAAAGTCAGAGTTCGGACTCACTATGTGATTCCGAACAGGGCCTATTGGTGAAGTACTAAGTTGTGAGAATGTCATGAGTAACTTTGTGAACTTCTCGTAGATATGGAATTCATGTACAAGATTGCTGAAATGCAATGTATGTCACCTCATGCTTTGTTCCTTGGAGTGTGAATAAATGAACTGGCCAGTGTCCAAATTGAGTCCTGACTCTTTTGGATGAAACAATGTGACTTGTTAGCTCCTCGTCAATACATTGTTTCTAACTTATTCACAAGCGACAAATGAGTTGAGGAAATAACAGCTAGAAGGGTAAAATGGTAATTTAGTAAATCCCGACTAGCTGATGACATTCATGAAGGGTAAACATAGATAATATTCAGTGGATCCGCTCATTATAATTTGGTGAATTCTTGAGTAGAAAATAAATTCATTTGAACCGAGAGATTTTCAGTGTCAACTCTTTAGTGGAGTCAGTTGGCATTAAGCTAAACTTGGAAAAGGTTTGTGAACTTTTGAGTCCAAGTGTTTAGCTCAAGCTTTGTTCATTTGGGTCCATGAGGTCACTGTCACGAATCACATCGATAGGAATAGTTAAACTGGAAGCTAAGTCAAAACAAGAACGAAAATTGTCAAAAGGGTATTTTTGTCTTTTGAGACATAGGATGAAATGAATGTCAATAAATTTTTTGACAAGTTCATTTGATGACTTAATGTCACTCGGCCATGACTTGATCATTGGGCCTTGTGAATTAATTTCATTTCATAAGAATTTTATTGAAAATTCTTAATGGGCCTTTTTCATGTTCTCATGAATAAATGAAGAAGCTTCTAGAAGCTCCTTCTAGAGACATGTTGGGCGCCCAAAATACCTAAGGAAAGAGAGTTTATTTTGTGCATAAATGTATTTAGATACTTGTCAAAAGAAAAAGAGGAAACAAATTTGCATATGCATGCATAAGGGATTTCGAGTGATTTAGTGATAGAAACTTTCGTGGTTGCTCGAGGTGCCGAGGAAAGAAAGAGAGACGTGCTGCGAGGGGAGACGAGCGTTGAAACTTTCCAAAAGCTTCTTCAAAGTTCAAGCTTCAAGAAAGGTTAGTAAACTTCTATACTCATAATAGTTTTTAATTACATGTACTTTCTCTTTGTCTAGGTTAGTAAAAACTGTTTTTACTTGAAAAGAAATTTTTAAAATTCCGCCGCTTCCCGAAGCGTTTAATCTTTTTCTTAAACCCTAGATCAATTCCAACAAATGGTATCAGAGCTATGGTCAAAGAGATGCATGTACATGTTTTTAAAATTATGAGCTTGAAAATCGTTTTCAAAAGTTTACTAATTTTGTGACAAGTTAGAATTGTTATCTTAGATTTTTTTTAATTTATTGCTCATGCCTTTAAATTAAAAATCATGTTGATTTTCTTTGAGTTTGGGATGTTTTAAAACACATTAGAATCAGTTCTAAAAGTTTTTTTAATTTTTTATATTGAAAAACGTGTTTTAAAGGTTTGAGAAATTTCGAGTAAAATTTTGTGACTAGTTTTATTATCTTGCTAGTTTCTTATTTTTACTTGAATCGTTTTATGCTTGTTGTTATTTATTTTATGCCTTGTTATTACCTTGCTAATAAAACACAAATAAAAGCTTTAACAACCTTCATAAAACGTTCCGTTACACTCGATTCTTTTTCGCACCTAAAAAGGACCAAGGTTTAATTATTTATTTTTCTTTGAGCTGGAGTAAACCCGCATTAAAAGTGGCATAACTCTGTGCTCAGAAATCGAAATTTAATTATTCTTGAATAAAATTAAAGCTCTGTCTGTCCTCTATCCAATGCCACCTGTTTCGGCTCAAAAGAACATCGGAGCCGCCAGATATGGCGATTTTACTCCGAGGTGCGCGGCTGTCTGAAACCCCAGTTTTTTAGAAATCCGGATTTTCAAACCCCACTACCATGAGTTATAGAACTCTAATGAGAAAATTTTCATGAGCAAAAATATTTTTCATATGATTATAAACATGATGTGTAAAGATTAAAATGTTTTGATTTTTGAAAGTTTAATTGAAATTGAATTTTTACAAAACTAATTTGAATTTTGAAAAACCGTTTTCACTTTCAAACTTGAAAATATTTTGTCATCCAAATCAAATAAGTTTTCAAAATGTTTTCAAAACTATATCTATATCACATATGTTCAAAATCTATATGCTCTTGAAAATTTGAGTGGGAGGTCTCTTCGTAGACAAGCCGAAAAATAAAAGATGTGTAATCTCAGACTTTCAAGTGTTCGAGTGAGTTGAAGTTCACACTTCCCTCACGCACTTTCCCGAAATAGAAAATAGGAAAAGATCGAGTATGTACCTTGTGCCTTTATGCACTAATACTACTCTGAACATGTCGATCTAGGATTTTCTTCTAGTTGTCCGCTCTATCGCTCTCTAACTAGGAAATTTGTTTCCGAACTTATAAGAGTCGATGAACCAACTCCAAAAACTAAGTGGGAGGGTTATACTTGTTGTTTGTAACCCGCGATCCCCAACACTAATTAAAGAAGCAATTAACGTGGGACTAAGAGCCTCTCTTGCGACCCTCACTTAAATGGGAGTACTCCAAGGCGTTATTGCTTCGATCATTGCTCAATGAGCTACGTCCGAGAGTGAGACGATGATGGCAAGGCCTCCCCTTGGGGGATTGTTTTTCGAAGTTGACCTTTTGGACTAAGTGGTTGGTTGCACACTTAGGCTCAATCCCTAGTAATCCTCCCTTGAGGCTCTGCGAAAGGATGTGAGTGATCAAACCAATTTACAAGGTGGCTAGTCAAAATAGATGTATTGACATCTTGGCTTAGCATTAATGATGTGTCATTTACTTATAAAAGGAGATTTTTTGCGGCCTTGTCTTGAGGGAGTAAATTATCATTTGGTTTGTAACACCTTTGGATTTTATAAAAGTCTTAATAAAACTTAAATCCTAAACCAAAGACTAATCATAAACTTGTTTCAACTTTTATAGGCAATATGTCTCTCAACCTTCTCTCGTTCATTCTTTCCTAGAACAAACTCGAAAACAAAAACTGCGTAGATTCGAAACATAACCTCGACATAATCCTTACCAAGCACAAATGGGTACTCACTACCCCGTGTCCTCCTCTGACGAATAATGATTCAACTCAAGAGGATAATGACGCCGTAGCGGCCTGGCTTCGATCCGATGAGATTGTGAGGTGCTATATCTTGGCATCTATGAACAATATGCTGAAAGAGCAATATCGTAACATCGAGACTGCCGCCGAAATGCTATACAATCTCCTTGAGATGTTTAGAGGGCAAGGGCGTCAAACAAGGCAACAAGCAGTCCGACAGTTTATGAACTGTCACATGAAGGCTAGGACTCCTGTTCGAGACTTTATGATATTGATCATTAGTCATCTGAGTAAAATGGAAATCCTAGGATCTGAGATTGATGGGAAGAATATCATAGATATGATCTTAGATACTCTCCCCGCATCTCTTGATACCTCCAAGAAGAACTACTCCATAAACAAGCTATAGTACATTGTTACCAAGCTTATGATGGAACTTCACACTGTTGTAGGTCTCACTAAGAGAAAGAGGAATCAAGGAGAGGCACATGCTACTAAGCAAAAAGCCTCCTCCTCTAGAACTAAGAACAGACCTTACAAAGCCGATAAAAAGAACTGTCCTGCCTATCTCAAAGCAAAGGAACATAGTATTGTACTAGTTACCGAAGCATGCTTAGTAGCTGATAATGTATCAACGTGGATTCTTGACTCCGCTGCTACTAACTATATTTGTTGTTCCTTGAATGGTTTCAAGAAAACCAAAAGCTTAGAGGAAGGCGAGTTCTGTTTCAAATGGGGTGATGGGAGCCTGGTGTCCGCGAAGGCTGTGGGATCCGTGACGCTGTCTTTTGAAGACCGCACTTTAAACTTGAATAATGTTTATTTTGTTCCTACCTTTGGGAAGAACTTAATATCCGTTGCTCGTCTTCGTGAGCAAGATTATTGTTTAAAGTTCATTAAGAATGGAATTCGTATTTCGTTTCCTGATAATTCTTTTATCACTGATGCATGTATGAAGAATGCTCTTTTCTACATCTATCCCACTAAACCTTCTCTTTTAGACACCGAAATAGATAATGATCTAATTAGGGAGCCAAAGAGGATCAAACTTTCTGAATCCTCCGATCTAACAAAATCAACATACCTCTGGCACTTGAGACTTGGTCATATCAGTCTAGATAGGATTAAGAGACTTGTGAGGGATGGTCCACTCCAAGACTCTGCAATAGGTTCACTACCTACTTGTGAATCCTGCATAGAAGGAAAAATGACTAAGCGACCTTTCTCCGATAAGGGTCGAAGAGCCACTGAGTTGCTGGAAATAATACATTCTGATGTATGTGGTCCGCTCAGCCAACAGGCACGTGGAGGATACGAATACTTCGTTACCTTCACCGATGATTACTCGCGATATGGTTTTGTCTATTTGCTCAAACACAAATCCGAGACCTTTAACGTATTTAAGGTCTTTAGGGCTTTAGTGGAAAAGCAAACTGGCAAAGTGATCAAAACCCTTCGATCTGATCGAGGTGGTGAGTATATGTCTGGAGAGTTCGATGACTTTCTTAAAGAAGAAGGTATCGCTTCTCAGCTTACCGCACCTGGCACACCTCAACAAAACAGAGTGTCAGAGAGAAGAAACCGAACTCTTATGGAGATGGTTAGATCAATGATGAGTTACTCATCACTCCCTCTTTCCTTTTGGGGATATGCCCTCGAAACAGCCGCTTACATTCTGAACCACGTTCTGTCTAAAACGGTTCCTGGTACTCCTTATGAACGATGGACTGGCCGTAAAGTAAGTTTGGGCCACATCCGAATTTGGGGTTGCCCTGCACATGTGCTGAGGCAAAAGACTAGCAAGTTGGCTAGTAGGTCAGAATTGTGCCTGTTTGTGGCATATCCAAAGGAAACCAAAGGTTTTACTTTCTATAGTCCCGAGGACGATAAGACTTTCGTTAGCACGAATGCTCATTTCCTTGAGGAGGACTTTATGAAAGATGCAAAACCTAGAAGCAAAATTGTGCTTGAAGAAAAGTTGAGTGAGGAAGCTTCTACCTCATCTGTAAGAACTGTTCTTACCCCAACTGAAACACAACCTAACTCATCAGAATCTCGTCAAGTAGTACTTAGACGTAGTGGGAGGGCTACTCAAAAGCCTGACAGGTACATGTTTTATGGAGACTCTCTTGTAGCCGTCTCTGACATGGATGATCCTGTTTCCTATAGCAAAGCGATGGCTTGTTCTGAATCAAACCTTTGGCTTGACGCCATGAAAGTTGAAATGCACTCGATGTATGTCAACAAAGTCAGGAAACTTGTAGAACTTCCTGAAGGGATTAAATCCGTAGGGTGTAAGTGGATATACAAGAAGAAAAGGGGTCCTGATGGGAACGTCGAGACGTTCAAAGCACGACTTGTGGAAAAGGGTTATACCCAACAAGAAGGGATTGAATATGAAGAAACCTTCTCACCAGTCGCGATGCTTAAATCCATCCGCATACTCCTATCCATAGTTGCAGCTCTCGACTATGAGTTCTGGCAAATGGGTGCCAAGACAGCCTTTCTGAATGGCAATCTTGACGAGCGCATTTACATGGCTCAACCAGACGGTTTCGTGGATAAAGGTCAAGAGACCAAGGTTTGTGAGTTGCTTAAATCCATTTATCGACTAAAGCAAGCATCTAGGTCATGGAATATTAGATTCGATGAAACTGTGAAGAGCTTCGGCTTTGAACAGTCAATAGATGAGCCTTGTGTTTACAAGTTAATACACGAAGGCAAAGTTGTGTTTCTGGTACTATATGTCGATGATATACTACTCATTGGTAATGACGTGGGTAAGTTATCTGAGGTTAAGGTCTGGCTGGCAATGCAATTCGATATGAAGGATCTAGGAGAAGCCGCATACATTCTGGGGATCCAAATCTTTCGAGATAGGAAAAACCGGACCTTGTCGCTCTCTCAAGCATCTTATATTGATAAGATAATGGATCGCTTCTCGATGCAAGACTCCAAGAAGGGCCAAACACCCTTTAGGCATGGAGTTTCACTCTCTAAGGACCAGTCTCCCAAGACTGCACAAGAGATTGAAGACATGAGGAAAATTCCTTACGCCTCTGCCGTAGGAAGCCTCATGTATGCTATGCTTTGCACTAGATCTGACATCTGTTTTGCCGTTGGCGTAGTTAGCCGTTTCCAATCTAACCCTGGACCCGAGCACTGGATTGCTGTTAAGCATGTTCTTAAGTATCTTCGAAGAACTAGGAATTTGATGCTTACATACTCAGGTACTGACCTGACTATGACGGGATATACTGACTCCGATTTTCAAGCGGATAAGGATTCCAGGAAATCCACTTTGCGATCTGTGTTCATCCTTAATGGTGGAGCTGTTGTGTGGAGAAGTATTAAGCAATCTTGCATTCCTGACTCCACAATGGAAGCAGAATATGTGGCTGCTTGTGAAGCATCCAAAGAGGCTGTATGGCTTAGAATATTCCTTAAGTATTTGGAAGTTTTTCCAAACGTCGACGAGCCCATGACCCTTTATTGTGATAATAGTGGGGCTTTCGCTAACTTAAAGGAACCTAGAAGCCATAAGCGCTCTAAGCATATTGAGAGGAAATACCATTTGATTCGAGAGATCGTGCAGCGCGGAGACGTGGAAGTGAAGAAGATCTCAACGGTGGACAACCTCGCAGATCCATTCACCAAGGCCCTAGCGAACAAGGTCTTCGACCAACATCGTGAGGGATTAGGCATGAAAGACTACACACATCTTCTTTGAGTCAAGTGGGAGTTTGTTGTCAATGGTGCCCACAAGAAGAGTTGTAATCTTTATTTTGTACATTTGATGTAATAAAGTCTCATGAAGACTCTTGCTTGTAATTGCCTATTCATTCATTAATAAAGTTGAAACGTTCATTCAATCTTCCTTGTTTGAAGCTTTATGATAAAACCTTAGTCTCTTAGTCCATAAACAAACTTAACAACTTACGAAGAGACAAATGTAGATTTGCATGAACAAACTCTTCGTAGTTTGCTTAAAACGATATATTCGCAATCTTAGGGTCAAAGGACTATTGACCTCAGTACGATTGTTAGAAGAATCTATGATGTCTGGTTATGAGGGATTGAGAGTTGGAGACTCTATAGTTCTTCTAGGTATCTTCCGAAGGTACTGAATTGACCAGTGCACTTCTAGAGACAAGATAAGAACAAACCATTTAACCTCTTATGTCTCGAAGTCACTATGTATGAATTGCATCATGCTTACCTTAATCCTGAAATGAGACATGCCATTTCACACCTTAGTAAATCCCGACTAGCTGATGACATTCATGAAGGGTAAACATAGATAATATTCAGTGGATCCGCTCATTATAATTTGGTGAATTCTTGAGTAGAAAATAAATTCATTTGAACAGAGAGATTTTCAGTGTCAACTCTTTAGTGGAGTCAGTTGGCATTAAGCTAAACTTGGAAAAGGTTTGTGAACTTTTGAGTCCAAGTGTTTAGCTCAAGCTTTGTTCATTTGGGTCCATGAGGTCACTGTCACGAATCACATCGATAGGAATAGTTAAACTGGAAGCTAAGTCAAAACAAGAACGAAAATTGTCAAAAGGGTATTTTTGTCTTTTGAGACATAGGATGAAATGAATGTCAATAAATTTTTTGACAAGTTCATTTGATGACTTAATGTCACTCGGCCATGACTTGATCATTGGGCCTTGTGAATTAATTTCATTTCATAAGAATTTTATTGAAAATTCTTAATGGGCCTTTTTCATGTTCTCATGAATAAATGATGAAGCTTCTAGAAGCTCCTTCTAGAGACATGTTGGGCGCCCAACATACCTAAGGAAAGAGAGTTTATTTTGTGCATAAATGTATTTAGATACTTGCCAAAAGAAAAAGAGGAAACAAATTTGCATATGCATGCATAAGGGAATCGGCCATGTTGAGAGAAAAGGCAAGCCATGAACAAAATTGGAAACAAATCAAGGCTTCTAGAAGCCTTGTGTTGGCCGAGTGTCTCAAAGGGAAAAAGAGGAAATTGGCTCATGAATATGTGATATTCTATAGAAGAGGAAACTACCTTATTGAAGGTGAGACCTCTCCTATAAATAGGAGCCTCATTTCCTCGCAATTCATTCATCCAAGTTTAAGAGATTTGAGAGACTCTCTCTCTAGAACTTGTGGCCGAAATCCTCTCTCTCTCTAGTTCATTTTCGATTTTTTACTTCGGCACCTAGGTCCTCACTTGACCTAGAGTTTAGCTCTGCGACTTCGAGACTCGTTCTTAAGTCGTAGTGTTTAAAAGTGCCCACTCACTAATTCCTTTATTTCGAGTGATTTAGTGATAGAAACTTTCGTGGTTGCTCGAGGTGCCGAGGAAAGAAAGAGAGACGTGCTGCGAGGGGAGACGAGCGTTGAAACTTTCCAAAAGCTTCTTCAAAGTTCAAGCTTCAAGAAAGGTTAGTAAACTTCTATACTCATAATAGTTTTTAATTACATGTACTTGCTCTTTGTCTAGGTTAGTAAAAACTGTTTTTACTTGAAAAGAAATTTTTAAAATTCCGCCGCTTCCCGAAGCGTTTAATCTTTTTCTTAAACCCTAGATCAATTCCAACACGGCGGCACACGGCGGAGGAGGCACACGGCGGAGGAGGAGAAACCAGAGAGAAAAATGGGGATTTTAGGGTTTGGGAGCGAATGAGGGAACTGGGTCGCGATCTGGTATTTAAAGACATTTAGCGACGATAAAATCGTCGCTAATTGATTTAACATCGTCGCTAATTGATTTATTCGTCACTAATAGTAAATTTCACGTATTTAGCGACGATTAAATCGTCGCTAAATCATTTCGTTTTAATTAAATGGGAGGGATTTTTCCCTCTTTAAAATTTGTTAAAATTCGAAATCATTTAGCGACGAGAAATTCTTTGCTAAATGTTTTCGTTTTAATTAAATTGGAGGGACTTTTCCCTATTTAGAATTCGAAATTAATTCTACATTATTAGCGACGACACTATCGTCGCTAAATGAATTCACAAATAATTAGCGACAATAAAATCGTCGCTAATTATTTTCCCGCGAACTTAGCGACGACAAAAATAAATTAGCGACGATAAATTCGTCGCTAATTATCTTTGCCGCCAAACTTTAATATTTTTGGCACCAAAAAATCAGCGACGATATTATCGTCACTAAAAGGGTGATTAGCGACGATTTATTAGCGACGATTTAGTCGTCGCTAATAGTTTCGTCGCTAAAAGTGGTATATCTTGTAGTGACTTACGTTTAATAAACGAGCTTCCGTTTGCTATTATTAAATTCTTGAGTGAATTATGATCATATAGGTTTATTGAATTAATTTAAAATATTTTAAGGTAATAGAAAATTTCGGAATAAATAAATGATTTATCGATTTCGTCTCGAATAATAAATTATTTTATGAAGAAATATTCTAGAGCTTAATTTAAGAAATAAATTCTTAAGGACGAGAATTATTTCCGAAAAACCTTAAATATATTTAAATTAATCGACAACGAACGAGAAAATTCTCGGTTTAATCATATAATTAAAATCCGATCGGTTACAGATTTAATTTAATAATTATGTGATAAAGGATATAATTGTAACAATATTCAGGACCCATTTGAAAGAAATATTGAAGGTGGGGTCAGTTTGAAGTTACAAAAGAAATATTGAAGGTGGGGTCAGGTTGAACTTTCGCTCTCTTCCTTATCCCCTCCTTCAACTTCTTCCTCCTCCTTCTTTCATCTTCTCGCGCGCCCGACCTGCAAAAGAAAAGAACCAGGAAAAAAACACCGATCTTCTTCTTCTTTGTCGCCATCAGCTCCGCGACCCCGACCACAACACCTATTCACCCAGCCATGCCACGAACCAGGAAAATCGCGAGCAAGCCCCGGCGCACAACAGACCGCGCGCGCGAATCTGGCCACCGGAGAAGAAGAAGTGGACCTCGGTGAAGCTATTGCATGTAAGAATTGGATTTAATTCCTCCAATTTCTCTCCGAATTCCTTTGAATTCCTTCTAGGGTTTGAAACCCCTTTCTTGGTTCTTCTTGGCCGCGTGTTCCAGGAGCTTCGGCGAGCGTCTCGGACGGGGCAAGGAGATAAGATTTGGCCTTGGTAGCTCGATTCCTCAAGTTGAGGTAAGAAATTTCTCACTTAGTCATGAAATCCAAAATTTAGGGTTTATGAAAATGGAATTGGGGCTTTGTGATTCTGAGATTGAGTTGATGATTTTTGGATTGGTTTTATGCTCGGATTTGTGAGTAAAATTGATTCCTTCTATTTGTTTTTAGATTGGAATTATTAGGTGATGAAGTACTGTTTTTGCCGTGTGAAATTCTTGCCGTGTGTGTGTGTTTGTGATGTTGTTTTAAATTCTGAAACAGTTAATGTTATTGTTGGTCGAGTCGGAAAAATTCTAGTTTGGATTTGTGATTCGGTGATGATTCGTTGTTTGATAGATTTTCTCTCATTGTTCGTTTGGGCGAGACTTTTTGAATGTGTTTGTTGGCTGATTGTTATCTCGGTTTGAGACTGAAATCTGGTCGGATATGTTGATTTTGGCTGATTTGATGTGTGTGTTGGTTCCGGCCGGACTTTGAGTCGAGCCATTTATTTGTTCGAACTTGGTCGACCTATGATTACGCTAACCGTTTTGCTTAGGATATGAGAATTGAGGTATGAATTGGTTTGAATTAGTTATTGTGGTTTGAGATTGATTTTTGATATTCGGTTTGTTCGGTTCTGGATTTGGAAATGATTTGGTCTGGTTTGATTGGTTTGATTTGAGAATTGACATGAAATTGGTTGTTATGATTTGAGATTGATGTTCGTTTAGTTCGGTTCTGGATTTGGAAATGATTTGGTCTGGTTTGATTGGTTTGGTTTGGTTGTTTCGTTTCATTTTCGATTTGGAAATGATTTGATTTGTTTGAGAATTGGTTTTGTTTGTCGGAACTTTGAAAATCTCTCGGGCCTTAGTAAAAGATCGAGAATTCAAATTTTTAGATTCGAGTCTGAGTTGAAATTATTGGTTGACTTGATATCTATGTTGAATTTCGCAGCTTATACGTGGATCGAGTCGGACAAGCTAAAGTCAGTGGAATTGGACGCATCGAAACCGGAAGTTAGAGAATTCATAAAAAGACTAGATCCCGATCTAACTCGTGAGTTCCTGAATCGCTTTATAGCGTTCAATACTCTCGAGTTAGATCGTATATCTAATGATTTAGATTTATTTTAAATAATTCTTAATTATTTAATTAAAAGATGTTCGGGAATTTAATTTTTGGTTAATTAATTTCGATTTTCTCGGTTTGTCAGACTTCGGATTATTTATTTAGTTTATTTAAGACTCGTTAAAATAATGATTGGATTTTATTTCGTACTATCCTTTCGATACTAACACGTACGGGTCTTAAATAAGTTTAATTTCTGAAAAACCGGGAAATAAGTAAATTAAATTCTCGAACCCCGAACCGACTCGCAACGATCCTGATAATGAACCTTAAATTCTTCAACATTTCTGAATCGAATAACTAATGAAGTTTCAACTTCGTATTCTAGTTCTCTCGACGCTCTAGGACATGTTAGATAGTCTCGAGAAGTGTGCATATCGAAGAAACTCCTCAAGTCAACAAGTTTTTCGATGAACTATTACAGGTAAGTGTGGAGACCTAAGTCAACTACATACCAAGGGAATAACTCTGTTTACATGCATTGTGACGTGTTACTAAACAAGAGTAGGAAAATCCATAAAAACGAATAATCTCAAAGATTAAGGCTTCGGCCGCTTTTCTTGAAAACTTGCACGGGTTCCCCTGATAAGTTCAAACATAGACTTGTGTAACCCATCCTCTACTATGTGATATAATCATCCCTTAAATTTTGCGCCTGACACATTAGCATGGGGGAGACAAGAGTTTAACTCTCGGATTCAAATCGAGGGTATAAGTATTGGGAGTCACGTCCCAAGTCTTCAACTTAAAACACTAATGAGCGTAAAAGGGGAATGAAATCTCTTTAAGGGTTTATCCTGAGTCGCTCTCCTATAAGTAGCATTGATGTGTACTCTGAGTGCTAACGAGTACCCAAATCATAATGAAATTTTATCAGCGGTACCCGCAAGTCGTTGACTTGTCTTGAGGACTGTGGGAGTCAGAAATCAAATTTCTAAAAAATAAAAATAACAAAACCATTTAAGTTGGGCTTTGGACCGACCAAAGCCCAACAATTGACTTAGCCCGGCTCCCAAGGATATGTCTGGACCCAGCTCGACACATGGAGCTCGGCCCAGGCCCAATAAAGAGCTCGGTTCGTCACAGGAAGAGCCGTCCGCGTTGACTCAGCACGAAGAAGTGGTCTCGGTCAGATGAAAGACCTCGCCGCGAAGATTGGATCTGGGGTAGCTTTGACTAGCGACGTGATGGAGACGAGCTGACGAACACGTGTCCGCTTCTACAGGCCAACCTCGACTATAAATAGAAGCTGATATGTCAAAATTCACACACGCAAGCAACCAGTTATTCTCGATTATTTATTACCTTATTTTGAATTCATCTCTGTTAAGTTCAACACTTCGTCTCCTTCCGATCTGTAATTTATTCAGTTATAAATAAAAGCTTCGAGCAATTATATTTTATTCTGGTTCATTTCTTTCGAATTTCCTTTTTTGCTTCTTATACGACGTCTCGTGAAACCCATACTTATAATAAATCAAATATATAAACGCTATATTATAATTTGAGGTTGTTGAAATCGACATCAACAATTTGGCGCCGTCTGTGGGAACCACCAGCGAGACTAACCTCGAAAGAAGTAGATTCGCCAGAAAAACAAAGTCATGTCTTCCACCCCAACTCACTATGAATCGGGAGAGGCAATCCATCCGGGGATCAGTGTAATCCTGGATATGATGAACAAAAAAAAAATTGAAAGTCAAGAGGAAACCAACCGGAGCCTCAACGCCCGGCTGGACTCTCTCTGGACCCCTCAAAATACTCCGGGTCAACAGCCGGGATCCGGCCAAGTGACTGCCTTAGATTCCGCTCGCAACGCGGCGTCAGCTGCGCAAACGAGCCGGTCTCTTCCTCCCGGAATCCGTTTGGACTTCTCCGGGATGCAAGTCCCTCAGGGCACGGACCTACCTCCGGGTTCAAGTTCACAGCCCGGAGGGGGAACAGAAGAGGTCCCTACAGAAGCCGCGATCGATCTGGAGGGACTGCCCCCACCCCCGCCAGCGGGTGCACCTCAAGGATCTTTCCCGACTGATTTCGGACCTCGCCCTGCAACGACTTTCCAGATGTTCACCCCCCAATATTTTGGCGGGCAGAACCAGACGCACACTAACCGGGGCGAAGCTACTACGGTCACACCAGTGCGCACGGGACTTCGCCATTTTCAAGAAGGCGAACCCAGCACGACGGAATTCGAAAAATTCAAAGAGTCGGTAACAGCCGAGCTAAAGGTTGTTCGCTCAAAATTCCACAGTGCGACCAGCTCGACCCCAGAGATAGACCGACTTGTCGCCGAAACGGGAAGAACCCATTTCGCAAAAAATATAACCGACGTCTTTATTGGGGATGCCGGGAAAGTTCGGCTCCCACTGTATAACGGGACCTCGAACCCGAAAGCTTGCATCCTGTCTTTCAGGATTGCGATGGGACGAGCCATGCTAACAGAGAGAGAACAAGAGGCAGGGTAATGCCCGTTGTTCGCTGAAAGCTTGTTTGGAGCTGCCTTGGAATGCTTCTCCAGACTCGAGCCGAACTCCATCGATAGCTTCGCCAAACTGTCGGCAGCCTTCCTAAAACATTATTCGATGTTCATTGAAGACGAACTCACGATAGCTGACCTATGGGGGGTTCAACAGAAGGAAAATGAATCCTTAAAGGATTATATGGTCCGCTATAAGGATGTGCTCCCGAAAATTTCCAATGTTAACCCCGAATCAGCCATAACCTCCCTGAGGAACGGACTATGGCATGAATCGAGGTTCAAGTTGGAAATGACTGTGAACCGGCCCCTGTCGCTAGAAGACGCAATCCACAAAGCCGCGAACTACGCCAAAGCCGAGGAGGAGTTCGCCTTCTTGGCAAAACAGCGTGCAGCCGAAAAGAAACCCCACGCTAACATATGGGTACGCCCCGTAAGCGCTGGGAACAATCTTTGCAGGCCCAGTCCTCAAGAGGTCGGAACGCAAACCAGGAAGCAGCACGCCCCTCCAGGTTTCGTTTTCAATATAGGAGAAGAAAGCAAGGAGGGAGGTCCCCAAGCAAAAAAATGGACCAGGGATCCAAACGCGTTCTCCGAATTCCACCAAGCCACCGACCATGCCACAATAAATTGCGAAACTATGCGCAAAGTACTGGCCGAAAAGTCTGCAAAGGGGGAACTGAAAAATGTCGACCTGGGTTCCCCGCCCAAGAAGAAGGTTTTTAATAACCGCGGCAGAGGCAATCCCTCGCCAAAAAGATCTAGGCCCATCGAAGAAGGGGAGCCAGAATCCCCGCCGATCGCGGCAAAACACCGAGTCGACTTCATAATGGGTGGATCGAAGTTTTGCAAAAGCTCAGTCAATTCAATTAAGGCTCATCAGCGTCAGCTGACGAACAAGACCGTCAAGATCGAAGAAGACCAAGATGTCCGAATCTCATTCTCCGAGAGAGAAGCCGCCGGGACAGCGGACCAGCATGACGATGCGCTCGTAATAACAATCGACGTGTCCAACTGTGAGGTCGCTCGAGTCCTAATCAATGGGGAAAGCTCCGTAGATCTAATCTTCAAAGATACCCTTAAGAGCATGGGGATCGAAGAATCAGAGATCGAGATGGAGCAGACCCAATTAACGGGCTTCAACGGGTCGACCACTCCCTCAATAGGAACCATCAAACTGCCCGTTAAAACCAATGCTATAAATAAGATAGTCGAATTCCAGGTCCTGGAATGCCTCTCCCCTTACAATATTATCTTAGGGCAACCGTGGATACATCGAATGAGGGCCGTTCCCTCTACCTTTCATCGGTGTATCCGGTTCCCCACGCTTGAAGGAGTAGGCGAGATAAGAGGTAATCAGGCGACCTCCCGAAGCTGCTACCTCACTAACCACAAGCAAAATGTTAAAGAATCTAGTGAGAAGCAATAGCAATTAACGAACTTAGAGTCCACAAAAAATGAAGGCTCTAAACTAGAAGAACGGGACTCCCCGAGCACTGAAATGACGGTACAAATATAACTCGACGGTCTCGACCCCTCCAAGTGCGTGGGAATCAGAGCCGAGCTAAAAGGGGGAATACAACAAGAACTGATTTGTTTCCTAAAACGGAACAAATCTACCTTTGCTTGGACCGCGGAAGATATGCCAGGGATTAGCATCGACGTTACGCAGAAAAGGCGTAAACTTGGTCCCGACAGAGCATCAATAGTTAACGACGAAGTCGAAAGACTCCTAAAGGCTAACTCAATCCGCAAAGTCAAATATCCGGACTGGTTGGAAAATACCGTCGTCGTAAAAAAGAAAAATGGAAAATGGAGGGTATGCATCGACTTCACTGATTTGAATAAAGCATGCCCCAAAGACAGCTTCCCCTTGCCATGCATCGACCAGCTGGTAGAGGCAGCCGCGGGACACAAAATGCTTTCGTTCATGGACGCATTCTCTGGACATAACCAGATCCTAATGCACCCGGACGATCAAGAGAAAACGGCTTTCATAACTGACCGAGGCACCTATTGCTACAAGGTCATGCCATTTGGACTAAAAAACTCTGGCGCAACCTATCAAAGGCTAGTCAACGAAATGTTCAAAGAAAAAATAGGAAAAACCATGGAGGTGTACATTGATGACATGCTCGTCAAGTCCCTAAGAGAATGTGATCACGTAGGGCACTTGCAGGAATGCTTCGAGGTATTGAACGAATACCAAATGAAGTTAAACCCCGCCAAGTGTTCCTTCGGGGTATCGTCTGGAAAATTTCTTGGGTATCTGGTCACCCAACGTGGAATTGAGGCAAATCCAGACCAACTAAACGCCCTGAGGGAAATGCCCTCACCCCGTAATAGGCGAGAAGTGCAGCGACTAACAGGCCGCATCGCCGCCGTCAATCGCTTCATCTCTCGATCTACCGATAATTGCCTCCCGTTCTATCGACTCCTGAAAGGAAATAAGAAACTCGAGTGGAGCGAAAAATGTGAGGAGGCATTCAAAGAACTTAAAGCGTACCTAGAGACACCCCCGATTTTAGCAAAACCTGTGACAGGGGAACCTCTCTACTTATACATTGCCGTCTCCCAGGCAGCGGTTAGTGGAGTGCTCGTTAGGGAAGAGCAAGGCGACCAACGACCCATATTCTATGTAAGCAAGTCATTAGTCGACGCCGAAACTCGATATCCTATAATGGAGAAATTGGCACTAGCCGTAGTTTCCGCAGCGCGAAAACTTCGGCCGTATTTCCAGTCCCATTCCATAATAGTGATGACGACCCAACCGCTAAGAAGTTTTCTGTACAGCCCCAACCAGTCAGGGAGATTGACCAAATGGGCAGTAGAACTAAGCGAGTACGACATTGAGTACCGAATCAGGACTTGCACTAAATCTCAAGTTTTTGCGGATTTCCTCATCGAACTCCCGAGAGAGGACCTAGCCGTGACCAAAGATGATGGCACTTGGACACTGAAAGTGGATGGCGCATCATCAAAGCAAGGGGCAGGGTAGGAATACACCTGACATCGCCCGACGACGAGGTCATCGAACAATCATTCAGACTCGACTTCGTTGCATCCAACAACGAAGCCGAATACGAGGTGCTGATAGCCGGACTAAGATTGGTCACAGCCGTGGGAGCAAAGCAAATGCAGGCTTACTGCGACTCGCAGCTTGTAGCAAACCAATACTCCGACGAGTACGAAATAAGGGATGAGCGGATGGAAGCCTATTCAAAGGTCGTGAAAGACCTTGCGGCGCAATTCAAACAATTTTCCCTAACGCGAATCCCCAGGGGCGAAAACACCTCTGCAGACGCACTAGCTACATTGGCATCTACTTCGGACCCGGACCTCAAAAGGGTAATACCAGTTGAGACAATCAAACAACATCCCATAGCCATCACTGTCACGGCAGTAATAACTATAGAAGGGGGGGATTGGAGAGATGAAATCATACGTTACATCACGACTGGTACGGTCCCGTCCGATAGGATGGCAAAACGAAAGCTAATACTAAGGAGCGCAAGATTCTATGTAATAGACAGAAATCTATATAAAAGAAGCTTCGCAGGACCATACATTAAGTTCGTTAGCACGGACGAGTCAAAACGAATCCTGGAAGATGTACACGAGGGAGAGTGCGGAAGCCACACAGGGGGTAGAGCACTTGCCCTCAAAATAAAAAGGCAAGGCTTCTTTTGGCCGACCATGCTGGCAGATTGCGAGGCACATTCGCGCCGCTGCGACCAATGCCAACGCCACGCTCCCAACATAAAAAGACCTGCCGAAGAGTTGTCCTCCATCTCGTCTCCATACCCATTCATGAAATGGTCAATGGACATCGTGGGACCAATGCCGTCCGCTCCTGGCGGATTAAGATTCTTACTGATCTTAACAGATTATTTCTCAAAATGGGTCGAAGCAGGCGCTTTCGTCCTGGTAAAGGACGTCGACGTAACCGCATTCATCTGGAAGAATATAATCTGTCGGCATGGAACCCCCCACGAGATCGTAACAGACAACAGGTCACAATTCATATAAAAAAAATTTAGAACTTTCTGCTTCCGCAATAACATATAATTGAGGATGTCGACACCTCGGTATCCCCAAGGAAATGGACACGCGGAGGCAACAAACAAAACTATAGTAGACTCAATACGAAAGAGGCTCGACGCCAAGAAAGGGCGATGGGCAGAAGAGCTGCCTGGCGTGCTCTAGGCATATCGAACCAGTCCCCGACGACCGACAACCCCGTTCTCCTTAGTTCACGGGGTCGAGTCGGTCATCGCGGTCGAGCACCAGGTGCAAACCCTTAGGGTGACACACGCACCTAAGGACGAGTCGAAAAACAACGAATCATTATGCGACTCCTTGGACTTTGTGGAAGAAAGGCGGGATGCGGCCCTGGCACGAATGTCCCTCTATAGGCAATCCATTGCCAGATTCTACAATAAGGGAGTCAACGCAAGAAGATTCGACATAGGAGACTTGGTTCTCCGAAAAGTGTTCCAAAATACTGCCGAAGCAAACGCGGGAAAACTCGGTGCAAACTGGGAGGGCCCTTACAGGGTCACAAAAATAGCACACCCCGGGGTCTACGAGCTCGAGACACTCGGTGGTATCCCCATTTTGCGATCATGGAAGGTGATCAACATAAAAAACTAGGGTTATTAAGTTATATAGCCACCTGGATATAGTGGATTGAGATATAGCCCACCTTTGGGTAATTTCTTGTAAATAGCCAAGTAAACTTATTAACAGATTAATACAAGACTTATTTAACACAACCAAACATATATTTTAGGTAGTTAATAGGCTGCCACATATGCAAGTTGGCTATTTACAAAGTATTTACCAAAGGTTGGCTAATTTACAATTCATATAGTTTAGGTGGCTTACGTAGCCAATTTTTTGAAAAAAATATTACTGCTAAGTGCAAGAATCGAACTACGACTGACTTGATCCCTGCATAAGGGTACGTAGGCAGCCTTTCTATGCAAAGGCACAGTCCCAAAAATAAAAACAACCTTCCTCGCCCGTCGGGTAACAACTACAAAAGAGCAGCAAAATGGTCCGAAGCCCACGCCTCGTCCTACGACCACGGCGTAAATACCTCACAACCAAGGCGAGATCTGAAGTCTCACCTCATCATTTCACGTGACATCTGAATCAGAGGATGCACCTCGCCAGAGATGACCTCGCCCGAACAAGATTCATTTGTTCACTCCAGCCTAAGGGAAACGTTTTAGATCCTGGTTATCTGAAAAACTTAGCAACTATTAAAACGTATGGCACCGCGATTCCGACCTAGGGGAAACGTGTTAGACACCGTAGTGGTCTAAAAGACTTAACCGCGTATAGAACATCACCATATGACCTCGACCTAAAATCTTAAGGGAAACATTTTAGATCCCAGCGATCTAAAAGACTTAACAGATTTTATAAAGCCCGAAGCGATCGAGACTTCGGCCAGGTGACGTTCCATGAAGACCCTCAAAACGAAAGGGGCGACTTGAATGACTTGGACAACACACACACATTCCTACATTTCTTAAAACGATTGAGCGAACTAAAAAACTTGGCAATTAGTGACAAGAAGAAAGCTGCATGAGAATAAAGTAAATAAAATAACATTAAGCAATCCAAAATAAATAGGGGTACCAAAGCCCCCTATAACTGTCTCAGAATAGATTAAAGTTTTGCCCAAAACAACCGGGCCCAAAGCGAGGAAATTAAAAAAAAAATAATAATATTGGGACCATGACGAAAACAACTCTGAACTTAAATCTCGGGATGCTCAGGAGACGGGGTGAATCGCTGCACCTCTTCCTCGACCTCGGGTATCGGGCTCAGAACTTCGTCCGCCACCCCCATCATCGACCCGTGCTCATCAAAGGGAGGAACCGCCGATTCGGGGACCTCAGTGGAAGCATCAGGGACGGAGTCGCGCTGGACCTCGAGAAGAGAGTGGTCAGAGTAAGGAGTAAAAGGGATGTCCTCGACCTCGGGAACGGCGACAGCGGCAAAATCTGCCTCGTACTAAGCGTTGTCGCCCTCAGGGGCTTTAAGTTCTTCCGACCAGTCGGAGATATCCCCCTTTAGAGCCTCCGAGATCAACTCTCTGTTGCCCCGACACTGCTCAAGCTTCCTCAGGACGATGATGGCCTCGTCCATTTTCTCCTTCTAAGCACGATACTTCAGTATATGCTTCCGATATCGCATCGAGGTCGCCTTATGCGTCGATAGGACTGCCCGAGCGTTCTCGACGTTCACCGATATTTGGACCTTCGCCAGCTTGCCCAAAGCGGCAGCCAGATCTCGATCCCGGTTCCTCACCTTGGCTTCGGACACGTCTAGCTTTTTCTTCAGCTCGACCGAGTGGACGCCCCACTTCTCGATTGCGGCCTCCTTCTTTGTGACCTCAGCCTCCAAGCCCTTCGCCTTCACCACCAGATCGCCCTGGGCGGCTTTGTACTTCGCCAAGAGCGCGTCCTTGGCGGCAACGTCCTCTTCAAGGGAAGCTACCTTTCCGCCAACTTCTTTCAGCTCGGCTTGAAGGGACTCTGTCCCCTTCTTCACCGTGTCGAGCTCCTCAAGAGAGGCTTTCGCCTTTCGGAGATGCCCTCTCATACCGGTAGACCCCCCCGGTTGAACTGGGTACACAGCTGCAAAAAGAAAAGAAAGCAACACGAAAAGTATTAAGTGTTTTAGTTCGGCCATCCATTGAAAATCGTAATAGAAGAAACGAAGTATAAACTTACCCCGGTAATGGTCGATGCCATGCATCGGTACCAGTCCGACTCCGTCAGTTTGGGAACCTTCGGCAGTCCATGACCTTCTATGGTCATCTGCCTGACGAGTCCAGCGGACGAATAAAAGTCATCGCAAAGAAGATGATCCTGGTTGTAATGAAAATTGACGAGATACTTTTTATTCGGACTCGAAGAAGAAGCACCGGGATCACCTCCTTGCGTCCTCACGAGGCCGCCCCGAGTCCTCGCCGCGCCGCTGTCGCCGGCCGGGGTATTCTCACCCTGTTCCGCTCCGACTTCGGGAGCATTCTCTGGCTCGCTAGGGGTGACCACCGAATCCGGATCCCTGTCCCCGTTGCCCCTTTCTTCTTTTTCTTCCTCTTCAGCTCGCCCTCATAAGGGGCATCCTCTTCATCGTCTCGACTCTCGCTCCGGCCAGCGGGAGTCTTCCTTTTCTTGGGCCCCGCACTGGCCTCGGCCGAGGCGCCCTCCTACCCAGCAGGCGTAATGGAGGCAGATTGGGGCACCGGGACGCCTTGAACCTCTCCGGCCCCCGCAGGGGCGGCCTCGGCTTCGACATCCACAACTGGGATATCGGCTCGGGAGCGCTCCCCGGTGACCTCGACCTCGGGATCCTGAGAAAGACCTGAGGGCGCGGCAGCCGAAGAAGATGCCACCGCGGCTTTCTTACTACGCCTCGCATCCCGAGCACTCAGAGGGACATTCATCGTTTCCTCGGCGACTAAAAAAAATTATAATATGAACTCATCGAACAAAACCAGATAACGGCGTCGAGTTTACTGTGTCTAGGAGGGGGAGGCCAAAGTCCGGCTGAGATGAACCGCACCGGGGTGAAGCTTGGCCAATCGTTGATACCCTCGCGAAGCAGGTCAAGCTTGACTGCGAACTCCGCGATCGAAGGAGCCTTGATCTTTTCTGCATACAGCAAGTTTAATAATACACGGTAAAAAAAACAACTTTTGAACGATAAATTCGCATACTCGGAGAGCTCGCCCACTTCGCCGAGAAGTTACGAGCTCGGCTCCCGAGGGACTGCTCATTGACGGCGAAGTAAAAATAGCGCCGTCCCCAGTTCTTGTCTTTCTAAGGGAGACCGGAGACCACGCCCCGGCCCGCAGCCTTCGAAAGATAAAAGCACTTGGGGTCGTGCTTCGAATTCGCCTTGACAACGCAAAGACGGACCATGTCCGTCAAAGCGAGGTCAACATTCTGCTCATGGGCCACGACCAAGAGACCCATGACCATTCGGACAAAGTTGGGACACATCTGGGGCAAAGTTAGCCCCAGGGCCTCAACGAAGTCGAAAAGAAGGGGATGGATCGGGAACCGAAGTCCACAGGATTCCAACCAGACTTCATACATACAACAGTACCCTTCGACTACGGTATCCCCTGTAGCAAGAGGGGGAGGCAAAAGAAGCCCGATCTCGGGGGCTATTTGATATCTGTTACGAATGCTCAGGAGGTCCGAGCTTCCGATAGCGGAAGGCATGAGGATGTCCTCATTACCCAAAGAATTGGGTCCCGGTTGCGGAATCTCAGTCCCCGACGTCGTAGTTTATGAAAATTTAAGCCTAAAAGGTGAGGGAGAAGTGTTTGAAGAGGGGAACTTTGTCTAGGTTCACTAACAAAACCAATGGCGAAGTACTCAGAAAATAAACTTTAGCTTGAGATCGCCGGGTGAAATGAAGAACTTTAAGGCTGAAGTCGTAGAAAACAAAGAGCGTTTGAGAAAAAAAAAGGAGAGAGAGAGAATAAAGTGTTTCAGAAAGGTGAAAAGAATGAGGGATTACCTTTTTCGCCAAAGCCGTTCGAAATATAAATGAAGTGAGACATCCCTTCGAATAACTCTTATTTATAACCACTTACTTTAAAACCGAATTCCGAGAATATCTAATGATTGCGAATCAAATCGAATATTTTGATATAACAGTAATTCCCGACTCTTCGATTTTGACTGACGAAGCACGATTACGCCCGCACCACGTGTCAAAATATTCAGGAAATAAGCATCGCGCCTAAAATCGAAAATTCGAATCTTTCCCCCCCATTTTTCGGGATGTCGAAAATTTCGCTCAAGTATTTTAAAAAATGATTGAAACATTTTTCAAAATACCCGGGGGTTAATTGTGGGGGTCAGAAATCAAATTTCTAAAAAATAAAAATAACAAAACCATTTAAGTTGGGCTTTGGACCGACCAAAGCCCAACAACAGACTTAGCCCGGCTCCCAAGGATATGTCTGGACCGAGCTCGACACATGGAGCTCGGCCCAGGCCCAATAAAGAGCCCGGTTCGTCACAGGAAGAGCCGTCCGCGTTGACTCAGCACGAAGAAGTGGTCTCGGTCAGATGAAAGACCTCGCCGCGAAGATCGGATCTGGGGTAGCTTTGACTAGCGACGTGATGGAGACGAGCTGACGAACACGTGTCCGCTTCTACAGGCCAACCTCGACTATAAATAGAAGCTGATATGTCAAAATTCACACACGCAAGCAACCATTTATTCTCGATTATTTATTACCTTATTTTGAATTCATCTCTGTTAAGTTCAGCACTTCATCTCCTTCCGGTCTGTAATTTATTCAGTTTTAAATAAAAGCTTCGAGCAATTATATTTTATTCCGGTTCATTTCTTTCAAATTTCCTTTTTTGCTTCTTATACGACGTCTCCTGAAACCCATACTTATAATAAATCAAATATATAAATGCTCACTACCAGAAATTTGGCCTCTAACTACTGCCGAATGCCATTGTCATTTTAAGTCGACTACAATTTACAGACTGTCATCTATTGCATTGGAGTCTTATCTCTTTGATTATGACTCCAGTTTTTTGCCGTAGTGTATATGTTTTATAAGACTGTAGTTAAAATATATAACTACATTTTTTAGATGAAGTCTTACTAGTCTCATCTATAAATACTACAACGTTATGCTGTAGTTATATAAAACAAAATTACATAAGAAAAAAACACTACAGTTTTAACAAGTAGTCTAAATTGATTCAATTAGACAGACTACGGCGTTTTTGTGGCATCTATTGCACTGGAGTCTTATCTCTTTGCCTATGACTCCAGTCTTTTCTCTTGAAGACTACATTTTTTAACTGTAGTTTATATCTATGAAATTCTATTTTAACAATATAGACTACATCTTATTTCCAAAAAATATATATTTAAATAAATATAAAATGAAATACATTTATATTAAATACAATAATAATATCCAAAAAATCTCATATTTCATTAAATCAATAATAAATATCATTTACATAAATATCCAAAAAAACACCTAATAATGATTTCCAAAACAAATTCCAAATTGTACCCAATGAGTTCTATACATATTGAATGGAAAAAAAAAAGTCGCAGAATCTTATAGAAGCACGATAACAAGGTGTATAATTCAGGTAACTGTAGCATCTCTTTTTTTTTTTCTTTCCTGAAACTAAAAGAGCACGCATGTTTCAATACCGTATACTTAGTCTCTGGCTTGCCCCAGCCACTACGATTGGGTCTAGACCTTCCAAGCGTGTGGGCACCGGACAGTGCAACAATTTCCTGAAGATAAAACAGAATATAATAAGACATCTAATTCAGATTCGTAAGCTAAGTCTTCAAAAGCTCACCTTGTCATTCAAGCCCATTCTATAGAAAACATCTCGAAGATGCTGTGCAGGGGAAGGAGGACCGGCATCTGTGAAAAATTGGACAGCAAGTATTTTACAAACAAAGCCGACAATGGTAACAAACCAAGCATGGCACAACAAAAGAATTAGTAGCGAATAGAAGTTTTTTCACTCACCGGGAAGCCGGCCTTCTTCCGGGCACTGTTCAGGTCCTGTCACATCTATTCTTCCATATTTCATGGGCAGTCTAGGACCTCCAGCTTCCTGAATTCTCAAAAGCACTTGATGAGTTGAAATTTGTACGCATTTGAAAATCTCAGATTGCAGTTTTAAGTTAAAAGAAAAACTTAAAATAAAAATACCTCCACTGCAGTAGCGCTGGCCAGCTGGAACAAGTCGGCGTAGGTCACACTAGCATACTTCTCTTTGATTGGTTGAAGAAGCTTCAAAGCATTCACAAGACATGAAATTACCAATGATATTCTTATTCCAAAAAGCAAACTATCAACCATCGCAATTATGAATTTCATTTTCCTAGTCATTTACCAGCATTAGCTGCGTGTTTGAGCTCGATCTCGAATCTCAAACTTCCATTAGTGCCACCTCGCTGTGGCCACTCTTCAATGTTCTTGTTGTAAGTGCCTGCATTGTGCCATCCCAGGCGAACCTATCGCACAGAATATAATAAATAATAACTCTCAGAATCATGGATAAGTAATTCCCAACAGAAAAATCATTAAAACAAAACAATTAAGTGCTGGAAAACATTATCAAACGAACTGGTGAGCTTTTATTTTGCTTCAGTGGTTCACTATTTCCAATCTTCAGCAAAAAAAAAAAACTTGCAGAATAAATAAATAGATTAAAACGAAAGAAAGAAGCGAATTAGCCAAATTCGTGACACGAACACTTCCTAATCAGTGCAAATGGTGCTAAGACCTAATTCGAAATAGCATAACCAGATTAACTAGTCTTGGTCTGTTGTAAGAAAAATCGAATACAGCAACACATATATACTAATTTATACCAAAAGAGGATGGCAGAAGGTAGTCTTGAGAAGCTCCTTGATGTCCTCTCGCGCGCTCTTCAACTGTTCTGGATCGGACGCCGCGCATTTCGTAGCCGAGACAGCGCTAAACCCTCGGCTCGAAGCTAAAGCCGACGACGACGATCTCTTCTGAAATTACAGAAACGAAATACATTCAATCGGATAAATCTTCGCACAAAAACAATCGCACGGATATCTCTCCTGAAAAATCGATGTAATATATTTCATATGTAATATTTATATATAATTTCAAAGAGATGCAATGTAGCCAACAAAATAATATGTTCAATATAAACCTCTCACAAGATCACATTAATCCCAGATATTTAAATAGTACAGGTAATAATCCTTTGCTCCGAACCCACAAACAAAAAATAGAGCAAGAAAATTGACAAAGCCCCAAAGTGAACTAGGTCGAACTCTTCTGAGACCATGAAACAAAGGAAAAACCAGGATTCGACCAAAATAATCAGAGGATTGCAACAATATTCAATATTCGTCAATCAAAAAACACTAAGCTAAAGCCCCAAATCTGACCTAGGCTCCCTCAGAGGGGAAGGAACCCCTAATTTCTACCGATGAAAAAAAAGAATAGAATACAAACACGAGTGATGATTTACCTCTGCAATACTTTCAGCAAGCAATGATTTACCTCTCAAGCTCGAAGTCCCAAGTCTATCGAATCTCCGTCGAGCTTTTCGACCTAAGAAGACACGAAGCCTATCGACGGAGATAAGAATTTTGGCCTCTTGAACTCACTCCGACGTCAAACCCTAGAAATTGCTCACTAACAAATCCGAGAAAAATATTAGAGAAAGGGTGACTCTGGAAAGATACGAGATGAGAGAGCATCTGAAGGTTACGAAGAGAGAGAGAGAGAGAGAGAGAGTGATATACGAAGATGAGAGAGATGATTTATTTTTTTTACTTAGTCAGTTTTAGAATTTTGATGTACCGCTTAAAACAAAAAAAATTGTGGGAAATTTCCCTCCAACATCAACAAAATAGTGAAATGTTAGAATTTTTTTTATTTTTTTAGTGCTACCACCACTTCTTTAGATTTAGCTGTAGTGAAAGGTGTTAAATTTTAGTGGGAAACTTCCCTCCATTTTAAAGTAGTGAAATTTTGATAATTTTTAATTTTTTGGGTATTACCACTACTTCTTTATATTGACTGTAGATAAAAAAAGACCATTAACTATAGTTTTATATTCGACTAGAGTCTAATATAGGCAAAAAAAAAAGGTGACCGTAGTCTATCTTAAAAGACTACATTAAAAGGCTAAACTGAAGTTAAAAAAAAACTGTAGTTGTATCCCATATTTCTGGTAGTGGCTATATTATAATTTGAGGTTGTTGAAATCGACATCAACAAGGACCATATCGGTTTGGATGGCGTTGAGTACTCAAACGAAGGCCCATTGATTGCCACGTACCTAATGAGGATGTTTCTCAAAACGCGTGCTTACTGTCGGTTAGAGACCCTGACGGAGGCTCACTGAGTGCCCCGCGTGCCTTGGGACTACTTCGCAAAACGCGAGCGCATTGTAGATTGGAGACTCAAACGGAGGCCCACAAAGTGCGCCGAGCTGTAGTAAGATGGTAATCGTGAATTGATAGCTCATTGCTGAAAAATCTCGACCGCGCTGACGTCGTGATGAAGATGGTAGCACTTGTGGATCCCAGACAAACTATAAAACTCTTAGGCCACCGGACGACTGCTGTTCAAAGTCTAAGGCATGTTTCTTGTCATTCCGAAGGTTATAGCGGGGGATGTGTATAACCTTACGGACGACAAGTACTAGTTAGAGTGTGCACACATTAGTCATGCTCTAGAACTAGTTAGATTTGCATCATGCTTTCTTATATGCTTGCTTGCAAGTCACACGGTATCACATGGCATTAGTCGCTTTACTTTCCAAGTTAGACTCCCACGTACTGAGTCAATTTACTTATAGTTTTATGAATCTTGGTAATGTAGAGAAGGGCAAGGCGGCGATGTGAATGACGAAACTGAAGACGATGACCGGACGTGTATCTCTTGACCTATGGGCTAATGGGAACTCACCCGGGATCAACTTCTTTGTATAATAATCTTTTGTTGAACCCCTTCCGTAATCTACACTCCTAAAACTATCTCATGTAAATATACGCAAACCTAGGAGCTCATATGTATATATAAAGAGTTGTTAGGAGACTAAAAGTTAGAATTGAGAAAAGCGAAAAATTTTCCCGCGTTTTTCATATAACCACAACCACTTTTGATACTTATATATTATTGTACTTAAATTATGTTTAATATAAGTGTTATGATTCTATGTTTATTTATTTCGTTATCTGTTTAATATAATATATTGATATGATGATTATATGATTTGTGACGTTGCTCACTGTCGCGGCTTGTAAGCCGATGAGAGGTCACGGGTTGTGATAGGTTTTGCCCGTGTTTAGCCTTTTATGTGGACTTGTGATATATGTTTCCGGTATGGATTGTGGTGTCATGCTAGTGCTAATCGTTGATCTGTCTTTTGATAGGTACGGATCTACACGTATCAGGAGGCACTGTTGAACATTCCTCCGTCCGCTTCGACTTACAGCGGTTTTAGAGGTACGTTGACTTGGACCCGATGGATCGGTCTCACGATAGAGTGGATGGACGTCGTTGTGATGGGAAATATGTTCCGGACGAGTGTAGCCGTGACCTTACTTCGAGGTCCTGCGTTGAGCCGCTGGACGCAGTATGCTTCGACTCTAAGCATCTGTCGTGATTGGCAGATGTTCCAGGTGGTGCTTGGAAGGGCGTTTGAGCATCAGAGACATTGAGATCACTGGGAGGAGGCGGCTCATTAGTTTTGTCTGCTCAATTTTGAGTCAATCCGCAGTATGAGGAGGTTAACAAAGACGAGGGCAATGGCGATGTTGATGAGGATCCAGAGGAGGATCCAGATGAGGATCTCGAGGAGGACGACCCGGAGGAGGACCTGCCTCCGATCGCTCCGGCTGCATGAGCGTACATGACGCGAGTAGTTAGTCATGCAGTAAAGTAGGAGTACCATTTTTGTTTTGTTCTGACGAGTGATGTTTTTCTTTTTGAAACTCATCCGACTAAGCCTCGGAGAAGGCTAGTCTCTTTTTGGGAGTCTGTAGATTTGTGTATATAGCGATAGCTGCCATGTGATATGTAAATAGTAGATGCATGAATGCAGGTTGTGTATATCTTTTTGACTTGATGTAGATATGAATAATATTTGTGAAATCTCGTTTTGAGTTATGATCATGTGTTGATATGTTTTCTTTTCTCGCATTCTCGATGTTGTGACTTGGATTTTGACCATGCTCCTCTTCCATATGCAGATCACTAGCTAGTGTTGTCAATTGTGCCCACAAGAAGAGTAGTGGTGTCTTTTTATATACATTTGATGTAATATAGTCTCACGAAGACTATTGCTTGTAATTTCTTATTTATCAATAAAAGTTGAAACGTTCATTCATTCTTCCTTGTCTGAAGCTATCGTGTGGAGAAGTATTAATCAATCTTGAATTGCTGACTCCACAATGGAAGCAGAATATGTGGCTGCTTTTGAAGCATCCAACGAGGCTGTATGGCTTCGAAAATTCCTTAAGTATTTGGAAGTTGTTCCAAACCTCGACGAGCCCATGACCCTTTATTGTGATAATAGTGGGGCTGTCACTTACTCAAAGGAACCTCGAAGCCATAAGCGCTCTAAACATATTGAGAAGAAATACCATTTGATTCGAGAGATCGTGCAGCACGGAGATGTGGAAGTGAAGAAGATCTCAACGGTGGAGAACCTGGCAGATCCATTCACCAAGGCCCTAGCGAACAAGGTCTTCGACCAACATCGAGAGGGATTAGGCATGAAGGACTACACACATATTCTTTGAGTCAAGTGGGAGTTTGTTGTCAATGGTGCCCACAAGAATAGTTGTAGCCTTTATTTTGTACATTTGATGTAATAAAGTCTCATGAAGACTCTTGCTTGTAATTGCTTATTCATTAATAAAAAGTTGAAACGTTCATTCATTCCTCCTTGTCTGTTTGAAGCTTTATGATAAAACATTAGTCTTTAATCCATAAACAAACCTAACAACTTACGAAGAGACAAATGTAGATTTGCATGAACAAACTCTTCGTAGTTTGCTTAAAACGATACATTTGCAATCTAAGGGTCAAAGGACTATTGACCTCAGTATGATTGTTAGAAGAATCTATGATGTCTGGTTATGAGGCATTGAGAGTTGGAGACTCTATAGTTCTTCTAGGTATCTTTCGAAGGTACTGAATTGACCAATGTACTTCTAGAGACAAGATAAGAACAAACCATTTAACCTCTTATGTCTCGAAGTCACTACGTATGAATTGCATCGTGCTTACCTTAATCCTGAAATGAGACATGCCATTTCACACCTTACGTATTCTCATTTGAGAAAGTCTGAGTTCGGACTCACTATGTGATTCCGAACAAGGCCTATTGGTGAAATACTAAGTTGTGAGAATGTCATGAGTAACTTTGTGATGTTCTCATAGATATGGAATTCATGTACAAGATTGCTGAAATGCAATGTATATCACCTCATGCTTTGTTCCTTGGAGTGTGAATAAATGAACTGGCCAGTGTCCAAATTGAGTCTTGACTTTTTTTGGATGAAACAATGTGACTTATTAGCTCCTCGTCAATACGTTGTTTCTAACTTATTCACAAGCGACACATGAGTTGAGGAAATAACAGCTAGAAGGGTAAAATGGTAATTTTGTAAATCCGGACTACCTGATGATATTCATTAAGTGTAAACATAGATAATATTCAGTGGATCCGCTCATCATAATTTGGTTGAATTCTTGGGTAGAAAATAAATTCATTTGAACCGAGAGATTTTCAGTGTTAACTCTTTAGTGGAGTCAGTTGACATTAAGCTAAACTTGGAAAAGGTTTGTGAACTTTTGAGTCCAAGTGTTTAGCTCAAGCTTTGTTCATTTGGATCCATCAGGTCACTATCACGAATCACATCGAGTAGGAATAGTTAAACTAGAAGCTAAGTCAAAACAAAAACGAGACAACTTTTGCGAAAATTGTCAAAATGGTATTTTTGTCTTTTGAGACGTAGGATGAAATGAATGTAAATAAATTTTTTGACAAGGTCATTTGATGACTCAATAACACTCGGCCATGACTTGATCATTGGGACTTGTGGATTAATTTCATTTCATAAGAATTTTATTGAAAATTCTTAATGACCTTTTTCCATGTTGTCATGAACAAATGAAGGAGCTTCTGGAAGCCCCTTCTAGAGTGAATATGGGCGCCTACCACCCAAGGGAAAAGAGAGAATATTTTGTGCATAAATGTATCAAGATATTTGCCAAAAGAAAAAGAGGAAACAAATTTCCTATGCATGGCATAAGGGAAATTCGGCCATAAGGGTCAAGGGAGAAGCAAAATAAAAGAGGAAACAAATCGAAGAACTTCCTTGGCAAGTCTTGGCCGTGTGACTCTATGAAGGAAAAGGGAAATTGGCTCATGAATATGTGATATTCTATAGAAGAGGAAACTATGTTATTGAAGGTGAGACCTCTCCTATACATAGGAGCCTCATTCCACACATTTCAATCATCCAAGTTTTAGAGATTTGAGAGACTCTCTCTCTAGACTTTGTCGAATCCTGTCTCTCTTTCTCTAGTCAATTTCGTTTTTTGTTTTGGCACCTAGGTCCTCATTTGACCTAGTCTTTAGCTCTTCGACTTCAAGACTCGTTCTTAAGTCGTAGTGTTTAAAAGTGCCCACACACTAATTCCTTTTTCTCTCTAGTGATTTAGTGATAGAAACTTTCGTGGTTGCTCGAGTTGTCGAGGAAGGAAGAGAGACGTGCTGCGAGGGGAGACAAACGTTGCAACCTTTTCCAAAAGCATCTACACGTTCAAGCTTCTAAAAAGGTTAGTAATATTTAATGCTCATATTAGTTTTATTTACATATGCTTGCTCTTTGTCTAGGTTAGTAAAAACGTTTTACTAGTTAAAAGAAATTTTTTAAAATTCCGCCGCTTATCGAAGCGTTAAACTTTTTCTTAAACCGTAGATCAATTCCAACAAATGGTATCAGAGCAATGGTCAAAGATATGCATGTACATGTATTTAAAATTATGACCTTAAAAATCGTTTTCGAAAGTTTACTAATTTTGTGACAAGTTAGAATTGTTATCTTAGATTTTTTTAATTTATTGTTCTTGCCTTTAAATTAAATATCATGTTGTTTTTCTATGAGTTTGGGATGTTTTTAAAATACATTAGAATCAGTTCTAAAAGTTTTTAATTTTTTATATTGAAAAACGTGTTTTAAAAGTTTGAGAAAATTTCGAGTAAATTTTGTGACAAGTTTTCTTGTCTTATTAGTTTCTTTTATTTACTTGAATCGTTTTATGCTTGTTGTTATTTCTTTTACATCATGTTATTAACTTGCTAATAAAACACAAATAAAACCTTTACACAACTTCCTAAAACGTTTTGTTACACTCGATTCTTTTTCGCACCTAAAAAGACCGAACTTTTATTATTTCTTTTTCTTCGAGCTGGAGTAAAACCCGCAGTAAAAGTGGCATAACACTCTGTCTTGTCAAATTAACGATTCTTGAATCAAATTAAACCTCTGTCTGTCCTCTTTCCAATGCCACTGGTTTCAGGTCAAAAGGACATCGGACCCGCCAGTTATGGCGATTTTACTCCGAGGTGCGCGGCTGTTCCGAAAGTCCAGTTTTTTAGAAATCCGGATTTTCAGCCCCACTACTATGAGTTATAGAACTCTAATCAGAAAATTTTCTTGAGCAAAAATGTTTTTCATAAGATTATAAACATGATGTGAAAGATTAAAATGTTTTTATTTTTGAAAGTTTTATTGAAAGTGGTTTTTTACAAAACTAGTTTGAATTTTGAAAAATCGTTTTCACTTTCAAACTTGAAAATATTTTGTCATCCAAATCAAATAAGTTTTCAAAATGTTTTCAAAACTATGTCTATATCACATATGTTCAAAATCTATATGCTCTTGAAAATTTGAGTGGGAGGTCTCCTTGTAGACAAGCCGAAAAATAAAAAGATGTGTAATATCAAACTTCCAAGTGTTCGAGTGAGTTGAAGTTCACACTTCCCTCATGCACTTTCCCCGAATAGAAAATAGGAAAAGATTCAAGTATATCCCTTGTGCCTTTATGCACTAACACTGCTCTGAACACGAAAAATCTAGGATTCTTTTCTACTTGTCCGCTCTGTCGCTCTGTAACTAGGAAATCCGTTTCCAACTCCAAAAACTAAGTGGGAGGGTTATACTTGTTGTTTGTAACCCACGATCCCCAACACTAATGAGAGAAGCAATTAACGTGAGATTAAGAGCCGCTCTTGCGACCCTCTCTTAAATGGGAGTACTCTAAGGCGATGAGCTACGTTCGAGACTGAGACGATGAAGGTAAGGCCTCCCCTTGGGGGATTGTTTCTCAAAGTTGACCTTTTGGACTAAGTGGTTGGTTACACACTTAGGCTCAATCCCTAGTAATCCTCCCTTGAGGCTCTGCGAAAGGATGTGTCATTTACTTATAAATGGAGATTTTTTGCGGCCTTCTCTTGAGGGAGTAAATTATTGTTTGGTTTATAACACCTTTGGATTTTATCAAGTCTTAAAGAAACTTAAATCCTAAACCAAAGACTAATCATAAACTTGTTTCAACTTTAATAGGCAATACGTCTCCCAACTATCTCTTTTTCATCCTTTCCTCGAACAAACTCGAAAACGAACACTACGTAGATTCGAAACATAACCTTGATATCATCCTTACCATTAACAACCACAAATGGGTACTCACCACCGCGTGTCCTCCTCTGACGAAAGATGATTCGACTCAAGAGGGCAAAGACGCCTTAGCGGCCTGGCTTCGATCCGATGAGATTGCGAGATGCTATATGTTAGCATCAATTAACAATGTGGTGTAACAACAACATCGTGACATCGAGACTGCCGCCGATATGCTCAACAATCTTCATGAGATGTTTGGAGGGCAAAGGCGTCAAGCAAGGGAATAAGCAGTCCGACAGTTTATGAACTATCATATGAAGGCTAGGACTCCTGTTGGAGACTTTATGATACTGATCATTAGTTTTCTTAATAAAATGGAAATCCTAGGGTCTGAGATTGATGGGAAGAATATCATAGATATGATCTTAGAAACTCTCCCCGCATCTCTTGATACCTCCAAGATGAACTACTCCATAAACAAGCTAGAGTACACTGTTACTAAGCTTCTGAAGGAACTTCACACTGCTGTAGGTCTCACTAAGAGAAAGAGGAATCAAGGAGAGGCACATGCTACTAAGCAAAAAGCCTCCTCCTCTAGAACTGAGAGGAGACCTCACAAGGCCAATAAAAAGAACTGTCCTGCCTATCTCAAAGCAAAAGAACATAATATTGTACTAGTTACCGAAGCATGCTTAGTAGCTGATAATGTATGAATGTGGATTCTTGACTCCGCTGCTACTAACCATATTTGTTGTTCCTTGAATGGTTTCAAGAAAACCAAAAGCTTAGAGGAAGATGAGTTATGTTTCAAATGGGGTGATGGGAGCCTGGTGTCTGCGAAGGCTGTGGGATCTGTGACCCTGTCTTTTGAAGACCGCACTTTAAAACTTGAATAATGTTTATTTTGTTCCTACCTTTGGGAAGAACTTAATATCCGTTGCGCGTCTTGTTGAGCAAGATTATTATTTAAAGTTCATTATGAATGGAATTCTTATTTCGTTTCCTGATAATTCTTTTGTCACTGATGCATTTACGAAGAATGCTCTTTTCTACATCTATCCCACTCAACCTTCTCTTTTAGACACCGAAATAGATAATGATCTAATTAGGGAGCCAAAGAAGATCAAACTTTCTGATTCCTCTGATCTAACAAAGTCAACGTATCTCTGTCACATACGACTTGGTCATATCAGTCTAGACAGGATTAAGAGACTTGTGAGGGACGGTCCGCTCCAAGCCTCTGCAATAGGTTCACTACCTACTTGTTAATCTTGCATTGAAGGAAAAATGACTAAGCGAACTTTCTCCGATAAAGGTCGAAGAGCCACTGAGCTGCTAGAACTAGTACATTCTTATGTATGTGGTCCGCTCAGTCAACAGGCACGGGGTGGATGCGAATACTTCGTCACATTCACCGACGATTACTCAAGATACGGTTTTGTCTATTTGCTCAAACACAAATCCGAGACCTTTAACGTATTTAAGGTCTTTAGGGCTTTAGTGGAAAAGCAAACTAGAAAACAGATCAAAACCCTTCGATCCGATCGAGGTGGTCAGTATATGTCTGGAGAGTTCGATGACTTTCTTAAAGAAGAAGGTATTGCTTCTCAGCTTACCGCACCTGGCACACCTCAACAAAACGGAATGTCAGAGAGAAGAAATCGAACTCTTATGGAGATGGTTAGATCAATGATGAATTACTCATCACTCCCTCTTTCCTTTTGGGATATGCCTTCGAAACAGCCGCTTACATTCTGAACCAACTTCCATCCAAAACGGTTCCTAGTACTCCTTATGAACGATGGACTGGCCGTAAAGTGAATCTTGGCCGCATCAAAATTTGGGGTTGCCCCGCACACGTGCTAAGGCAAAAGACTAGCAAGTTGGCTAGTAGGTCAAAATTGTGTCTGTTCGTTGGATATCCAAAGGAAACCCAAGGTTTCACATTCTATAGTCCCGAGGACAATAAGACTTTCGTTAGCACGAATGCTCGTTTCCTTGAGGAGGACTTTATGAAGGATGCAAAACCTAGAAGCAAAATTGTGCTTGAAGAAAAGTTGGGTGAGGAAGCTTCTACCTCATCTTTAAGAACTGTTCTTACCCCAACTGAAACACAACCTCACTCATCATAATCTCGTTAAATAGTACTTCGACGTAGTGGGAGGGCTACTCAAAAGCCTGACAGGTACATGTCCTATGGAGACTCTCTCGTAGTTGTCTCTGACATGGATGACCCTGTTTCCTATAGCCAAGCGATGGCTTGTTCTGAATCAAACCTTTGGCTTGACGCCATGAAAGTTGAGATGCACTCAATGTATGTCAACAAAGTCTTGAAATTTGTAGACCTTCCTGAAGGGATTAAACTCGTAGGGTGTAATTGGATATACAAGAAGAAAAGGGGTCCGGATGGGAACGTCGAGACGTTCAAAGCACGACTTGTGGCAAAGGGTTATGCCCAACAAGAAGGGATTGACTATGAAGAAACCTTCTCGCCAGTCGCGATGCTTAAATCCATCCGCATACTCCTATCCATAGTTGCAGCTCTCGACTATGAGATCTGGCACATGGATTTCAAGACAGCCTTCCTGAATGGCAATCTTGACGAGCGCATTTACATGGCTCAACCATACGGTTTCGTGGAAGAAGGTCAAGAGACCAAGGTTTGTGAGTTGCTTAAGTCCATTTATGGATTAAAGCAAGCATCTAGGTCATGGAATATTAGATTCGATGAAACTGTGAAGAGCTTTTGCTTTGAGCAGTCAATAGATGAGCCGTGCGTTTACGAGTTAATGCAGAAGGTAAAGTTGTTGATGATATATTACTCATAGGTAACGATGTGGGTAAATTATCTGAGGTTAAGGTCTGGTTAGCAAAGCAATTCGATATGAAGGATCTAGGAGAGGCCGCGTACATTCTGGGGATCCAAATCTTTCGAGATCGGAAAAACCGGACCCTGTCGCTCTCTCAAGCATCTTATATTGATAAGGTAAAGGATCGCTTCTCAATGCAAGACTCCAAGAAGGGCCAAACACCGTTTAGGCATGGAGTCTCACTCTCTAATGACCAGTCTCCCAAGACTTCACAAGAGATTGAAGACATGAGGAAATTCCTTACGCCTCTACCGTCGGAAGCCTCATGTATCCTATGCTTTGCACTAGACCTGACATCTGTTTCGCTGTTGGCGTAGTTAGCCGTTTCCAATCCAACCCTTGACCCGAGCACTTGATTGCTGTTAAGCATGTTCTTAAGTATCTTCGAAGAACTAGGAACTTGATGCTTACATATTCTGGTACTGACCTGACTATGACGGGATATACCGACTCCGATTTTCAAGCGGATAAGGATTCCAGTAAATCCACTTTGGGATCTGTGTTCATCCTTCATGGTGGAGCTATTGTGTGGAGAAGTATTAAGCAATCTTGCATTGCTGACTCCACAATGGAAGCAGAATATGTGGCTGCTTGTGAAGCATCCAAAGAGGCTGTATGGCTTAGAAAGTTCCTTAAGTATTTGGAAGTTGTTCCAAACGTCGACGAGCCCATGACCCTTTATTGTGATAATAGTGGGGCTGTTGCTAACGCAAAGGAACCTCGAAGCCATAAGCGCTCTAAACATATTGAGAGGAAATACCATTTGATTCGAGAGATCATGCAGCACGAAGACGTGGAAGTGAAGAATATCTCAACGGTGGAAAACCTGGCAGATCCATTCACAAAGGCCCTAGCGAACAAGGTCTTCGACCAACATCGAGAGGGATTAGGGATGAAGGACTACACACATCTTCTTTGAGTCAAGTGGGAGTTTGTTGTCAATGGTGCCCACAAGAAGAGTTGTAGTCTTTATTTGACCTAGTGTTTAGCTCTTCGACTTCGAGACTCGTTCTTAAGTCGTAGTGTTTAAAAGTTTCCACACACTAATTCCTTTTTCTCTCGAGTGATTTACCGATAGAAACTTTTGTGGTTGCTCGAGTTGTCGTGGAAGGAAGAGAGACGTGCTGCGAGGGGAGATGAACGTTGCAACCTTTTCCAAAAGCTTCTCAATGTCAAGCTTTTAAAAAGGTTAGTAATCTTTAATGCTCATATTAGTTTTATTTACATGTGCTTGCTCTTTGTCTAGGTTAGTAGAAACGTTTTACTAGTTAAAAGAAAATTTTTAAAATTCCGCCGCTTATCGAAGCGTTAAACTTTTTCTTAAACCCTAGATCAATTACAACAAAACATAGATAATATTCAGTGGATCCACTCATCACAATTAAGTTGAATTATTGAGTAGAAAATAAATTCATTTGAACAGAGAGATTCTCAGTGTCAACTCTTTAGTGGAGTTAGTTGACATTAAGCTAAACTTCGAAAAGGTTTGTGAACTTCTGAGTCCAAGTATATTAGCTCAAGCTTTGTTCATTTGGATCCATGATGTCACTATCACAAATCATATCGAGTAGGAATAGTTAAACTAGAAGCTAAGTCAAAACAAGAACGAGACAAGTTTTACGAAAAATTATCTAAAGGGTATTTTTGTCTTTTAGGACATAGGACGAAATGAATGTCAATAATTTTTTTTGACATTGTCATATGATGACATATAATCACTTGACCATGACATGTTAAGTGGGCATTAAGGATTAATTACATTTCAAGGAATTTTATTTGAAAATTCTTAATGAGCTTTTCTTAAGTTGTGATGAACAAGTGAAGAAAATCTAGAAACACCTTCTAGAAGCCTATATGGCCGTCCAACCCAAGGAGAAAGAGAGACAAATTTTGTGCATTAATGTATCAAGATACTTGCCAAAAGAAAAAGAGGAAACAAATTTCCTCCATGAGGAAAGAGGGGATCGGCCAACACAAGGAAAAGAGAGAAGAAAAATAAAAGAGGAAACAAATCCAAGGACTTGCTTTATATGTTTTCTCTGTGTGACTTAATAGGGAGAAGAGAAAATTTTGCTCATTAATATGTGATATCCTATAGAAGAGGAAACTACTTTATTGAAGGTAATCCCTCCCCTATAAATAGAGGCCTAATTCCTGTCATTTTATTCATTCCACATAAGTTAGAGATTGAGAGCTTCTCTCTTAGACCTTGTGCCCCCCCCCCCCCCCCCCCCCCCCCCCCCCCCCCCCCCCCCCTCTCTAGTTCTCTTTGTTTTTGTTTTGGCACCTAGGTCGACATTTGACCTAGTGTTTTAGCACTTCGACTCTTAGACTTGTTCTTGAGTCGTCGTGATTAAAAGTTCCCACACACTAATTCCTTTGTTTCTAGAGTGATTCTTGTGATAGAAACTTTCGTGGTTGCTCGAGTTTCTCGAAGAAAGAAAAGAGACGAGCTGCGTGGGGAGACGAACGTTTCAAACTGTTGTCACACGAAAAAGAACAACGATTAGATACCTCGGGCGGTTCGATCCAAGGCCGGACCAAGTGACCGCACCCGGGCCAAAAATGGAAGCTCGTAGACCGAGCTGCACCCTCCAGACCCTGAGGTGTGTTTTGGGGGGTGTGACCGTGCCAAAGGTTGGCTGCCTACGTACCCTTTAGTCGGGATCAGGTCAGAACGTAGTTCAATTTGTGTGTTGGGGGCTATCTTGGGCTCGGAGGCTTGAGAATCCAAGGCTTTAGAGTAGGACCCGACTCGTAGCTTCTAGTGAAGACTTTAGAGGGGTCGCTTGCCTCGTAGCTCGGATTTCTAGCTAAATGGCCAAGAAGCTGGAGAGTAGTGTGTACTGCGGGGGCTCGGGTCGTAGAAAAGGAGCGCGCTCCCTCTCGTGGAGAGGGGTCCATGTATTTCTGAGCCGAGGGAGGAGGAGCGCGCGCTCTTGGAAATATCACAAGAGTGCGGGGGAGGAGAGAATTCTCGAGTGAGAAGTGTGGTGAGAGAATTAAGATTTGTTCGAATGAACCAGGACGCTTTTTCCTTCCCCAAGGGGGGGGGGGTATTTATAGTTGTGGAGAGAAGCCTTGGGCCGACCCCTTGAGGTCCACCGGGTGGCCGGGAGCGGGGCGCGCGGGGCATCACGCCCAGGAGGGCGCAGGGCGCGCGGGGCATGTCGTCTGGATAGGCGCGGGAAGCGCCGGGCGCGGGACATGGCCGGGCGCGGCGTGCCCGGCCGAGGCGTTGGGATCGTTCGGCCGATGCAGCAGGGGCACCCGACCGAGGCGGCAGGGACAGCCGGCCGAGGTAGCAGGGGGGCTCGGCCGGGGCAGCAGAAGCACCCGGCCGAGGCAGCAGGGGCGCTCGGCCGGGGCAGCAGGGGCGCCCGGCCGAGGCAGCAGGGGCGCTCGGCCGGGGCAGCAGGGGCGCCCGGCCGAGGCAGCAGAGGCGCTCGGTCGGGGCGCTGGGGCGCGCGCGGGCCGCGGCGGCCAGGGGCATGAGAGCGCGCGCCGGCCGGCCGGGACGCCCGGGGCGCGGGAGCGCGCGCGGGCCAAGACGCCCGGGGCGCAGGGCGCGCGCGGGCCAGGCGCGCTAGGGCGCGCTAAGGCCAACTGGGCCGGGGGTGCGTCAGGGCCCTCGGGCCTGGCGGGGCCCGTTGGGTTTCCGGCCGGCGAAGCCTGGCCGGTCTTGAATCGTTTTTGAATTTCCGGCGTCCTGAAAATTACCGGTAACATTAGCCCCCCAAGTTTACGGCTTACGGGACGTAAGTCGTGAACTTTAGAAAAAGAAAGGGCGTTGAGGTCATTTTACCTTCGGTCATGCGCGACCGTACGTGCGCGTGTTCTTTTCTCTCTTTTTTTCTTTTTTTTTTGTTGGCCGGACCCCTGGGGGTCGGACCGGGCCGGCTGGGCAGCAAGGCCCGCGCGCGGCCTGGCGCTGGGGGATTGGCGCGCGCGCGAGGCCGGCACGCGGGCCGGGCCTTGTGTCGCGCGCGCAGGGGAGGGGGGGGGGGGGGGGGGGGGGGGGAAGGAGCAGGGTTTGCTCCTTCCTCTCCTATAAATAGGAGAGCCCCCCTCCCTTTCTGTTCACACCTGGCAGCCTGTGGGTAATTGGAAAATTCCTTTGAGTTTGAAATTCCCCTTGGGCAGCCGACTTTTTTACCCTTTTTTTAATGGGGAGTGAGCTTGTTTCCCACGTTGATGATACCGAGGTTGACTCTTCCTGCCCTCTCCCAAATTTTTGGGGGGCGGCCAAGGGTCCCTTTGAGGAACTCGACGGGATTCCCATCTTTGTCGAAGAAGACTCTGGTGCGGCCGACAAATGGCTCGCAGAGTTGGAGACTGATGCCGCGGCGATAGCCGAGCTGGCGGGGCCCGAGAGCAGCCTTCCTACCAGGTGCGGCCCTGAAGGGGAGGACGAAGGGTCCAAGGACCTGCGTTCGTCACGGTTGGTGATCAACCTGGTTTCCCGTGAGGCGTCCTTTGACGCCCCCTTGCTCAAGCAGCGAAGTGAAGCGACGGTGAGTGCGGGGCTTCCCCGGGCGTCTAACTTAGACGCCTCGGGTGCTGAACTTGCGATAGTGCCGTCTGAATCTCTTTTGGACGAGATTTATTCTGATGACCCCCTAGGGTCGGGCTCAGAGGGCCCTGAAGAGGATGTGGAGGCTCGTCCCACGAGGAGGAAGGAGAAACGTAACGGGAAAGTGTTGGCGACGGAAAGGTCGGCCTTCGAGTCCGCGGAGGCTTTGGGCTACACTTATGCCCGGTCACTGGAGAGGACTTGTATGTACGGAGTTGGCGACTCTGTTGCCCCCGTCGGCCTAGACTGCAGGGGGATCGATGCAGCGAGCACGCCTACCTCCCGCGTCTTTAGCACGCTCTGGGAGACGTATAACGTCCCTCCCTCGGTGGGCTTGCTTAGACCTGCCCCTGAGGACACGCCCTCTCGTCCCAGGGATGGATACGCGGCCGTGACGATCAGGAGCCTTGTCTGCGGGTTGCGCTTCCCATTCCCGACGATCGTCCAGCAGATTCTGACCCGACTAGGGGTCCATGCATGTCAAATCAGCCCGGCGTTCTATCGCATGTTGGCTACATGTTTTATGGAGTGGCACTGTCAGACGCAGCGTGCCATGACCGTGGACGACTTCCGTAATCTGGTCGCCGTCTTCCCGGCGCCGGGGCAGCCGGGATTTCATATGGCCCGTGGTCGGGGCAACGTGAGGCTGGTCAAGGATTGTGACCCGCCTAGCCGCCGGGCATGGGTGTGGGTCACCTCGGACGCCATTGGCGAGGCGCCCCTTCGCTTTGGTCGTTTGGCCTACTTTCCAGCGGATGAGGGGGCAGCGGAGCTCCCCTTTGTGAGAGAAATATCGGGGATGTCGGAAGCCCGCAAGGCTGGCAAGCGGTTCCGTTCTCCCGAGCTGATGGCGCTCACTGGGTGGTTCCCGCCCTTTGCTCCGGGCACCGAGGAGGCGCGCCGGGCGAGCAGGCCCCCGAGTCCCGTGGCTTAACCAGTCGCTCCTGGTTCTTGAGGTAACTTTTACGGTTTTGTAAAAAAAAATTTGTTTTGACAGGAACCTGACCTTCGTTGGTTTGCTTTGTGTAGCTGCAAAGAGGCGAGCTAGGAGGCTGGCCCTCGCTTCTCGGGACCCTGAGTAGATGGCGAAGATTCGCTCTAGGGTCGCTGATCGCAAGGCAAAGGGAAAGAGTGTCGAGACTGCCGGTCTAGTCGAACCGGAGCCTCGCGCTTCTTTGAAGAGGGCTTCAACATCGGCGCCTCCTGAAGAGCGTTCCGAGCCCAAGAGGGCGAACTCGGCGGTGGAGCTGGAGGCGATAGAGGCTCGAGGGGATTGCTTCCGCCACCTCGAGGGATCCCCACTGTCCTGAAGGAAGGGCGTGGTATCGAAGAACGATATTGCCTTCTTCCAGGCGGGGGTTACCGACGCTCAGAGGGTCAGTATTTCTATTTATTATGTTGTAAGCGTAGGTTTTAGTTTTAACCCTTGCTTCTTTGTCGTCGCATGCGTACGCGTGGGCCGTGCGAAGCGACAGGATTTTGCACGACTTCATCCGGCGCTTAGGGGCATCCCAGGAGGAGCTTGCTCGGACGAAGGCTAGGCTGGTTCAGGTCGAGCGAGGTTCGCACCTGGGGGCGGAGACCGAGGCGCTTCGTGACCAGCTTCGCGAGGCTAAGGTGGAACTCCAAATCGCACGGGATCAGCGCGACGGAGCCCAAATGTCGGTGGCCAAGATGGCGGGGGAGCTCACCGAAGAACGGCGAGCTTGCGAGGTGGCGACCCGATCAGCGGAGATTTTTCGCACTAAGGTTATCGACCTTCAGAGGCAACTGGATGCTCAATCCAATGCTTTGGAGACGTCGCACCGCCAGCTTACTTCGAGCAAAGCGGCGCGTGTTCGGGCGGAGCGCGAGCGCGACTCTCTGGCGGAGGAGAACGCTCGCCTCTCATCCCAGCTTGCTGAAGCGGAGCGAAGAGCGTCCGACTTGTAGGATGACTACGACATAGGGATCGAGGAGGCCCGTCGTGCCGGAGCGGTAGAGTGTCGGGATGCGACCGCGACCGAGAACGAGGCCCGGGGGGTCACTTTTGAATTCTTCGACACCTTGTTTCCCCTGCTAGATGAGGGTGCTGCTTGAGCCGTGTGGCTTCTTTTTTAGCGCGTATGTTTAGCGCTTTGCTTTCTTTTCCTTTTCTAGGATTTTATTTATTTTTCACGCACTTTTTATTCAGCACGTGTTTATTGGATTCAGAGCCGTGGCTCTTTTTATTTATGAGATATTTTGGTTGCCTTCATGTTGAACGCTTATCTCAATTTTCAAGCAATTTTACTCGTATATGCCTTCTTTGCGGGCTAACGTGGCCCGAAGGGCTTGTGTCCCTACCAATAGTTTTGGCAGGTTTTGCGTCCCTAGCTGGGATTTGTCCTCCGCTCACTTTATCGTCACGACTCGTCGTCGTTCAATATTCGAGGTGAAGGGGCGTTTGTGCCCAGTTAGGTGGTTGTGGCCCAGTGACTTCGCTTCGTGCCTTCCGGCGATCAAAGAGGTCGTACCGGGTAGCTCCCGGGGGCTCCGCGTCCGTGCCATTGGCGACTGGACGTGTATGTTGCACCGGGTTGGGCCGGCGTCTTTTGAGTTCGCGCCCTAGAGCAAGCGAACGTAAATCGCGCCGGTGTTAGGTTGGCGTCTTCGCAGCTCGTGCTATTGAGCGACAGAGCATTTATGGTGCACTGGCTGAGCCTGACGTCTTATTTGGCGTCCGCACCCTGGAGCGTCTGAACGTGGATTGCGCCGGGTTAGGCTGGCGTCTTTGGGGCTCGTGCTGTTGAGCGACCGAGCGCGGTTTGCATCGGGTTAGGCCGACGTTTTTTTGGGTTCGTGCCCTGGAGCAAGCGAGCGCGCTTCACGTCGGGTTAGGCCGACGTCTTTTGGGTTCATGTCCTGGAGCAAGCGAACGCGTTTTGCGTCGGGTTATGCCAACGTCTTTTTGGGTTCGTGCCATGGAGCAAGCAAACGCGTTTTGCGTCGGATTATGCCAACGTCTTTTTTGGGTTCGCTCACCCTGGGGCAAGCGAACGCGGGTTACGCCGGGTTATGCCGGCGTCTTGTGGGCTCGCGTGCCCTAGAGCAAGCGAACGTGGGTGCGTCGGGTTAGGCTGACGTCTTTTGGGTTCATGTCCTGGAGCAAGCGAACGCGTTTTGCGTCGGGTTATGCCAACGTCTTTTTGGGTTCGTGCCATGGAGCAAGCAAACGCGTTTTGCGTCGGATTATGCCAACGTCTTTTTTGGGTTCGCTCACCCTGGGGCAAGCGAACGCGGGTTGCGCTGGGTTATGCCGGCGTCTTGTGGGCTCGCGTGCCCTAGAGCAAGCGAACGCGGGTGCGTCGGGTTAGGCCGACGTCTTTTGGGCCCGCTTGCCATGGAGCAAGCGAACACGAGTGCGTCGGATTATTCCAACGTCTTTTTTGGGTTCGCTCACCCTAGGGCAAGCGAACGCGGGTTGCGCCGGGTTATGCCGGCGTCTTGTGGGCTCACTTGCCCTGGAGCAAGCGAACGCGGGTGTGTCGGGTTAAGCCGACGTCTTTTGGGCCCGCCAGCCTTGGAGCAAGCGAACGCGGGTGCGTCGGGTTAGGCCGACGTCTTTTTTGGGTTCGCTCACCCTGGGGCAAGCGAACGCGGGTTGCGCCGGGTTATGCCGGCATCTTGTGGGCTCGCTTGCCCTGGAGCAAGCGAACGCGGGTGCGTCGGGTTAGGCCGACGTCTTTTGGGCCCGCTTGCCCTGGAGCAAGCGAACGCGGGTGCGTCGGGTTAGGCCGGCGTCTTTGGTGTTCGTGCCCTGAGGCTAGTGAACATTTGTTTGGCTCAAATTTGGCCTTTTTAGGGTTTGAGGCAGCGCCTTTACGCGTCTTACATGCGTCCCGGGAGACGTCTTTCACCTACGCCTTTACGCGTCTTATGGCACGCCAGGAAGGCCGACGTTTTACCCGAACCCGTATGCATGTAGGGCCGTCGGGGTTCGAGCTTCCTAAGTTTGTATCCCCGTGGGGGACTTAGGCCTGGGTAACAGTGTTCGTGCTGTTGAGCGACCGAACTTTGTGTTGCGCCGGGCTGGTCCGGCGTCTTTGAGCTCGTGCTATTGAGCCACCGAGCATATCTGTTGCGCCGGGCTGGTCCGGCATCTTTGAGCTCGTGCTATTGAGCGACCGAGCATATGTGTTGCGCCGGGCTGGTCCGGCGTCTTTGAGCTCGTGCTGTTGAGCGACCGAGCATATGTGTTGCGCCGGGGTAGGCCGACCTCTTTTCTTGGACCCGTATGCTCGATGAGCCGTCGGGGTTCGAGCTTCTTAAGCCTCTGTATCCCATGAGTGGGGGGCTTAAGGTTTTTTTTTTGGGCCGTGAATTCTTGAGCGTATGTCGCAGGATCCATTAGCCCCCCAAGTTTTTAGTTTACAGGTCGTGCCGTGATTACTAAAAACTTTTTAATAAAGTGGGCAAAGAAAAGACCACAAACTTTATTTTTTTATTAATTTTTGCTAACAGGGAACATCCTTGAACAGTGGCACGTAGGCCTTATTGAATAAGGGAAATCAGAGCAATAAATGGGGGGACTTGGTCACTGGTGGTACTACCTCAAGTGCTCGGCGTTCCACGGGTGCCGGATTGGAGTTCCGTCCGTGTGTTCGATGTAGTAGGTTCCGTCGTGTATGACTTGTCGAACTCTATATAGTCCTTCCCAATTTGGGCCCAGGACCCCGGCGCCTTGCACTTGGGTGTTCTGGAACACGCGTCTGAGTAAAAGGTGGCCGACGGCGAAGATCCGCCTTTTGACTTTGGCGTTGTAGTATCTCTCAACCTTTCGCTTTTGTGCAGCGAGTCTGGTGAGGACCTCGGATCTTTTCTCGTCGATTAGATCCATCTCGAGGCGCATGGCTTCATCATTTTCTTTCTCGTCGAAAGCGTCGACCTGGTAGGTGGGGACTTCCGTCTCCACGGGGACTACTGCTTCAATCCCAAAAGCTAGGGAAAAGGGGGTTTCTTCGGTGGCGTTCCGAACGGTCGTTCGATAGGCCCATAGGATAAAAGGCAGTTCCTCAGCCCAGGCGCCTTTTTTCGCTTCGAGCTTTTTCTTGAGGTTGCTTTTAATCGTCTTGTTGACAGCTTCCACTTGGCCATTAGCCTGTGGATGTCTCGGGGATGAGAATGTCTTGCTTATCCCTAATTGGGCGCAGATTTCTCTAAGCCTCGCGTTGTCGAACTGCACGCCGTTATCGGTCACGATCGACGCGGGGTTGCCGTGGCGGCATATTATGGACTTCCAGATGAAGTTTGTAGTGTTGGCCTCGGTGATCTTGGCCAGAGGCTCGGCTTCGACCTACTTAGTGAAGTAGTCAATAGCGACAATGGCGTATTCGTATTGCCTCGGGGCTTTAGAAAGCTTGCCGATAATGTCCACGCCCCATTTCGCAAAGGGACGCGGGACGACGATGCTACCCAGGGGAGATGGCGGCTGTCGTGGAACGTTAGAGAAACGTTGACACTTGTCGCACTTTCTTGCCCAGTCGTAGGCGTCTCTCTTCATCGTCGGCCAGAAATAGCCTTGTCGAAGCGCTTTTAGCGCAAGGGACCTGCCAGCGGAGTGGTTCCCGCAAAGGCCCTCATGAATTTCGCGGAGGACTTTAGTCGACTCGACGCTATCGAGGCATCGGAGCAGCGGGGTTGAGTACCCGCGCTTGTATAAGGCTTCGCCCCTCGGCACGTCTTTAGATGCGAGGGCTTTCAGCCTTTCGGCTTCTTTGCGGTCTTTGGGAAGTGCCCCTCTTCGCAAGAAGTCCGTAAGCAGGGTCATCCAAGTTGGATGAGCGGCGCTCTCAATCGTTCCAATCTCGTCACGTGAGACCGATGGTCGCGAGAGAGACTCAATTGGGATAGTCCCCAATCCATCTTCGGTGATACTGGATCGGAGGCGAGCTAGGGCATCAGCCTCGGAGTTCTCTTCTCATGGGATTTGGATGATCTCGAACCAGGAGAAGGCATCTAGCTTGGCATTTGTCTTTGCCAAGTAGGCGATCATGTTAGGTTCTTTGGCAACGTAGTCGCCTTTAACCTGGTTTACGATCAACTGCGAGTCACAGTGTATCCGTAAATTCTCTACGTTGAGCTTTTGAGCGAGCTCTAGCCCTACGATGAGGGCTTCGTACTCGGCCTCATTGTTGGAGGCCTGAAATCCGTAGTGGAGGGCATAGCGTAACATTTCCCGGTCGGGATTTGTCAAAATTACGCCAGCGCCTGCTCCCTGGGCATTAGATGCTCCGTCTACGTGTAGTTCCCAGACGGGACCCGTAGGGTCGACCTTTCTCTTTCGAGCCGACAAGTCATCGGTCGAGTCGTCTTCTGCTCTTCCCATGTCGGGAGTGTAGGAGAATTCTACCACAAAATCGGCTAAGGCTTGAGCCTTTATTGCCGGCCTCGGATGAAACTCGATCCCGTACTCGCTCAATTCTTGGGACCAGATCGCCATGTGAGTCGATGTTCCCTTTTGAAGAGCTTTACCGATGGGGTGCCCTGTTCGGAAAACAATTGGGTGAGCCTTGAAGTAGGGGCGTAGCTTTTTGGCAGCTACGAGAAGAGCGAGAGAGAGTTTCTCTATCTCCGTGTAACGCGTTTCGGCGTCAAGTAGGGCTTTGCTTACGTAGAAGATAGGCCATTGAGCCTTATCTTCTTCACGGATCAGCACAGCGCTCACAGGGCGTTCGAAGACGGCGAGGTAGATGTAGAGCGTCTCGCCTTCTTTTGGCTTGGAGAGGAACAGAGGTGTCCCGAAGTAGGCCTTCATTTCTTGAAAGGCTTTTTCGCACTCGTCTGTCCATTCAAAGCCGTCCGTCTTCTTAATTGCTTTGAAGAACGGTTGACACTTGTCGGTTGCTTTGGCCACAAAACGTGAGAGGGCGGCAACCCGACCAGTCAGACTTTGGACTTCCTTGACACGTCGCGGAGACTTCATGTCAAGGAGCGCCTTGATTTTCTCGGGGTTCGCTTCGATACCTCGACGGCTAACTATGTAGCCTAGGAACTTGCCGGATTCGACCCCGAACACACACTTGTTGGGGTTGAGCTTCATTTTGTACCGGCGGAGGATTAAGAACATCTCCCTCGGGTTGTCTACGTGATTGGTAGCCAATAGGCTTTTAACGAGCATGTCGTCCACGTATAGTTCCATGGTCTTGCCGATTAGGTCGGCGAAGATCCGGTTTACCAATCGTTGGTAAGTGGCTCCTGCATTCTTAAGGCCGAAAGGCATGACCTTGTAGCAGTAGAGGCCGCGATCAGTGAAACTTAGCAGTTCATGTCCTGCCGTGGCGTCGACCAGTTGTTCGATGCGTGGGAGTGGAAAGCAATCTTTTGGGCAGGCTTTGTTAAGATCTTTGTAATCTATACAAATGCGCCACTTCCCATTAGGCTTTTTTACCATGACCACATTGGCCACCCACTTGGGGTACTTGGCTTCTCGGATGAAACCGGCGGAGAGAAGCTTTTCGACTTCCTCGTTTATCGCTAGGTATCGTTCGGGGTTGAACGCACGCCTAGCCTGTACCTTTTCAGCGATAGTTTTATCGTCATTCAATCGATGCACAATCACATCGGGGTCTATACCAGGCATGTCTGCATGTGTCCACGCAAAGACATCCTTAAACTCCCGAAGGAAGGACGCGAGTTGAGTATTGATGGCGAGAGGGAGTTGTGCTCCGATCTTCACCACCTGGTCAGGTTTAGCTTCGTTGAGAATGATCGAAGTGAGATCATCGGGGGTGTCAACTTTCAACCTCTCGATATCGTCGCGGGGGTCTAATTCCCCGAGCTGCCGTGCGTCTTTTTGATCACACGGGTAGTCGTTTTCTAGCTGGTAGATCGTGTTAACCCTTTTTCAGCGGGCTTGCCGTCCACGCCTTGGACATAGCATATCCTCGCTTGGGTTTGATCACCAGCCATGATGCCGATCCCCTCCTCGGTGGGGAATTTCACCAGTAGGTGATATGTCGATGTGATGGCCCTTAGTCTGTTCAACGTGGGTCGCCCAATGATAACATTGTAGGATAACTCCTGGTCAACCACAAGAAAGGGGACCGTGTGAACGACTTCGATACCTCCGGTAGTCCCGAAGGTGATTGGTAAATCAATGATTCCTTCAGTCATGACCTTTTCTCCCTTGAACCCAAACAGAGGTGTCTGAGTCGGAACAAGGCGGAGCCCCCCGAGCTTCATGCGCTCTAGGGTGGTCTTAAAGATTATATCGGCTGCGTTGCCGTTATCAATAAGAACTCTTTTTACCAAGTTGTTGGCCACCTGGGCCTTAAGGACTATAGCGTTATTGTGCGGGTGCACAACTCGCTTGGCCTCTTCATTGGTGAATTGTATTGTCTCATGAGGTACGGATGGAGGTTCCTCATAGGTGAGGTTAACCTGCCCGGCAAGGCCTTCTTGAGAGGCAGCTCTGAGGAGCTTTTTCCTTCGCCGGCCCGAGTCCCCGTCTTGCAAGCCACCTAGGATGGTGGTGACGACATGGAGTTGCGCATCGGCCGTAGCCGCGACCACTGTGCGGTCGGTGTTAGCGTTGGCCCCTCCACCTTTCTCATGTTGTGGCCTGTTGTTGGCGGGGGCTGCCGCTCCTACCATGCGAAGGACAAACTCTTTGAGCTCTCCCTTCTGGATTAATGTCTCAATTTGCTTCCTAAGATGGAATCATTGAGCGTTCGTGTGACCGTAATCCCGGTGGAACTCACAATAACGGGACCGATCGCGAGATGCGGGGCCGCCCTTCATTGGAGCCGGAGCAGTGAACTTGTCACGCGCCACAGCGTAGATTTGCTCTACCGGGACGTTCAAGGGAGTGTAATTCGAGTAGTCTCTAAAATTGCTCGCAAGACGCGGCTTCTGAGACATAGGGGGTCGGCTATCGGTAGCTTGACCGCCCTTGTTTATCCTTTTGCGGGGGTTACTCGGCTCGTTGCCGGACTCATCCCGATGGCGGGAGCTTAGGTTGCTGCTCTTGCGGCCGTCGAGGTAATCTTCTACCCCCATAAAGGTTTTGGCTCGGTTCATTAACTCGGCCATCGTAGAAGGGACTCTGCCGACGACAGACTTTAAGAAGTCTCCGGTGCGCAAGCCCTCGATGATGGTTGCAATTGCGTCACTGTCGTCAAAGCGGTCAACCTTATTTGATTCTGCAGTGAATCGGGTGAGATACTGTCTCAAGGACTCGTTATTCTCTTGCCTGATCGACCATAAGTACATCTTGGTCTTCTTTTGGACCATGGATGTAGCAAATCGTGCTAGGAACAGGTCCTTCAGGTCTTTGAATGATTGGACGCTCCCTGGTCTTAAATTCTTAAACCACTCAAAACCGGGTCCGGTGAGGGTAAGACTAAAAGCTTGGCATAGAGCCCCAGGTGAAACGCCTTGCATCGTCATCCAAGTTTCGTAATGTTGGATGTGATACATGGGATCAGCTTTCCCATTGTAGAGAGGGAGATTCGGGAGTTTGAAGTTTCCCGTGTACACCTCAGCAAGGATTTGGGCGGTGAAGGGAGAGGAATGTTCTTCTACGACCCCGTATGTATCACCGGCCAAGCCACCTTCACGCAAGTCACGCACTTTGTTACGAAGATTGTGAATCATGGTGACGACATCGAGGCCAGTGTTAGGGGTCATTCCTTGTTCAGAAGGAGTCATCTGTCGCCTTTCGTTCGACCCTTGAGCCGTGCGAGGGTCCCCATTGACTGGGGCCACAGGGTTGTGACCCTTGCGAGCACTTAGCCTCTCCCGGAGGTCTTCGCCACAGTCGTTCCATTGGGCGGTAAGTCGATCTCTAAGATCCGGCCCGGTGGTATGGGGGTGTGAGCTTCGAGCCACACGCCTTACTTGCCGAGTTGTCGGACCTTCCCTGATGTTGCCTCTTTGACCGAGTCGGTCATGGGCTGAACGTCCGGAGGTCTCTTCCTGAGAGGAGATCGGTATTGCCTTTGTTTTCGACGGACCGACTTCGATCTCAACAGGGAGTTCCCCGTCTTTGGTGAGAGAAGTCTCGATGTCTGCTGAAATTTCCAAGCCTTCATAGTCGGGGTCATAGTCATGTCCCTCGCCCATGAGGTCCTCGGATTCCCCGTGGGGGGTGCCTTGCGCCGGTGCCTTGCCCACCAGTTGGCGGTGGTACCTTGCGTTGCCTATCTTTAGGTGGCGGATTTTCTCCTCCATCTCAAGGATGCGGTCGTCCCGACTGTCGTGAAGTGGAGGGGGCGAGGGAGTATGACTCTCGTCGTTGAGAGACTCCTCGTCGCCATGTGCTCGGGAGCGTAGGAAGTATTTCTTCACCCCGGTTGCGTTTTCGGGGTTGTTCACGCCCTCAGAACGAACGGGTGGTTGACCACTCATGTCTTACTCAAGTCGAGAAGAAAAGGGTCGAGCTGTAGAAGGGATTTCGGGCTGTGTAAGTCGGGAAGTCCCCTCCTTCTAGCGCCAAAATGTTGTCGCATGAAAAAGAACAACAATTAGATACCTCGGGCGGTTCGATCCAAGGCCGGACCAAGTGACCGCGCCCGGGCCAAAAATGGGAGCTCGTAGACCGAGCTGCACCTTCCAGACCCTGAGGTGTGTTTTGGGGGGTGTGACCGTGCCAAAGGTTTGCTGCCTACGTACCCTTTTGTCGGGATCAGGTCAGAACGTAGTTCAATTTGTTTGTTGGGGGCTATCTTGGGCTCGGAGGCTTGAGAATCCAAGGCTTTAGAGTAGGACCCGACTCGTAGCTTCTAGTGAAGACTTTAGAGGGGTCGCTTGCCTCGTAGCTCGGAGTTCTAGCTCAATGGCCAAGAAGCTGGAGAGCAGTGTGTACTGCAGGGGCTCGGGTCGCAGAAAAGGAGCGCGCTCCCTCTCGTGGAGGGAGGTCCTTGTATTTCTAAGCCGAGGGAGGAGGAGCGCGCGCTCTTGGAAATATCACAAGAGTGCGGGGGAGGAGAGAATTCTCGAGTGAGAAGTGTGGTGAGAGAATTGGGATTTGTTCGAATGAACCAGGATGCTTTTTCCTTCCCCATGGGGGGGGGGGTATTTATAGTTGTGGAGAGAGGCCTTGGGCCGGCCCCTTGAGGCCCACCGGGTGGCCGGGACCGGGGCGCGCGAGGCATCACGCCCAGGAGGGCGCAGGGCACGCGGGGCGTGTCGTCTGGATGGGCGCGGGGCGCACCTGGCGCGGGGCGCGCCTGGCGCGGGACTTGGCCGGGCGCGGCGTGCCCGGCCGAGGCGTTGGGATCGCTCGGCCGATGCAGCAGGGATGCTCGGCCGGGGCAGCAGGGGCACCCGACCGAGGCGGCAGGGACACCCGGCCGAGGCAGCAGGGGCGCTCGGCCGGTGCAGCCGAGTACCCGGGCGAGGCAGCAGGGGCGCTCGGCCGGAGCAGCAGGAGCACCCGGCCGAGGCAGCAGAGGCGCTCGGCCGGGGCAGCAGGGGCGCCCGGCCGAGGCAGCAGAGGCGCTCGGTCGGGGCGCTGGGGCGTGCGCGGGCCGAGACGCCCGGGGTGCGGGAGCGCGCGCGGGCCGGGACGGCCAGGGCGCAGGGCGCGCGCGGGCCAGGCGCTAGGGGGCGCTAAGGCCCACTGGGCCGGGGGCACGGGTGCGCGTGGCCCCTAGGCCGTGGGTGCGTCAGGGCCCTCGGGCCTGGCGGGCCGGGGCCCGTTGGGTTTCCGGCCGGCGAAGCCCGGCCGGTCTTGAATCGTTTTTGAATTTCCAGCGTCCCGAAAATGACCGGTAACACAAACTTCCTAAGGCTTCTGAACGTTCAAGCTTCACAAAGGTTAGTAAGCAAATAATGCTCTTTAATAGTTTTAATTTAACATGTACTTGCTCTTTCTCTAGGTTAGTAAAAACGTTTTCGAAAGTTTACTAATTTTGTGACAAGTTAGAATTGTTTTCTTAGATTTTTTTAATTTATTGCTCGTTCCTTTAAATAAAAAATCATGTTGATTTTCTATAACCTTGAGATGTTATTAAAACACATTAGAATCAGTTGTTGGAATTGATATAGGGTTTAAGAAAAAGTTTAAGCTTCGGGTAAGCGGCGGAATTGTAAAAAATTTCTTTTAACAAGTAAAACGATTTTACTAACGTAGACAAAGAGCAAGTACACGTAAATAAAAATTATTATGAGCATTATAAATTTACTAACCTTTTTAGAAGCTTGAACGTTGAGAAGCCTTCGGAAGGTTGAAAAACGTTCGTCTCCCTCGCAGCTGGTCTCTCTTCTTTCCTCGACAACACAAGCAACCACGATGGTTTCTATCACAAGAATCACTAGACATAAAAGGAATTAGTGAGTGGGCACTTTTAAACACTACGACTCAAGAACAAGTCTCAAAGTCGAAGAGCTAAAACGCTAGGTCAAATGCGGACCTAGGTGCCAAAACAAAAACCGAAAATAACTAGAGAGAGAGACAGAGGATCGGCCACAAGGTCTAGGGAGAGAAGCTCTCAATCTCAAACTTATGTGAAATGAGAAAAATGAAAAGAATAAGGGCTCTATTTATAGGAGAGGTTTTACCTTCAATAAGGTAGTTTCCACTTCTATAGAATATCACATATTCATGAGCAAAAATCCCTTATTTCCCATTCTCTATTTGGACGTGTGGCATGTCTTCTAGAAACAAGATTGTTTCCGATTTTGCTTGCCTTGACCTTGCCTTGGCCGCCCATCACAATTTCCTTCTAGAGGAAATTTTTTTCCTCTTTATATTTTAACAAGTGTTGTCGCTCGTTTTCGGACAACTATTTAGGAGCCCCAAACAGTTCGACCCAAGGCTAGACCAAGTGGTCGCGTTCGGGCTCGAGCGTGTCGGACTCGGTATCCCGAGTCTTCCCTTAGCTGTGGGTGGTATTTGCCTCGTCCGTCGTTGGTCCTGCAAGAGAAGGAAACGATGAACTACAAAGGGGAAACAGAGGGGGTGCTTCTATTTACTTCTCCGACGCTCAACATTAGTAGGGTTGAGGTAGATTATAGAGGGGTTAGGTGTTTAGAGGCCGAGACTTGAGAGAAACAAGCGAGGTACGAGTTCGACAGCGTTTCAGTACTCAAATTCGAATTACCTGGACCAGGGGAAGGATCCCGGTATTTATAGGCGACCTAGAGGCGTTTTGGGTATCCCCTTGGCCGAAAGCCGGCTCTGATCCGGCCATGGAGGCGAAGGCCGACTCTGAGTCGGCCATGGGGGCGAGTGCCGGCTCTGAGTCGGCCATGGAGGCGAGGGTCGGCTCTGAGTCGGCCATGGGCGCGAGGGCCGGCTATGAGTTGGCCATGGGGGCGAGGGCAGGCTCTGAGTCGGCCATGGAGGCTACGGCCGGCTCTGAGTCAGCCATGAAGGCGAGGGCCGGCTCTGAGTCGGTCATGGAGGCGAGGGTCGGCTCTGAGTCGGCCATGGAGGCGAAGGCCGGCTCTGAGTCGGCCATGGGGCAAGGGCCGGCTCTGAGTCAGCCATGGGGCGATGGCCGGCTCTGAGTCGGCCAGTGGGCGAGGGCCGGCTCTGAGTCGGCCATGGGGCCAGGGCCGGCTCTGAGTCGGCCGTAGGCCGAGCACCGTCTCTGAGTCGGCCGTTGACGGCCGGGCGCCGGCTCTGAGTCGGCCGTTGACGGCCGGGCGTCGGCCCTGAGTCGGCCGTCAACCGAGCGCCGGCTCTGAGTCGGACGTTGACGGCCGGGCGCCGGCTCTGAGTCGGCCGTCAGAGCCGAGCACCGGCTCTGAGTCGGCCGTTGACGTCCGGGCGCCGGCTCTGAGTCGGCCGTTGACGGCCGGGCGCCGGCTCTGAGTCGGCCGTCGGCCGGGCGCCGGCCCTGAGTCGGCCATTGACGGTCGGGCGTTGCCTCTGAGTCGGTCATTGACGACCGGGCGCCGGCTCTGAGTCGGCCGTTGACGGCCGAGCGCTGGCTCTGGGCCGGCCATCGGCCGGGCGTCAGCCCTGGGACGGCTGTCGGCCGAGCGCCGGCCATTGCCCGGCTGAATTTCTGGACCGGCCAATGGCCGGGAGGCTACCGGCCGGGAGACGGCCGGTCGGGCCTTGGCCGGCGGGGGGTCGACCGGTCGGGCCTGGGCCGGCCGGGAGCCCGCCGGACGGGACTTGGCCGGCCGGGAGTTGTTGTGCGGTCCTTGGCCGGCCGGGAGAAGGTCACTGGCCGGCCGGGAGAAGGTCACTGGCTGGCCTGTCGAGAGTCGTGGCAATGGTTTCGCCTATGTTGGTCCTGATTGGCCAGCAATTCCTCGCCTCCTCGCGGTTTCTCGAATCGTGGTGCGTTTTGACTCTTTTGCCCATGTCGGTCGTTGACGGGCCGACAACATTAGCCCCCCGAGTTTCTGGTTGAGCGTAGGTCGAGTGGAAACTCAAGAATCACGTCGTCAGGTGGACTTCAGACGAGGGACGGCTTTGTGCGTTGCGAGGGACGGCCTTTGCGCGTCGCGAGGGACGCTTTTGCGTGTCGTGAGGGATGGCTTTTGTGCGTCGCGAGGGACGGCTTTTGTGCACCGCGAGGGACGAGTTTTGTTGTCTTTCTCTTTACGTGTCTTATGTTCACGTGTCTTATGTTCTCGATATACTATCGTAATCGATTCACTCGGTTTTGTTGAGGCACGTCTCGGAGGTGGGTGGCTTATTTTCTCGATTTACCAACGAAGGTGTAATCGATTCGCACGGCTTGTCGGTGCGTGGCTTAATTTCTGGACCTACCCATGAAGGCGTGATTGATTTGCGCGGCTTCGTTGTGCGCGGCTTATTTTCTCGACCTACCAATGAAGGCGTGGTCGATTTGCACGGCTTTATTATGCGTGGCTTATTTTCTCGACCTACCAATGAAGGCACGATCGATTTGCACCGCTTTATTATGCGCGGCTTATTTTCTCGACCTACCAATGAAGGCGTGATCGATTTGCACGGCTTTATTGTGCGCGGCTTATTTTCTCGACCTACCAATGAAGGCGTGATCGATTTGCACGGCTTTATTATGCGTGGCTTATTTTCTCGACCTACCAATGAAGGCGCGGTCGATTTGCACGGCTTTATTGTTCGCGGCTTATTTTCTCGACCTACCAATGAAGGCATGATCGATTTGCACGGCTTTATTATGCGTGGCTTATTTTCTCGACCTACCAATCAAGGCGCGATCGATTTGCACGGCTTGGGCCTCGGGGGGCCTTGGTGTCACATAGGTGTGAACGGGTTTTCCGCGCACGCTGGCTAGACCAGTTACGTCCGGCGGGCGCAGGCCTTTGGAACCCATTTGTTACTCGCTGCCCATTGGCGCACGAGCTGGGCAGCGAGCGTGGTGCCACATTCGTGTGACCAAGTTTTCCGTGGACGCTAGTTAGACCAGGTACGTCCGGTGGGCGCAGGCCTTTGAAACACATTTGTGACTCGTTGCCCATTGGCGCACGAGCTGGGCGGCGAGCGCTACCATTCCATCTTATGAGCGTTGCACCGTTGGGCGCTCATGTCACGTGATAGGCGGGGTTAGGTGCAGACTTGATCCCCCGGCGAGTGTGGCACCTTAGCGCGCTGGTTGCATTTTCGGGTTGGGTCTCTTGGGTCGAATCTCGTGCCTTTGTGAGTGCGGCGCCACGTTGCGCGTTTCACGTTTGGGGACTCAGGTGGCCCATTCTTACTCGGTATTCGACTCGAGGAGTGAATCTTGACTTGAGGATACATGTAGAGTCGGCACGAGGAGTAGCTTGTCGACTCGTGGACTCGGTACTCGACTCGAGGAATGAACTCAACTCGAGGAGACATGTAGAGTCGGCACGAGGAGTAGCTTGTCAACTAGTGGACCCGGTACTCGACTCGAGGAGTGAACTCAACTCGAGTAGAAATGTAGAGTCGGCACGAGGAGTAGCTAGTCGACTCGTGGACTCGGTACTCGACTCGAGGAGTGGACTCAACTCAAGGAGAAATGTAGAGTCGGCACGAGGAGTAGCTTGTCGACTCGTGGACTCGGTACTCGACTCGAGGAATGAACTCAACTCGAGGAGACATGTAGAGTCGGAACGAGGAGTAGCTAGTCGACTCGTGGACTAGGTACTCGACTCGAGGAGTGGACTCAACTCAAGGAGACATGTAGAGTCGGCACGAGGAGTAGCCAGTCCACTCGCGGACTCGGTACTCGACTCGAGGAGTGAACTCAACTCGTGGAGAAATGTAGAGTCGGCACGAGGAGTAGCCAGTCGACTCGTGGACTCGGTACTCGACTCAAGGAGTGAACTCAACTAGAGGAGAAATGTAGAGTCGAGACGAGGAGTAGCTAGTCGACTCGTGGACTCGGTACTCGACTCGAGGAGTGGACTCAACTCGAGGAGACATGTAGAGTCGGCACGAGGAGTAGACAGTCGACTCATGGACTGGGTACTCGACTCGAGGAATGAACTCAACTCGAGGAGACATTTAGAGTCGGCACGAGGAGTAGCTAGTCGACTCGTGGACTCGGTACTCGACTCGAGGAGTGGACTCAACTCGAGGAGACATGTAGAGTCGGCACGAGGAGTAGCCAGACAAGTCGTGGACTCGGTACTCGACTCGAGGAATGTACTCAACTCGTGGAGAAATGTAGAGTCGGCACGAGGAGTAGCTAGTCGACTTGTGGACTCGGTACTCGACTCAAGGAGTGGACTCAACTCGAGGAGACATGTAGAGTCGGCACGAGGAGTAGCCAGTCGACTCGTGGACTCAGTACTCGACTCGAGGAGTGAACTCAACTCGAGGAGAAATGTAGATTCGGCACGAGGAGTAGCTAGTCGACTCGTGGACTCGGTACTCGACTCGAGGAGTGAACTCAACTCGAGGAGAAATATGTAGACCGTCTCTCTCTGGGACCTCCGGCCTAACCATCGGCCCCTTGAGACTTTGTTATACTTTTATTTTTTTGTTTTTGAGTTGTTTTGATTAGTTATTGCTCCCTGTTAGCCATCCGAGTTTCTTGCGTTTGTGAGACGAAGACCAAGAAACTCTCATGTTGGAGGTGTACAATAGCGTGTGTTGACATGCGTAGAATAACTCTTTATTGCAGTAAGGAGGTCGTTACAGGTTTCCATGGAACTTGGCCTTCTTTGAAAAAGAAAATTACATAATTGAAATGAAGCGATTACAAAGTCGAGTGAGTTCGGGCGTGAGTTTAAGGGTGGAAGCTGTGATAATCACGGCTTGCTAGCGAACGCGACAAATTCCTTGAGGTCCCCACTTCAAATTAGGGAATCAATTTGCTTCCTAAGCTGGTAGCATTCTGTTGTCACGTGCCCGTGGTCATGGTTATATTCGCACTGTTTGCTCTTGTCCCGTGTTGCAGGGTCCTTCCTCATAGGGGCCGGGGATCCCAGCTTCTCTCTGTGTAAGCTCAGGATCCTGTCGGGTGTCGCATTAAGAGGGACGAAGGATTGCTTCGGGGCCGGAGAAGGATGGTCATTAGGGACTTGACCATTTCTATGCCTCTTCCTTCGCGAGCCGAGACAGGTGGCCGGTGCCATGAGTGTGGCGGCGCGCTTTGTGTTGGATGCACGGTCAGCAACGTTGGGCGATTGGCTTCCCAAGTCAGCCTCTCTCGTGGTCTTGCGTCGGGCGTTGAGTTTCTCTCTCAAGTCGTATCCATGGGATTCCCTTCGGGAATCGAGGTGGTCTCTCAAGTCTCCGTTGGCCGTCCCTATCACCTTTGGCAAGGATATGTCGTTCGAGCGACGTCCTCGACGGGTGGCACGACATTCGGTGTTGTCGTCCTTCTGGGGGCCTTGGATGCGAATAGGGAGCTCGGAGCATCCCTTTCGGGATCTTGAGATCGAGCACCCTCGGGTATTGTGCGATCCTCGACGCCTCGACGTGGTCTCTCGAGGGTGTCCCCTCGAGGGCGCATGTGTGCGTTCAACCATTGATTGATGTTTTGGTGCGGTCGTTTGCGGGTGTCCCCTCGAAGGCGTGCGTGCGCGTTCACTTCCGTGAACAGCGTAGTCGAGGTTGGTCTCGTTGGTTCTCGACTTCGCCACGTAATCGAGTTCTTTCTCGTCATGGTTGATGTCGTCGACGTTGTTGGACTCAAGGAGGTCGGCGATGAGAGCGCCGGTGACGGCGGGGTGGTCTCGGAGCTGGGCGAGCCTTCGAGCCATGTCCTCTCGGACTGCGCCCTCGGGGTCATTCGCCGGGTCTCGGGGCTGGCTCTCGTTATCACGAGGTTGCCTTCCTAGACGATGCGCAGGGCTTCGGAGGCCATACCTCGAGCTAGTCGCTCGGGCGTCCACGGAGGTGACGGGGACATGACTCATCTCACGAGAGTCGTAGAAATAGCGAGAAAGAGGAAGGATTGAAAGGGAGAGCGTCGCCAAGGTCGGGAGGTCCCCTCCTTCTAGCGCCAAAATATTGTCGCTCGTTTTCGGACAACTATTTAGGAGCCCCAAACGATTCGACCCAAGGCCGGACCAAGTGGTCGCGTTCGGGCTCGAGAGTGTCGGACTCGGTGTCCTGAATCTTCCATTAGCTGTGGGTGGTATTTGCCTCGTCCGTCGTTGGTCCTGCAAGAGAAGGAAACGATGAACTACAAAAGGGAAACAGAGGGGGTGCCTCTGTTTACCTCTCCGACGCTCAACATTAGTAGGATTGAGGTAGATTATAGAGGGGTTAGGTGTTTAGAGGCCAAGACTTGAGAGAAACGAGCGAGGTACGAGTTCAACAGCGTTTCAGTACTCAAATTCGGATTACCTGGACCAGGGAAAGGACCCCGGTATTTATAGGCGACCAAGGGGCATTTTGGGCATCCCCTTGGCCGAAGGCCGGCTCTTAGTCGGCAATGGAGACGAAGGCCGGCTCTGAGTCGACCATGGGGGCGAGGGCCGGCTCTGAGTCGGCCATGGGAGCGAGGGTCGGCTCTGAGTCGCCCATGGGGGCGAGGGCCGGCTCTGATTCGGCCATGGAGGCTAGGGCCGGCTCTGAGTCGGCCACGGAGGCAAGGGCTGGCTCTGAGTCGGCCACGGAGGCGAGGGGGCGATGGCCGGCTCTGAGTCGGCCATGCGGCGAGGGCCGGCTCTGAGTCGGCCATGGGGCGAGGGCCGGCTCTGAGTCGGTCGTTGACGGTCGGGCGTCGGCTCTGAGTCGGCCGTTGACGGCCGGGCGCCGGCTCTGGTTCAGCCGTCGGCCGAGCGCCGGCTCTGAGTCGGTCGTTGACGGCTGAGCGCCGGCTCTGAGTCGGATGTCGGCCGAGCGCCGGCTCTGAGTCGACCGTTGACGGCCGGGCGCCGGCTCTGAGTCGGCCGTCGGCCAAGCGCCGGCTCTGAGTCGGCCGTTGACGGCCGGGCGCTGGCTCTGAGTCGGCCGTTGGCCGGGCGCCGGCTCTGAGCCGGCCGTCGGCCATGCGCCGGCTCTGAGTCGGCCGTTGACGGCCGGGCGCCGGCTCTGAGTTGGCCGTCAGAGCCGAGCGCCGGCTCTGAGTCGGCCGTCGGCCGAGCGCCGGCTCTGAGTCGGCCGTTGACGGCCGGGCGCCGGCTCTGAGTCAGCCGTCGGCCGGGTGCCGGCCCTGAGTCGGCCGTTGACGGCCGGGCGCCGGCTCTGAGTCGGCCGTTGATGGCCAGGCGCCGGCTCTGAGTCGGCCATTGACGGCCGAGCGCCGGCCATTGGCCGGCTGAATGTCTGGACCGGCCAATGGCTGGGAGGCTACCGGCCGGGAGTCGGTCGGTCGGGCCTTGGCCGACGGGGAGTCGACACGGTCGGGCCTGGGCCGGCCTGGAGCCCGCCGGACGGGAGTTGGCCGACCGGGAGTTGCTGTGCGGTCCTTGGCCGGCCGGGAGAAGGTCAGTGGCGGGCCGATCGAGAGTCGTGGCGATGGTTCCGCCTATGTTGGTCCGGATTGGCCAGCAATTCCTCGCCTCCTCGCGGTTTCTCGAATTGTGGTGTGTTTTGACTCTTTTGCCCATATCGGTCGTTGACAGGCCGACAACAGCAAGTATCTTCATACATTAATGCACAAAATAAATTCTCTTTGACACTATGGCATGAACGAGGCGGTTTCTAGATTTTTCTTCATTTGTTCACGACAACATAAGAAAAGCCCAATTATAATTTTCAAGTAAAATTCCATGAAATGAAATTAATCCTTATGGTCAAAATAACTTATTATGGCCGTGGGGTTTTAAGTTTCATTTGTCATCATATGACAATGTCATAAAATTTATTGACATTCATTTCGTCCTCTGTCTAAAAAGACAAAAATAACCTTTAGACAATTTTCGCAAAACTTATCTCGTTCTTGTTTTGACTTAGCTTCTAGTTTAACTATTCCTACTCGATATGATTTGCGACAGTGACCTCATGGATCCAAATGAACAAAGCTTGACCTAATTACTTAGACTCAAAAGTTCACAAACCTTTTCCAAGTTTAGCTTAATGTCAACTGATTCCGCAAAAGAGTTGATTCTGAAAATCTCTCGCTTCAAATGAATTTTTTTTCTACTCAAGAATTTAACCTAATTGTAATGAGTGGATCCACTGAATATTATCTATGTTTACCCTTAATGAATATCATCAGCTATTTGGGATTTACAAAATTACCATTTTACCCTTCTAGCTGTAATTTCCTCAACTCCTTTGTCGCTTGTGAATAAGTTAGAAACAATGTATTGACGAGGAGCTAACAAGTCACATTGTTTCATCCAAAAAAGTCAAGACTCAATTTGGACACTGGTCAGTTCATTTATTCACATTCCAAGGAGCAAAGCATGAAATGATATACATTGCATTTCAGCAATCTTGTACATGAATTTCATACCTATGAGAACTTCACAAAGTTACTCATGAAATTCTCACAACTTAGTACTTCAGTAATAGGCCCTGTTCAGAATCACATAGTGAGTCCGAACTCTGACTTTCTCAAATGAGAATACGTAAGCTGTCAAATGGCATATCTCATTTCAGGATTAAGCTAAGCACTATGCAATTCATATGTAGTGACTTCGAGACATAAGAGGTTAAATGGTTTGTTCTTATTTTGTCTCTAGAAGTGCACTGGTGAATTCAGTACCTTCGGAAGATACCTACAAGAACTATAGAGTCTTCAACACTCAATGCCCCATAACCAGACATCATAGATTCTCCTAACAATCGTACTGAGGTCAATAGTCCTTTGACCCTTAGATTGCGAATATATCGTTTTAAACAAACTACGAAGAGTTTGTTCATGAAAATCTACATTTGTCTCTTCGTAAGTTGTTAAGTTTGTTTATGGACTAAAGAATAACGTTTTATCGTAAAGCTTCAAACAGACAATGAGGAATGAATGAACGTTTCAACTTTTTATTAATGAAAAAGAAATTACAAGCGAGAGTCTTCGTGAGACTTTATTACATCAAATGTACAAAATAAAGACTACAACTCTTCTTGTGGGCACCATTGGCTAGTTATATTGTGTTGCAAGTTTCGTTTTATGTTTGTTGTTGTTACCGGTCGCTTTCGGCAAACCTAAAATTTAAAAACAATTCAAGGCCGGCCGGGCATCGCCGGCCGGATCACCCAATAGGGCCTCGGCTCACTGGGCCCGCGCGCCAGCACGCCCGCGCCCCGGCCCGCGTGCGCGCCTTAGTGCACCGGTGCCCTCGGCCGCCTTGGCCCATGCGCGCTCCCGTGCCCCCGACCGCCCCGTCCCGTGCGCACTCCTGCGCCCCCGACCGCCCCGGCCCGAGCGCCCTCGCGCGCCCCCGGGCGTCCCGGCCCACGTGCGCTCCCGCGCCCCGGTATTTCGGCCTGGCAAAGAAAAAAGCTTCTCAGGGCTGCCTATCAAGAAGGCCTTGCCGAGCAGGTTAACCTCATCTATGAGGAACCTCCGTCCGTACCACAAGAGACGATACAATTCACTAATGAAGAGGCCAAGCGAGTTGTGCACCCGCATAATGGCGCTATAGTCCTTAAAGCCCAAGTGGCCAACAACCTGGTAAAAAGAGTTCTTATTGATAACGGCAGCGCGGCCGATATAATCTTTAAGACCACCCTAGAGCGCATGAAGCTCGGGGGGCTCCACCTCGTCCCGACCCAGACACCTCTGTTTGGGTTCACGAGAGAAAAGTTCATGACCGAAGGAATCATTGATTTACCGGTCACCGTCATAACTACCGAGGGTATCGAAGTCGTTCACATGGTCCCCTTTCTTATGGTCGACCAGGAGTCGCCCTACAATGTAATCATTGGGCAACCCACGCTGAACAGACTTAGGGCCATCACCTCTACATATCATCTACTGGTGAAATTCCCCACCGAGGAGGGAATTGGCGTCATGGTTGGTGATCAAACCCAAGCGATGATATGCCACGTCCAAGGCGTGGATGGTAAGCCCGCTGAAAAAAGGGTTAACATGATCTACCAGCTAGAAGACGATTACCTGTGTGATCAAAGAGACGCACGGAAGCTCGGGGAACTATACCCCCGCGATGAAATCGAGAGGTTGAAAGTTGACACCCTCGATGATCTCACTTCGATCGTTCTCGACGAAGCTAAGCCCGACCAGGTGGTGAAGATCGGTGCACAACTTCTTCTCGCCATCAAAACTCAACTCGCGTCCTTCCTTCGGGAGTTTAAGGATGTCTTTGCGCGGACACATGCAGACATGCCTGGTATAGACCCCGATGTGATTGTGCACCGATTGAATTGTTCTCGGTCGTTTTCGGAATATCCGAGACACCGAGGAGGCACGTCGCTCAAAGGGCCGATGGTCAAGCCGGAGGTCCTGAAAAGCGGCGAGCCCCCAAATCCTCGTCCAAACTCTTGACTCCTTGAGTCGAGCTTAGCCCCTCGAGTTGAGACTTGAGTCGGTTCCTCGAGTCGAGCCTCGCTCTTCGAGTTGAACCTTGAGTCGGTCTCTTCGGGTCGAGCTTCGCTACTTGAGTTGAGCCTCGAGTCGGTCTCCTCGAGTCGAGCCTCGAGTCGGTCTCCTCGAGTCGAGCTTGGCTCCTTGAGTCGAGCATCGATTCGAGTCCTATCCGTCTAACAAACATTCACACCATAAACCGAAATACCAAGCCCACAATAGCTTAACGGGCCCGAAAGCAAGACGATCGCGAAAAGCCCGCAGAGACGAAGCCCGGCGAGCGCCGCGCCGGCAGGACCGCGCGCCGCGCGTTGAGCGGCGCTACCCGTGGGTCGCGCGCTGAGCGGCGCAGACCGCACGCCGCGCGTTGTGCGGCGCCGCCTCTTGTGCGCCTCCTCTTGAAGAGGAGCGCGTTCCTAGTCCCACATGGACGCCAAAGGACCTCCTTGGGATCCTCATACACCTATATAAACCCCCTCCCAGTGAGGGGAAAGGCATCCCTTCATCTCCTATCGACACGCTCGATTTCTTACTCTTCTCTGCTTCTCTTGATGCCACTTTTGGCCTGAAGCAGTCTCTCTACTCTCTCTCTCGTTCTCAGAGGTTCCGAAACACTCACGGGAACTTCCCGGACGTCGCTCCCTCTGACCGAACATTCTCCGGAGCTCAAGCACGCCCCTAGGGTTCTCGACTAGAGTACCCCTCGTGCGTCTAACACGCTAGACGCGTACGCGATCTCCGAGGTTCCGAGACGCCGCCGAGGACTCCTCGCGCCTCGTCTCCTTCGTCGAGTACGCCTCTCCACCAAGGTTCCACGCCTCATACTGCGTCCTACACGCCTGAACTACATTTTGACCTGATCCCATGCATGGGTACGTAGGTAGCCGACACCCAAGGCACGGTCACTCCTCCTCCTCACCCCCTACCTCTCCCGAGAGGCGGGTTGATCGGAGAAAACCTAGCTCGAGACTATCGAGTTCACACCCTTGGCCCGGGTGCAATCACTTGGTCCGACCTTGGATCGAACCGCCCGAGGTTTTCAATAGTTGTTCATATTCGTGCGACAACATTTTGGCGCTAGAAGGAGGGGACTTCCCGACCTGTTCAGCCCGAAATCCCTTCTGTTCATCTTTTTCTTTTCATCTACAAACTCAACTTTCTCAAACTTGAGAAAAGATGAGTAGCCAACCACCCGTACGTTCTGAGGGCGTCAACAACCCCGAAAACGTCACTGGGACCAAAAAGTACTTCTTGCGCTCCCGAGCGCATGGTGACGAAGAGTCGCTCCATGAAGAGAGCTCGACCCGCTCACCATCTCCATCTCCTGATAGCAGGGACAACTGCATCATGGAGTTGGAGGAGAGTATTCGCCAACTATAGGCGAGGAACGCAAGGTACCACAGCCGGCTGGCTGCGAAGCAACCTGTGCGTGACACGATAATCCCCAACGGGGATCCTGAGAACCTCCAGGAGGAAAGCCGCGACCGCAACCCTGATTACGAGGGTACCGGTGAGTCGGAGGATATCGAGACTTCTCTCACAAAGGACTGGGAACTCCCCGCTGTGTTTGAAGCCGGTCCATCGAATCCATTACCCCGGACAGGCGACGCGCCGGCAGCTTCTCAAGAGGGGAATTCCCGACGCTCAGCCCTCGACCGACAAGGTCCAAGGGAGAATGTTGCGGAAAGTCAGGGCACGCGGAGAGCGCGCCGTCGCAAACGAAGCCTGCGCCTTGTTACGACCAGCCCTGACCTTAGGGACCGCCTCACTGCTCAGGGCATTGGGCGTGGCAATGATCTGCGAGAGCGGCTAAGCTCTAGACCCAACATCCCACTCGCAGCCCCAACTAAAGGGAACCGCCGCACGGGTCAGGGGTCTAACGAAAGGCGACATGTGATCCTCCCGAACAGGGGGTTACTCCGACAACGGGTCTCGATGTGGTCACGATGATCCATAACCTTCGGAATAAGGTACGAGATCTCCGTGAATACGGAGTAGGTGGAAGCACCTATGGGGTCGTTGAGGAGAACTCCTCGCCTTTCATGGCTCAGATATTGGCTGAGGTTTGCACGGGAAATTTCAAACTCCCGAACCTCACCCCCTATGATGGAAAAGCAGATCCTGCTTACCACATCCAACACCATGAAACCTGGATGACGATGCAGGGTGTTTCACCTGGTGCCATGTGCCAAGCTTTTAGTTTGACCCTCGCCGGACCCGGTTTTGAGTGGTTTAAGAACTTAAGGCCAGGAAGCATCCACTCGTTCAAAGACCTGAAGGACATGTTCCTGGCACGGTTTGCTACGTCTATGGTCCAAAAGAAGACCAAGATGTACCTGTGGTCGATCAGGAAAGAGAATGGCGAGTCTCTTAGGCGATACCTCGCCCGATTCACTGAAGAGTCGAACAAGGTCGACCGCTTTGACGACGGTGACGCAATTGCCGCTATCATAGAAGGCTTGCGCACAAGTGACTTCCTCAAGTCCGTCGTTGGCCGTGTCCCTTCTACCATGGCCGAGTTAATGACTCGAGCCAAGACCGTCATAGGAGTCGAAGACTACCTCGACGGCCGCAAGAGCAACAATCAAAGCTCTCGTCGTCGAGAAGAACCTAGCCACGAGCAAAATGAACCGCGTAAAAGGCGAAACAAGGGAAATTAGGTTTCAAATAACCAACCCCCTGTACCCCAGAAACCGCGACTTGCGGAAAACTTCAAAGGGTACTCGTCGTTCACACCATTGAACACGGCGCCGGAACGGATCCTGGCTCTGGCACGTGACAAGTTCACGCCCCCGGCTCCAATGAAAAAGGATTCCGCAACTCGCGATCGATCCAGATATTGTGAGTTCCATCGGCAATACGGTCATTTGACCTCGGAATGCTACAACCTTAAAAGGCAAATCGAGGCTTTGATCCAACGGGGTGAGCTGAAAGAGTTCGTTTTGTGCATGATTAGCGCTGCGGGCCCCACCACGAACAGACAACAATCTGGTCAGGGAGGAGGAACAGCCGCTTTTGCGGACCGAACCGCGGCTGCCGCCAATGCCAATCCACAGCTCCATGTGGTAACCACCATATTAGGAGGTCCACAAGATGGAGATTCAGCCCGACAACGGAAGAAATTCCTTAGGGCCGTGGCTCAGGAAGGCGCTGCCATGCACGTCAATTTTACATGCGAAGAACCCCCGTCCGTGCCCCACGAGACGATGTATTTCACCAATGAGGAGGCCAAGCGAGTTGTGCATCCACACAATGACGCAATTGTGCTCAAAGCCCAAGTGGCCAATAACTTGGTGAAAAGGGTTCTCATCGACAATGGGAGCGCTGCCGACATAATTTTCAAGTCCACCCTAGAGCGCATGAAGCTCGGGGGGCTACGCCCGACTCCGACCTAAACGCCTTTGTTTGGGTTCACGGGGAAAAGGTTATGACCGAGGGCATCATCGACCTGCCGGTCACCTTTGGGACCCCTGGAGGAATTGAGGCCGTTCACATGGTCCCATTCCTAGTGGTCGATCAGGAGTCGCCCTATAACTTAATCATCGGGCGACCCACGTTGAACCGGCTAAGGGCAATCACTTCCACGTATCACCTACTGGTGAAATTCCCCACTGAAGAGGGAATTGGTATTATGGCCGGAGACCAATCCCAAGCCAGAATATGCTACGTGCAAGGAGTTTATGGCAAATCCGCGGGTTAAAGGAGATTACACCGCCAAGGAACCTAACATGGTCGCGTACCTGGCTAAGACAAACTCCAAGCTCGATGCCTTCTCTTGGTTCGAGATTCACCAAATCCCGAGAGAACAAAATTCAGAGGCTGACGCACTTGCTCGCCTTGGATCCGGCATCGACGAAGACGGATTGGGGACCGTACCCATTGAATTTCTCCCACAGCCATCCGTCTCCCGAGACGATATCGGGACCATAGAGGCGGCATCTCAGCCAACTTGAATGGACTCGATTGTCGAGTTTCTGCGAAGAGGGGAACTCCCCGAAGACCGCAAGGAAGCCGATAAGCTGAGGGCCTTAGCATCCAAATACACGCTCCGTGAGGGCGTACTTTATAAGCGCGGTTACTCAACACAGCTGCTCCGATGCCTCGATAGCGTTGAGTCGACCAAGGTCCTCCGCGAAATTCATGAGGGCATCTGTGAGAACCACACCGCTGGAACTTCCCTCGCGCTCAAAGCGCTTAAGCAAGGCTATTTCTGGCCTACCATGAAGCGAGATGCTTGCGAATGGGCAAGGCGTTGCGACAAATGCCAGCGCTTCGCGGAAATTCTACGACAGCCTCCGACCCCATTAAGCAGCATCGCTGTCCCACGTCCCTTTGCTAAGTGGGGCGTGGACATCATTGGTAAGCTCCCTAGAGCGCCAAGGCAATACGAGTATGCCATTATCGCCATTGACTACTTCACTAAGTGGGTAGAGGCCGAGCCGCTTGCCAGAATAACTGAAGCAAAAACGACAAGCTTCATCTGGAAAAGCATCATATGCAGGCACGGTATCCCCGCCTCGATTGTGACCGACAACGGAGCACAATTCGACAACGCGCGAGTAAGAGATATCTGCGATCAACTGAAGATCAGCAAGACCTTCTCCTCGCCGCGTCACCGGCAGGCCAACGGCCAAGTCGAGGCAGTCAACAAGACTATCAAGAGCAACCTGAAAAAGAAGCTCGAAGACAAGAAAGGCGCCTGGGCCGAGGATTTTCCATTCGTCCTATGGGCGTATAGGACAACCGCGCGAAACGCCACCAGCGAAATGCCATTCTCCCTCGCGTACGGGATCGAGGTTGTGGTTCCAATCGAAACAGAGATACCCACGTTCCGAGTCGACACGTTCGACGAAGCGGACAATGACGAGGCCATGCGCCTTGAGTTGGATCTGATCGATGAAAAAAGAGCGGAAGCATTCAGGCGCCTCGTCGCACAGAAGCGCAAGGTCGAAAGATACTACAACTCCAAGATCAAAAGGCGAACTTTTGCCATCGGAAGCCTTGTACTCAGACGAGTGTTCCAGAATACGCAAGTTCAAGGCATCGGCGTCCTAGGCCCAAACTAGGAAGGACCCTATAGAGTCCGCAAAGTCATTCACGATGGGACCTACTACGTCGAGCACTCCGATTCGCCACCCGTGGAACGCAGAGCACTTGAGGCAGTACTACCAGTAGCTAGCATTCCCCGCATTTTTATCGCTTTTATTTCCCGTTTACAATAAGGCCTACGAGCCAATGTTTTAGGATTTTAAATTTCTCGCAAGTTTTTCTCAAAAGTAATAAAACTCGAGTTTTCCGTTTCAAATTTTGTTTTGTGCAAGTTTTCTGGTTATCAAAAATCAAACTTATAACCCAAAAACTTGGGGGGGCTAGCTATGGTAAGGAAACTCTCAAAAGAACACGCTCCACCAAAACAAAAACGTAAGACGTCTACATGGCGCAACCAAGACGTCCCTCGAGACGCACCTAAAACGCCTACATGGCGCACCTAAGACGCCTACATGGCGCACGTAAGATGCCTACATGGCGCAACCAAGACGTCCCTCGAGACGCACCTAAGACGCCTACATGGCGCAACCTAAGACGCCTACATGGCGCACGTAAGACGCCTACATGGCGCAACCTAAGACGCCTACATGGCGCACGTAAGACGCCTACATGGTGCAACCTAAGACGCCTACATGGCGCACGTAAGATGCCTACATGGCGCAACCTAAGATGCCTACGTGGCGCACGTAAGACGCCTACATGGCGCAACCTAAGACGTCCCTCGAGACGCACCTAAGACGCCTACATGGCGCACCTGAGACACCTACATAGCGCAACTAGGACGCCTACCTGGCGCAACCTGTGACGTCTACGTGGCACAATCCAGCGCACGTAAGGCACCTACGTAGCATGGCTGACTCGCAGTTGAAAAAAAACCTACAGAGCGCGAACCGTCCAAGTGGCTGGCGCGCCTGAAAAGGTATCTTGCTGAGGTAAAAGAATTGGCAAGACCATTGACACAAACACTTGCCTATCTAAACACGCCATAAAAGATGAATGTGCAAAAAACGTTCATAAAAATAAACAATATCTCACAAAGAAAAGGGCAACTGCCCCAAAATCCTAGAAAGCATGCGCTAAGACAAGTGCGCTAAAGGGAAAAATCCTAGTAAGCAAGCGCTAAAACAAGTGCGCTGAATGGAAAAACCTAAAAAGCATGCGCTAAACACTTGCGCGAGAAAAATAAAGAAAAGAGAAAAAAAAAATGTCACTCGGCGGGATCGTGGCCCACAGGATCGGCCCCGTCGAGTGGTGGGAACAACGAGTCGAAGAAGTGGAAGGTGACCCCCCGAGAAACATTCTCGGTAGCTGTGGCGTCCCGACACTCCACCGCCGCCGCATGTCTTGCCTCCTCAACTCCGACATCAAAGTCGTCTTGAAGGTCGGACGCAAGCTGTTCCGCCGCGGCTTTCTCCGCGGTAACCTAAGCCACCTCCTCCACCAAGGAGTCGCGCTCGCGCTCTGCACGAACACGGGCGGCCTCGCTCGATGTAAGCTGGCCCTGGAGCATGCCAACTTCTTCTGTGCGCGATTCCAACTGGCGTCGAAGGTCCCGCGCTTCGCTCCGGAAGACCTCCGTCGATCGAGTCGCCACTTCGAGAGCTTGACGTTCCGTCGTTAGCTCCTCAGCCATCTTCGCCACCGCCACCTGAGCACGGTCGCACTTGCCGCGGGTAACTCCCAGTTCCACGCGAGCTTCCTGAAGCTGCTCGCGGAGACTCGCAAACTCCGCCCTTGAGTGAGAACTTCGCTCGGCACGGGCTAGTTGAGACTTCGCTTGAGCGAGCTCTTCTTGGGCAACGCTCATCCGTCTGATGAGGTCATGAAGGATCTTTTCGCCCTGGGTCGCTCGAGCAAGCACCTGAGAAGGCAAGGAGACAATTCAGTAAAAGACAAAGCCCCAAAACAGACAAGGCAAGAGAAACTTACTCTCTGCGCGGCAAAAACGCCGTGGCGAAAGAACTCCACGTCGCTACTGGCCACCATGCTCTTTCACATCTTCATCGAGGATTGAGCGAGGCCCAGGGAACATTCCCCCCTAACCTCCACGGCCTCCACGTCGACCATCGAGTTCACACGCTTGGAGTCCGAAGACGTGTCTGGTAGAGCTGAGGAGGAGGGTCGCTTCAAAGAAGTGCGAGGGCCGTTCTCCGGTGGATGACCAATGTCGGGTTTCTCCCAACCGTTTCGCGCGGCAATCCGACAACGGACCGCTGCCAACGACTTCGGATCCCGGGAAGCCTTCGCCAATCGCGCCCGAGCCCTCGCCCTAGCCGAAGAGACTACAAAAGCGACAAAGTCAAAACCCTAAGCTAAGAACAAAAGCAAAGAGTGCGAAACGTCGACATACCTTGAAGACCGCCGCTCGTGAGAGATGATGCGGCACTGGGGGAACTCTCGGTCCGCTGAGTGTCGCCCCGGCTAGGTGGAAATGGCGGGAACCACCGGTGGAAGCCATCAGCTCAGGGGAGCGAAATCGTTCGACGGACTTCCGAGCCTCCGACATTCCCCGGATCTCCTTCACGAAGTCGAGATCATCGTCCCCCGGGTCAGCAGAAAACTCGGTCAAGGGGCCGAACCGGAGCGGCGCGTCGCCAAAAGCCTCCGCCGAGACCCACACCCATGGTCGTCGGTTATACTTCTCTGAGTCCATGATCAGCTTAGTGTTCCGGCGATCGCAGGCCATGAAGAAACTGGGTTTCCCGGGCGCAGGGAAGACCGCGATGAGATTACGAAAATCACTCACGGTCATAACCCGCTCAGTCTGGCAATGCCACTCCATGTGGCACATCGCCACGATGCAGTAGAACGCCGGACTCATCTGACACGCGTGCACCCCCAGACGGGTGAGAAGCTGTTGAACGATGGGTTGAAACGGCAGCCGTAGCCCGCAGCTGAGACTTGCAACTGAAACTGCGGCAAATCCACGATGAGGCCGGAAAGGACGGTCGCCCTGTAAGGGACGGAGAAGCGCCACGGACGATGGAATGGCGAATGCCTCCCTGAGACCGACGAATGTTCGGTAGGTGAGCGAGCTCGAAGCATCGACCCCCGAACAATCGAAGTCCTCGGGAGCAGCAAAGCCCTCCTCGGGATACACTCTGTCCTAGCGAGCGACCTCGCCGATACTAACGCCTCTGCGTCAGGGGTCTCGGGCTGAGAACCCACTGGCTCCACAGAAGGGCCCCTGCCCTCCGGCACGGCCGCGGCAGCCGTCGACGGCGCATCGGGACGCTCCGATGCGAGGCCTTCGGCCCCCGGACACGTCTCCGAATCACCTCCGGGATCTTCAGACTCGGGACCAAAGTCGTCCACACAGTCAATCTCGTCGAGGACCGACTCTAGTGGAGTCACCGCATCCACGTCCGTAATGTCTCTCGGCGCGCCTTGAGGGCCCAAGTCGGACTGTGCCACGTCGAGACAGGCTCTGTCGCAAACCCCCTCGCCAACTAAGTTGATCACGAGGCGAGGGGCAGGTCCCCCGGATGTGGGACGATCACACTCCCCACCTGTGTCACGCCCAGCTGGCACACACTCTTCTTGAGGCTGAGCAACAGGCGCGGTCACGCCCAGCTCACCTTCCTCCAGCCACTGCTCTACTCCGCTTGGATTCACTTCCACGTGCAGAGGAACTTCCCCTAATCCCGCGAAGAGATCATCCTCTGCATGTTCAGAACCCTGAAACAAGAGAGAGAAATCAATCTCGGGACTCTCAGTTGAGAAAAGGGGAGGGACACCCATAATGCAAGCGTAAAAAAGAAACAAGCGTAGAGAAAGAGAGAAAAAATAAAGTGGAAGGATAGGAGAGAGGGGGGGTCTATTTATAGACTTCTAGGGGGGTAGGAGTCGAAATCCTACTCCCACAAGGAGAAAAAACGGAGGAAAACTCAAAAAAGTCGGAGTTCCCCCGCGCAAGGCGAACCAGCCGCGCGCCAAGCCCACACGCCGCGCGGGTCGCGCTGCACAGACCGCGCGCCGCGCCGTCCAGGGCGCGCGCCGCGCCGTCCAGGGCGCGCGCCGTGCGGCCTCCTAAAAAAAAGAGAGGAAAAGGAAGATTTTTCCTCGGGTGACGGGACATTGGAAATATTTTCCTCAAACACCCAACTAGAAGGACAAAAAGTTCATCGATGGGAACCTCCCGAGCGACGAACTTGGGGGGCTAATGTTGTCGGTCGTTTTCGGAAAATCCGAGACACCGAGGAGGCACGTCGCTCAAAGGGCCGATGGTCAAGCCAGAGGTCCTGAAAAGCGGCGAGCCCCCAAATCCTCATCCAAACTCTTGACTCCTTGAGTCGAGCTTAGCCCCTCGAGTTGAGACTTGAGTCGGTTCCTCGAGTCGAGCCTCGCTCTTCGAGTTGAACCTTGAGTCGGTCTCTTCGGGCCGAGCTTCGCTCCTTGAGTTGAGCCTCGAGTCGGTCTCCTCGAGTCGAGCTTCGCTCCTCAAGTCGAGCATCGATTCGCGTCCTATCCGTCGAACAAACACTCACACCATAAACCGAAATACCAAGCCCACAATAGCTTAACGGGCCCGTAAGCGAGACGATCGCGAAAAGCACGCAGAGATGAAGCCCGGCGCGTGCCGCGCCGGCACGACCGCGCGCCACACGTTGAGCGGTGCTACCCGCGCGCCGCGCCCGGCCAATGCCGCGCCGCGCGCTGAGCGGCGCAGACCGCGCGCCGCGGGTTGCGCGCCGCGCGTTGTGCGCCGCCGCCTCTTGTGCGCCTCCTCTTGAAGATGAGCGTGTTCCTAGTCCCACATGGACGCCAAATGACCTCCTTGGGGTCCTCAAACACCTATATAAACCCCCTCACATTGAGGGGAAACGCATCCCTTCATCTCCTATCGACACGCTCGATTTCTTACTCTACTCTGCTTCTCTTGATGCCAGTTTTGGCCTGAAGCAATCCCTCTGACCGAACATTCTCCGGTGCTCAAGCACGCCCCTAGGGTTCTCGACTAGAGTTCCCCTTGTTGGAATCGATCTAGGGTTTAAGAAAATAATTAACGCTTCGGTAAGCGGCGGAATTTTAAAAAATTTCTTTTACAAGTAAAACCAGTTTTTACTAACCTAGACAAAAGAGTAAGTACACGTAATTAAAAACTATTATGAGCTAAGAAGTTTACTAACCTTTCTTGAAGCTTGATCTTTGAGAAGCTCTTAAAAAGTTGCAACACTCGTCTCCCCTCACAGCACGTCCCTCTTTCTTTCATCGGCACCTCGAGCAACCACGAAAGTTTCTATCACTAAATCACTCGAGAGAAAAGGAATTAGTGAGTGGGCACTTTTAAACACTACGACTTAAGAACGAGTCTTGAAGTCGCAGAGCTAAACTCTAGGTCAAATGAGGACCTAGGTGCCAAAACAAGAACGAAAATAAACTAGAGAGAGAGAGAGAGGAGTTCGGCCACAATGTCTAGAGAGAGAGTCTCTCAATCTCTAACTTGTGTGGAATGAATAAAATGAAGGCAATGAGGGTCCTATTTATAGGAGAGGGGTTGGCCTTGGAAAGAAGTAGTTTCCTCTTATTTTCCAAGCCTTTATGAGCAATCTTTTATTACCCATTCCTATCAACATAGGCGCCCACCTCATTCAATCCACAAGGGATTAGTTTCCTCTTTTGTTTCCCTTCTTGTTTGCCTTGGCCGATTCTCCTTGTTTCCTTATAGAGGAAATTTGTTTCCTCTTTTTCTTTTGGCAAGTATCTTGATACATTTATGCACAAAATATTCTCTCTACCTATGGGTATGTTGGGCGCCCAAACTCATTCTAGAAGGAGCTTCTAGAAGCTACTTCATTTGTTCATGACAACATGAGAAAAGCCCATTAAGAATTTTCAATAAAATTCTTATGAAATGAAATTAATCCACAAGGCCCAATTAATCATATTATGGCCGAGTGACATTAAGTCATCAAATGAACTTGTCAAAAAATTTATTGACATTCATTTCATCATATGTCTCAAAAGACAAAAATACCCTTTTGACAATTTTCGTTCTTGTTTTGACTTAGCTTCCAGTTTAACTATTCCTACTCGATGTGATTCGTGACAGTGACCTCATGGATCCAAATGAACAAAGCTTGAGCTAAATACTTGGACTCAAAAGTTCACAAACCTTTTCCAAGTTTAGGTTAATGCCAACTGACTCCACTAAAGAGTTGACACTGAAAATCTCTCGGTTCAAATGAATTTATTTTCTACTCAAGAATTCAACCTAATTATGATGAGCGGATCCACTGAATATTATCTATGTTTACCCTTCATGAATGTCATCAGCTAGTCGGGATTTACTAAATTACCATTTTACCCTTCTAGCTGTTATTTCCTCAACTCCTTTGTCGCTTGTGAATAAGTTAGAAACAATGTATTGACGAGGAGCTAACAAGTCACATTGTTTCATCCAAAAGAGTCAGGACTCAATTTGGACACTGGCCAGTTCATTTGTTCACACTCCGAGGAACAAAGCATGAGGTGACATACATTGCATTTCAGCAATCTTGTACATGAATTTCATATCTATGAGAACTTCACAAAGTTACTCATGACATTCTCTCAACTTAGTACTTCACCAATAGGCCCTGTTCGGAATCACATAGTGAATCCGAACTCTGACTTTCTCAAATGAGAATACTAAGCTGTAAAATGGCATGTCTCATTTCAGGATTAAGGTAAGCATGATGCAATTCATACGTAGTGACTTCGAGACATAAGAGGTTAAATGGTTTGTTCTTATCTTGTCTCTAGAAGTGCACTGGTCAATTCAGTACCTTCGGAAGATACCTAGAAGAACTATAGAGTCTCCAACTCTCAATGCCTCATAACCAGACATCATAGATTCTTCTAACAATCATACTGAGGTCAATAGTCCTTTGACCCTAAGATTGAGAATATATCGTTTTAAGCAAACTACGAAGAGTTTGTTCATGCAAATCTACATTTGTCTCTTCGTAAGTTGTTTAGTTTGTTTATGGACTAAAGACTAAGGTTTTATCATAAAGCTTCAAACAGACAAGGAAGAATGAATGAACGTTTCAAATTTTTATTAATGAATAAGCAGTTACAAGCAAGAGTCTTCGTAAGACTATATTACATCAAATGTACACAAATAGACACTACTACTCTTCTTGTGGGCACCATTGACAACAAACTCCCACTTGACTCAAAGAAGATGTGAGTAGTCCTTTATGCCTAATCCCTCTCGATGATGGTCGAAGACCATGTTCGCTAGGGCCTTGGTGAATGGATCTGCCAGAGATCTACTTCACCTCCACGTCTCCGCGCTGCACGATCTCTCGAATCAAATGGTATTTCCTCTCAATATGTTTAGAACGCTTATGGCTTCAAGGTTCCTTTGAGTTAGCGACAGCCCCACTATTATCACAATAAAGGGTCATGGGCTCGTCGAAGTTTGGAACAACTTCCAAATACTTAAGGAATTTTCTAAGTCATACAGCCTCTTTGGATGCTTCACAAGCAGCCACATATTCTGCTTCCATTGTGGAGTCAGCAATGCAAGATTGCTTAATACTCCTCCACACAACAGCTCCACCATTAAGGATGAACACAGATCCCGAAGTGGATTTCCTGGAATCCTTATCCGCTTGAAAATCGGAGTCGGTATATCCCGTCATAGTCAGGTCAGTACCTGAGTATGTAAGCATCAAGTTCCTAGTTCTTCGAAGATACTTAAGAACATGCTTAACAGCAATCCAGTGCTCGGGTCCAGGGTTGGATTGGAAACGGCTAACTACACCAACGGCGAAACAGATGTCAGGTCTAGTGCAAAGCATAGCATACGTGAGGCTTCCTACGGCAGAGGCGTAAGGAATTTTCCTCATGTCTTCAATCTCTTGTGCAGTCTTGGGAGACTGGTCCTTAGAGAGTGAAACTCCATGCCTAAATGGTGTTTGGCCCTTCTTGGAGTCTTGCATCGAGAAGCGATCCATCACCTTATCAATATAAGATGCTTGAGAGAGTGACAGGGTCCGGTTTTTCCTATCTCGAAAGATTTGGATCCCCAGAATGTACGCGGCTTCTCCTAGATCCTTCATATCGAATTGCTTTGCCAGCTAGACCTTAACCTTGGATAACCTACCCACGTTATTTCGAATGAGTAGTATATCATCGACATATAGTACCAAAAACACAACTTTGCCTTCATGTATTAACTTGTAAACACAAGGCTCATCTATTGACTGCTCAAAGCCGAAGCTTTTTACAGTTTCATCGAATCTAATATTCCATGACCTAGATTCTTGCTTTAATCCATAAATGGACTTAAGCAACTCACAAACCTTGGTCTCTTGACCTTCTTCCACGAAACCGTCTGGTTGAGCCATATAAATGCGCTCGTCAAGATTGCCATTCAGAAAGGCTGTCTTGACATCCATTTGCCAGATCTCATCGTCGAGAGCTACAGCTATGTATAGGAGTATTCGGATGGATTTAAGCATCGCGACTGGCGAGAAGGTTTCTTCATAGTCAATCCCTTCTTGTTGGGTATAACCCTTCGCCACAAGTCGTGCTTTGAACGTCTCGACGTTCCCATCAGGACCCATTTTCTTCTTGTATATCCACTTACACCCTACGGGTTTAATCCCTGCAGGAAGGTCTACAAGTTTCCAGACTTTGTTGACATACATCGAGTGCATTTCAACTTTCATGGCGTCAAGCCAAAGGTTTGATTCAGAACAAGCCATCGCTTGGCTATAGGAAATAGGATCATCCATATCAGAGGCAGCTACGAGAGAGTCTCCATAAGACATGTACTTGTCAGGCTTTTGAGTAGCCCTCCCACTACGTCGAAGTACTACTTGACGAGATTCTGATGAGTTAGGTTGTGTTTCAGTTGGGGTAAGAACAATTCTTATAGATGAGGTAGAAGCTTCCTCACCTAACTTTTCTTCAAGCACAATTTTGCTTCTAGGTTTTGCATCCTTCATAAAGTCCTCCTCAAGGAAACGAGCATTTGTGCTAATGAAAGTCTTATCATCCTCGGGACTATAGAAGATGAAACCCTTGGTTTCCTTTGAATATCCCACAAACAAGCACAATTCTGATCTACTAGCCAACTTGCTAGTCTTTTGCCTTAGCACGTGTGCAGGGCAACCCCAAATTCTGATGCGGCCAAGATTCACTTTACGGCCAGTCCATCGTTCATAAGGAGTACCAGGGACCGTTTTGGATAGAACTTGGTTCAAAATATAGGCGGCTGTTTCGAGGGCATATCCCCAAAAGGAAATGGGGAGTGATGAGTAGTTCATCATTGATCTAACCATCTCCATAAGAGTTCGGTTCCTTCTCTCTGACACTCCATTTTGTTGAGGTGTGCCAGGTGCGGTAAGCTGAGAAACGATACCTTCTTCTATAAGAAAGTCATCGAACTCTCCAGACATATACTCACCACCTCGATCAGATCGAAGGGTTTTGATCACTTTGCTAGTTTGCTTTTCCACTAAAGCCCTAAAGACCTTAAATACGTTAAAGGTCTCGGATTTATGTTTGAGCAAATAGACAAAACCATATCGCGAGTAATCATTGGTGAAGGTAACGAAGTATTCGTATCCTCCACGTGCCTGTTGGCTGAGCGGACCACATACATCAGAATGTACTAGTTCCAGCAACTCAGTGGCTCTTCGACCCTTATCGGAGAAAGGTCGCTTAGTCATTTTTCCTTCTATGCCGGATTCACAAGTAGGTAGTGAACCTATTGCAGAGGCTTGGAGTGGACCATCCCTCACAAGTCTCTTAATCCTTTCTAGACTGATATGACCAAGTCTTAAGTGCCACAGGTGTGTTGATTTTGTTAGATCGGAGGATTCAGAAAGTTTGATCCTCTTTGGCTCCCTAATTAGATCATTATCTATTTTGGTGTCTAAAAGAGAAGGTTGAGTGGGATAGATGTAGAAAAGAGCATTCTTCATACATGCATCTGTGACAAAAGAATTATCAGGAAACGAAATACGAATTCCATTCTTAATGAACTTTAAACAATAATCTTGCTCACGAAGACGAGCAACGAATATTAAGTTCTTCCCAAAGGTAGGAAAAAAATAAACATTATTCAAGTTTAAAGTGCGGTCTTCAAAAGACAGCGTCGCGGATCCCATAGCCTTCGCAGACACCAGGCTCACATCACCCCATTTGAAACAGAACTCGCCTTCCTCTAAGCTTTTGGTTTTCTTGAAACCATTCAAGGAACAACAAATATGGTTAGTAGCAGCGGAGTCAAGAATCCACGTTGATACATTATCAGCTACTAAGCATGCTTCTGTAACTAGTACAATACTATGTTCCTTTGCTTTGAGATAGGCGGGACAGTTCATTTTATCGGCCTTGTAAGGTCCCTTCTCAGTTCTAGAGGCGGAGGCTTTGTGCTCAGTAGCATGTGCCTCTCCTTGATTCCTCTTTCTCTTAGTGAGACCTACAGCAGTGTGAAGTTCCTCCATAAGCTTGGTAACAGTGTACTCTAGCTTGTTAATGGACTATTTCATCTTGGAGGTATCAAGAAATGTGGGGAGAGTTTCTAAGATCACATCTATGACATTCTTCCCATCAATCTCAGATCCTAGGATTTCCATTTTACTCAGATTACTAATGATCAATATCATAAAGTCTCCAACAGGAGTCCTAGCCTTCATGCGACAGTTCATAAATTGTCGGACTGCTTTTTGCCTTGCTTGACGCATTTGCCATCCAAACATCTCATGGAGATTGGTGAGCATGTCGACGGCAGTCTCGATGTCACGATGTTGTTGTTGCAACACATTGTTCATTGATGCTAAGATATAGCACCTTACAATCTCATCGGAGCAGAGCCAGGCCGTCAAGGCGTGTTTTGTCCTCTTGAGTTGAATCATTATTCGTCAGAGGAGGACACGGGGTGGTGAGTACCCATTTGTGCTTGGTAAGGATTATGTCGAGGTTATGTTTCGAATCTACGTAGTTTTCATTTTCGAGTTTGTTCGAGGAAAGGATGAACGAGAGATGTTTGCGAGACATGTTGCTTATTTAAGTTTAAACAAGTTTATGATTTGTCTTTGGTTTAGGATTTAAGTTTGTTTAAGACTTTGATAAAATCCAAAGGTGTTATAAACCAAACGATAATTTACTCCTTCGAGGGAAGGCCGCAAAAAATCTCCATTTATAAGTAAATGACACATCATTAATGCTTAGCCAAGATGTCAATACACCAATTTTGACCAGCCACCTTTTAAATTGGTTTGATCACTCACATCCTTTCGCAGGGCCTCGAGGGAGGATTACTAGGGATTGAGTCTAAGTGTATAACCAACCACTTAGTCCAAAAGATTGACTTTGAAAAACAATCCGCCGAGGGGAGGTCTTGTCTCATTGTATCACTTTCGGATTTAGCTCATTGAGCAATGATCAGAGCAAAGCGCCCTTGAGTACTCTCATTTAAGAGAGGGCCACGAGGGTGACTCTTAGTCTGGCGACACTTGCACTTTTCATTAGTGTTGGAGATCGTGGGTTACAAACAACAAGTATAACTCTCCCACTTAGTTTTTGGAGTTGGTTCATCGACTCTTATAAGTTCGGAAACAGATTTCCTAGTTAGAGAGCGACAGAGCGGACAACTAGAAGAGAATCCTAGATCGACATGTTCAGAGCCGTATTAGTGCATAAAGGCACAAGGTACATACTCGATCTTTTCCTATTTTCTATTTCGGGAAAGTGCGTGAGGGAAGTGTGAACTTCAACTCACTCGAACACTTGAAAGTTTGAGATTACACATCTTTTTATTTTTCGGCTTGTCTACAAGGAGACCTCCCACTCAAATTTTCAAGAGCATATAGATTTTGAACATATGTGATATAGATATAGTTTTGAAAACTTATTTGATTTGGATGACAAAATATTTTCAAGTTTGAAAGTGAAAACGGTTTTTCAAAATTCAAACTAGTTTTGTAAAAACTCAATTTCAATTAAACTTTCAAAAATCAAAACATTTTAATCTTACACATCATGTTTATAATCATATGAAAACATTTTTGCTCAAGAAAATTTTCTCATTAGAGTTCTATAACTCATGGTAGTGGGGCTGAAAATCCGGAATTTTTTAAAAACTAGAGTTTCGGAACAGCCGCGCACCTCGGAGTAAAATTGCCATAACTGGTGGCTCCAATGTCCTTTTGACCTAAAACTGGTGGCATTGGACAGAGGACAGACAGAGCTTTAATTTGATTCAAGAATCATTAAAGTTAAATTTCGGAGCAGAGAGTTATGCCACTTTTAATGCGGGTTAACTCCAGCTCGAAGAAAAAGAAATAATTAAAGCTTGGTCTTTTTTAGGTGCGAAAAAGAATCGAGTGTAACGGAACGTTTTAGGATGTTGTTAAAACTTTTATTTGTGTTTTATTAGCAGGGTAATAACATGGTATAAAAGAAATAACAACAAGCATAAAACGATTCAAGTAAAAATAAGAAACTAGCAAGATAATAAAACTAGTCACAAAATTTTACTCGAAAATTCTAAAACCTTTAAAACACGTTTTTCAATATAAAAAATTAAAAACTTTTAGAACTGATTCTAATGTGTTTTAATATCATCCCAAACTCATAGAAAATCAATATGATATTTAATTTAAAGGCAAGAGCAATAAATTAAAAAAAATCTAAGAAAACAATTCTAACTTGTCACAAAATTAGTAAACTTTCGAAAACGATTTTCAAGCTCATATTTTTAAATACATGTGCATGCTAATCTTTAACCATAGCTCTGATACCATTTGTTGGAATCGATCTAGGGATTAAGAAAATAATTAACGCTTCGGTAAGCGGCGGAATTTTAAAAATTTTCTTTTACAAGTAAAACCAGTTTTTACTAACCTAGACAAAAGAGCAAGTATACGTAATTAAAAACTATTATGAGCTAAGAAGTTTACTAACCTTTCTTGAAGCTTGATCTTTGAGAAGCTCTTAGAAAGTTGCAACGCTCGTCTCCCCTCGCAGCACGTCCCTCTTTCTTTCATCGGCACCTCGAGCAACCATGAAAGTTTCTATCACTAAATCACTCGAGGGAAAAGGAATTAGTGAGTGGGCACTTTTAAACACTACGACTTAAGAACGAGTCTTGAAGTCGCAGAGCTAAACTCTAGGTCAAATGAGGACCTAGGTGCCAAAACAAAAACGAAAATAAACTAGAGAGAGAGAGAGGAGTTCGGCCACAATGTCTAGAGAGAGAGTCTCTCAATCTCTAACTTGTGTGGAATGAATAAAATGAAGGGAATGAGGGTCCTATTTATAGGAGAGGGGTTGGCCTTGGAAAGAAGTAGTTTCCTCTTATTTTCCAAGCCTTTATGAGCAATCTTTTATTACCCATTCCTATCAACATAGGCGCCCACCTCATTCAATCCACAAGGGATTAGTTTCCTCTTTTGTTTCCCTTCTTGGTTGCCATGGCCGATTCTCCTTGTTTCCTTATAGAGGAAATTTGTTTCCTCTTTTTCTTTTGGCAAGTATCTTGATACATTTATGCACAAAATATTCTCTCTACCTATGGGTATGTTGGGCGCCCAAACTCATTCTAGAAGGAGCTTCTAGAAGCTTCTTCATTTGTTCATGACAACATGAGAAAAGCCCATTAAGAATTTTCAATAAAATTCTTATGAAATGAAATTAATCCACAAGGCCCAATTAATCATATTATGGCCGAGTGACATTAAGTCATCAATGAACTTGTCAAAAAATTTATTGACATTCATTTCATCATATGTCTCAAAAGACAAAAATACTCTTTTGACAATTTTCGTTCTTGTTTTGACTTAGCTTCCAGTTTAACTATTCCTACTCGATGTGATTCGTGACAGTGACCTCATGGATCCAAATGAACAAAGCTTGAGCTAAATACTTGGACTCAAAAGTTCACAAACCTTTTCCAAGTTTAGGTTAATGCCAACTGACTCCACTAAAGAGTTGACACTGAAAATCTCTCGGTTCAAATGAATTTATTTTCTACTCAAGAATTCAACCTAATTATGATGAGTGGATCCACTGAATATTATCTATGTTTACCCTTCATGAATGTCATCAGCTAGTTGGGATTTACTAAATTACCATTTTACCCTTCTAGTTGTTATTTCCTCAACTCCTTTGTCGCTTGTGAATAAGTTAGAAACAATGTATTGACGAGGAGCTAACAAGTCACATTGTTTCATCCAAAAGAGTCAGGACTCAATTTGGACACTGGCCAGTTCATTTATTCACACTCCAAGGAACAAAGCATGAGGTGACATACATTGCATTTCAGCAATCTTGTACATGAATTCCATATCTATGAGAACTTCACAAAGTTACTCATGACATTCTCACAACTTAGTACTTCACCAATAGGCCTTGTTCGGAATCACATAGTGAGTCCGAACTTTGACTTTCTCAAATGAGAATACTAAGGTGTGAAATGGCATGTCTCATTTCAGGATTAAGGTAAGCATGATGCAATTCATACGTAGTGACTTCGAGACATAACAGGTCAAATGGTTTGTTCTTATCTTGTCTCTAGAAGTGCACTGGTCAATTCAGTACCTTCGGAAGATACCTAGAAGAACTATAGAGTCTCCAACTCTCAATGCCTCATAACCAGACATCATAGATTCTTCTAACAATCATACTGAGGTCAATAGTCCTTTGACCCTAAGATTGCGAATATATCGTTTTAAGCAAACTACGAAGAGTTTGTTCATGCAAATCTACATTTGTCTCTTCGTAAGTTGTTTAGTTTGTTTATGGACTAAAGACTAAGGTTTTATCATAAAGCTTCAAACAGACAAGGAAGAATGAATGAACGTTTCAACTTTTTATTAATGAATAAGCAATTACAAGCAAGAGTCTTCGTAAGACTATATTACATCAAATGTACACAAATAGATACTACTACTCTTCTTGTGGGCACCATTGACAACACCCCTCGCGCGTCTAACACGCTAGACGCGTACGCGATCTCCGAGGTTCCGAGACGCCGCCGAGGACTCCTCGCGCCCCGTCTCCTTCGTCGAGTACGCCTCTCGACCAAGGTTCCACGCCTCGTACTGCGTCCTACATGCCTTAACTACGTTCTGACCTGATCCCACGCACGGGTACGTAGGCAGCCGACACCCAAGGCACGGTCACTCCTCCTCCTCACCCCCTACCTCTCCCGAGAGGCGGGTTCATCAGAGAAAATCTAGCTCGAGACTATCGAGTTCACACCCTTGGCCCGGGTGCGATCACTTGGTCCGGCCTTGGATCGAACCGCCCAAGGTTTTCAATAGTTGTTCATTTTCGTGTGACAACATGAATGACGATAAAAACATCACTGAGAAGGTACAAGCTAGACGCGCGTTCAACCCTGAACGATACCTAGCGATAAATGAAGAAGTCGAAAAGCTTATCTCCGCTGGCTTCATCCGAGAAGCCAAATACCCCAAGTGAGTGGCCAACGTGGTCATGGTTAAAAAGCCTAATGGGAAGTGGCGCATTTGTATAGATTACAAAGATCTTAACAAAGTCCGCACAAAAGATTGCTTTCCACTCCCACGCATCGAACAACTGGTCGACGCCATGGCAGGACATGAGCTGCTAAGTTTGATGAACACCTATTCGGGCTAAAACTAGATACGCAGCCCGATCATATCAAGACGACCTTCATCATTGATCGTGGCCTCTACTGCTACAAGGTCATGCCTTTTGGCCTTAAATACGCAGGAGCTAGTTACCAACGATTGGTAAACCGGATCTTCGCCGACCTAATCGGAAATACTATGGAAGTATACGTGGACGACATGCTCGTTAAAAGCCTACTGGCTACCAATCACATAGGCAACCTAAGGGAGATGTTATTAATCCTCTGCCGGTACAAAATGAAGCTCAACCCCAACAAATACGTGTTCGGGGTCAAATCCGGGAAGTTCCTAGGCTACATCGTTAGCCGGCAAGGAATCGAAGCGAACCCCGAGAAAATCAAGGCGCTCCTTGACATGAAATCTTCGCGACGTGTCAAGGAAGTCCCAAGTTTGACCGGTCGGATTGCCGCCCTCTCACGTTTTATGGCCAAAGCAACCGACAAGTGTCAACCGTTCTTCAAAGCAATAAAGAAGACGGACGGCTTTATATGGACGGACGAGTTCGAGAAGGCCTTTCAAGAAATGAAGGCCTACTTCGGGACACCTACGTTCCTTTCCAAGCCAAAGGAAGGCGAAACGCTTTACGTCTACCTCGCTGTCTCCGAACGAGTCGTGATCGTTGTGCTGATCTGAGAAGAGGATAAGGTTCAATGGCCTATCTTCTACGTGAGCAAAGCCCTATTCGACGCCAAAACGCGTTACACGGAGATAGAGAAACTCTCTCTCGCTCTACTCGTAGCTGCCAAAAAGCTATGTCCCTACTTCCAAGCTCACCCAATCGTTGTCCGAACAGGACACCCCATCGGTAAGGCTCTTCAAAAGGGAACATCGACTCGCATGGCGATCTGGTCCCAAGAATTGAGTGTGTACGGGAACGAGTTTCACCTGAGATCGGCGATAAAGGCTCAAGACCTAGCCGATTTCATGGCAGAATTCTCCTATACTCCCGACATGGGAAGAGCAGAAGATGACTTGACCGATGACTTGTCGGCTCGAAAGATATAGGTCAACCCTACGGGTCCCATCTGGGAATTACACGTAGATGGAGCATCTAATGCCCAAGGAGCCGGCGCTAGCATAATTTTAACCAATCTGGATCGGGAAAAGTTACGCTACGCTCTCCACTACGAATTCCAAGCCTCCAACAATGAGGTCGAGTACGAAGCCCTCATCGTAGGGCTAGAGCTCGCTCAGAAGCTCAACGTACAGAATTTGCGAATACACTGTGACTCACAGTCGATCGTAAATCAGGTTAAGGGCGACTACATTGCCAAAGAACATAACATGATCGCCTAGCTGGCAAAAACAAATGACAAGCTAGATGCCTTCTCTTGGTTCGAGATCATCCAGATCCCAAGAGAAGAGAACTCCGAGGCTAACGCTCTAGCTCGCCTCGGATCCGGTATCACCAAAGACGTGTTAGGAACTATCCCGGTCGAGTCTCTCTCGCGACTGTCCGTTTCACGCGATGAGGTCGGAACGATTGAGAGCACCGCTCATCCGACTTGGATGACTCCATTTACGGACTTTTTGCGAAGAGGGGCACTTCCCAAAGACCGCAAAGAAGCCGAAAGGCTAAAAGCCCTCGCATCTAAATATGTGTTGAGAGGCGAAACCCTATACAAGCGTGGGTACTCAACCCCGCTGCTACGATGCCTCAATAACGTCGAGTCGACCAAGGTCCTCCGCGAAATTCATGAGGGCATCTGTGGGAACCAATCCGCTTGGAGATCCCTTGCGCTCAAAGCGCTCTGACAAGGCTATTTCTGGCCAACGATGAAAAAAGACACCTACGACTGGGCGAGAAAGTGTGACAAGTGTCAACGTTTTTCTAACGTTCCACGGCAACTGCCATCTCCCCTGGGTAGCATCGTCGTACCACGTCCCTTTGCAAAATGGGGTGTGGACATCATCGGCAAGCTTCCCAAAGCTCCGAGACAGTACGAATACGCCATCGTTGCTATCGACTACGTCATTAAGTGGGTCGAAGCCGAGCCTCTGGCCAGAATCACCGAGGCCAACACCACATACTTTATCTGGAAGTCCATCATATGCCGCCATGGCATCCCTGCGTCGATTGTGACCGACAATGGCGCACAATTTGACAATGCCAGGGTTAGAGAAATCTGCGCCCAACTAGGGATCAGCAGGCTAATGGCCAAGTGGAAGCCCTCAACAAGACGATTAAAAGCAACCTCAAGAAAAAGCTCGAAGGCAAGAAGGGCGCCTGGGCTGAGGAACTACCGTTCATCTTGTGGGCCTACCAAACGACTGTTCGAAATGCCACCGGAGAGACCCCATTTTCCCTAGTCTTTGGGATTGAGGAGGTGGTCCCCGTGGAAACTGAGGTCCCTACTTACCGAGTCGACACTTTCGACGAGAAAGGAAACGACGAGACCATGCGCCTCCAATTGGATCTAATCAACGAGAAATGATCCAAGGCCCTCACCAGACTCGGTGCACAAAAGCGAAAGAAGGAGAAATACTACAACGCCAAAGTCAAAAGGCGAATCTGTTGGAATTGATCTAGGATTTAAGAAAATGTTTAACGCTTCCGTAAGCGGCGGAATTTTAAAAATTTTCTTTTGACAAGTAAAATGATTTTACTAACCTAGACAAAGAGAAACCACATGTAAATAAAAACAATTATGAGCATAAATAATTTACTAATCTTTTTAGAAACGTGAAAGTTGATGAGCCTTTGGAAGGTTGAAAATGTTCGTCTCCCTCGCAGCACGTCTCTCTTCTTTCTTCGCCAACTTGAGCAGCCACAAAAGTTTCTATCACTATAATCACTCGAGAAAATTAGGAATTAGTATGTGGGCACTTTTAAACACTACGACTCAAGAACAAGTCTCAAAGTCGAAGAGCTAAACTTGCTAGGTCAAATGAGGACCCAGGTGCCAAAACAAAAACGAAAAGAACTTAGAGAGAGAAGGAGAGAGGGGCGGCCAAGCTAGAGAGAGAAGCTCTCAAATCTCTGAAACTTGGGATGAATGAAATGAGGAGAATAAGGCTCCTATTTATAGGAGAGGCTTTACCTTCAATAATATAGTTTCCTCTTCTATAAAATATCACATATTCATGAGCAAATATTGCCTTATTCCCTCATGAATCACACGGCCAAGGCAGCCTTCTAGAAGGCTTGGATTTGTTTCCTCTTTTATTCCCTTGCCTTGCCTTTAACTCACTTGGCCGATTCTCTCTTGCTATGCATAGGAAATTTGATTCCTCTTTTTTTTTTTGGCAAGTATCTTGATACATTCATGCACAAAATAATTTCCCTTTCTCTCTTTATGTTGGGCGCCCAATGCCCATTAAGAATTTTCAATAAAATTCTAATGAAATGAAATAAATCCAAAAGGCCCAATTAAACTATGTCCAAAAGATTCATTTCATCCTATGTCCAAAAGGACAAAATTACCCTTTTGACAATTTTCGTAAAATTTGTCTCGTTCTTGTTTTGACTTAGCTTCTAGTTTAACTATTTCTACTCGATATGATTTGTGACAGTGACCTCATGGATCCAAATGAACAAAGCTTGAGCTAAACACTTGGACTCAAAAGTTCACAAACCTTTTCCAAGTTTAGCTTAATGTCAACTGACTCCACTAAAGAGTTGACACTGAAAATCTCTCGGTTCAAATGAATTTATTTTCTACTCAAGAATTCAACCAAATTATGATGAGCGGATCCACTGAATATTATCTATGTTTACCCTTCATGAATATCATCAGCTAGTCGGGATTTACAAAATTACCATTTTACCCTTCTAGCTGTTACATCCTCAACTCATTTGTCGCTTGTGAATAAGTTAGAAACAACGTATTGACGAGGAGCTAACAAGTCACATTCTTTCATCCAAAAGTGTCAGGACTCAATTTGAATACTGGCCAGTTCATTTATTCACATTCCAAGGAACAAAGCATGAGGTGATATACATTGCATTTCAGCAATCTTGTACATGAATTCCATATCTATGAGAACTTCACAAAGTTACTCATGAAATCTTCACAACTTAGTACTTCACCAATAGGCCCTGTTCAGAATCACATAGTGAGTCCGAACACTGACTTTCTCAAATGAGAATACGTAAGCTGTGAAATGGCATGTCTCATTTCAGGATTAAGGTAAGCACGATGCAATTCATACGTAGTGACTTCGAGACATAAGAGGTTAAATGGTTTGTTCTTATTTTGTCTCTAGAAGTACACTGGTCAATTCAGTACCTTCGAAAGATACCTAGAAGAACTATAGAGTCTCCAACTCTCAATGCCCCATAACCAGACATCTTAGATTCTCCTAACTACGAAGAGTTTGTTCATGTAAATCTACATTTGTCTCTTCGTAAGTTGTTAAGTTTGTTTATGGACTAAAGACTAAGGTTTTAACATAAAGCTTCAAACAGACAAGGACAAATGAATGAACGTTTCATATTTTTATTAATGAATAAGCAATTACAAGCAAGAGTCTTCGTGACACTTTATTACATAAAATGTACAAAATAAAGACTACAACTCTTCTTGTGGGCACCATTGACAACAAACTCCCACTTGACTCAAAGAAGATGTGTGTAGTCCTTCATGCCTAATCCTTCTCGATGTTGGTCGAAGACCTTGTTAGCTAGGGCCTTGGTGAATGGATCTGCTAGGTTGTCCACCATTGAGATCTTCTTCACTTCCACATCTCCGCATTGCACGATCTCTCAAATCAAATGGTATTTCCTCTCAATATGTTTAGAGCCCTTATGGCTTCGAGGTTCCTTTGAGTTAGCGACAGCTCCACTATTATCACAATAAAGGGTCATGGGCTCGTCGACGTTTGGAACAACTTCCAAATACTTAAGGAATTTTCTAAGCCATACAGCCTCTTTGGATGCTTCACAAGCAGCCACATATTCTGCTTCCATTGTGGAGTCAGCAATGCAAGATTGCTTAATACTCCTCCACACAACAGCTCCACCATTAAGGATGAATACAGATCCCAAAGTGGATTTCCTCGAATCCTTATCTGCTTGAAAATTGGAGTCGGTATATACCGTCATAGTCAGGTCAGTACCTGAGTATGTAAGCATCAAGTTCCTAGTTCTTCGAATATACTTAAGAACATACTTAATAGCAATCTAGTGCTAGGGTCCAGGGTTGGATTGGAAACGGCTAACTACGCCAACATCGAAACATATATCAGGTCTAGTGCAAAGCATAGCATACATGAGGCTTCCTACGACAGAGGCGTAAGGAATTTTCCTCATGTGTTCAATCTCTTGTGCAGTCTTGGGAGACTGGTCCTTAGAGAGTGAGACTCCATGCCTAAAGGGTGTTTGGCCCTTCTTGGAGTCTTGCATCGAGAAGCGATCCATCACCTTATCAATATAAGATTCTTGAGAGAGCGACATGGTCCGTTTTTTCCGATCTTGAAAGATTTGGATCCCCAGAATTTACGCGGCTTCTCCTAGATCCTTCATATCAAATTGCTTTGCTAACCAGACCTTAACCTCAGATAATTTACCCACATCGTTACCTATGAGTAATATATCATCGACATACAGTACCAGAAAAACAACTTTGCCTTCGTGTATTAACTTGTAAACACAAGGCTCATCTATTGACTGTTCAAAGCCAAATCTTTTCACAGTTTCATCGAATCTAGTATTCCATGACCTAGATGCTTGCGTTAGTCCATAAATGGACTTAAGTAACTCACAAACCTTGGTCTCTTGACCTTTTTCCACAAAACCGTCTGGTTGAGCCATGAAAATGCGCTCGTCAAGATTGCCAGATCTCATAGTCGAGAGCTGCAGCTATGAATAGGGGTATGCGGATTGATTTAAGCATCGGGACTGGCGAGAAGGTTTCTTCATAGTCAATCCCTTCTTGTTGGGTATAACCCTTAGCCATAAGTTGTTCTTTCAACGTCTCGACGTTCCCATCCGGACCCTTTTTCTTCTTGTATATCCACTTACAGCCTACGGGTTTAATCCCTTCAGGAAGGTCTACAAGTTTCCAGACTTTGTTGACATACATCGAGTGCATTTCAACTTTCATGGCGTCAAGCCAAAGGTTTGATTCATAACAAGCCATTGTTTGGCTATAGGAAACAAGATCATCCATGTAAGAGACGGCTACAAGAGAGTCTCCATAGGACATGTACCTATCAGGCTTTTGAGTAGCCCTCCCACTACGTCGAAGTACTACTTGAGGAGATTCTGATGAGTTAGGTTGTGTTTCAGTTGGGGTAAGAACAGTTCTTACAGATGAGGTAGAAGCTTCCTCACCCAACTTTTCTTCAAGCACAAGTTTGCTTCTAGGTTTTGCATCCTTCATAAAGTCCTTCTCAAGGAAACGAGCATTCGTGCTAACAAAAGTCTTATCATCCTCGGGACTATAGAATGTGAAACCTTTGGTTTCCTTTGGATATCCAACGAACAGACACAATTCTGACCTACTAGCCAACTTGCTAGTCTTTTGCCTTAGCAAGTATGCAGGGCATCCCCAAATTTTGATGTGGCCAAGATTCACTTTACGGCCAGTCCATCGTTCATAAGGAGTACCAGGAACCGCTTTGGACAGAACTTGGTTCAGAATGTAAGCAGATGTTTCAAGGGCATATCCCCAAAAGGAAAGAGGGAGTGGTGAGTAACTCATCATTGATCTAACCATCTCCATAAGAGTTCGATTTCTTCTCTCTGACACTTTATTTTGTTGGGGTGTGCCAGGTGCGGTAAACTGAGAAGCGATACCTTCTTCTTTAAGAAAGTCATCGAACTCTCCAGACATATACTCACCACCTCGATCTGATTGAAGGGTTTTGATCACTTTGCCAGTTTGCTTTTCCACTAAAGCGCTAAAGACCTTAAATACGTTAAAGGTCTCGGATTTGTGTTTGAGCAAATAGACAAAACCATATCGCGAGTAGTCATCGGTGAAGGTAACGAAGTATTCGTATCCTCCACGTGCCTGTTGACTGAAGGACCACATACATCAGAATGAACTAGTTCCAGCAACTCAGTGGCTCTTCGACCCTTATCAGAGAAAGGTCGGTTAGTCATTTTTCCTTCTATGCAGGATTCACAAGTAGGTAGCGAACCTATTGTAGAAGCTTGGAGTCGACCGTCCCTCACAAGTCTCTTAATCCTATCTAGACTGATGTGACCAAGTCTTAAGTGCCAGAGGTATGTTGATTTTGTTAGATCGGAGGATTCAGAAAGTTTGATCCTCTTTGGCTCCCTAATTAGATCATTATCTATTTTGGTGTCTAAAAGAGAAGGTTGAGTGGGATAGATGTAGAAAAGAGCATTCTTCATACATGCATTAGTGACAAGAATTATCAGGAAACGAAATACGAATTCCATTCTTGATGAAATTTAAACAATAATCTTGCTCAAGAAGACGAGCAACAGATATTAAGTTCTTCCCAAAGGTAGGAAAAAAATAAACATTATTCAAGTTTAAAGTGCGGTCTTCAAAAGACAGCGTCACGGATCCCACAGCCTTCGCTCACACCAGGCTCCCATCACCCCATTTGAAACAGAACTCGCCTACCTCTAAGCTCTTGGTTTTCTAGAAACTAGTCAAGGAACAACAAATATGGTTAGTAGCAGCGGAGTAAAGAATCCACGTTGATACATTATCAGCTACTAAGCATGCTTCGGTAACTAGTACAATACTATGTGTTGTCAATGGTGGCCACAAGAAGAGTTGTAGTGTGTATTTATGTACATTTGATGTCATATAGTCTTACGAAGACTCTTGCTTGTAATTGCTTAATCATGAATAAAAAGTTGAAACGTTCATTCAATCTTCCTTGCATGAAGCTTTATGATAAAACCTTAGTCTTTTAGTCCATAAACAAACTAAACAACTTACGAAGAGACAAATGTAGATTTGCTTGAACAAACTCTTCGTAGTTTGCTTAAAACGATATATTCGCAATCTTAGGGTCAAAGGACTATTGACCTCAGTACGATTGTTAGAAGAATCTATGATGTCTGGTTATGAGGCATTGAGAGTTGGGGACTCTATAGTTCTTCTAGGTATCTTCCGAAGGTACTGAATTGACCAGTGCACTTCTAGAGACAATATAAGAACAAACCATTTAACCTCTTGTGTCTCGAAGTCACTATGTATGAATTGCATCATGCTTACCTTAATCCTGAAACGAGACATGCCATTTCACACCTTAGTATTCTCATTTGAGAAAGTCAAAGTTCGGACTCACTATGTGATTCCGAACAAGGCCTATTGGTGAAGTACTAAGTTGTGAGTATGTCATGAGTAACTTTGTGAAGTTCTCATAGATATGGAATTCATGTACAAGATTGCTGAAATGCAATGTATGTCACCTCATGCTTTGTTCCTTGGAGTGTGAATAAATGAACTGGCCAGTGTCCAAATTGATTCCTGACTCTTTTGGATGAAACAATGTGACTTGTTAGCTCCTCGTCAATACATTGTTTCTAACTTATTCACAAGCGACAAAGGAGTTGAGGAAATAACAGCTAGAAGGGTAAAATGGTAATTTAGTAAATCTCGACTAGCTGATGACATTCATGAAGGGTAAACATAGATAATATTCGGTGGATCCGCTCATCATAATTAGGTCGAATTCTTGAGTAGAAAACAAATTCATTTGAACCGAGAGATTTTCAGTGTCAGCTCTTTAGTGGAGTCAGTTGGCATTAAGCTAAACTTGGAAAAGGTTTGTGAACTTTTGAGTCCAAGTGTTTAGCTCAAGCTTTGTTCATTTGGGTCCATGAGGTCACTGTCACGAATCACATCGATAGGAATAGTTAAACTGGAAGCTAAGTCAAAACAAGAACGAAAATAGTCAAAAGGGTATTTTTGTCTGTTGAGACAGATGATGAAATGAATGTCAATAAATTTTTTGACAAGTTCATTTGATGACTTAATGTCACTCGGCCATAACTTGATTATTGGGCCTTGTGAATTAATTTCATTTCATAAGAATTTTATTGAAAATTCTTAATGGGCTTTTCTCATGTTGTCATGAACAAATGAAGAAGCTTCTAGAAGCTCCTTCTAGATGAGAATAGGCGCCCATAATACCCAAGGAAAGAGAGTTTATTTTGTACATAAATGTATCAAGATACTTGCCAAAAGAAAAAGAGGAAACAAATTTCCTCTAGAAGGAAAGCATAACTTCGGCCAAGAGAGAGACAAAGCAAGGCTTGGAACAAAATAGGAAACAAATCCAAGGCTTATTGAAGCCTATGTTGGCCGAGCATCTCAAGTGGGAAAAGAGGTAATTGGCTCATGAATATGTGATATTCTATAGAAGAGGAAACTACCTTATAGAAGGTGAGACCTCTCCTATAAATAGGAGCCTCATTTCCTCACATTTCATTCATCCAAGTTTAAGAGATTTGAGAGACTCTCTCTCTAGAACTTGTGGCCGAAAATCCTCTCTCTCTCTCTCTAGTTTATTTTCGATTATTTCTTGTCTTGGCACCTAGGTCCTCACTCGACCTAGTGTTTAGCTCTGCGACTTCGAGACTCGTTCTTAAGTCGTAGTGTTTAAAAGTGCCCACTCACTGATTCCTTCTTTTCGAGTGATTTAGTGATAGAAACTTTCGTGGTTGCTCGAGGTGCCGAGGAAAGAAAGAGAGACGTGCTGCGAGGGGAGACGAGCGTTGCAAAATTTCCAAAAGCTTCTTCAAAGTTCAAGCTTCAAGAAAGGTTAGTAAACTCTTAGCTCATATTGGTTTTTAATTACATGTACTTGCTTCTTTGTCTAGGTTAGTAAAAACTGTTTTTACTTGAAAAGAAATTTTTTAAAATTCCGCCGCTTCCCGAAGCGTTTAATCTTTTTCTTAAACCCTAAATCAATTCCAACAAATGGTATCAGAGCTATGGTCAAAGATTAGCATGTACATGTTTTTAAAATTATGAGCTTGAAAATCGTTTTCGAAAGTTTACTAATTTTGTGACAAGTTAGAATTGTAATCTTAGATTTTTTTTTAATTTAATGCTCTTGTCTTTAAATTAAAAAGTATGTTGATTTTCTATGAGTTTGGGATGTTTTTAAAACACATTAGAATCAGTTCTAAAATTTTTTAATTTTTTATATTGAAAAACGTGTTTTAAAGGTTTGAGATATTTCGAGTAAAATTTTGTGACTAGTTTTGATATCTTGCTAGTTTCTTATTTTTATTTGAATCGTTTTATGCATGTTGTTATTTCTTTTATTCTATGTTATTACCCTGCTAATAAAACACAAATAAAAGCTTTAAACAACATCTTAAAACGTTCCGTTACACTTGATTCTTTTTCGCACCTAAAAAGGACCAAGCTTTAATTTATTTCTTTTTCTTCGAGCTGGAGTAAACCCGCATTAAAAGTGGCATAACTCTCTTCTCAGAAATCTAAATTTAATGATTCTTGAATCAAATTAAAGCTCTGTCTGTCCTCTGTCCAATGCCACCGGTTTCGGCTCAAAAGAACATCGGAGCCGCCAGATATGGTGATTTTACTCCGAGGTGCGCGGCTGTCTGAAACTCCAGTTTTTTAGAAATCCGGATTTTCAAACCCCACTACCTTGAGTTATAGAACTCTAATGAGAAAATTTTCTTGAGCAAAAATGTTTTTCATATGATTATAAACATGATGTGTAAGATTAAAATGTTTTGATTTCTGAAAGTTTAATTGAAATTGAATTTTTACAAAACTAGTTTGAATTTTGAAAAACCGTTTTCACATTCAAACTTGAAAATATTTTGTCATCCAAATCAAATAAATTTTCAAAATGTTTTCAAAACTATATCTATATCACATATGTTCAAAATCTATATGCTCTTGAAAATTTGAGTGGGAGGTCTCCTTGTAGACAAGCCGAAAAATAAAAAGATGTGTAATCTCAAACTTTCAAGTGTTCGAGTGAGTTGAAGTTCACACTTCCCTCACGCACTTTCCCGAAATAGAAAATAGGAAAATATCGAGTATGTACCTTGTGCCTTTATGCACTAATACGGCTCTGAACACGTCGATCTAGGATTCTCTTCTAGTTGTCCGCTCTGTCGCTCTCTAACTAGGAAATCTGTTTCCGAACTTATAAGACTCGATGAACCAACTCCAAAAACTAAGTGGGAGGGTTATATTCGTTGTTTGTAACCCACGATCCCCAACACTAATGAAAGATGCAATAACGTGGGACTAAGAGCCGCTCTTGCGACCCTCACTGAAATGTGAGTACTCCAAGGCGTTATTGCTTCGATCATTGCTCAATGAGCTACGTCCGAGAGTGATGCAATGATGACAAGGCCTCCCCTTGGGGGATTGTTTTTCAAAGCTGATCTTTTTGACTAAGTGGTTGGTTGCACACTTAGGCTCAATCCCTAGTAATCCTCCCTCGAGGCCCTGCGAAAGGATGTGAGTGATCAAACCAATTTACAAGGTGGCTAGTCAAAATAGATGTATTGACATCTTTGCTTAGCATTAATGATGTGTCATTTACTTATAAAAGGAGATTTTTTGCGGCCTTCTCTTGAGGGAGTAAATTATCGTTTGGTTTATAACACCTTTGGATTTTATAAAATTCTTAATAAAACTTAAATCCTATACCAAAGACTAATCATAAACTTGTTTCAACTTATATAGGTGATATGTCTCTCAACCATCTCTCAATCTTTCTTTCCTCGATCAAACTCGAAAACGAAAACTACATAGACTCCAAACATAACCTCGACATAATCCTTACCAAGCACAAATGGGTACTCACCACCCCGTGTCCTCCTCTTACGAATGATGATTCGACTCAAGAGGACAATGACGCCTTAGCGGCCTGGCTTCGATCCGATGAGATTGTGAGGTGCTATATCTTGGCATCTATGAACAATATGCTGAAAGAGCAACATCGTGACATCGAGACCGCTGCCGAAATGCTCTACAATCTCCTTGAGATGTTTGGAGGGCAAGGGCGTCAAACAAGGCAACAAGCAGTCCGACAGTTTATGAACTGTCATATGAAGGCTAGGACTCCTGTTAGAGACTTTATGATACTGATCATTAGTTTTCTAAATAAAATGGAAATCCTAGGATCTGAGAATGATGGGAAGAATATCATAGATATGATCTTAGAAACTCTCCCCGCATCTCTTGATACCTCCAAGATGAACTACTTCATAAACAAGCTAGAGTACACTGTTACCATGCTTATGAAGGATCTTCACACTGCTATAGGTCTCACTGAGAGAAAGAGGAATCAAGGAGAGGCATATGCTACTGAGCAAAAGGCCTCTGCCTCTGGAACTAAGAAGAGACCTCACAAAGCCGATAATAAGAACTGTTCAGCCTATCTCAGAGCAAAGGAACATAGTATTGTACTAGTTACCGAAGCATGCTTAGTAGCTGATAATGTATCAACGTGGATTCTTGACTCCGCTGCTACTAACCATATTTGTTGTTCCTTGAATGGTTTCAAGAAAACCAAAAGCTTAGAGGAAGGCGAGTTCTGTTTCAAATGGGGTGATGGGAGCCTGGTGTCTGCAAAGGCTGTGGGATCCGTGACACTGTCTTTTGAAGACCGCACTTTAAACTTGAATAATGTTTATTTTGTTCCTACTTTTGGGAAGAACTTAATATCTGTTGCTCGTCTTCATGAGCAAGATTATTGTTTAAAGTTTATTAAGAATGGAATTCGTATTTCGTTTCCTGATAATTCTTTTGTCACTGATGCATGTATGAAGAATGCTCTTTTCTACATCTATCCCACTCAACCTTCTCTTTTAGACACCGAAATAGATAATGATCTAATTAGGGAGCCAAAGAGGATCAAACTTTCTGAATCCTCCAATCTAACAAAATCAACATACCTCTGGCACTTAAGACTTGGTCATATCAGTCTAGATAGGATTAAGAGACTTGTGAGGGATGGTCCACTCCAAGCCTCTGCAATAGGTTCACTACCTACTTGTGAATCCTGCATAGAAGGAAAAATGACTAAGCGACCTTTCTCCGATAAGGGTCGAAGAGCCACTAAGTTGCTGGAACTAATATATTCTGATGTATGTGGTCCCCTCAACCAACAGGCACGTGGAGGATACGAATACTTCGTTACCTTCACTGACGATTACTCAAGATATGGGTTTGTCTATTTGCTTAAACACAAATCCGAGACCTTTAACGTATTTAAGGTCTTTAGGGCTTTAGTGGAAAAGCAAACTGGCAAAGTGATCAAAACCCTTCGATCTGATCGAGGTGGTGAGTATATGTCTGGAGAGTTCGATGACTTTCTTAAAGAAGAAGGTATCGCTTCTCAGCTTACCGCACCTGGCACACCTCAACTAAACGGAGTGTCAGAGAGAAGAAACAGAACTCTTATGGAGATGGTTAGATCAATGATGAGTTACTCATCACTCCCGCTTTCCTTTTGGGGATATGCCCTCGAAACAGCCGCTTACATTCTGAAGCAAGTTCCGTCTAAAACGGTTCCTGGTACTCCTTATGAACGATGGACTGGCCGTAAAGTGAATCTTGGCCGCATCCGAATTTGGGGTTGCCCTGCACACGTGCTGAGGCAAAAGACTAGCAAGTTGGCTAGTAGGTCAGAATTGTGCCTGTTTGTAGGATATCCGAAGGAAACCAAAGGTTTTACTTTCTATAGTCCCGAGGACGATAAGACTTTCGTTAGCACGAATCCTCGTTTCCTTGAGGAGGACTTTATGAAGGATGCAAAACCTAGAAGCAAAATTGTGCTTGAAGAAAAGTTGGGTGAGGAAGCTTCTACCTCATCTGTAAGAACTGTTCTTACCCCAACTGAAACACAACCTAACTCATCAGAATCTCGTAGAGTAGTACTTCGACGTAGTGGGAGGGCTGTTCAACAGCCTGACAGGTACATGTCTTATGGAGACTCTCTTGTAGCCGTCTCCGACATGGATGACCCTGTTTCCTATAGCCAAGCGATGGCTTGTTCTGAATCAAACCTTTGGCTTGACGCCATGAAAGTTGAAATGCACTCGATGTATGTCAACAAAGTCTGGAAACTTGTAGACCTTCCTGAAGGGATTAAACCCGTAGGGTGTAAGTGGATATACAAGAAGAAAAGGGGTCCTGATGGGAACGTCAAGACGTTCAAAGCACGACTTGTGGCGAAGGGTTATACCCAACAAGAAGGGATTGACTATGAAGAAACCTTCTCGCCAGTCGCGATGCTTAAATCCATCCCCATACTCCTATCCATAGCTGCAGCTCTCGACTATGAGATCTGGCAAATGGATGTCAAGACAGCCTTTCTGAATGGCAATCTTGACGAGCGCATTTACATGGCTCAATCAGACGGTTTCGTGGATAAAGGTCAAGAGACCAAGGTTTGTGAGTTGCTTAAATCCATTTATGGACTAAAGCAAGCATCTAGGTCATGGAATATTAGATTCGATGAAACTGTAAAGAGCTTCGGCTTTGAACAGTCAATAGATGAGCCTTGTGTTTACAAGTTAATACACGAAGGCAAAGTTGTGTTTCTGGTACTATATGTCGATGATATACTACTCATTGGTAATGACGTGGGTAAGTTATCTGAGGTTAAGGTCTTGCTGGCAAAGCAATTCGATATGAAGGATCTAAGAGAAGCCGCGTACATTCTGGGAATCCAAATCTTTCGAGATAGGAAAAACCGGACCCTGTCGCTCTCTCAAGCATCTTATATTGATAAGGTGATGGATCGCTTCTCGATGCAAGACTCCAAGAAGGGCCAAACACCCTTTAGGCATGGAGTTTCACTCTCTAAGGACCAGTCTCCCAAGACTGCACAAGAGATTGAAGACATGAGGAAAATTCCTTACGCCTCTGCCGTAGGAAGCCTCATGTATGCTATGCTTTGCACTAGACCTGATATATGTTTCGCCGTTGGCGTAGTTAGCCGTTTCCAATCGAACCCTAGACCCGAGCACTGGATTGCTGTTAAGCATGTTCTTAAGTATCTTCGAAGAACTAGGATCTTGATGCTTACATACTCAGGTACTAACCTGACTATGACAGGATATACCGACTCCGATTTTCAAGCGGATAAGGATTCCAGGAAATCCACTTCGGGATCTGTGTTCATCCTTAATAGTGGAGCTGTTGTGTGGAGAAGTATTAAGCAATCTTGCATTGCTGACTCCACAATGGAAGCAGAATATGTGGCTGCTTGTGAAGCATCCAAAGAGGTTGTATGGCTTAGAAAATTCTTTAAGTATTTGGAAGTTGTTCCAAACGTCGACGAGCCCATGACCCTTTATTGTGATAATAGTCGGGCTGTCGCTAACTCAAAGGAACCTCGAAGCCATAAGCGCTCTAAGCATATTGAGAGGAAATACCATTTGATTCGAGAGATCGCGCAGCGCGGAGACGTGGAGGTGAAGTAGATCTCTGGCAGATCCATTCACCAAGGCCCTAGCGAATAAGGTCTTCGACCAACTTCGAGAGGGATTAGGCATGAAGGACTACACACATCTTCTTTGAGTCAAGTGGGAGTTTGTTGTCAATGGTGCCCACAAGAAGAGTTGTAGTGTGTATTTATGTACATTTGATGTCATATAGTCTTACGAAGACTCTTGCTTGTAATTGCTTATTCATGAATAAAAAGTTGAAACGTTCATTCAATCTTCCTTGCATGAAGCTTTATGATAAAACCTTAGTCTTTTAGTCCATAAACAAACTAAACAACTTACGAAGAGACAAATGTAGATTTGCATGAACAAACTCTTCGTAGTTTGCTTAAACCGATATATTCGCAATCTTAGGGTCAAAGGACTATTGACCTCAGTACGATTGTTAGAAGAATCTATGATGTCTGGTTATGAGGCATTGAGAGTTAGGGACTCTATAGTTCTTCTAGGTATCTTCCGAAGGTACTGAATTGACCAGTGCACTTCTAGAGACAATATAAGAACAAACCATTTAACCTCTTGTGTCTCGAAGTCACTATGTATGAATTGCATCATGCTTACCTTAATCCTGAAATGAGACATGCCATTTCACACCTTAGTATTCTCATTTGAGAAAGTCAAAGTTCGGACTCACTATGTGATTCCGAACAAGGCCTATTGGTGAAGTACTAAGTTGTGAGTATGTCATGAGTAACTTTGTGAAGTTCTCATAGATATGGAATTCATGTACAAGATTGCTGAAATGCAATGTATGTCACCTCATGCTTTGTTCCTTGGAGTGTGAATAAATGAACTGGCCAGTGTCCAAATTGAGTCCTGACTCTTTTGGATGAAACAATGTGACTTGTTAGCTCCTCGTCAATACATTGTTTCTAACTTATTCACAAGCGACAAAGGAGTTGAGGAAATAACAGCTAGAAGGGTAAAATGGTAATTTAGTAAATCCCGACTAGCTGATGACATTCATGAAGGGTAAACATAGATAATATTCAGTGGATCCGCTCATCATAATTAGGTCGAATTCTTGAGTAGAAAACAAATTCATTTGAACCGAGAGATTTTCAGTGTCAGCTCTTTAGTGGAGTCAGTTGGCATTAAGCTAAACTTGGAAAAGGTTTGTGAACTTTTGAGTCCAAGTGTTTAGCTCAAGCTTTGTTCATTTGGGTCCATGAGGTCACTGTCACGAATCACATCGATAGGAATAGTTAAACTGGAAGCTAAGTCAAAACAAGAACGAAAATAGTCAAAAGGGTATTTTTGTCTTTTGAGACATATGATGAAATGAATGTCAATAAATTTTTTGACAAGTTCATTTGATGACTTAATGTCACTCGGCCATAACTTGATTATTGGGCCTTGTGAATTAATTTCATTTCATAAGAATTTTATTGAAAATTCTTAATGGGCTTTTCTCATGTTGTCATGAACAAATGAAGAAGCTTCTAGAAGCTCCTTCTAGATGAGAATAGGCGACCATAATACCCAAGGAAAGAGAGTTTATTTTGTACATAAATGTATCAAGATACTTGCCAAAAGAAAAAGAGGAAACAAATTTCCTCTAGAAGGAAAGCATAACTTCGGCCAAGAGAGAGACAAAGCAAGGCTTGGAACAAAATAGGAAACAAATCCAAGGCTTATTGAAGCCTATGTTGGCCGAGCATCTCAAGTGGGAAAAGAGGTAATTGGCTCATGAATATGTGATATTCTATAGAAGAGGAAACTACCTTATAGAAGGTGAGACCTCTCCTATAAATAGGAGCCTCATTTCCTCACATTTCATTCATCCAAGTTTAAGAGATTTGAGAGACTCTCTCTCTAGAACTTGTGGCCGAAAATCCTCTCTCTCTCTCTCTAGTTTATTTTCGATTATTTCTTGTCTTGGCACCTAGGTCCTCACTCGACCTAGTGTTTAGCTCTGCGACTTCGAGACTCGTTCTTAAGTCGTAGTGTTTAAAAGTGCCCACTCACTGATTCCTTCTTTTCGAGTGATTTAGTGATAGAAACTTTCGTGGTTGCTCGAGGTGCCGAGGAAAGAAAGAGAGACGTGCTGCGAGGGGAGACGAGCGTTGCAAAATTTCCAAAAGCTTCTTCAAAGTTCAAGCTTCAAGAAAGGTTAGTAAACTCTTAGCTCATATTGGTTTTTAATTACATGTACTTGCTTCTTTGTCTAGGTTAGTAAAAACTTTTTTTACTTGAAAAGAAATTTTTTAAAATTCCGCCGCTTCCCGAAGCGTTTAATCTTTTTCTTAAACCCTAGATCAATTCCAACACTATGTTCCTTTGCTTTGAGATAGACAGGACGGTTCTTTTTTATCGGCCTTGTGAGGTCTCTTCTCAGTTCCAGAGGCGGAGGCGTTTTGCTCAGTAGCATGTGCCTCTCCTTGATTCCTCTTTCTCTTAGTGAGACCTACAACAGTGTGAAGTTCCTTCATAAGCTTGGTAACAGTGTACTTTAGCTTGTTTATGGAGTAGTTCATCTTGGAGGTATCAAGAGATGCGGGGAGAGTTTCTAAGATCATATTTATTACATTCTTCCCATCAATCTCAGATCCTAGGATTTCCATTTTATTCAGATAACTAATGATCAGTATCATAAAGTCTCCAACAGAAGTCCTAGCCTTCATGTGACAGTTTATAAACAGTCGGACTTCTTGTTGCCTTGCTTGACGCCTTTGCCCTCCAAACATCTCATGGAGATTGTTGAGCATGTCGGCAGCAGTCTTGATGTCACGATGTTGTTGTTGCAACACCTTGTTCATTGATGCTAAGACACAGCATCTCGCAGTCTCATCGGATCGAAGCCAGGCCGCTAAGGCGATTTTGTCCTCTTGAGTTGAATCATCATTCGTCAAAAGAGGACATGGGGTGGTGAGTACCCATTTGTGCTTGTTAACGGCAGGTATTATATCGAGGTTACATTTCTAGTCGACGTAATTGTCACCTTCGATTTTATTATAGGAAAGAATGATCGAGAGAAGGTTGAGAGACATATTGCTTAATTAAGTTTAAACAAGTTTATGATTAGTCTTTGGTTTAGGATTTAAGTTTGTTTAAGACTTGATAAAATCTAAAGGTGTTATAAACCAAACGATAATTTAGTCCCCCAAGAGAAGGCCGCAAAAAATCTCCATTTATGAGTAAATGACACATCATTAATACTTAGCCAAGATGTCAATACACCAATTTTGACTAGCCACCTTTTTAATTTGTTTGATCGCTCACATCCTTTTGCAGAGCCTCAAGGGAGGATTACTAGGGATTGAGCCTAAGTGTGCGACCAACCGCTTATTCCAAAAGGTCAACTTTGAAAAACAATCCCCCAAGGGGAGGCCTTGCCTTCATCGTTTCACTCTCGGACTTAGCTCAGTGAGCAATGATCGAAGCAAAGACGCCTTAGAGTACTCCCATTTAAGAGAAGGCCACAAGAGCGGCTCTAAGTCTCACGTTAATTGCTTCTTTCACTAGTGTTGGGGATCATGGGTTACAAACAACAAGTATAACCCTCCCACTTAGTTTTTGGAGTTTGTACATCGACTCTTATAAGTTTGAAAACAGTTTTCCTAGTTATAGAGCGATAGAACGGACAACTAGAAAAGAATCCTAGAAGTTCATGTTCAGAGCACTGTTAGTGCATATAGGCACAAGTTACATACTCGGATCTTTTCCTATTTTCTATTCGGGGAAAGTGCACGAGGGAAGTGTGAACTTCAACTCACTCGAACACTTGGAAGTTTGAGATTACACATCTTTTTATTTTTAACTTGTCTACGAAGAGACCTCCTACTCAAATTTTCAAGAGCATATAGATTTTGAACATATGTGATATAGATATAGTTTTGAAAACATTTTGAAAACTTATTTGATTTCGATGACAAAATATTTTCAAGTTTGAAAACGAAAACGGTTTTTCAAAATTCAAACTAGTTTTGCAAAAATCAATTTCAATTAAACTTTCAAAAATCGAAACATTTTAATCTTACACACCATGTTTATAATCTTATGAAAAACATTTTTGCTCAAGAAATTTTTCTCATTAGAGTTCTATAACTCATGGTAGTGGGGCTGAAAATCCGGAATTCTAAAAAAACTGGACTTTCGGAACAGCCGCGCACCTCGGAGTAAAATCGCCATAACTGGTGGCTCCGATGTCCTTTTGACCTGAAACCGGTGGCATTGGACAGAGGACAGACAGAGATTTAATTTGATTTAAGAATCATTAAATTTAGATTTCTGAGCAGAGAGTTATGCCACTTTTACTGCGGGTTTTACTCCAGCTCGAAGAAAAAGAAATAATTAAAGCTTGGTCTTTTTTAGGTGCGAAAAAGAATCGAGTGTAACGGAACGTTTTATGATGTTGTTAAAGCTTTTATTTGTGTTTTATTAGCAAGGTAATAACATGATATAAAAGAAATAACAACAAGCATAAAACGATTCAAGTAAATAAAAGAAACTAGGAAGACAATACAACTAGTCATAAAATTTACTCAAAATTTTCTCAAACTTAAAAACACGTTTTTTAATATAAAAAGTTAAAAAAAAAATAGAACTGATTCTAACGTGTTTTCATAACATCCCAAACTCATAGAAAATCAACATGATTTTTAATTTAAAGGCAAGAGCAATAAATTAAAAAAAAATCTAAGACAACAATTCTAACTTGTCACAAAATTAGTAAACTTTCGAAAACTATTTTCAAGCTCATAATTTTTAATACATGTACATGCATATCTTTGACCATAGCTCTGATACCATTTGTTGGAACTGATCTAGGGTTTAAGAAAAAGTTTAACGCTTTGGTAAGCTGCGGAATTTTAAAAATTTTCTTTTGACAAGTAAAACGATTTTACTAAACTAGACAAAGAGCAAGCACATGTAAATAAAAACTAAATGATTTACTAACCTTTTTAGAAGCTTGAACGTTGATGAGCCTTCGGAAGGTTGAAAACATTCGTCTCCCTCGCAGCACGTCTCTCTTCTTTACTCGCGAACTCGAGCAACCACGAAAGTTTCTATCACTATAGTCACTCGAGAAAATTAGGAATTAGTGTGTGGGCACTTTTAAACACTACGACTCAAGAACAAGTCTCAAAATCGAAGAGCTAAACTCGCTAAGTCAAATGAGGACCTAGGTGCCAAAACAAAAACGAAAAGAACTTAGAGAGAGAAGGAGAGAGGGGCGGCCAAGCTAGAGAGAGAAGCTCTCAAATCTCTAAAACTTGGGATGAATGAAATGAGGAGAATAAGGCTCCTATTTATAGGAGAGGTTTTACCTTCAATAAGATAGTTTCCTCTTCTATAGAATATCACATATTCATGAGAAAATATTGCCTTATTCCCTCATGAGTCACACGGCCAAGGCAGCCTTCTAGAAGGCTTGGATTTGTTTCCTCTTTTATTCCCTTGCCTTGCCTTGACTCACTTGGCCGATTCTCTCTTGCTATGCATAGGAAATTTGATTCCTCTTTTTTTGTGATTTGTGACAGTGACCTCATGGATCCAAATGAACAAAGCTTGAGCTAAACACTTGGACTCAAAAGTTCACAAACCTTTTCCAAGTTTAGCTTAATGTCAACTGACTCCACTAAAGAGTTGATACTGAAAATCTCTCGGTTCAAATGAATTTATTTTCCACTCAAGAATTCAACCAAATTATGATGAGCGGATCCATTGAACGTTATCTATGTTTACCCGTCATGAATATCATCAGCTAGTCGGGATTTAAAAAAATTACCATTTTACCCTTCTAGCTGTTATTTCCTCGTCTCCTTTGTCGCTTGTGAATAAGTTAGAAACAATGTATTTGTTGTCAATGGTGCCCACAAGAAGAGTTGTAGTCTTTATTTTGTAACAATGTGACGAGGAGCTAACAAGTCACATTGTTTCATTTAAAAGAGTTAGGACTCAATTTGGACACTGGCCAGTTCATTTATTCACATTCCAAGGAACAAAGCATGAGGTGATATACATTGCATTTCAGCAATCTTGTACATGAATTCCATATCTATGAGAACTTCACAAAGTTACTCATGAAATCTTCACAACTTAGTACTTTACCAATAGGCCCTGTTCAGAATCACATAGTGAGTCCGAACACTGACTTTCTCAAATGAGAATACGTAAGCTGTGAAATGGCATGTCTCATTTCAGGATTAAGGTAAGCACGATGCAATTCATATGTAGTGACTTCAAGACATAAGAGGTTAAATGGTTTGTTCTTATTTTGTCTCTAGAAGTACACTGGTCAATGCAGTACCTTCGGAAGATACCTAGAAGAACTATAGAGTCTCCTACTCTCAATGCCCCATAACCAGACATCTTAGATTCTCCTAACAATCATACTGAAGTCAATAGTCCTTTGACCCTTAGATTGCGAATATATTGTTTTAAGCAATCTACGAAGAGTTTTTTCATGCAAATCTACATTTGTCTCTTCATACGTTGTTAAGTTTGTTTATGGACTAAAGACTAAGGTTTTATTATAAAGCTTCAAACAGACAAAGAAGAATGAATGAACATTTCAACTTTTTATTAATGAATAAGCAATTACAAGCAAGAGTCTTCGTGAGACTTTATTACATCAAATGTACAAAATAAAGACTACAACTCTTCTTGTGGGCACCATTGACAACAGAATCTTCGTCGTCGGTAGTCTCGTACTCAGGCGCGTGTTCCAAAACACCCATGTACAAGGCGTCGGGGTCCTGGGCCCGAACTGGGAAGGACCATATAGAGTTCGACAAGTTATACATGACAGAACTTATTACATCGAACATACGGACGGAACTCCGATCCGACACCCTTGGAACGCCGAACATTTGAGGCGGTACTACTAGTGATATGCTCCCCCATTTACAGCTTTGATTTTCCTGATTCAATAAGGCCCACGTGCCAATGTTTGAGGATGTTATCTATTAGCAAAGAATAATAAAGTTCGAGGTTTTTTCTCTCTTCAAAAAATCCGCTTCATTAAGTTTTTAGTCATCAAGGCACGACATGTAATCTAAAAACTTGGGGGGCTAGTGATTCATGCGATGTACGCTAAAAAAAACCTTAAAGCCCCCCACTCATGGGATACAGAGGGTTAAGAAGCTCGAACCCCGACAGCCCATCGAGCACACGGGTTTGAGAAAAATCGTCGGCCTAACCCGGCGTGCCATAAGTCGCGTAAAGGCGTAGGTAAAGGCGACAGGGCCACTCCCTCCGCCACACATATGTTCGGTTGCTATATAGCACGAACTCAAAGTCGCCCGCCTAACCCGATGCCACACATATGTTCGGTCGCTCTATAGCACGAACTCAAAGTCGCTGGCCTAACCCGGCGCCACACATATGTTCGGTCGCTCTATAGCACGAACACAAACCCGGCGTAACACGGCGTACCCCTTTCATCCAGGCTTAAGTCCCCCACGGCGATACAAACTTAAGAAGCTCGGACCCCTACGGCCCTTCGTGCATACGGGTTCCGGTAAACCGTCGTCCTTCCCGGCGTGCCTTAAGACGCGTAAAGGCGCAGGTGAAAGTTGTCACCCAGACGCATGTAAGTCGCGTAAAGGCGCTGCCTCAAACCCTAAAACTGCCAAATTTGAGCCAATACACATTCGGTCACCAATGGCACAAAACACACGGGGTTTCAGTAAAATCGTCGGCCTAACCCGGCGTGCCATAAATCACGTAAAGGCGCAGGTAAAGGCAGCAGGGCTACTCCCTCCGCCACACATATGTTCGGTCGCTCTATAGCATGAACCCAAAAGCAGCTGGCCTAACCCAGCGCGACATATATGTTCGGTCGCTCTATAGCACGAACCCAAAAGCAGCTAGCCTAGCCCGACGCAATACTTATGTCCGGTCGCTCTATAGCACGAAACCAAAAGACGCTGGCCTAACCCAGCGCGACACTTATGTTTGGTCGCCCTATGGCACGAACCCAAAGTCGCCGGCCTAACCCGGTGCAACACATGCGTTCGGTAACCCTGTTGTCGGCAAGTCCCGGGTCGACAGCGTCGTAGAGGCCTGAGGGAACCCCACTCGGCCAATAGCCGGGCCATGGCCGAGAGGCCCAAGACCGGTCCACCCGGTCAAGCTCGGCTGACGCCTGAGAAGACAAAGGCCCCGCACTCGCCCTCTCGGCCTCAGCCTCCACTCGCCCTCCCGGGCTCGGCCTCCACTCGCCCTGCCAGGCTCGGCCTCCACTCGCCCTCCCGGGCTAGGCCTCCACTCGCTCTCCCGGGCTCGACCTCCACTCGGCCTCCCGGGCTCGGCCCCCAGTCGCCCTGCCGGGCTCGGTCTCCACTCGGCCTCCCGGGCTCGGCCTCCCGGGCTCGGCCTCTCCTCGGCCTCCCGGGCTCGACCTCCCCTCGCCATGCCGGGCTCGGCCTTCACTCGGCCTCCCGGGCTCGGCCTCCAGTCGCCCTCCCGGGCTCGGCCTCAACTCGGCCTCCCGCGCTCGACCTCCACTCGGCCTCCCGAGCTCGGCCTCCCGAGCTCGGCCTCCCGGGCTCGGCCTCCCGGGCTCGGCCTCCACTCGCCCTCCCGGGCTCGACCTCCACTCGCCCTCCCGGGCTCGGCCTCCAGTCGCCCTCCCGGGCTTGGCCTCCACTCGGCCTCCCGCGCTCGGCCTCCACTCGCCCTCCCGAGCTCGGCCTCCACTCGCCCTCCCGGGCTCGGCCTCCACTCGCCCCCCTCAACCTCTACTCGGCCAAAGGGGTCCTCAACCTACTCCTATAAATACAAGGGCCCCTCCCTTGATCCAGGTAATCCAATTTTGAGTCCCGAAACGCTGTCAAACTCGTACGTCACTCGTTTCGCTCATCTTTGACCTCTCACCACCTCTAAAACCTCTATACTCCACCTCAATCCTACTAATGTTGAGCGTCGGAGAGGTAAACAGAGGCACCCCCTATGTTTTCCCTTCCTAGTTCACCTGTTCTTTACTCCTTTTCAGGTACTCTCACGAACTCAAGGGACATTCACAGCTAAGGGACGACTTGGGATACCAAGTCCGACACGCTCGAGCCGAAGTGAGACCACTTGGTCCGGCCTTGGGTCTAACCACTTTTGGCTCCTAAATAGTTGTCCGAAAACGAGCGACAATATTTTGGCTCTAGAAGGAGGGGACCTCCCGACCTTGGCGACGCACTCCCTTCCATTCCTCTTTCTCGCTACTTCTACGACTCTCGAGAGATGAGTCATGTCCCCGCCACCTCCGTGGGTGCCCGAGCGACTAGCTCGAGGTACGGCCTCCGAAGCCCTGCGCATTGTCTAGGAGGGCAAACTCGTGATAACGAGAGCCAGCCCCAAGACCCGACGAATGACCCTGAGGCCGCAGTCCGAGAGGACACGGCTCGAAGGCTCGCCGAGCTCCTAGACCGCCCCGGCGTCACCGGCGCGCTCATCGCCGACCTCCTCGACTCCAACAACGTGGACGACGTCGACCATGACGAGAAAGACCCCGATTACGTGGCAAAGTCGAGAACCAACGAGACCAACCTCGACCACGCTGTTCACGAGAGTGAACGCGCGCGCACGCCGTCAAGGGGACATCCTCAGGCGACCGCGTCAAGGCGTCAATCGTTGGGTGAACACGCACGTGCGCCCCCGAGGGGACACCCCCGAGAGACCACGTCAAGGCGTCAAAGCTCGTACAATACCCGAGGACGCTCAGTCTCGTGGTCCCGAAAGGGATGCTCCAAGCTCACCATTTGCGTCCGAAGAGATGACGACATCAAAGGTCGTGGCGCCCATCGAGGACGTCGCTTGAACGACATATCCTTGCCAAGGGTGATAGGGACGGCCAACGGAGACTTGAGAGACCACCTCAATTCCCGAAGGGAATCCCATGGATGCGACTTGAGAGAGAAGCTCAACGCCCGACGCGAATCCGCAAGAGAGGCTGCCTTGGGACACCAACCACCCAACGTTGTTGATCGCGCACCCAACAAGAAGCGCGCCTCCACAATCGTGGCACCGGCCGCCGGACCCGACTCGTGAAGGAAAAAGCGCAGAAAGGGTCAAGTCCCTAATGACCTTCCTTCTCCGACCCCGAACTAATCCTTCGTCCCACTCAACACGACGCCCGACCGGATCCTGAGCTTACACAGGGAGAAGCTAGGATCTCCAGCCCCATTGAAGATGGACCCCACGACGAGGGACAGAAGCAAGCAATGCGAATATCACCGAGATCACAGACACGTGACAACCGAATGCTACCAGCTTAGGAAGCGAATTGATTCCTTGATCCGAGGTGGGCATCTCAAAGAGTTCATCACATTCACTAGCGACGTGACCCCGACCGAGCAACCGACTTGTCAAAGGGGAGAATCCTCTAGCACAAAGACAATGAGATGAATGCTAGGCACTGTCTAACACGCGCCTAGCATTCACGGCCACGACCGACACAACGTTCGTCATTGAATTCACGCTTGAACTTATTGTCATTTTATTTCAAACGTGTAATTTTATTTTCCCTAAAAAGGCCAATTACCAAGGCAAGCTGTAAAACCCTCCTTGTTGCAAAGAAAGTTGTCCTACCCATTGTCACATACTATTGTATACCTCCGACGCGAGAGCTTCTTCGTCTTCGTCTCACAAACGCAAGAAACTCGGGGGGCTAACAGGGAGCAATACTAAGTCAAAACAACTCAAAAACAAAACAAAAAAAATATAACAAAGTCTCAAGTGGCCGATGGTTAGGCCGGAGGTCCCAAAGAGAGACAATCTACATAACTCCTCAGGTTGAGTTCACTCCTCGAGTCGAGTCTCGAGTCCACGAGTCGACTTACTACTCCTCGTACCGACTCTACATGACTCCTCGAGTTGAGTTCACTCCTCGAGTCGAGTACCGAGTCCATGAGTCGACAAGCTGCTCCTCATGCCGACTCTACATGCCTCCTCGAGTTGAGTTCACTCCTCGAGTCGAGTACCGAATCCACGAGTCAACTAGCTACTCCTTGTGCCGAATCTACATGTCTCCTCGAGTCAAGTTCACTCCTCGAGTCGAGTACCGAGTAAGAATGGGCCACCTGAGTCCCCAAACGTGAAACGCGCAACGTGGCGCCGTACTCACAAAGGCACGAGATTCGACCCAAGAGACCCAACCCGAAAATGCAACCAGCGCACTAAGGTGCCACACTCGCCGGGGGATCAAGTATGCACCTAACCCCGCCTATCACGTGACAAGCGTGCCCAAAGGTGCCATGCTTATAAGATGGTATGGCCACACAAATGTGGCACCGCGCTCGCCGCCCAGCTCGTGTGCCGATAGGCAGCGAGTCACAAATGGGTTTCAAAGGCTTGCGTCCGCCGGACGTACCTGGTCTAGCCAGCGTCCACGGGAAACCTGGCCACACAAATGTGGCACTGCACTCGCCGCCCAGCTCGTGCGCCGATAGGCAGCGAGTCACAAATGGGTTACAAAGGCCTGCATCCGCCGGACGAAACTGGTCTAGCCAGCGTCCACGGGAAACCTGGTCACACAAATGTGGCATCACGCTCGCCGCCCAGCTCGTGCGCCAATAGGCAGCGAGTCACAAATGGGTTTCAAAGGCCTGCGTCTGCCGGACGAAACTGGTCCAGCCAGCGTCCACGGAAAACCTGGTCACACAAATGTGGCACCACGCTCGCCGCCCAGCTCGTGCGCCAATGGGCAGCGAGTCACAGGCATGTGCCCACCGGACGTAACTGGTCTAGCCAGCGTCCATGGAAAACCCGTTCACACCAATGTGACACCAAGCCCCCCGAGGCCAAAGCCGTGCAAATCGATCACGCCTTCATTGGTAGGTCGAGAAAATAAGCCACGCACAATAAAGCCGTGCAAATCGATCACGCCTTCATTGGTAGGTCGAGAAAATAAGCCACGCACAATAAAGCCGTGCAAATCGATCACACCTTCATTGGTAGGTCGAGAAAATAAGCCACGCACAATAAAGCCGTGCAAATCGATCACGCCTTCATTGGTAGGTCGAGAAAATAAGCCGCGCACTATCAAGCCATGCAAATCGATCACGTCTTCATTGGTAGGTCGAGAAAATAAGCCGCGCACAACAATGTCGTACGAATCGATCACGCCTTCATTGGTAAGTCGAGAAAATAAACCACGCACCGACAAGACGCACGAATCGATTGCACCTTCGTCGACAAATCGAGAAAATAAGACGCGCATCGACAAAACCGTGCGAATCGATTACGATAGTATATTGAGAACATAAGACACGTAACACAAAAGCCGTCCAAAGCCGTCCCACGCGACGCACCAAAGCCGTCCCACGTGATGCACAAAAGTCGTCCCTCGCGACACACCAAAGCCGTCCCTCACGATGCACAAATGCCGTCCCTCGCGACGCACCAACGCCGTCCCTCACGATGCATTAAAAGCCCTTCTACGGTGCGACCACAAACTCGAGAGCGTTTGTCCCGGGTCCGCACGTCAGCTCAAGTATTGAGTTTCCACTCGACCCACGCTCGACCGGAAACTCGGGGGGCTAACGTTGTCGGCCAGTCCTGGGTCGACAGCGCCCGTAGAGGCCTGAGGGAACCCCACTCGGCCAATAGCTGGGCCCTGGCCGAGAGGCCCAAGACCGGTCCACCCGGTCAAGCTCGGCTGACGCCTGAGAAAACAAAGGCCCCGCACTCGCCCTCTCGGCCTCGGCCTCCACTCGCCCTCCTGGGCTCGGCCTCCACTCGGCCTCCCGGGCTCGGCCTCTAGTCGCCCTCCCGGGCTCGACCTCCACTCGGCCTCCCGAGCTCGGCCTCCACTCGCCCTCTCGGGCTCGGCCTCCACTCGCCCTCTCGGGCTCGACCTCCACTCGGCCTCCCGGGCTCGACCTCCACTCGCCCTGCCGGGCTCGGCCTCCACTCGGCCTCCCGGGCTCAGCCTCCAGTCGTCCTCACGGGCTCGACCTCCCCTCGGCCTCCCGGGCTCGGCCTCCACTCGCCCTGCCGGGCTCGGCCTCCACTCGGCCTCCCGGGCTCGACCTCCAGTCGCCCTCCCGGGCTCGGCCTCGACGCGGCCTCCCTGGCACGGCCTCCACTCGCCCTTTCGGGCTCGGCCTTTACTCGCCCTCCCGAGCTCGGCCTCCACTCGCCCTGCCGGGCTCGGCCTCCACTCGGCCTCCCGGGCTCGGCCTCCAGTCGTCCTCACGGGCTCGACCTCCCCTCGGCCTCCCGGGCTCGGCCTCCACTCGCCCTCCTGGGCTTGGCCTCCACTCGCCCTCCCGGGCTCAGCCTCCCCTCGGCCTCCCTGGCTCGGCCTCAACTCCGCCTCCCGGACTCGGCCTCAACTCCGCCTCCCGGGCTCGGCCTCCACTCGCCCCCCTCAACCTCTACTCGGCCAAAGGGGTCCTCAAACAACTCCTATAAATACAAGGGCCCCTCCCTTGGTCCAGGTAATCCAATTTTGAGTCCCGAAACGATGTCGAACTCGTACGTCACTCGTTTCGCTCATCTTTGACCTCTCACCAACTCTATACTCCACCTCAATCCTACTAATGTTGAGCGTCGGAGAGGTAAACAGAGGCACCGCCTCTGTTTTCCCTTCCTAGTTCACCTGTTCTTTACTCCTTTTCAGGTACTCTGACGAACTCAAGGGACATTCACAGCTAAGGGACGACTTGGGATACCAAGTCCAACACGCTCGAGCCGAAGTGAGACCACTAGGTCCGGCCTTGGGTCTAACCACTTTGAGCTCCTAAATAGTTGTCCGAAAATGAGCGACAACACGCCCTATGGCACGAACCCAAAGTCGCCGGCCTAACCCGGCGCAACACATGTGTTCGGTCGCCCTATGGCAAGAACCAAAGTCGCCGGCCTAACCCGGCGCAACATACATGTTCGGTCACCTATGGCACGAACTTTAAGTCGCTGGCCTTACCCGGTGCAACATACACGTTCGGTCGCCAATGGCACAAACGCAAAGCCCCTGGGGACATACCTGGTGCAACTTCTTCTGTCGCCAAGTGGCACGAAGCAAAGTTGTTGGGCCACGGCCACTTTAGGCACACTAAATCGTCGGCCTAACCCGACATACCGATATCGTTGTTCAATACGGGTCGGTCAATCGCGGCGAGTTGCCCCTAGCAACAAATGCTGAATAAACGCCTAACCAGGCACGAACGCCTCCCCGCCTAAAATGCTAAACGACGACGAATCGTAACGCTAAATGAGCGGATGTCGAATCCCAACTAGGGATGCAAACCTGCCAAAACTATTGGTAAGGGCACAAGTCCTTCGGGCCACGTTAGCTCACAAAGAAGGCATATACGAGCAAAATTGCTCAACACGAGATAGCATTCGACTTGAAGGAAACAAAATATCTCATAAAGGAGCCACTGCTCTGAATCCAATAACCATGCGCTAAATGCAAATACGCGAAAAATAAATGAAATCTTGAGAAAGGAAAAAGCAAAGCGCTAAACATACGCGCTATAAAATATAATAAAGAAAGCCACATGGCTCACATAGCACCCTCATCTAGTATGGGAAACAAGGTGTCGAAGAAGGCAAAGGTGATCCCCCGAGCCTCGTTCTCGGCCGCTGCCTCTCGACACTCCACCACTCCGGCTCAACGGGACTCCTCGGTCCCTATGTCGTAGTGATCTTGTAAGTCGAACGCTCTTCGCTCCGCCTCGGCAAGCTGGGAAGAGAGGCAAGCATTCTCCTCCGCCAGAGAGTCACGCTCGCGCTCCGCCCAAACACGCGCCGCTTGGCTCGAAGTGAGCTGACAGTGAGATGTCTCCAAGGCGTCAGACCGGGCATCTAGCTGTCTCCGGAGGTCGGCAACCTCGGTGCGAAAAACCTCCGTCGATCGGGACGCCACCTCGCAAGCTCGCCTTTCTTCGGTCAGCTCTCCCGCCATCTTGGCCACCGACATCTGGGCTCCATCGCGCTGATCCCGGCCGATCTAGAGTTCCACCTTTGCCTCATGAAGTTGGTCTCAAAGTGTCTCGGGTTCCACCCCCGGGTGCGAACCTCACTCGACCTGAGCCAACCTAGCCCTCGTTTGAGCAAGCTCTTCCTGGGCGACCCCCAAGGGTCGGATGAAGTCATGCAGAATCCTGTCGCTCCGCACAGCCCTCACATACGCCTGCGACGACAAAAAACAAGAGTTAAAACTGAACCTATGCTTAGAATATAATGAATAAGAATATTGACCATTTGAGCGCCAGTAACCCCTGCCTGAAAGAAGGCGATGTCGCTCTTTGACACCACGCCTTTCCACCAAGACAGTGGAGACTCCTTGAGATGTCGAAAATAGTCGCCTCGGGATTCCATCGCCTCCAGTTCTACCGCCGATTTCACCCTCATGGGCTCAGAGCGCTCATCGGAAGGCACCGAGGTCGAAGCCCTTTTCAACGAGACGCGGGGCTCAGGCTCAACCGGGCCGGCAGCCTCGACGCGACCTTCTCTCGCACTGTGGTCAGCGACCCTGGAACGAATCTCCGCCATCCTCTCGGGGTTTCGAGAAGCTGAAGCCAGTCTCCGAGCTCGCCTCTTCGCAGCTACACAAGTCAAAACAACAAAGGTCAGGTTTCTGTTAACAAAAGGATTTCTAGACCACAAAATTACCTTGGGAAGCAGGAATGGCTGGATGAGCCTCGGGACTTGGCGGCCTGCTCACCCGGTGCGCCTCTTCAGTGCCCGGAGAAAAGGGCGGGAACCACCCGGTAAGTGCAATCAGCTCGGGAGAACGGAACCGCTCAACAGCCTTGCGGGCCTCCGACATCCCGATATCTCCTTCACAAAGGGGAGCTTTGCCGCCCCCTCATACGCCAAAAAGTCTGCCAGATGACCGAAGTGAAGAGGCGCTTCACCGAAAGCGTCTGCCAAGACCCACACCCATGTCTGGTTGGGTCACTATCGTCAACCAGCCTCACGTTGCCCCGAACGTGGGCCATGTGGAAGCCTGGCTGCCCCGATGCCAGGAAGACGACAACAAGATTGCGGAAGTCGTCCACGGTCATGGCACGCTGTGTCTGACAGTGCCACTCCATGAAGTATGTAGCCAACAGGTGATAGAACGATGGGCTCATCTGACAGGCATGGACCCCTAATCAGGTCAGAATCTGCTGGGCGATCTGCGGGAACGGAGGACGCAGCCCACAAATAAGGCTCCCGATCGTCACGGCTGCAAACCCATTCCTCGGGCGGGAGGGCCTGTCCTCAGGGGCAGGTCTGAGCAGCCCCACCGAGGAAGGGATGTCGTATGTCTCCCGGAGCGCGCTAAAGACTCGGGTAGTAAGCGTGCTCGTGGCATCGACCCCCTTGCAGTCCAAGCCGACGGGGGCAACAGAGTCGCCTACTCCATACAGGCGAGTCCTCTCCAAAGACTACGCATAGGTATAGCCCAAAGACTCCACGGATTCAAAGGTCGTCCAGGCCGTCTCCAATACCTTTCCGCTGCGCTTTGCCTTCCCCATCGCAGGGGGTGCCTCCAAGTCCTCTCCAAGGCCTTCGGAGCCCGACCCCAGGGGGTCGTCGGAGTAAATCTCATCCAAGAAAGATTAGGACGGTAATATCGCAAGTTCGGTGCCCGGGGCCTCTAAGTCAGAACCCCGGGGAAGCCATGCGCATTCGGTCACCTCACCTCCCTGTTTGAGCAAGGGGGCGTCAAAAGACGCCTCGTGGGAGACCAGGTTAATCACTAGTCGTGACAAACGCGAGTCTTTAGACCCTTCGTCCTCCCCTTCGGGGCCGCTCTCGGGCCACGCAAGCTAGGCAACCACCGTGGCCACTATTCGGCCGCGCGAGAGTCTTCCTCGACAAAGATGGGAATCCTGTCGGGTTCCTCAAAGGGACCCTTGGCCGCCCTCCCAAAATATTGGGAAGGGTAGAAAGAGTCAACCTTGGGATCATCAACGTGGGAAAAAGTTCACTCCCCATTTAAAAGGGTAAAAATAGGCTGCCCAAAGGAAATTTTAAACTCAAAGGAATTTTCCAATCTCCAAAAGGCTGCCAGTTGTGAAGAGAAGGGGAAGGGAACCCTCCTATTTATAGGAGAGGATGGAGCAAACCCTGCTCCATCCCCCCTGCACGCGCGCATGATAGGCCCGGCCCGTGCGCCGGCCACGCGCACGCCAGGCCCGCCAGCATTAAGCCGCGCGCGGGCCGTGCTGCCCAGCCGGCCTGGGTCCGACTCCCTTGGTCCGGGCGAGTAAAAAAAATCATCAAAGATCACACATGGTCAAAGGGGTAAAAAGACCTCAACGCCCTTTTTAAAAATAAAGTTCACTACTCGCGATCCGCAAGCCCTAAACTTGGGGGGCTAATGTTACCGGTCGTTTTCGGCAAACCGGAAATTTAAAAACAATTCATGACCTGTCGGGCATCGCCGGCCGGATCACCCAATAGGACCTCGGCCCACTAGGCCCGCGCGCCCTAGCGCATCCATGCCCCCGGCCCAATGGGCCCGCGCGCGCGTCAGCATGCCCGCGCCCCGGCCCACGCACGCGCCTGCGCCCCCGGCCCAACTGTCCCGCGCGTACGCCAGCACGCCCGCGCCCCGGCCCGTGCGCACGTCAGCATGCCCGCGCCCCGGCTCACACGTGCGCCTGCGCCCCTGGCCCAACGGTCCCGCGCGTACGCCAGCACGCCCGCACCCCGGCCCGTGCGTGCGCATGCGCCTCCGGCCCAATAGGCCCGCGCACGCCCTAGCGCACCTATGCCCCTGGCTGCCTTGGCCCGTGCGCGCTCCCATGCTCCCGGCCGCCCCGGCCCGTGCACGCTCCCGCGCCCCCGGGTGTCCCGGCCCACGCGCGCTCCCGCGCCCCCGGGCGTCCCGGCCCGCGCGCACTCCCGCGCCCTTGGCCACCCCGACCCGCGCGCTCCCACGCCTTGGTCGTTTAGCCCGTGCGCGCAGCGCCCCTGCTGCCTCAGCCGGGTGCTCCTGCTGCCTCGGCCGGGTGCCCCTACTGCCCCGGTCGAGTGCTCCTGCTGTCTCGGCCGGGTGTCATTGCTGCCCTGGCCGAGTGCCCCTGCTGCCTTGGTCTGGTGCTCCTGCTGCCTCGGCCGGGTGCCCATGCTGCCCCGACCGAGCGTTCCTACTTCCCCGGCCGAGCGCCGCTGCTGCCTCGGCCGTGTGCTCCTGCTACCCCGGCCGACCGCTCTTGCTACCTTAGTCGGGCACCCCGGGCCCGTCCAAGCCTCTCACCCTGCGCACCCCACGCCCATCCAGACAACACGCTCCACGTGCCCTGCACCCCGTTCCCGGTCATCCGGCGGGCCTTGAGGGGGCCGGCCCAAGGCGTCCTCCAAAACTATAAATACCCCCCCCCCCCACTTGGGGGAGGGAAAGGCATCCATTTTTCTCACACATTTTTCTCCAACACAACACTCTCTCACTCGAGAACTTTCTCCTCTCTCGTGCTCTTGTGACATTCCAAGAGCGCGCGCTCCTCCTCCCTCGGCTCAAAAATTCAAGGAGCCCCCTCCACGAGAGGGAGCGTGCTCCTCTTCTGCGACCCGAGTCTCTGCAGTGTACACACTGTTCTCTCGCTTCTTGGCCCTTAAGCTAGAAATCCGAGCTACGAGGCAAGCGACCCCTCTAAAGTCTTCACTAGAAGCTACGAGCCGGGTCCTACTCTAAAGCCTTGGATTCTCAGCCTCCGCGCCCAAGACAGCCCCCCACACTCACTTTGCACTACGTTCTGACCTGATCCCAACTAACGGGTACGTAGGCAGCCAACCTTTGGCACGATCACACCCTCCAAAACACACCTCAGGGTCTGGAAGGTGCAGCTCGGTCCACGAGTTCACATTTTTGGCCCAGGTGCAATCACTTGGACCGGCCTTGAATCGAACCGCCCGAGGTAATTAATCGTTGTTCATTTTCGTGCAACAACAGTTGTTATTTTCTTTTGTACCATGTTATTACGATGATAATAAAACACATATAAAAGCTTTAACAACTTCCTAAAACGTTACGTTACACTCGATTCTTTTTTGCACTCAAAGTCCAAACTTCAATTATTTCAGTTTTCTTTAGGCTCGAGAAAAACCCGCAGTAAAAGTGGCATAACTCTCTGCTCACAATTCAAAATTTAATGATTCATGAATCAAAGTAAAGTTATGTTTGTCTTCTTTCCAATGCAATTGGTCTTAGTCAAAAGGACATCGGAGCCTCTTGTTATGAAGATTTTACTCCGAGGTGCACGGCTATTCCGAAAGTCCAGTTTTTTTAATTCCGGATTTTTGACCCCATTACCATGAGTTATAAGATAATATACATAATGTGAAAGATTAAAATGTTTTGATTTTTGAAAGTTTAATTGAAATTGAATTTTTACAAACTTTGAAAAACCTTTTCGCTTTTAATCTTGAAAATATTTTTGAAATCCAAATCAAATAATTTTTCAAAATGTTTTCAAAACTATATGAATATCACATATGTTCAAAATCTATATGCTCCTGAAAATTTGAGTGGGGGGTCTCCTCGTAGACGAGCCGAAAAGTGGGAAGGTTAGACTTATTGTTTGTAACCCACGATCCCCAACACTAATGAAAAGTGTAATTGTCGCCAAACTAAGAGTCACAGTCGTGGCCCTCTCTTAAATGAGAGTACTCAATGACACTTTGCTCTGATCATTGCTCAATGAGCTAAGTCCGAGAGTGAGACAATAAGACAAGACTTCCCCTCGATGGATTGTTTTTCAAAGCCGATCTTTTGGACTAAGTAGTTGGTTACACACTTAGACTCCATCCCTAGTAATCCTCCCTCGAGGCCCTGCGAAAGGATGTGAGTGATCAAACCTTTTTATAAGATGGCTAGTCAAATATGATGTATTGACATCTTGGCTATGCATTAATGATTAGTCATATACTTATGAAAGGAGACTCGTTGCGGCCTTCCCTCGAAGGAGTAAAGTGTCATTTCGTTCATAACAAATTTGGATTTTTCATGTCTTATTTATCCTAAAAACTTATACAAACTCAAATCCTAAACCAAAAGATTAATCATAAACTTGTTTCAACTTTTCAGCATAATGTGTCTCAACCCCTTCTCTATCATCCTTTCCTCAAATAAACTCGAAAGCGAGAACTACGTAGATTGGAAACGTAACCTCGAAATAATACTTACTGTTAACAAGCACAAATGGGTACTCACTGTTGCCGCACGAAAATGAACAACTATTTAAAACCTCGGGCGGTTCGATCCAAGGCCGGACCAAGTGATCGCACCCGGGCCAAGAGTGTGAACTCGATAGTCTCGAGCTAGGGTTTTCTCTGATCAACCCGCCTCTCGGGATAGGTAGGGGGTGAGGAGGAGGAGTGACCGTGCCTTGGTTGTCGGCTGCCTACATACCCGTGCGTGGGATCAGGTCAGAACGTAGTTCAAGCGTATGTGACGCAGTGTGAGGCGCGGAGCCTTGGTGGAGAGGCGTGCTCAACGAAGGAGACGAGGCGCGGAGGAGTCCTCGGCGATGTCTCAGAACTTCGGAGATCGCGTATGCGAGAGAGAATGTGTGTTTTCTCTCTTTTGGAGACGTGGAAGACTCTAAGTCAAGAGTTCCTTGTTGTGGCGGAGATTTCGGACGCGTAGGCGATTCCTAGTTGGAAATGCCGGACGCGTAGGCGATTTCTTGTCAGAAATGGTGGACGCGTCTAGGGTGCTAGACGCGTAGGCGATTTTCAGTCGAAAATCGTTAGAGCACTCGTGGGCTCAAGATTAATCGTTCGATCAAGAGAGGCGGCACTCGAGAGTCCCCGGAAAGCGCTTCAGAATCTCTGAGAACGAGAAATCGAGGAGAATCTGCTTCAGGCTAAGGATGGCATCCAGAGAAGCAGAGAGAAGTCTCAAGTTCCTTGAGAATGAATGGGATGGCTTTCCCCTCAATGAGAGGGGGTATTAATAGGTGTTTGGGGGCCTTAGAAGGCTTCTTTTTCGTCCATGTGGGACTAGGAACGCGCGCGGCATCAATTGGAGGCGCACGGCGCGCGCGGCGCGCGGGTCATCTGGCGCGGCGCGCGGGTCACTGGACGCGGCACAGGATGCGCGGCGCATGGAGCGCGCGGTGCGGGCGCGTCTTGGCACGGCGCGCGCCTGCCTGGCGCGGCGCGCTGCCTTGATGGCGCGGCGCGCTGCTTGCTGCGCGGCTGGCCGACGCAGCGTGCTGTGCGCGCGACGAATGGCTCGTCTTGCCGGACTCTTGCGGGCCTTTAGGGGTCTTCGAATACCATTCTGGCCACGTGAAATATGAAGGTTTCCACTTGAGGAGAACAACTCAAGGCTCGACTCGAGGAGCAATCCGAGGCTCGACTCGAGGAACAACTCAAGGCTCGACTCGAGGAGCGACCCGTGGCTCGACTCGAGGACCTGTCAGTCAACTCGTGACAGAAGGCTTGCCGCTCTTCAGGACCTCCGGCCTGACCATCGGCCCTTTGAACGGCGTGTCTTCTTGGCGTCTCAGGTTTTCCGAAAACGACCGACAACATTAGCCCCCCAAGTTTATCGCTCGGGAGGCCCCGGGCGGTGAACTTTTAGTTGTTTCCGCCGGGTGTTCGAGGAAAATTTGTCTCCCAGGGCTTCGCTGTCGCGAAGCTTTTGTGAACATAGAGAATATTCTCACAATTGCTAGTGCTCTCTCTCGCTTTTCCGTCTCTCTCGACACGAGCGTGTGGTCAACATGTGGAGGAGGATCCAAGCGGATAGGAGACGTAGCTCGACGTGGGCGAGGCAGATGCGTTTGCGTCCGTCGCTCTAGTCCTGGAGCAAAGGGGACATGCGTGGGCAAACGGGGCACGCATTTGTGTAGAGGCGGCCCGGCGTGTCGCGGCTTGTTGATCTTTTGGTGAAGTCATGCCCAAGTCTTTCTTCGATGGCATTTTGCTTGATAATATCATCAATCCGGAGTCCATGGGACTCGACGGTGACTAGCAGGGCGACGATTGTGTAATCGTGACTTATTAGGGGAAGATCATGGCTTCCGTCTCGGCCAGCTTGGAAGGCGACTGCACTTTTGCATTTTGCAAAGGCGTGCTCATTCCGAGGTCTCGAAGACGGAGGTTGATGCTGCGGGCTGATGCTTCGAGAAGACGGAGTGGCACCTGGCGGAAGGCTCTGCCGCACCGGAGGGCTTCGACTGCTCGGGGATAAACGCTAAAGGTTTGACCATGCGTCAAGCATAAGTCGGCCTCACGGGGCATCCGCCATTCCCGCCTTGGTGACGCTTCTTCGTCTGCGTTCGGAAGATTGGCCCTTATTCCCCAGGCGCGAGCGCGGGTCTCTACTTTGGCTGACATGTTCTTCAGGTCGCTCCAGGTGTTTGTTCGAGGAGCGGGACTCGACTCGAGGAGACTGACTCAAGGCTCGGTTCGAGGAGCAAAGCTCGACTCGAGGAGACTGACTCAAGGCTCGACTCGAGGAGCGAAGCTCGACTCGAGGAGACTGAATCAAGTCTCAACTCGAGGAGCGAAGTTCAACTCGGGGAGCCGACTCAAGTCTCAACTCGAGGGGCTAGGCTCGACTCGGTGAGCTTGGCTGGACTTTGAGGAATATGACTCTACTCGAGGGGCGATGCTCGACTCGAGGAGTATGACTCGATTAGAGGGGCGATGCTCGACTTGAGGAGACTGACTCGGTGAGAGTGACTCAACTCGAGGAGCAAGGCTCAGCTCGAGGATAATGACTTGACTCAAGCAGCAAGGCTTGCCTTAAGGAGAGCGCGCCTCGACTCGAGGAGCGAGGCTTGACTTCAAGGATAATGACTCGACTCAAGGAGCGAAGCTCGACTTCGAGGAGAATGACTCGACTCAAGGAGCGAAGCTCGACTCGAGGAGGATGACTCGACTCGAGGAGCGGGGCTCGACTTGAGGAGAATGACTCGACTCGAGGAGCGAGGCTCGACTTCGAGGAGAATGACTCGACACAAGGAGCGAAGCTCGACTTTAAGGAGAATGACTCGACTCAAGGAGCAAAGCTCGACTTTGAGGAGAATGACTCGACTCAAGGAGCGGGGCTCGACTCGAGGAGAATGATTTGACTCGGGGAGCAAGGCTCGACTTGAGGAGAATGACTCGACTCGAGGAGCAAAGCTCGACTTTAAGGAGAATGACTCGACTCAAGGAGCGAAGCTCGACTTCGAGGAGAATGACTCGACTCGAGGAGCGGGGCTCGACTCGAGGAGAATGATTTGACTCGGGGAGCAAGGCTCGACTCGAGGACAGTGATTTGACTCGAGGAGCGAAGCTCGACTTGAGGATGATGACTCGACTCGAGGAGCGGAGCTCGACTCGAGGAGAACGATTTGACTCGGGGAGCAAGGCTCGGCTCGAGGACAGTGATTTGACGCGAGGAGCAAAGCTCGACTTGAGGATGATGACTCGACTCGAGGAGCGGAGCTCGACTCGAGGAGAACGATTTGACTCGGGGAGCAAGGCTCGGCTCGAGGACAGTGATTTGACTCAAGGAGCAAAGCTCGACTTGAGGATGATGACTCGACTCGAGGAGCGGAGCTCGACTCTAGGAGAACGATTTGACTTGGGGAGCAAGGCTCGGCTCGAGGACAGTGATTTGACTCAAGGAGCGAAGCTCGACTTGAGGATGATGACTCGACTCGAGGAGCGGAGCTCGACTCGAGGAGAACGACTCATCTCGAGGAGCAAGGCTCGACTCGAGGACAGTGATTGGACTCGAGGAGCGAAGCTCGACTTGAGGAGTACGACTCGACTCGAAGAGCAAGGCTCGACTCGAGGAGGATGACTCGACTCGAGAAGCGAAGCTCGACTCGAAGAGGTTTAGGTGCGCCTTGTGGCGGCTTCAAGTGCATTGCGATTTAGTCATCACATGCAACACCTTGTGGCGACTCGGAGCGCGTCGTTTAGCCATCTAGGCAAGTCGCGAGGGATGGCCTAGATATGCCATGTAGGCTTCTTAAGCGCGCCATGTAGACGTCTTAGGTGCGTCGCGAGGGATGACTTGGTTGCGCCATGTGGGCGTCTTAAGTGCGCCATGTAGGCGTCTTAGGTGCGCCATGTAGGCGCCTTAGGTGCGGTGCGAGTGACGACTTAGTTACGCCATGTAGGCGTCTTACGTGCACCATGTAGGCGTCTTAAGTGCGCCATGTAGGCGTCTTAGGTGCGCCATGTAGGCGTCTTAGGTTGCGCCATGTAGGCGTCTTACGGGTTGCGCCTTTACGCGTCTTACGTGCGCCATGTAGGCGTCTTAGGTTGCGCCATGTAGGCGTCTTACGTGCGCCATGTAGGCGTCTTAAGTACGCCATGTAGGCGTCTTAGGTGCGCCATGTAGGCGTCTTAGGTTGCGCCATGTAGGCGTCTTACGGGCTGCGCCTTTACGCGTCATACGTGCGCCATGTAGGAGTCTTAGCCCGCATCTCTGGGATGGCTTATGGCGCGCCGCGGAGGCGTCTTAGCCTGTATCTCTGGGATGGCTTGTGGCGCGCCGCGGAGGCGTCTTAGCCTGCATCTCTGGGATGGCTTGTGGCGCGCCGCGGAGGCATCTTAGCCTGCATCTCTGGGATGGCTTGTGGCGCGCCGCGGAGGCGTCTTAGCCTGCATCTCTGGGATGGCTTGTGGCGCGCCGCGGAGGCGTCTTAGCCGGCATCTCTGGGATGGCTTATGGTGCGCCGCGGAGGCGTCTTAGCCTGCATCTCTGGGATGGCTTATGGCGCGCCGCAGAGGCGTCTTTAGCCTGCATCTCGGGGATGGCTTATGGCGCGCCGCGGAGGCGTCTTTAGCCTGCATCTCGGGGATGTCTTGCGGCGCGCCACGGAGGCGTCTTACGTGCACGCTTGTTCCCGTTTTATGTTCGGGTGTTTTGTTTGGATGGAGCGTGCTTTCTTTTTGTGGAGCGTACTTTCTTGAGGATTTTGAGCGTACTTACCATTGCCTATGGCACTAGCCCCCCGAGTTTTGGGTTTACAAGTGTAATCTTTGATGATTGAAAATCTTTGATAAAGTGGATTTTGAAAGAAAAACATCGAACTTTATTAATATTGCAAAAATTTGAAATCCTAAAACATTGGCTCGTAGGCCTTATTGAATGTTGGAAAGCAAAGAAATAAAATGGGGGGAAGCGCTGGCTACTGGTAGTACTTTCTCAAGTGTTCCGCATTCCACAGGCGACGGATCGGTGTCCGTGTATTTGATGTAGCGTATCTCGTCATGTACGACTTGGCAGACTTTGTGGGGTCCCTCCCTGTTTGGGATGAAGACGTCGGCACCTTGCACTTGAGTGTCATGCAGAGGTCTTCGTGGATTTCGCGGAGGACCTTGGTCGACTCGACGCTATCTCTGAATCGGGAGATCGTGTTAACCGTCTTTCTAGCGGTCTTTCCATCGATTCCTTGGATGTAGCATACTCTGGCTTGAGATTGGTCTCCAGCCATGATGCCGATTCCGCCCTCGGTGGGGAACTTCACCAGTAGGTGGTATGTTGAAGTAATGGCCCTTAGTCGGTTCAGCGTAGGTCGCCCAGTGATTACATTGTAGGGCGACTCTTGATCGACCACTAGGAATGGGACCATGTGAACGACTTCAATGCCTCCGGGAGTTCCGAAGGTGACCGGTAGATCGATGATGCCTTTGGTCATGACTCTCTCCCCAGTGAACCCGAATAAAGGTGTTTGGGTCGGAGTTGGGTGTAGCCCCCCGAGCTTCATGCGCTCTAAGGCGGACTTGAATATTATGTCGGCAGCACTGCCGTTGTCGATGAGAACCCTTTTCACCAAGTTATTAGCCACTTGGGCTTTGAGCACAATCGCATCATTGTGCGGATGCACAACTCGCTTGGCCTCTTCGTTGGTGAAGTACATCGTCTCGTGAGGTACGGACGGAGGTTCCTCGTAGGTGAGGTTGACGCACATAGCAGCGTCATCTTGAGCCACGGCCCTTAGGAATCTTTTCCGTTGTCGGGCTGAATCTCCATCTTGTGGGCCACCTAGTATGGTGGTTACAATGTGGAGTTGTGGATTGGCATTGGCAGTAGCCGTGGTTCGGTCGGCAGAAGCGGCCGTTCCTCCTCCCTTGCCAGACTGTGGTCTGTTTGTGGTGGGGCCCGCAGCGCTAATCATGCGTAACACGAACTCTTTTAGCTCACCCCGTTGGATCAATGCCTCGATCTGCCCTGATGGAACTCGCAATATCTAGACCGGTCGCGAGTCGCGGGGTCTTTGCTCATTGGAGCCGGGGGAGTGAACTTGTCACGCGCTAAAGCCAGGATTTGATCCGGCGTCGTGTTCAATGGTGTGAACGACGAGTAGCCCTTAAAGTCTTCCGCAAGTCGCGGCTTCTGGGGCATCAGAGGTCGGCTATTAAAAGTCTGACGTCCTCTGTTTCGCCTTTTACGGGAGCTTCCTTGCTCGTTGCTAGGCTCGTCTCGGTGGTGAGGGCTTTGATCATTGCCCTTGCGACCATCGAGGTAATCTTCGACTCCCATGAAGGTCTTGGCTCGAGTCATTAACTCGGCCATGGTAGAAGGGACACGGCCGACGATGGACTTAAGGAAGTCACTTGTGCGCAAGCCTTCAGTGATAGCAGTGATTGCGTCTTTGTCGTCAAAGCGGTCGACCTTGTTCGATTCTTCAGTGAATCGGGCGAGGTATCGTCTAAGAGACTCGCCATTCTCTTGCCTGATTGACCACAAGTACATCTTGGTCTTCTTTTGGACCATAGATGTAGCGAAGCGTGCTAGGAACATGTCCTTCAGGTCTTTGAACGATCGGATGCTTCCCGGCCTTAAGTTCTTGAACCACTCGAAGCCGGGTCCGGCGAGGGTAAGACTAAAAGCTTGGCACATGGCGCCGGGAGCGACACCCTGCATCGTCATCCAGGTTTCATAGTGCTGGATATGGTAAGCGGGATCCGCTTTTCCATCATATGGAGCAAGGTTCGGGAGTTTGAAATTTCCCGTGCATGCCTCGGCCAATATCTGAGCCGTGAAAGGCGAGGACTTCTCCTCAACGACCCCATAGGCACTTCCGCCTATTCCGTGTTCTCGGAGATCTCGTACTTCATTTCGAAGATTGTGGATCATTGTGATCACATCGAGACCGGTAGTCGGAGTAACTCCCTGTTCGGGAGGAGTCACCTGTCGTCTTTCATTTGACCCTTGACTCGTTCGGCGGTTCCCGTTAGTTGGGGCTGCTACGGGGATGTTTGGCCGAGAGCTTAGTCGCTCCCTTAGGTCATTGCCACGCTCGATGCGTTGGGCGGTGAGGTGATCCCTAAGATCAGGGTTGGTCGTACAGAGGCGCAGGCTTCGTCTGCGATGGCGCGCTCTCCGCGTGCCCTGACTCTCCGTAACATTCTCCCTTTGACCTAGTCGGTCGAGGGCCGAACGTCGGGAATTTCCCTCTTGAGAAGCAGCCGGCGCGTCGCCTGTCCAAGGTAGGGGATTCGAAGGACCGACTTCAAACATGGCGGGGTGTTCCCCATCCTTCGTGAGAGAAGTCTCGATATCCTTCGAATCGCCAGTACCCTCGTAATCAGGGTCGCGATCGCGGCTTTCCTCGTTGAGGTTCTCAGGATCCCCGTTGGGGATTATCGTGTCACGCATAGGTTGCTTCGCAGCCAGTTGGCTGTGGTACCTTGCGTTCCTCGCCTTTAGTTGGCGGATACTCTCCTCTAACTCCATGATGTGGTTGTCCCTGCTATCAGGAGATGGAGATGGTGAGCGGGTCGAGCTCTCTTCGTGGAGCGACTCTTCGTCACCATGCGCTCGGGAGCGCAAGAAGTATTTCTTGGTCCCAGTGACGTTTTCGGGGTTGTTCACGCCCTCAAAACGTACGGGTGGTTGGCTACTCATCGTTTCTCAAGTTCGAGAAGGTTGAGTTTGCAGAAGAAAAGAAGAAGATGAACAGAAGGGATTTCGGGCTGAATAGGTCGGGAAGTCCCCTCCTTCTAGCGCCAAAATGTTGTCGCACGAAAATGAACAACTATTTAAAACCTCGGGCGGTTCGATCCAAGGCCGGACCAAGTGATCGCACCCGGGCCAAGAGTGTGAACTCGATAGTCTCGAGCTAGGGTTTTCTCTGATCAACCCGCCTCTCGGGAGAGGTAGGGGGTGAGGAGGAGGAGTGACCGTGCCTTGGTTATCGGCTGCCTACGTACCCGTGCGTGGGATCAGGTCAGAACGTAGTTCAAGCGTATGTGACGCAGTGTGAGGCGCGGAGCCTTGGTGGAGAGGCGTGCTCAACGAAGGAGACGAGGCGCGGAGGAGTCCTCGACGATGTCTCAGAACTTCGGAGATCGCGTATGCGAGAGAGAATGTGTGTTTTCTCTCTTTTGGAGACGTGGAAGACTCTAAGTCAAGAGTTCCTTGTTGTGGCGGAGATTCCGGACGCGTAGGCGATTCCTAGTTGGAAATGCCGGACGCGTAGGCGATTTCTTGTCAGAAATGGTGGACGCGTCTAGGGTGCTAGACGCGTAGGCGATTTTCAGTCGAAAACCGTTAGAGCACTCGTGGGCTCAAGATTAATCGTTCGATCAAGAGAGGCGGCACTCGGGAGTCCCCGGAAAGCGCTTCAGAATCTCTGAGAACGAGAAATCGAGGAGAATCTGCTTCAGGCCAAGGATGGCATCCAGAGAAGCAGAGAGAAGTCTCAAGTTCCTTGAGAATGAATGGGATGGCTTTCCCCTCAATGAGAGGGGGTATTTATAGGTGTTTGGGGGACTTAGAAGGCTTCTTTTTCGTCCATGTGGGACTAGGAACGCGCGCGGCATCAATTGGAGGCGCACGGCGCGCGCGGCGCACAAAGAGCGGCGCACAACGCGCGGCGCGCGGGTCATTTGGCGCGGCGCGCGGGTCATTGGACGCGGCGCAGGATGCGCGGCGCATGGAGCGTGCGGCGCGGGCGCGTCTTGGCGCGGCGCGCGCCTGCCTGGCGCGGCGCACTGCCTTGATGGCGCGGCGCGCTGCTTGCTGCGCGGCGGGCCGGCGCAGCGTGCTGTGCGCGCGACGAATGGCTCGTCTTGCCGGACTCTTGCGGGCCTTTAGGGGTCTTCGAATACCATTCTGGCCACGTGAAATATGAAGGTTTCCACTTGAGGAGAACAACTCAAGGCTCGACTTGAGGAGCGATCCGAGGCTCGACTCGAGGAACAACTCAAGGCTCGACTCGAGGAGCGACCCGTGGCTCGACTCGAGGACTTGTCAGTCGACTCGTGACAGAAGGCTTGCCGCTCTTCAGGACCTCCGGCCTGACCATCGGCCCTTTGAACGGCGTGTCTTCTTGGCGTCTCGGGTTTTCCGAAAACGACCGACAACACTCACCACCCCGTGTCCACCTCTGACGAATGATGATTATGTTGTCAATGGTGCCCACAAGAAGAGTTGTAGTCTTTATTTTGTACATTTGATGTAATAAAGTCTCACGAAGACTCTTGCTTGTAATTGCTTATTCATTTAATAAAAAGTTGAAACATTCATTCATTCTTCCTTGTCTGTTTGAAGTTTTGTGATAAAACATTAGTCTTTAGTCCATAAACAAACTTAACAACTTAAGAAGAGACAAATGTAGATTTGCATGAACAAACTCTTCGTAGTTTGCTTAAAATGATATATTCGCAATCTAAGGGTCAAAGAACTATTGACCTCAGTATGATTGTTAGGAGAATCTATGATGTCTGGTTATGGAGCATTGAGAGTTGGAGAGTCTATAGTTCTTTTAGGTATCTTCCGAAGGTATTGAATTGACCAGTGCACTTCTAGAGACAAGATAAGAACAAACCATTTAACCTCTTATGTCTCGAAGTCACTACGTATGAATTGCATCGTGCTTACCTTAATCCTAAAATGAGACATGCCATTTCACACCTTACGTATTCTCATTTGAGAAAGTCAGAGTTCGGACTCACTATGTGATTCCGAACAGAGCCTATTGGTGAAATACTAAGTTGTGAGAATGTCATCAGTAACTTTGTGAAGTTCTCATAGATATGGAATTCATGTACAAGATTGCTGAAATGCAATATATATCACCTCATGCTTTGTTCCTTGCAATGTGAATAAATGAACTGGCCAGTGTCCAAATTGAGTCTTGACTCTTTTGGATGAAACAATGTGACTTGTTAGCTCTTCGTCAATACATTGTTTCTAACTTATTCACAAGCTACAAAGGAGTTGAGGAAATAACAGCTAGAAGGGTAAAATGGTAATTTTGTAAATCCCGACTAGCTGATGATATTCATGAAGGGTAAACACGGATAATATTCTGTTTATCTGCTCATTACAATTAGGTTGAATTCTTGAGTAGAAAATAAATTCATTTGAACCGAGAGATTTTCAGTATCAACTCTTTAGTGGAGTCAGTTGACATTAAGCTAAACTTGGAAAAGGTTTGTGAACTTTCGAGTCCAAATGTTTAGCTCAAGCTTTGTTCATTTGGATCCATGAGGTCACTGTCACGAATCACATCGAGTAGGAATAGTTAAACTAGAAGATAAGTCAAAACAAAAACGAAACAAGTTTTACGAAAATTGTCAAAAAGGGTATTTTTGTCTTTTGAGACGTATGATGAAATGAATGTCAATAAATTTTTTGACAAGGTCATTTAATGACATGTACCACTCGGCCAATGCTAGTCTTATTAGGCTTTATGGATTAATTTCATTTCATAAGAATTTTATTGAAAATTCTTAATGGTCCTTTTTCATGTTGTCATGAACAAATGAAGGAGCTTCTAGAAGCCCCTTCTAGAGTTGAAATGGGCGCCTACTACCCAAGAGAAAGAGAGAATATTTTGTGCATAAATGTATCAAGATACTTGCCAAAAGAAAAAGAGGAAACAAATTTCCTCCAAAGAGGAAAGCATGGGGGCGGCCAAATGGGTCAAGAGAGAAGCAAATAAAAGAGGAAACAAATCCAAGGATGTGCTTGGATCCTCTTGGCCGTGTGCCTCATGAAAGAAAAGGGGAAATTGGCTCATGAATATGTGATATTCTATAGAAGAGGAAACTACCTTATTGAAGGTGAGACCTCTCCTATAAATAGGAGCCTCATTCCACACATTTCATTCATCCCAAGTTCTAGAGATTTGAGAGCTTCTCTCTCTAGCTTGGCCGAACCTCTCTCTCTCTCTATTCAATTTCGTTATATTGTTTTGGCACCTAGGTCCTCATTTGACCTAGAGTTTAGCTCTTCGACTTCAAGACTCGTTCTTAAGTCGTAGTGTTTAAAAGTGCCCACACACTAATTCCTTTTTATCTCGAGTGATTTAGTGATAGAAACTTTCGTGGTTACTCGAGTTAGCGAGGAAAGGAAGAGAGACGTGCAACGAGGGAGACGAACGTTTTCAACCTTCCGAAAGCTCATTAACGTTCAAGCTTCTAAAGAGGTTAGTAAATTTATTATGCTCATATTAGTTTTATTTACATGTGCCTGCTCTTTGTCTAGGTTAGTAAAAACTGTTTTACTTGTAAAAGAAAATTTTTAAAATTCCGCCGCTTACCGAAGCGTTAAACTTTTTTTCTTTAACCCTAGATCAATTCCAACAAATGGTATCAATTCTATGGTCAAAGATATGCATGTACATGTATTTAAAAATATGAGCTTGAAAATCGTTTTCAAAATTTGCTAATTTTGTAACAAGTTAAAATTGTTTTCTTAGATTTTTTTTAATTTATTGCTCTTGCCTTTAAATTAAAAATCATGTTGTTTTTCTATGAGTTTAAGATGCTATTAAAACACATTAGAATCTGTTCTAAAAGTTTTTAATTTTTTATATTGAAAAACGTGTTTTTAAGTTTGAGATTTTTTCAAGTAAAATTTTGTGACTAGTTTTCTTGTCTTACTAGTTTCTGATTTTTACTTGAATCGTTTTATGCTTGTTGTTATTTCTTTTATACCATGTTGTTACATTACTAATAAAATACAAATAATCTTTAACAACATCCTAAAACGTTCCGTTACACTCGATTCTTTTTCGCATCTAAAAAGGACCAAGTTTAATTATTTCTTTTTCTTCGGGCTGGAGTAAAACCCGCAGTAAAAGTGGCATAACTCTCTGCTCAGAAATCGAAATTTAATGATTCTTTAATCAAATTAAAGCTCTGTATGTCTTCTGTCCAATACCACCGGTTTCAGGTCAAAAGAACATCGGAGCCGCCAGTTATGGCGATTTTACTCCGAGGTGCACGGCTGTTCCGAAAGTCCAATTTTTTTTAGAATTCCGGATTTTCACCACTACCATGAGTTATAGAACTTTAATGACAAAATTTTCTTGAACATGATGTGTAAGATTAAAATATTTTTCATAAGATTATAAACATGATGTGTAAGATTAAAATTTTTTGATTTTTGAAAATTTCACTTGAAATTGAATTTTTACAAAACTAGTTTGAATCTTGAAAAACTGTTTTCGTTTTCAAACTTGAAAATATTTTGTCATCCAAATCAAATAAGTTTTCAAAATGTTTTCAAAACTATATCACATATGTTCAAAATCTATATGCTCTTGAAAATTTGAGTGGGAGGTCTCCTTGTAGACAAGGCAAAAAATAAAAAGATATGTAATCTCAAACTTCTAAGTGTTCTAGTGAGTTGAAGTTCACACTTCCCTCATGCACTTTCCCCGAATAGAAAATAGGAAAAGATCCGAGTATGTCCCTTGTGCCTTTATGCACTAACACTACTCTAAACATGAACTTCTAGGATTCTTTTCTAGTTGTCCACTCTATCACTCTATAACTAGGAAAACCGTTTCCGAACTTGTAAGAGTCGATGTACCAACTCCAAAAACTAAGTGGGAGGGTTATACTTGTTGTTTGTAACCCACGATCCCCAACACTAATGAAAGAAGCAATTAACGTGAGACTAAGAGCCGCTCTTGCGACCCTCTCTAAAATGGGAGTACTCTAAGGCGTTTTTGCTTCGATCATTGCTCAATGAGCTACGTCCGAGAATGATACAATGATGATAAGGCCTCCCCTTGGGGGATTGTTTTTCAAAGTTGACCTTTTGGACTAAGTGGTTGGTTGCACACTTAGGCTCAATCCCTAGTAATCCTCCCTTGAGGCTCTACGAAAGGATGTGAGTGATCAAACCAATTTAAAAGGTGGCTAGTCAAAACTGGTGTATTGACATCTTGGCTTAGCATTAATGATGTGTCATTTACTTATAAATGGAGATTTTTTGCGGCCTTCTCTTGAGGGAGTAAATTATCGTTTGGTTTATAACACCTTTGGATTTTATCAAGTCTTAAATAAAACTTAAATGCTAAACCAAAGACTAATCATAAACTTGCTTCAACTTTTATAGGCAAAATGTCTCTCAACTCTCTCTCTTTCATCCTTTCCTCGAACATACTCGAAAACGAAAACTACGTAGATTCGAAACATAACCTCGATATCATCCTTACCATTAACAAGCACAAATGGGTACTCACCACCCCGTGTCCTCCTCTGACGAATGATGATTCGACTCAAGAGGGCAAAGACGTCTTAGCGGCCTGTCTTCGATCCGATGAGATTGCGAGATGCTATATCTTAGCATCTATGAACAACACAGCTATGGTGGAAGGATTGTACGAATTCACTTCACTCGATTTGTGCAAGAATTTCGTTGATACAACAAACTACATTAAGTATGTACTTTATTATTTATTTTATTATAAACTGTTAATTCATTTATTCAAATTAATGTCTTACTTTATTTCCTTCTATTTAATTTCCTTTAACATCGATTCTTTTGCAGATGTTGTAGGAGTCGTGATAAACATTTCAAAACAAGAAAAGAAAAATGACGTTGATTTCTGTCAGATAACTTTGATTGATCAAAGGTTTATTTCATTAGATAATTCTTAACTTTTATCAAAATAGTATTATGATTTCTTACACAAGATCAACTGAAATATTTTTAGCTCCATGATAAAAGTATTAAACATTTTGGTTAGTACTTGATTTTGTCTTCAATAAACAAGTTTATACAAGTTTGTCACTTTCATACCTTTTTAAATAAGGCATAGTCTGTGTATCCCATTTTATTAACTTTGAATTTTTTTCATCACATGTAGCGTTTTGGAATTAATATTTTCAGGTGGCGTAGTTTTATCGACAAACTGGGGAGCACAATTTTCATCAATTCTGAATTTTCTGTAGCCAAAACACTTTCATTGTAGCATATACAAATAAATATACATATATATATATATCTATATATATATATATGGGACATTTCCTTAACTAGGACTAAATTAATGCAACAAAGCCTGCCTGAAAGACAGCTTCCCTCTCCCGAGGATCGAGCAACTTATGGACGCCACGGCGGGCCACGAGTTGTTGACCTTCATGGACGCCTACTCAGGCTACAATCAGATCCGCATGCGTGAGCCGGATCAGATCAAGACCACATTTGTTACGAACCGTGGACTCTACTGCTACAAGGTCATGCCCTTTGGCCTCAAAAACGCGGGAGCAACGTATCAAAGGCTGGTGAACCGAATGTTCGCCAATCAAATTGGCAAAACTATGGAGGTCTACGTGGACGAGAAATTTCAAAAACCAAACAAGAGGTAACTTCCCTTTCTTTCTCGAGAATGGAACCGTATGCATGAATGAGAGCATGGCAAGGAGTGATACGACGTCGTGACATATGGTGGACCTTGATTGATCTTAGGCCCAGAGAAACAACAATTGGCACTTTAGCCCGGTAACAAGGTCGAATGAGCCAACCAGATAAATGGGCTCATGAAATAAAATTCACACCGTAACTGTGATCAAATAACATCGGGATTCCAGGAGTAAAACCAAAGAAAACTCTGGATAACAGTAATTGCTATTGTTCTATCACACACAATCCTAAAGAGGATCTGAGATTTTCAAACCAGTTAGCATCCAAAGCCTTAGTGAAAATATCTGCAAGTTGTTTTTCAGTGTGAATATACTCGAGTTTGATCTTTTTATCTTCCACAAGATCCCGAATGAAATGATGTCTGATCTCAATATGCTTGGTCTTACTATGTTGAACTGGATTCTTAGAGATGTTGATGGCGCTGATATTGTCGCAGAATAATGTCATGACATCTTGTCCAACATCGTATTCAACAAGCATCTGTTTTATCCAGAGGAGTTGAGTGCAACTACTCCTCGCAGCGATGTATTCAGCCTCAGCTGTGGACAAGGAGATGCAATTCTGCTTCTTGCTAAACCAGGAGATGAGATTGTTTCCAAGGTAGAAACATCCACTAGAGGTACTTTTTCTATCAACCGTGCTACCTGCCCAGTCAGCATCACAGTATCCCACAAGCGTAGAGGAAGTATCATAAGTATATAAGAGGCCAAAATTGACAGTTCTTGAGATGTACCTTATGATTCGCTTGGCTTGAGCTAGATGACTAGCTTTGGGATTAGCTTGATATCGCGCACAGACTCCTACAGAGTAGGCTATGTCTGGTCGGCTGGCAGTGAGATAAAGAAGACTACCAATGATACTCATGTAGAGGCTTTGATCTACAGATTCTCCATGCTCATCCTTAGTGAGTTTGATGTGAGTAGCTGCAGGGGTCCGCTTGTGAGAGGATTTTTCCAGGCCAAACTTCTTCACTGAGTTTTTTGCATACTTACTTTGGGAGATAAAGATGCCATCTTCCATTTGCTTGATCTGGAAGCCCAGAAAGTAGTTTAGCTCACCGACCATACTCATCTCAAACTCTGATTGCATTTGTCGGACAAAAAGGCCTACCATCTTGTTTGCATTCCTCCAAAGACAATGTCGTCAACATAGATCTGGGCTATCATGGGACTGCCATTCTCCTTTTTCATGAACAAGGTCTTGTCAACTCCACCTCGGGTATAACCATTCTGCACAAGGAACTGGGTCAGTCTCTCATACCATGCACGAGGAGCCTGCTTAAGGCCGTAGAGAGCTTTTCTGAGTTTGTAGACATGCTGTGGTGAGCTGGGATCTATAAACCCTTTTGGTTGTGCTACATATACTTTTCATTCAGGTACCCATTGAGAAAAGCACTCTTAACATCCATCTGGTAAAGCTTGAAGTGCAGGTGACACGAGATACCAAGCAAGAGTCTGATGGCTTCAAGTCTCGCCACAGGTGCAAAGGTTTCATCAAAGTCTATGCCCTCTACCTGTGTATAACCCTGCGCCACAAGTCTAGCTTTGTTTCGAGTTATATTACCATGTTCATCAGATTTATTCTTAAAAATCCACTTAGTTCCAATGACATTCACATTGTCAGGTTTAGGAACTAGCTCCCAGACTTCATTTCTTTCAAACTGAACAAGTTCCTCTTGCATAGCATTAACCCAGTATTCATCATCAATAGCTTCATCTACATTCTTAGGTTTAATCTTAGAAACAAAGTAGAGATTACCAATCATCTCCTGATAGTTTACAGGAGGTTTGGACGAGTCCTTATTCCTTCACTGATTTCGCCAATCACCTCATGAGCAGGGTGATTTTTCTAGATTCTTCTGGAAGGAATTCTTTGTTCAGTCTCAGGAGGAGATCCTTCATCTGGAACAATGTCGCTTACTTTGTCATCAACATCAGTCCTGACATTTGGGTTTTCAGAGGAGATGTCGTCCAAAGAGTTTTCAGCATCTGTCCTGACATTTGTGTTACTAGGAAAAACTTCATCCTCATCATTAGTACTGTTAGTAACATCATGATCATCATTTACCACCACATTTATGGATTCCATCATAGTCTTAGTGCGTTTGTTAAATTTACCTTCATCACTTTTAGGGTCAAATTTACGTCGAGGATCTCTGTCAGCATGTATATAACAAACAAAACCAAAGACATGAAAGTATTTCACATTAGGCTTTCTCCCCCTCCATATTTCATAATGAGTGATGGAAGTACCTGGACGAATAGTAACTCTATTGTGAATATGGCAGGCAGTATAAAGAGCTTCAGCCCAGAAATGTGGTGGAATGTCTTTAGCCAACATCATTACTCTAGCCATCTCCTGAAGGGTTCGATTTTTTCTTTCAACAATTCCATTTTGTTGTGGTGTGATTGGAGCAGAGAATTCATGGGCTATCCCTTCTTCGGTACAAAACTTAGCAAAGCTCATGTTCTCAAATTCCCTCCCATGATCACTCCGAATTCTGATCACTTTGCCTATGCTTTCTCCTTTTTCTCTCTGAACCTTCTTGCATAAGGCTTCAAAAACAGCAAACGTGTCAGATTTCTCACGAATAAAATCAACCCAAGTATACCTGGAGTAGTCATCCACACACACGAACACGTATCTCTTTCCTCTAAGACTTTCGACCTGCATCGGTCCCATCAGATCCATGTGAAGAAGTTCCAAAACACGAGATGTGGTAAGATGTTGCACCATCTTGTGAGACTTCTTGACCTGTTTCCCAATCTGGCATTCACCACAGATTTTTCCTTCAACAATCTTCAGATTTGGGACACCGATGATGGCTTTCTCAGAAACAATTTTCTGCATGATTCTGAGATTAAGGTGACCAAGCTTTTGGTGCCACAGCTTGGTTTCGTCAACCTTGGTCAAGAGGCATGTTGTTTGGTACGGGTGACCACATGTAGCAGTTGTCACGTGATCTGGTTCCTCGCATAAGTTCATCCTGTTCCTCATTAACCACCACACACTTATCACGAGTAAAATGGACATGTAAGTTCAGATCACAAAGCTGACTAATACTGATAAGATTGGCAGTAAGTCCTCCTACCAACAAAGCCTCAGTCAAGCAAGACATACCAGGATAGTTTAACTGACCTTTACCCACAATTTTGGCTTTTACTCCATCTCCAAAGGTAACATGACAGTTAGAGTAAGGTTTCACGTTGGTCAGGAATGTGTGATCACCTGTCATGTGGCGAGAACAACCACTGTCGAAATACCAGTCACTCCCGGTGGATGCACCCAGAGATGTATAGGCAATATTGGCATGATAGGACGTATTTTTTACTCTCCATTCCAGCCGAGTAGAAGGTTGTTGGCGAGGAAGGGCATTCCTGTGAATGGACTTTTGCTGACGGACGTTTCTCCCGTATAACCGATAGCAAAAAGGTCGAATATGGCCCTTTCTACCACAATAATGGCATACCCAACGAGGTCTGTTGATTAGAGACCTGGTTGGTCCAGAGGGATGTTGCCAAAGAAGATCATGGGATTTGTCATTACCAGATGGTTGAGGCATGTTTCGCGACATCTGGCTAGTCTGCTTTTGAGGGACAAAAGTAGTTTGGGACGATGAAGCACCATGGGTATATCCAAGCCCCTTCATGTTCTTCGCAGGTTTGCCAATGGTGAGGATTTTTTCAAGACTGTCAGTCCCAGAGTTCAGCATCCTGACAGATTTAGTCATTTGATCAAGTTCTCCATTCAGCCGACTAACTTCCTTCTTCAGATCCACAATCGTCTCTAGGAGCCTTGCCTTATCTTCAGTCAGAGTGAGAATAAGAGCACTCTGTTTGTCGAGAATCTGGGACTCCTCAACCCATTTGGTGTGCAAGGTATTGTATGCTTCATTCATGGCATCGTCAGATAGTTCCTCATCTAGAAAAAATTTCTGAGAGCATTCACCAAATTCATTAGCAGACTCATGAGTATGGACAGAGGCAGTAAAGGCCACAAAGTTACTTATCTGATCGGAGTCGCTATCTTCATCTTCTTCATCCGAAAGAGTAGCGTTGTATCCCTTTTTCTGTTTCTTGAGGAAGTTGGGACACTCCTTTTGAATATGTCCGAAACCTTCACATTCGTGGCACTGAATGCCTTTGCCTTTCCCAGATCGTTCACCGCTTTTACTATTCCTGTGAGGATTAGCATTCTTCTGGACTCTTTGTTGAAACTTGTCTTTAACATCTTGCGAAACATTTTTCCCATTCATCTGATTGAATCTCTTCATGACCCTGCTATAATTTCTTGCAAGCATAGCTATAGTATCGTCAATGTCACTATCAGAATCTGAGTATACCTGATCCTTTTGTTCATGAACAGAACCTCTTAGGGCCACCCCTTTGTGTTTCTTCTCCATCTTGGGCAGGGCGAGCTCAAACGTCATGAGAGATCCCATAAGTTCATCAAACTTCAAGGTTTTGAGGTCATGGACTTCTTCAATAGCCGTGATCTTCATTTTGAATCTAGGACTCAATGCCCTCAGAGTTTTCCGGACAAGATCTTCGTCGGTCATAGGTTTCCCGAGAGAGTATGATTCATTGGCAAGGTCTCGGATGCGAACGTTGAATTCAGCAATTGATTCATCCTCAAGCATAGTGAGGGCTTCAAAGTTGGTTGTGAGATATTGCAACTTCTGCTCACGGACCTTTGTGGTACCCTCATAAGCAACAGCAAGGATTTCCCAGGCCTCTTTGGCACTAGTGCACGTATTTATCAACCTGAAAACATTTTTATCGACTCCGTTAAAAATCGCATTAAGAGCACGAGAGTTACCAAGGGCCGCCTCATCTTCAGCGGGGGTCCAGTCCTTTTTGGGTTTTGGACGTGTAGCGGCTCCTTTGTCATCAACCTTAGCAGGAGCTTCCCACCCATTTATAACTGCTTTCCAGGTTCTGCTATCAAGGGACTTCATGAAGGCGGTCATACATGCCTTCCAATAACCATAGTTGGTTCCGTCGAGTACTGGAGGGAGATTGACAAAACCTCCCTCTCGGGAACTATCCATATTAGGTAATCAGAAAAAAAAATCCAGGAAACCACCAAAGAGATTAAGGTGCCTGCTCTGATACCAATTGAAATTCTGATTAGTCGCTAAGACAAGATGTCACACACAATGTGTTGACAATGTGTCCGACAACTTGCTTGAACACAGATTATGGATAAACAACAAAACAGTGCAGTAAACAAAGTACACGCGATACGGTTACCCAGTTCGGTGAAACACACCTACGTCTGGGGGCACGCTGCCAGTGGAAAGGTTTTCACTATCTTGTAGTCAATAGTACACACAAGGTTTATATCTGATTACAATCAACAAATCAATAAAAACCTAGAGACTATTACCACCAGTGATCACCTAGTCAGGGACTCCCCCTGAATTTGAGCTCCGTCTCAATTCCACCCTTCGAGCACCCTCCTGGCTCGGATGACCTTTAGTCTTCAGCAGTACGTGAACCTTCAATCACGAGAACACAAAACCCAACTCTCACAGACACTCAATCTTTGTGGAATAGTATTTGAGAGAAAACACCGCTATCAACAAAACACACAGCCTCCCAGTCTACCGGTCTTGCACGTCTAAGAGCTCTGAGTGTTTTATCAAAAGCGTCGAGGCTGCTAAGGGGAAGCGCATGGCTTTTATAGCAGCTGTACATTCCTGGAAGGTATCTCGGGTTTCCTTACCCGGCCTCAAATGAATATCACAAAGTAAAGTCTCCAGCAAGGAGAATATCATGCAATGAAGACAGCAGCGAGAGATATCTTGCAATGAAGTCACCAGCGAGGCAGATATCTCGTAATGAAGACAGCAGCGAGGCAATAACTCAGCAATAAGTCACCAGTGAAGCAATCTGTCAAAACTGGAAACTTTCCTGAAAAAGAGTCTGCACACAGGAGGAAAGATGTCATACCAGAAGAGGAAACATAACGACCGACATCTTTCCACACAACTTGCACTAAAAAATAAAGCCAATAAATAACGTATCAACATTTTCATTCCTTCTTTAGTAATCTAAGAAGCAGAATTGGACTTGTGTCTAGCAAAAGCTTGGATTAAAGAGGAATACTAAGTCTACTCATTGAAATGAATTTATCTCTTAATGTCATTTAATTGATTAAGTATTCTTTAGAGTATTTACGCTTCCATGAATGATTGTAGTTCTCAGAATCAGCAAAACTATCTTATGTGACGTAATATTCAAGAAATAAAAACTTACGACAATGAATGTGTTGGATTCTCTGTGGCATAGGTTTTAGTTTGGCAAAAGAAATAGTAATAGTTTTTCAAGTCGAAGCTGCAAGAAGTTGTTCAACCAAGTTCAAGACCCAGGGTAATTTCGTCAATTTTCTCCAGCGCGTTTTTACGTCAATTGTTACAATTATTTAGTTTAGTTTCGTTTGGTTGTTTAGTTTTGTTGGAATAGATCTAGGATTAAGAAAAGATTATCGCTTCTACAAGCAGCGGAATATAAAAATTTCTTTAAAAACACGTAAAATGATTTTACTACCTAGACAAAGTGCATGAGCGTATAATTTAAAATTTTAAAAACTACTTTGAGTTTTCACTCGGTACCAACCTCGTTAGAAGCTTGAGTGTTGAGAAGCCTTTGGAAAGGTTGAATCGCTCGTCTCCCCACTAAGCTTGTGTCCCTCGAGTCTTCTTGAACCTGTGAGTAACCACGAACGTTTCTACCACTAGAGTCTTTCGAGTATGGTTAGGATTTATAGAAAGATGGATTGCCTTGAAGAGGTAGTTTCCCCTTTTCTATTGAATATCACATATTCATGAGCAAATCCTAGTTTCATCTTCTCTACCTTGGACGTCCATCCTAGTGCATCAAGCCCTTGGATTTGTTTCCTCATTTGTTTCCTTCCTTGCTCGGCACCCACTTTATTGCTTCATGGAGTAAATTTGTTTCCTCTTTTTCTTTTGCCAAGTATCTTCATACATCAATGCAAAAAATAATTTCCCTTTCTCCTCTATGATGGCCACGGTTTTGGAGCTTCTACAACATGCTTCTACATGTTTCTTTATTTGATATAAGAAAAGCCCATGTAGAATTTTCACATAAAATTCCATGAAATGAAATTCAATCCTCAAGGCCTAATTTATTGATTTTGGCCGTGTGACTAAAATTCATTGTCATCATATGCCAATGTCAAAAAACTTATTTATTGACATTCATACTATCTTATGTCCTAATGGACAAAATTACCCTTTAGACAATTTTCGTAAAACTTGTCTAGTTCAACATTTGAACTTCTTTTGGCTAAGCTTCTAGTTTAACTAATCCTACTCTAATGACTTGTGGTAGTGACCTCATGGATCCAATTGAACCAGGCTTGAGCTAGCATACTTTGACTCAAAAGTTCACAAACTTTTTCCAAGTTCTAGCTTAATGTCAACTGACTCCTCTAAAGAGTTGACACTGAAATCTCTCGGTTCAAATGAATATATTTTCTACTCAAGAATTCTTCTTAATTGTGATGAGTGGATCTATTGAATATTATCTATGTTTACCCTTCATGAATATCATTAACTAGATGGAATTTATAAAATTACCATTTTACCCTTCTAGTTGTTATTTCCTCAACTCCTTTGTCACTTGTGAATAAGTTAGAAACAATGTATTGACGAGGAGCTAACAAGTCACATTGGTTATTCCAAAAGAGTCATAACTCAATTTGGACACTGACCAGTTCATTTATTCACATTCCAAGGAACAAAGCATGAGGTGATATACATTGCATTTCAGCAATCTTGTACATGAATTCCATATCTATGAGATCTTCACAAAGTTGTTCATGACATCTTCATAACTTAGTACTTCACCAATAGGTCTTGTCTATATCACATAGTGAATCTAGAACTCTGAATTTCTCAAATGAGAGTACGTAAGTTATGAAATGATATGTCTCATTTCAGGATTTAGGTAAGCATGATGCAATTCATACATAGTGACTCTGAGACAGAAGAGGTTAAATGGTTTGTTCTTACAATATCTCTAGAAGTGCACTGGTCAATTCAGTATCTTCATAAGATACCTAGGAATAATTGTAGAGTCTCCAACTCTCTATGTCTCATAACCAAACATCATAGATTCTCCTAACAATCATACTGAGATCAATAGCCCTTTGATCCTTAGATTGTGAATATGTTGTTTTAAGCATACCATGAAGAGTTTGTTCATACAAATCTATATTTGACTCTTCATTTGTTGTTAAGTTTGTTTAAGGACTAAAGACTATGGTTTATCATAAAGCTTCAAACAGACAAGGAAGAATGAATGAAAATTTTAACTTTTATTAATTATTCACCAGTTACAAGCAAGAGTCTTCGTAAGACTTTATTACATCAAATGATGTATACAAGTTATGACTACTACTCCTCTTGTGGACACCAATGCCAACAAGTTTGGTTTCCACATTGTTCTAATTTGTGGAGATAATTTTATTGACCTCTATAACGCCCCCCCCCCCCCCCCCCCCCCAGGGTTTCATTAGGTCAATTGGCACTCTTAGGTCCATACACGCGGACTTTAACCTTGAAACAACTTTTCTGCTAAGAGATCTTCATCGACAACTGGTTCAAGCAACTTGTTTGTACAACTGGAGACCTTCATTGACAACTAGAGATCTTCATCCACAGTTCGTACATAGTTTGTGAGTGCGTGTTTTGCATTGATACGCTGAGAAGATCTTCGGGAGAGGATGATGCGATCTTCGGGAGGAAGAGTCGCGTGAAAAAGAGAATGAGTCTCTGATCTGAGGGGAGTTCAAATTGATGTCCACAAAAGTGAGTCAAAGACGAAGATGTTTGCAGAAGGGAGTTTTTCAAACTTAATAGTCATGTACCTTTGACTATTTGAGTTAGTGGATTGTTTTTCACCATAGTATGTATCATTCCCCTTGAGTAGGTTGTTTATACCGAACAAAGCTATTATTTTTCTATGGCTTAGTTTATTTGGCAAAATAAATGGTGACAGAGCTGTTCAAGCCGGAGCGTCTACAAGTTGTTCAGGCAACTCATGCAACATGCAGTCAGGGCAATTGTGTCTTTTTCCTTAAGCATAAATCATGTAACTACCACGTTGGTTAATTACCCGATTTACTTAGAGATGTAAGCTCGGATCTTTAGGGATTCGATTGATTTTTTTCGCGTAAGATTTCAAAACCTGACCATATATAAATCCACCTAAGCTTTGTATCTTTGGTAAACCAAGTTCTTCGAGTGTTTGGCTATTCACGAAGCCGTATTTTCTTAGCTTGTCTTCTCATTCCAGAGAACTTCATCGACAATAGGCATTTATCAACTCACATCTTGTGTATCATCATACTAAGCTTGAGATCATGTGTCGCATAGGTGTGCTATTGATCTTCGGTGCAAGATCGGGGTAAAACAGGGAGAGGAGTCTCTGGTTCAACGCGGGCTTGAATCCATACTCACTGGAGATAACTATAGAAGAGAGGTGTTATCTTCTAAGAAGCCCGCGTTGGAGATAACTATTGATCTTCGGTCATGATGCTTTGGAGACTAAATTTTAGCTCTAAATATAATGCTTCTAAGAAGCATTTATGTATACAAGACTAATTTTTCAGTTTCTAAAAAATCAGAGAGTACATTAGAATCTAAAATAACCTTCCTTAGAATAATTTTCGTACATGCAAATTCGTAAATAAATTTATTATAAAATCATGCACAATCGTCAAAACAATATTCATGAAAAACTAAGAATAAAAAATAATCCAAATATATCCAAATCTATACTACAAAAAATCTAAGATAAATGAAATATTAAAGTTGAATCCGACATCCAAGATTTACTAACGCCCTTGACCTGGTATGCCGTTGGAGTTCTCATTTCTTTGATCACCACTTCCTTCATTGCTCGTAGATGAAACCATGGTCGAGTCAAAATCATCAAACTTAGTAGCTAGATATTCTTGTAATCTATTCAACTTCTCTTGATTTTGTTCCCTTTCCTCCCTAAGTTTATTATGAAGATCGTCAATTTTACTCTTTAGCTCTTCATTCTCATTCGAAGCTCGTGGAGATGGTTCGACCGCCGAAATGATTAACATATCTTTTTTTCGAAAAATCGGTCCATTCATTACCTCATATCCAGATTTTCTTGTTTTTTCTCTGCCACAAACGCTTTTGATTGCTTCCTCTTCCAACTCATGCTATAATGCGGGAGTAATTGTCGTGTTTTCCACTAGTAATTTGTCCATGGCATCTTCCTTGTATTGAAGAATTTTCTCCTATCATAAAATAAATGTATTAGAATAATTTTAAGCTTAATAGAAACTACAATGTCCAAAAATAAATATAAATCAAATGTCATTCTTACATATTGGTTGAATTCTTCATCATTCCTCCATCCACCTTTCTGAGGTTTATTATGCAAAACATTATATACTTGGATTGGACTAGGCAACATCTGGGTCTCGGGATTAATCTGTCCTTAGAAAATAATATAATATATTCAAAATAAGTATGTGAAAAAAAGTTGTATAAAAACTTAACAGAATCAACTAAACTGACATCTTACCATTTCATTTTTGTGATTTTAGAGCCTCCACAACTGTGTGTCACTTGCTTACTTCGATTAACTTTCATTTTAGCACATCTTTTTTGAAGAAAAAAAGATGTAAATAAATGACAGCGCTGCATATCCAATGTAAGTCCAACAAAAGTAACAAGGTAATTAAAAGATAGACATAACACAAAATGACAAATAAAAACGTTTAAAGTAATTAAGGTCATAAAAAGGCATGCTCATTGATTTTAGCATGCACCCATATCATATTTTGATCAAATCACAATTAACATTTACCTTATGATTGTCACACTCCCAAAGAATGCACAAGGCATTCCAATCTTCCTGGCTCCGACAATCATCTTTCATTTTAGTTCTTGCAAGCTCTGGATTGGTCATTCCACCATTATTTTCCCAATGTTTCTTCAGAACACCCCGCGTGCGTACCCATTGTTTTTTCATTTTATAATCTAGACGTAACATAAAATCTAGATCTTGGCGTTGTATTTCGAATTTAAGCTGCATTGATTATATATATATACACACACATTAAAAAAACATATTTCTACATGTTTCTGGTTAAAAAAAACATATATATTAACTTACCCCTATTCTTTCAATAATCTGATCTTTTACTTCTGAGTAGATGAAAGTACAAATATATTACACCTGTGAAAGTTCATCGGACAATCTTGCCACATCCCAATCCCAATCTCTATTGCCAACTGAGTAGATGATCTACCATGAAACTGAATCGTCTATGTATCTTTCCTTAATTGAATTGGATCACCAGAGTGTGCTTCGATAACCCGTATAACACTAAGACTGAGATTGGGACCACGCCTCCGTGTTTTACCTATATAATCCATCAAGCAAGTATTTTTTTTTAAAAGTACTTTATAAACAAAGTATTAGAACAACTTGACATATTATAAATAAAGCATAAAGGATAATAAAATTTACCAGTAGTATCGAAATCCGAATCAAGCGTAGGACGGCTTGTTGTTGTCAATGGTGCCCACGAGAAGAGTTGTAGTGTGTATATATGTACATTTGATGTCATATAGTCTTACGAAGACTCTTGCTTGTAACTGCTTATTCATTAATAAAAAGTAGAAACGTTCATTCAATCTTCCTTGTTTGAAGCTTTATGATAAAACCTTAGTCTTTAGTCCATAAACAAACTAAACAACTTACGAAGAGACAAATGTAGATTTGCATGAACAAACTCTTCGTAGTTTGCTTAAAACGATATATTCGCAATCTAAGGGTCAAAGGACTATTGACCTCAGTATGATTGTTAGAAGAATCTATGATGTCTGGTTATGAGGCATTTAGAGTTGGAGACTCTATAGTTCTTCTAGGTATCTTCCGAATGTACTGAATTGACCAGTGCACTTCTAGAGACAAGATAAGAACAAACCATTTAACCTCTTATGTCTCGAAGTCACTACGTATGAATTGCATCGTGCTTACCTTAATCCTGAAATGAGACATGTCATTTCACACCTTAGTATTCTCATTTGAGAAAGTCAGAGTTCAGACTCACTATGTGATTCCGAACAAGGCCTATTGGTGAAGTACTAAGTTGTGAGAATGTCATGAGTAACTTTGTGAAGTTCTCATAGATATGGAATTCATGTACAAGATTGCTGAAATGCAATGTATATCACCTCATGCTTTGTTCCTTGGAGTGTGAATAAATGAACTGGCCCGTGTCCAAATTGAATCCTGACTCTTTTGGATTAAACAATGTGACTTGTTAGCTACTCGTCAATACATTGTTTCTAACTTATTCACAAGCGACAAAGGAGTTGAGGAAATAACAGCTAGAAGGGTAAAATGGTAATTTTGTAAATCCCGACTAGCTGATGATATTCATGAAGGGTAAACACAGATAATATTATGTGGATCCGCTCATTACAATTAGGTTGAATTCTTGAGTAGAAAATAAATTCATTTGAACCGAGAGATTTTCAGTGGAGTCAGTTGACATTAAGCTAAACTTGGAAAAGGTTTGTGAACTTTTGAGTCCAAGTGTTTAGCTCAAGCTTTGTTCATTTGGGTCCATGAGGTCACTGTCACGAATCACATCGAGTAGGAATAGTTAAACTGGAAGCTAAGCCAAAACAAAAACGAGACAAGTTTTTCGAAAATTGTCAAAAGGGTATTTTTGTCTTTTGAGACATAGCATGAAATGAATGTCAATAAATTTTTTGACAAGGTCATTTAATGACATGTTTCACTCGGCCAATATTAGTCTTATTGGGCCTTGTGGATTAATTTCATTACATAAGAGTTTTATTGAAAATTCTTAATGGGCCTTTTTCATGTTGTCATGAACTAATGAAGAAGCTTCTATAAGCTCCTTCTAGAGACAATACGGGCGCCCATAATACCCAAAGAAAGAGAGAATATTTTGTGCATAAATGTATCAAGATACTTGCCAAAAGAAAAAGAGGAAACAAATTTGCATAAGGATGCTTAAGGGAATTTGGCCAAGAGAGAGACAAAGGCAAGGCATGGAACAAAATAGGAAACAAATCCAAGGCTTAATGAAGCCTATGTTGGCCGAGCATCTCAAGAGAAAAAAGAGGAAATTGGCTCATTCTATAGAAGAGGAAACTACCTTATTGAAGGTGAGACCTCTCCTATAAATAGGAGCCTCATTCTTCTCATTTTTCTCATTCCAAAGTTTTAGATATTGAGAGCTTCTCTCTCTATACTTGGCCGATCCTCTCTCTCCCTCTCTCTTCAATTTCGTTTTATTGTTTTGGCACCTAGGTCCTCATTTGACCTAGAGTTTAGCTATGCGACTTCAAGACTCGTTCTTAAGTCGTAGTGATTAAAAGTGCCCACTCACTAATTCCTTTATTTCGAGTGATTTAGTGATAGAAACTTTCGTGGTTGCTCGAGGTGCCGAAGAAAGAAAGAGAGACGTGCTGCAAGGGAGACGAGCGTTGCAACTTTCCAAAAGCTTCTCAAAGTTCAAGCTTCTAGAAAGGTTAGTAAACTTCTATGCTCATAATAGTTTTTATTTATATGTACTTGCTCTTTGTCTAGGTTAGTAAAAACTGTTTTTACTTGAAAAGAAAATTTTTAAAATTCCGCCGCTTAACGAAGCGTTAAACTTTTTCTTAAACCCTAGATCGTTTCCAACAAATGGTATCAGAGCTATGGTCAAAGATATGCATGTACATGTATTGAAAATTATGAGCTTGAAAATCGTTTTCGAAAGTTTATTAATTTTGTGACAAGTTAGAATTGTTATCTTAGATTTTTTTAATTTATTGCTCATGTCTTTAAATTAAAAATCATGTTGTTTTTCTATGAGTTTGGGATGTTTTTAAAACACATTAGAATCAGTTCTAAAATTTTTTAATTTTTTATATTGAAAAACGTATTTAAAGGTTTGAGAAATTTCGAGTAAAATTTTGTGACTAGTTTTCTTGTCTTACTAGTTTCTTATTTTCACAATAAAAGGAAATAATATATTCTGGAAGGTTCCATGAATATCTCATTTTACTACTATAAATAGGGGTTCATGGGAAGGCAAAATTAAGCAATTAATTTGTGAAAAAATTCGTGCATTCTAGCCTCCCTTGGCCGTGTACTTCTGTCTCTCCCTCCCCTCGGAAATTCGTTTCCATTCTTAGTAAAATAAGAGCGAGATCTCGAAACACCTAATTTCGTGATCTAGTCTAAGATTTCTCTCGAACATCTAAGAATCTAAACCTATGCCGGGATATCTTCTCTCGATCTCAACCCCTAAAAACAACGGCTAGCATTAAAAACAAGAACGTTCACACGACTCCGAAACAGCCTAGCTATGTCTAGCCTAGGAATGTATCTCGGTAAATTAACCCTTGTGCACGACTAACCTAATCTCTTCCGAGCATTAAGCAATCCTAATATCATGAACACGGTAGCTAATCGAATTCAAGCATTACACACGGAATTAAAATAAACAAACATGATAGAGCATATGAATATTAATTTGACATGAATGAATCCATAACCCTATTCCTAACTTGCTACACCATAGCCCTTAAGGAATTTAGTGCATGATTGAACGGAGAATAAACGGAGATGAATATAAAGCAATCATAACTAAAAACTGAATTATATTAATAAAAACGGGAGTTCTAAAGATTCAGATAATAGAGATAAAAACTGTGAATGGTGAAAGCGATATTGTGGTGACGATGATCCTCTCTGAAAGCTTCTTCTCTCCCGGGATTTTTGCGGTCGAATGATAACAAAACTAAAAACAAAGCAAAAGATGTGTTTCTAAATAAACTAAAGTGTTTTTTTAAGTTTCCTACGTTTTTTGGAGCTCATATGAGCCGTCGGATCGCATCCAACGGCTTGGATTACACTTAAAACGCGTGACAAATAAGTTGGATTCAGGGCCTGTGCGCCGCACAACCCTTCCTGTGCGCCGCACAGGTCGTTTCTGGGCAGCCTGTGCACCGCACACCAACGCACAGGGTGAGCGCACAGGATCTTCAAATTGCTGTGCGCCGCACAGGGACCGCACAGGGCAAACGCACAAGACTCTGTAAGTTTGTGCGTAGCCTCGAAGGTCCGATTCACCTTGAATCACCTATCTTGAGCTCCGGGTGTCGGAATCGAGATCCGAAAGATGTTCTGAACTCCTTGTGATTGCCCCGTCGTCCTCAAATGCTCTATTTGTCATCTTTGAAACTCCAAACTCTGAAAATTAGGAAAAACACTCCAAAACACATGAAAATGCTCTCGAACTAACTTCTTTTCACTTCTGAGAGTACAAACAAACACGTTTATAACGCGCTTATCAAACACCACTGTAAATAAACACATTTTGAACTGCAAAGAATTACATGTATCGTTCGTTAATAGTCTATATACAGTCAATAAAAAAAAACACCAGTAAGGAATACACAAAGTACAATGTATCTAAGAAGAAAATTTACATATGTAATATGTATATTTCCAGCTTTATTTCACAATAATGTCTACAAGATTGATCATTAAGACAGATTAATCCCTTAAAATTAAACGGTGTTTAGTTTCATTTACGGAAGACTCTACGAGACTGCAAGATAATCACAACACAAATGGCAATTTCAACTCAACATATCAAGTCTAAAGTAAGAAAATTAGAAATTCATATGCAACAGGCATCAAGTTAGTAATCGTTCCAGGTAGAGAAGCACATGAAAGAAGGAGTAAATGTTAGTATTAGGCTATCACTGAGAAAGCCACGTCTTTTGACCCCATCACCAGAGATCTGTGTAAAAAGCTCTCCACCAACCAGGGCAGACCTTAATCTAATATTTGAACTTAACCAAACAAGACTTTACTTTTTTCAACAATGTTATGAAAATAGTCAAGGTAACCTCAAGTCTGAACCCATTTTGCCTCATTAACCTTAAGTCTAGAATCAGCCACAATAACAGCAGAATACAATTTGCCAAATTTAGCAAGTGGACTTCAAGAGTTATAAAATCCATATCTAAGTACTTAGTCAGTGTAAATTAACGCAAAATCTAAAACAACGGAGTTGCAAATTCTCAAGAATAAAACAGTGGTAAAATATGATAAACCTATGACAGTTCAATTAAAACATTATAATACAGAGAGCGATGCTCTATAAAATAAATATAACAGAGAGCTTTCTTAAATCAGACAACTATCAACATATCACATCCAACTACCATAACTAACAAGTAACTGGCAATACCAATTATAGTAATGAACAATAGTTTTATATTAACGACGAAAAAGGAGAGAGAAGGCTATGGGATTTCCGATCCAAATAATATCACTTCTGGTTCTCTATACTACATTCCTCTTGATTCAGGTTTGTGATCTTGATTTCTTGGTTCAGTTTTCGTCTTTGATTATTAGCTATCCTTTTGTTAGGTGTTGATTAGTAGCAGTGTTATTGCAGAATCGCAAGAGAGTGCGTGGGAGAATAGGGTAGAACCTGAACATTATCTAAGAAGCAAATTTAGAAACACTTGAAGTGCTAAAAACAACCATTCTTTCATCAGGCACAACAAATCGCTATTAATGTCCAAATCAAGGGCAGGTATTCATATCATCAAAATTTAAGTAATGTGTTGCGTAGGACAAGAGAGAAATTCAACATACCAAACGAACGAAAAAAAACCCTAAATCTCTAACCAAAACACAGAAATTCGACTAACTAAAACACAGGGATGGCAAAGACATTCTAACCTTTTCTACGGATGAGCAACACCAGAGCACACCAAGAAGAGGGAGAGAAGGCGAATTGAGAGAGAAAGCGAGGGAGAGACGGCGAGTTGGGATAAAAAGTAAGAGAAGAATGAGAATCGCAGAGAGTGCGTGGGAGAATAGGGTAGAAACTGAACAACGCGATCGAGAAGGAAGGAAAACGTGGGAATGGGATTACGAAAAACTTGGGAATGGGATTACGCCTATAATATAATTTTGAAGGACATTATAATATTGAGATTCTTTGTTAATAAGTTAATAAGTTAGTACGTTAACATGGGATTGAGATCAGGGTCGGCTAGACCAAATGTGTTGCCTAAAGCAAATTTTTATAACTGGGCTTTTTAGAAAAAAAAAAATAACAATAGCTTAAGTAAAATAAATTCAATCACGATAAGATATAGTAGTTGCTGGAAATTAAACTTCATGTATATTGGGCTTTTAATGGACATTTACATGGGCTTTCACATTATACATCACCCCACGACCCATGTTATAGGCATTAAGCGAGGGTTTTGACATGAAATCAGATGAGATTCGTTGGATTTTTCCAAGTTTTTTTTAGAAATCGGGGCGTTGCCCCGAACCCCACGAGCTCAGCGGTGAGCTCGATCGCCAAAAGTTCTAATCCTAGCGCAACCAATTAAGAAGACAAAACTTGTGATAAAGAGGGTTTGAAATGAGAGAGGAAGAGGGGTTCTTGAATTTCAATGGCATTTTTGTCCGAAAAGTATCCAAAAGTCCAATTTCATATACAACCTACTCAGTCCCGGATGCCAACTATCAGAGACTAAAAAATTGTCTCCTACGATTTGCTCCATTTTTCACTTTGGAGGGAGTACATCCATGACCGAAAATTAGTCTCGAATACTATTCGAGACAACCAAATCTGTCTCGAATGCCCGCAGTTAGAGACCAAAAATTAGCCTCTACAAATTTGCGTCATTTTTACATGTTTGGAGGGAATATATCCGTGACTAATTATTAGTCTCGAAAAGTATACGCAACCAAATCAGTCCCGAATACTATCAGATACAACCAAATCTATCCCGGATGCCAACTATCAGGTTGGAGGGAATACATCTGTGACCGACAATTAGTCTCTCCTAAAATTATGACAGGAGAAATATATATTTGTGACTAAATATTAGTCTCGAATAGTATACTCATGAAAATCAGTCTCTAATAGCATCAGAGACAGCATGATCAGTCTTTGATGCCCACTATCAAAGACTAATAAATCAGTCTCGGTTACTCTAGTCTCCGATACCCTGTTTTCTTGTAGTATATAATGTTTTGCATAATAAATCTCAAAAAGGTGGATGGAGGAATGACGAAGAATTCAACCAATATGTAAGAATGACATTTGATTTATATTTATTTTTGGACGTTGTAGATTCTATTAAACTTAAAATTATTCTAATACATTTATTTTATGATAGGGGAAAATTCTTCAACACAAGGAAGATGCCATGGACAAATTACTAGTGGAAAACACGACAAATTACTCCCGCATTAGAGCATGAGTTGGAAGAGGAAGCAATCAAAAGCGTTTGTGACAGAGAAAAAACAAGAAAATATGGATATGAGGTAATGAATGGACCGATTTTTCGGGAAAAAAAAAAAAAATATATATATATATATATATATATGTTAATTATTTCGGCGGTCGAACCATCCACATGAGCTTCGAATGAGAATGAAGAGCTAAAGAGTAAAATTGACGATCTTCAGAATAAACTTAGGGAGGAAAAGGAACAAAATCAAGAGAAGTTGAACAGACTACAAGAATATCTAGCTAATAAGTTTGATGATTTTGACACGACCATGGTTTAATCTACAAGCAACTCATCATTGATCTAACCATCTCCATAAGAGTTCGGTTCCTTCTCTCTGACACTCCGTTTTGTTGAGGTGTGCCAGGTGCGGTAAGCTGAGAAGCGATTCCTTCTTCTTTAAGAAAGTCATTGAACTCTCCAGACATATACTCACCACCTCGATCAGATCGAAGTGTTTTGATCACTTTGCCAGTTTGCTTTTCCACTAAAGCCCTAAAGACCTTAAATACGTTAAAGGTCTCGGATTTGTGTTTGAGCAAATAGACAAAACCATATCGCGAGTAATCATCGGTGAAGGTAACGAAGTATTCGTATCCCCCACGCGCATGTCGGCTGAGCGGACCACATACATCAGAATGTATTAGTTCCGGCAACTCAGTGGCTCTTCGACCCTTATCGGAGAAAGGTCGCTTAGTCATTTTTCCTTCTATGCATGATTCACAAGTAGGTAGTGAATCTATTGCAGAGGCTTGGAGTGGACCGTCCCTCACAAGTCTCTTAATCCTATCTAGACTGATATGACCAAGTCTCAAGTGCCAGAGGTATGTTGATTTTGTTAGATCGGAGGACTCAGAAAGTTTGATCCTCTTTGGCTCCCTAATTAGATCATTATCTATTTCGGTGTCTAAAAGAGAAGGTTGAGTGGGATAGATGTAGAAAAGAGCATTCTTCATACATGCATCAGTGACAAAAGAATTATCAGGAAACGAAATACGAATTCCATTCTCAATGAACTTTAAACAATAATCTTGCTCAAGAAGACGAGCAACGGATATTAAGTTCTTCCCAAAGGTAGGAACAAAATAAACATTATTCAAGTTTAAAGTACGGTCTTCAAAAGACAGCGTCACGGATCCCACAGCCTTTGCAGACACCAGGCTCCCATCACCCCATTTAAAACATAACTCGCCTTCATCTAAGCTTTTGCTTTTCTTGAAACCATTCAAGGAACAACAAATATGGTTAGTAGCAGCGGAGTCAAGAATCCACGTTGATACATTACCAGCTACTAAGCATGCTTCGGTAACTAGTACAATACTATTTTCCTTTGCTTTGAGATAGGCATGACAGTTCTTTTTATCGGCCTTGTGAGGTCTCTTCTTAGTTCCAGAGGTGGAGGCTTTTTTTGCTCAGTAGCATGTGCCTCTCCTTGATTCCTCTTTCTCTTAGTGAGACCTACAGCAGTGTGAAGTTCCACCATAAGCTTGGTAACAGTGTACTCTAGCTTGTTTATGGAGTAGTTCATCTTGGAGGTATCAAGAGATGCAGGGAGAGTTTCTAAGATCATATCTATGACATTCTTCACATCAATCTCAGATCCTAGGATTTCCATTTTATTCAGATAACTAATGATCAGTATCATAAAGTCTCCAACAGGAGTCCTAGCCTTCATGTGACAGTTCATAAACTGTCGGACTGCTTGTTGCCTTATTTGACGCCTTTGCACTCCAAACGTCTCAAGGAGATTGTAGAGCATGTCGGCGGCGGTCTCGATGTCACGATGTTGCTTTTTCAGCATATTGTTCATAGATGCTAAGATATAGCACCTCACAATCTCATCGGATCGAAGCCAGGCCGCTAAGGCGTCATTGTCCTCTTGAGTCGAATCACCATTCATCAGTGGAGGACACGGGGTGGTGAGTACCCATTTGTGCTTGTTAACGGTAACTATTATGTCGAGGTTATGTTTCGAATCTACGTAGTTTTTGGTTTCGAGTTTGTTTGAGGAAAGGATGATTGAGAGATGGTTGAGAGACATGTTGCTTATTTAAGTTGAAACAAGTTTATGATTTAGTCTTTGGTTTAGGATTTAAGTTTTATTAAGACTTTTATAAAATCCAATGGTGTTATAAACCAAACGATAATTTACTCCCTCAAGAGAAGGCCGCAAAAAATCTCCATTTATAAGTAAATGACACATCATTAATGCTTAGCCAAGATGTCAATACACCAATTTTGACTAGTCACCTTTTAAATTGGTTTGATCACTCACATCCTTTCGTAGAGCCTCAAGGGAGGATTACTAGAGATTGAGCCTAAGTGTGCAACCAACCACTTAGTCCAAAAGGTCAACTTTGAAAAACAATCCCCCAAGGGGAGGCCTTGTCATCATCGTCTCACTCTCGGACGTAGCTCATTGAGCAATGATCGAAGCAAAAACGCCTTGGAGTACTCCCATTTAAGAGAGGGTCGCAAGAGCGGCTCTTAGTCCCACGTTAGTTGCTTCTTTCATTAATGTTGGGGATCGTGGGTTACAAACAACAAGTATAACCCTCCCACTTTTTTTTTTAGTTGGTTCATCGACTCTTATAAGTTCGGAAACAGATTTCCTAGTTCGAGAGTGACAGAGCGGACAACTAGAAGAGAATCATAGATCGACATGTTCAGAGCAGTGTGTGCATAAAGGCACAATGGACATACTCGGATCTTTTCCTATTTTCTATTTCGGGAAAGTGCATGAGGGAAGTGTGAACTTCAACTCACTCGAACACTTGAAAGTTTGAGATTACAAAACTAGTAAGACAAGAAAACTAGTCACAAAATATACTCGAAAATTCTCAAACCTTTAAAACACGTTTTTCAATATAAAAAATTAAAAACTTTTAGAACTGATTCTAATGTGTTTTAAAAACATCCCAAACTCATAGAAAAACAACATGATTTTTAATTTAAAGACATGAGCAATAAATTAAAAAAAAATCTAAGATAACAATTCTAACTTGTCACAAAATTAGTAAACTTTCGCAAACGATTTTCAAGCTCATAATTTTTAATACATGTACATGCATATCTTTGACCATAGCTCTGATACCATTTGTTGGAATCGATCTAGGGTTTAAGAAAAAGTTTAACGCTTCGTTAAGCGGCGGAATTTTCAAAATTTTCTTTTTCAAGTAAAACTAGTTTTTACTAACCTAGACAAGAGCAAGCACATGTAAATAAAAACTATTATGAGCATAGAAGTTTACTAACCTTTTTAGACGTTTGAACGTTGATGAGCCTTTGGAAGGTTGATAACGTTCGTCTCCCCTCGCAGCACATATCTCTTCCTTTCCTCGGTAACTCGAGCAACCACGAAAGTTTCTATCACTAAATCACTCGAAATAAAAGGAATCAGTGAGTGCGCACTTTTAAACACTACGACTTAAGAACGAGTCTTGAAGTCGCAGAGCTAAACTCTAGGTCAAATGAGGACGTAGGTGCCAAAAAAATAAAACGAAATTGACTACAGAAAGAGAGGAGAGGGGCGTCCACAAGTTCTAGAGAGAGAGGCTCTCAATCTCTAACTTATGTGGAATGAGAAAACAATGAGAATGAGGGCCCTATTTATAGGAAAAGGGTTATCCTTAGAAATGGGAGTTTCCTCTTTTTTCCAAGCATTCATGAGCAATCTCTTATTGCCCATTCTCTCCATATGCGCCCAACATGTCCATTCCCTTAAGGGATTTGTTTCCTAATTTGTTTCCTCGTCTTTGCTTGTCTTGGCCGCCCATATAGTTTCCCTCATTGGGAAATTTGTTTCCTCTTTTTCTTTTGGCAAGTATCATGATACATTTATGCACAAAATATTCTCTCTTTCTTTGGGTATTATGGGCGCCCAACATGTCTCTAGAAAGAGCTTCTAGAAGCTTTTTCATATGTTCATGACAACATGAGAAAGGCCCATTAAGAATTTTCAATAAAATTCTTATGAAATGAAATTAATCCACAAGGCCCAATGATCAAGTCATGGCCGAGTATTATTAAGTCATCAAATGACCTTGTCAAAAAATTTATTGACATTCATTTCATGCTATGTCTCAAAAGACAAAAATACCCTTTTGACAATTTTCGAAAAACTCGTCGTGTTTTTGTTTTGGCTTAGCTTCAAGTTTAACTATTCCTACTCGATGTGATTCGTGACAGTGACCTCATGGACCCAAATGAACAAAGCTTGAGCTAAACACTTGGACTCAAAAGTTCATAAACCTTTTCCAAGTTTAGCTTAATGTCAACTCTCGGTTCAAATGAATTTATTTTCTACTCAAGAATTCAACCTAATTGTAATGAGCGGATCCACAGAATATTATCAGTGTTTACCCTTCATGAATATCATCAGCTAGTGGGATTTACAAAATTACCATTTTACCCTTCTAGCTGTTATTTCCTCAACTCATTTGTCGCTTGTGAATAAGTTAGAAACAATGTATTGACGAGGAGCTAACAAGTCACATTGTTTCATCCAAAAGAGTCAGGACTCAATTTGGACACTGGCCAGTTCATTTATTCACACTCCAAGGAACAAAGCATGAGGTGATATACATTGCATTTCAGCAATCTTGTACATGAATTCCATATCTATGAGAACTTCACAAAGTTACTCATGACATTCTCACAACTTAGTACTTCACCAATAGGCCTTGTTCGGAATCACATAGTGAGTCCGAACTCTGACTTTCTCAAATGAGAATACTAAGGTGTGAAATGACATGTCTCATTTCCGGATTAAGGTAAGCACGATGCAATTCATACGTAGTGACTTCGAGACATAAGAGGTTAAATGGTTTGTTCTTATCTTGTCTCTAGAAATGCACTGGTCAATTCAGTACCTTCGGAAGATACCTAGAAGAACTATAGAGTCTCCAACTCTCAATGTCTCATAACCAGACATCATAGATTCTTCTAACAATCATACTGAGGTCAATAGTCCTTTGACCCTTAGATTGCGAATATATCGTTTTAAGCAAACTACGAAGAGTTTGTTCATGCAAATCTACATTTGTCTCTTCGTAAGTTGTTTAGTTTGTTTATGGACTAAAGACTAAACTTTTATCATAAAGCTTCAAACAAGGAAGATTGAATGAACGTTTCAACTTTTTATTAATGAATAAGCAATTACAAGCAAGAGTCTTCATGAGACTTTATTACATCAAATGTACAAAATAAAAACTACAACTCTTCTCGTGGGCACCATTGACAACACCAGGATGCATGCCAGTTTCATACGACGGTCATATAGGAGCTGGGGACTTTACGGCTCACCAGATGGCCCCCAATGAAAAATGTCTAAAGAGAGCAACAGCAACCCTGCTACAACTTCCCTTTTTCTTGGAACTTTCCACCAAACGGGACCCATTGAACGATTGCAGATGAAGGATCAAGATTATGTTTTTTCTTATGATCTGAAGTCTGCAACTGGATGGCATGTTTCTCTCATGCATGATGTATTATCATGTATGTTTGGACCTTCCACTGCTAATTCAATCGTTAATGGAACCCTAGCATTAAATACATTTTACGTTGAACTCTAATAACGAGCCAGAAAGAATGACCAGTAACAATGCAGATAAGAATAACCATGAAATCCAATGGTGATACATTAAATAAAGAATTAGCAACAAGAACCATGAATAACATAATTGGCAGAATATCGTTCATTTCATTCACTCATATGATAATCATCTGAATCCTCATATTCAGTATCACCTCTTGAATTATCATCATTCAAATCATCTTCGATTGACTTTTCAAGTGGTCCTTCTATAGTATTATATCATCATCGTCGGTAGAACAATCTGTAGCCTCCTCTAATTGTTGAACATCAATGTCTGCAAGAGTTTCCATGTCGGCAACATTTTCTCGATGGAAGTTAATCCCATCAAAATCAGTAGTATCAAATGAGATTGGGCGCGATGAAGTTCCGACATCTTCCAATAATTTTTCAACTTCTGCGTCTTCTGGAATATCCCATAAGTGCCTATGCGTAATTCTCTCTATGACTTTCCATTCGTAGTTTGATTTGAGAGGATCATCTATATAAAATAGTTGTTTAGCTTGGGAGGCGAAGATGAAGGGGTCTTCTTTGAAAGTGTGCCGAGATGTATCTATACTAACGAAATTAGGTTCAAATACCACATGCTTCCTCTGGCGATTGGTGTCGAACCAATTGCATTTGAATAAAATAACACGATATCCTTTTATGAACGAAAATTCAATGACTTCATCAAGATATCCATAATAATCGTCTTCAACGTCGTCATGGACACCTGGAACTGTAACTTCGCAATTTTGTGTCATCCTACGATCATCTCTCGACTTGACTAGAAATTTGACTCCGTTCACTATATATTCTTGGTGTGAGGTGACTCGAATATCAGGATTACAAGATAATGCATATAACTCTTCGCTGACTTCTGAAGGATTTTCAATACATTTTCCCGATCTATTATTAAGTTAGAACCAAATAATCGAGTTATAAGAGCTCAATAATTGAACATGATTGATCAATAAAACATGATTTGAAATAATACTAGTGTAGTTGTTACCCGTGAGGCAAACCAAGCAGGGAATGTAGACTGGTGCATCTGGCTAAAATTTGATGATGAAGGATGATTGTTACGTAATAATTCCATGTGTTATCTAATGGAAGAACGAATGAAAGCACAAATTAATTAGCTATGAAACTAACTAGGAATTCAATATCAAAGATAAAAGATACTTACTCGAGAAACGGTTCAACTTCCGGACAGTTATTCAACATAAACCAACGTGCTTTCTTCATAAGAGTACTTGAAAGTACATAAATTTCTTGCTTCCCAATACCTCGACCGCTCAGTTTGAAAATATCCAATGTATAATTTTGACCAACATCTGACGACTTGTCATCATGTCTCTCACGTTTGTCAAATTTTGATTTAACTCCTCGTAAATAGTGTGAGCATAATATATAGAAGACATTTAAACCTTCATTAAGAAATGATGCAAAATAACGACTTTTGAAACCACAGTACGCGTTTTAAGAAACGATTTTTATTGAATCTGAACCAGATAGAAGAAATACATACCTATTTTTTTGTCAAGAATTGAGTTGCCTAATTAGAACTACGAATTTCCAAAGAAAAAGAAGAATAAGGGAGAGAAAGCACAGGAAGTGTGGGAAAAAAAATGTACGTATATATAGGGCTTAATTAAATCCTAAAAACTCAAACCCTAAAAGTCCAAACTTAATCCTACTTCTACTCTTAATATATTAATTATTATTTTTATTATATATAAACACATACGTCCAAAAACCACTTAATATATAAAATCAGATGTTTAATATTTTCTTCCCTTGCGAGGGTTATGTTCTGCAATAGACTCGGGCTTCGATGACGAGGAAGATTATTTTTTATGCTTTACTTTTGCTGATGTCAGGGATTTTTTTGAAGATATAAAAGCAGAGTCAAGAATGGCCTCGATGTCTTCTCGCTGTTTTTTCCCTTTTGCAATTAGGTCAGAAGTAGCACTGCGATTTGTATCTCGGTCTCTTGAACCTCTCTCCTTGTTCTCCCGATTCTCCAGAGTTACATCATTGCCAGATAATATTTTAGGCCTTTTGGGCACTCGCAATTTTGAATCTCCGTCGTGCTCTCGACAATCCGTTCTTCGTCCCGAGTGCTCTGACTGAGCTTTTCTCTTATCCGGATGAGAGTCATCCGATTTAATCTTCTTTCCATTACTCTCTTTAACCTCGGACCCGACGTCGTCTGTGACAGACTTCTTCCCCTCTGATGTTCTTTTTAAAGCAGCTGCCTCAGAAAAATCCTTCACCCGATTACCATATTTATCAGCAGAACTCTTTCTGAATCCAAATTCGTCTCTTGTTGATGGAAATCCACTCTCTCTATCTCGTCGCTTAGATCCATCACTGATACGATCTGACCTGCTTTTGGTCTCTCTTTCTGAAACCCTCTCGTGGTACTTTGTATGCCGCCGAACATCTCCAACCTTCTCTATAAATTTTGGCGGCTGCGTTGGAAGACTCTTGCAGTTTTCTTTCTTCCAAACAGATTTGAACATGGATCTATAAGGCATTTTAATCGTCCTAACTAGATTTCTCCGCCTGGCATCTTCAACAAGAGCGGCCCAGTTTCTATTCGTCTTCAACGTCCTGGCATTACCCATAATCCATAGTGAAAGTCTGGCTCTTGTCAAAGCAACATTCATGCGTCTGACATCAGCGACAAACCCAATCTTGCTCGAGTTTATCCCTGGAGCAACGGAGTTTGGCTCTGCTGCTCTAACTGTGGAAAGTATCAGAATATCGACCTCCCGACCCTGAAACCCGTCGACAGTGTTAAATTCCATCTCGTCTATGATCGAAGACCCAAACGCACTCGCAAACCGAGAACGCAAAAGCGACAGCTGACACTTGTATGGAGTTATGATTCCGATTCTTCCGCCAAGGAATTCAGATGGATACCTGCGTACAATTTTATCATATTGCAAATGTATAAGAGAACTCGTCTTTCTTTATGATATTCAGAAATGTGTTGATTGTCAATTGGACGAACAATTTTTTTTTCTTAAGACGAACAAATGGATGTTTCTTTTCTTTTTCTCTTTTATCCCATTCTGAACACGGGAAAAAACAAGTATGTACCTATTCTTCAAAAACTTAAGTACTTCAACCGCAGCGTCAGCTTCATGCTCGTTATACAGAGACATAGCGCCAGAATTCTTGCCACGAAGCTCTCGCCCATCAACAACATCATTAAAAACATACGGCCCAAGACCCTCTGTCTCATGAAACGGTGCTGACTTGCTTGACATTTCTCCATTCAGCAGCTTACTCTCATAAAAATGCATAGAAGGAAACAAACAAATCTCTGGGTGCATTCTATACTGCAAATAGTAAATATCAGTTGTCAAAGATTTTTTAGAGTCAACAGGGTATAGATGAAGTTGCAGCCAAAACATGAAAGAAAGGGAAAAATCAGGAGGAATTGGCATCTCAATCAAAAGCTTTGGCAAAAAAAATGCAGACATATATTACTTTGTATGAACTATGAAGTAATCAGCACAGACGATATATTGCTTTGTATGAACTATGAAGTAATCAGCACAGACGGTTCACTTTTGCTCACACTTTAACGTCAAATAGCATGCTGAAAACTAATGACCAATGTCAATCATACTTTACCTGTTTAGTCAACATAAGAACAGGGTGACCAGCCTTCTGTAATCTTTCAAACATGCTACATTCAAACTGAAATTTACTAGCGACATTTGACAGAACCGTTGCAGGAAGCTGCTTCGGATCACCAACCTTCAATCATATTTAAAAAAATTAAATAAATAAATAACAAACAGAGTCAAGTCTTCTATTATCTATTTTTGTAACACAACATGAAAAATATTTCATTTGGATTTTAGGTGTACCATGATGCATTTACCGCCATTGGACTTTAGTAGTTGAAGAGGAATCAGAGTAGCAGGTTCCAGAGCCTGTAGCAAGGAAGAATGATGAAACAGACATAAATTGTAACAGAAGTAACAGGGTCAAGGAAGAATAAATAAATCATACTTGAGCAGCTTCATCAATCACAACAGCATCAAAAAGATTGTGTTCCGATGGACTTCCAAACTTATGACCCGACATTGATTCGGAACATACGCCATAGAGGTCTCCCCCGCAGCCACTAAGTGTAGCTACAACTATTTCCGCTTCTCGTAGTATAGACCTCCGAAGCTTAAACTTAAGTCCTCTTATTTCATCATTAGTTTTCCTCTCTTGTGCCTGAGCAACACTGAGGTCTTTATAAATTTGCTTCTTCTGCTCATAAAGCTGCCGTAGCTTCATTTGAACTTCTGCATCGGACATTTCTTTCATTTGGTCTCCCGTATGAGCGTCATCTTCCAGGGACTTCTTCATGTTTGAATTTCCATCACTTAAGTTCGCACGTTTAGCTTCAAGAAATCTAATACGATCAACTAGCTTCTCTAGATTAGAACGCAGTGTTGTTAAAGACGGTGCATTCGCATCATTCTTTGCATCATTTAACTTCATTGTCTCATCGACCAAACGATGATCAACAAGTGTGTCGATAAAGTATGGTAGGGAATTAGGATGGACTGTTCTGAAATTTCCAACCCTTACAAGATATGGCTTATACATCTTCCCATCACTGCCATGAAGTCCTTGACTAGATATTCTCGATACTAATTCATCCACTGCGGCATTAGATTGAGCACAAATGAGAATCCTTCGTCTTACAGAAGCATCGGTGGTTTTTGAACTGCTTCGCACGTCTTCATTCAACTGTTTAGCCAATGCAGCGTCCTGCCACGCCCTTGCAATAGCGGCAGTTGCATTCATCTTAGGGAATGAAGAATTACTTCTTCTCGAACTGTCACAAAGAGGATTGGCTTGATCTGTCTTTTGCAAAGGCAAAGCAAGTAAACCACTAGCAATAGCAAGAATAGTTCGAGTCTTACCAGTACCTATACACACGCAATTAAAACAATAGATAAGAGTCTATATAATGCCACAAATCTATCACGAACTATAACCCGCGTCAGCACAAACCTGGAGGACCCTGGATAAGAGATAATTCGAATTTCTTTCGATAATCCGAACTGACCGCAACACTGATAGCCTGAAGTTGACTCTCGTTAAAGGATGACTTCAGTATTTGTTGTAACGGTTGAGAAAGCTTTTTAAGATCTACTTTCAAACATGCAATGGAAGTAGCACCAGCATTCACAGGCTTCAAGATGACCGGAAGTAAGGGAATATCATTTATTGAGGACAATGCCTGAAATTCTCTAAGCTGGGGTGTAATGCTCATGATGCGACTGGCATGCCATTTACTGCGTTCGAGGATACTCCTCCTGGCTTGATTTAAGCGTGGATTTCCATTTTGAAGATGAAACCTTATGATCAGAATACTTAACCTTCTTTTATTATCTCTCTGGCGCCTCTCCACCTGACAAACATACAATTTTCTTTAGCATAATATCACGTTTGCCCTCTCATTTTCATTTATTATATTGAGAATATGGCAGTGTTAATTTCCAAATGGGAAGCATAAAACTAAAGGAAGCATATTAAGATAGCCTGAGAAAGGGAAGGAAAAATAAAGTGGACCCATCACATAGTGTCCCAACTCCCAACACAAAAACGGAAATAGTTTTAATTACAGTGAAAATTGATACAAATGTGTAAATTTTTCATACGCAAGATCTAGAGCTTAAAACAAAAACCCATTTACCGTTGAACAAGTTGATGAGGACAAAGTCACTATTTATAATAAAAATAAATAAATAAAAACTTGACTTTTTATTAATGAGTCAGCTCCGCCAAAACAAGAGGAAAGACGGAAGAGATACATTGCTAGTGAGTTGCTCCAGAACAGACCTAAAACCGGACCACAAGTCGCAAATGCTGGCCCGGTGATAGGAAAGGAGACAGCCACAAAGACACTAAATAATAGATTATATATTGACTGCCTGATCTTTTGATTGTTTTCATGGTCAACTCACGTGGATCCTATCAGACTACCATCGCTCTATCATGCAGAGTACTATATATAGTTGTAGATTATTGATAATTGATATTATAGAAAGAAGAGATGGGAGCAGATGCTGTTTAGAATTATCTTGTTTATCTTCCCGTACTCCCACGCATCTCTTATGTAAGTCCTGCAACTAAACTGTCCGCCCACTCCTATAATTTCATATTCAAACTAAGCCAACTACCATAATTTCTCACCTCTACTTATAAAAAGCAACTGTTAATTTTGAAACAAAAAACAAACATACATACTTCTGAAAAGTACCTTTCCAACCACATGAACATCGTGAGATGATTTTTGAGGGGGCTCTTTCGTGAGCAAAACTAGGTCATTTTCTGCAAAGCTTTTTAATGCTGTAGAATCACTGTCATCATGAGCAAAGCGAACAAGATGAAATGCATCAATCCTCTCAACAGAAAGGACTGATATAACGCCGAAGTATATATCTTCCAAGGAAGGCAGCTCTAGGAAAGAGCTCTGCAGCTGTGCTTTGAACTCCTCCAAAACCAGAGGTCGGAAAATGTCAATGTACTCCTGTGGTGATTGGAAACATACAGGGACCTCCTTAAGTTTTCCGAATGCTTGAATGTCATCTCTGCTTGACGACGATGGTTCTACTGTTGCAAAATAGTCTATTTCTAAGATAGGTTTATACCATTCATCAAGTCTCGGTGGCTTGAACCTCCTTGTCCGAGCCTCAAGACGGTGCAAGTGACCAGACCTATTTTGAATAGGTGTCCCTAGCTGGATAACTTGTCGCTTGGGGGCTTGGATGCTTGGTTTTGCCAGAGAAGATGGCTGGCGTCTCAAAGAATTGAGCGCAGACTCCAACGGATCATCTTCCGCATTGCTTACAATGTCTTTCAATAGCTTATCATCTGTTTTCCTAACCACCCCCTCAGACGCTTTATCTGAATTTTTCGTAGTAAAAACATCTTCAAATAAGTTCTTCAAATCGCCTCTCGCCTGCGGCTTCAGAGAGTTAACACCTGAGATTTTCTTTTTTTTATTATTGTCTACGATTTCTGATTTGGTAGAGGAAGCCGATGATTGTTTCCCTGAATGTTTATCTGAGTCCCTCTTTAAGACAAAATCATTTGCCACGTCTTCTTCCAGAAAAGTCTTTGACAGATGATGCTTTGGAGGGTCTGATCGATGATCTTTCTTTCTTGTAAGATCAACATTAGAAGTGATATTATCAACGTGAGTAGGCACTTTTTTACTAGCATCGGGTATCTTGACCTCACTGGGTAAAGCTTCATTTTCATCATCAGAAAGAACAATCAAATCAAAGGTGTTTTTTCTGCCAACTGCTGTAGTTGGATCCAAGATATGAATGTCGTCATATTCGTTGGGAAAAGGCTCCAGATCTATAGCAGACTCTTTCATCTTTAAAGATGGGCCTTCAGAACTAAAAACCAATTTTACGCACTCCGAAGCTTCCTTGGATAGAGACACAGAAAGCCGTGAGACTTGTTCGACTAACTCATCCATGTCAAGATTTTCTGAATCAAGAAAACATTTCATGTCATGTCATCTCAGGAGTTGTTTAAAATAATTATTCAAATAACCAATAAATCACTTGTATTTGAGCAAGGACAAAAATGAATAAAATGCTCACCACGTGATATAAGATCTTCAATTTTCTTGATCATTGATACAGCAGAAGCATTACATGAACCCTTCAGAAAGTTCAGTAAAGAACCGACTGTTTTTTTCCAATAAACAACGATAACTTTTAGAGAGGACTTCCCCCAATCCACAAGATCATGAAGCCACGAAAACTCAAGTATACTTTCTGGCATGGCAAAAGAAGCAGACTTCCTAGCTAAAGGATGCAACCTTTCGAAAATGACAGGAAGGATCTCAAGCAAGCGCACACAAGTCATCTGCGGTCAAACGTAAATAATTATCGTAATAGAGTTGCAGCAAACAACTTCTCTGATTTTTTTTTTCGAAAAAAGAAAAAGAAATAGAGACATTGTATATTGATATTGGGCAAACTTGGGATTACAGAGTCTGATCCTGGGGAATGTGAATATCACAAGTTTAAGAAGACATTCCCATATATATATATATATATATATATATATATATATATATATATAAAACAAAAATATCAAATAAATTCTCTAATGAGTCTAGCCCCAAGTATGCCCAACCACTATTATGCACCAACTCTGACCACACTCTAAAATGAGAATTTGCAAATCACGGATGGGTCTAGTAGCTAAAATTATTCAATATTCAATCAGAAACCAGACACGTGGACAAAGAAAAAATTGCTGCAGAATCAGCTGTAATGACTACCTGGCACATACTGTAGCCAATAAAAGCCTTCCCTTCCATTAAGCATCTTCTGATAGAAACCCAAGCAGTTTGTGACAGTAAGCAGCGGAACTTTTCTAGTAGGTTTACATCAATCTTAATTGGGGTCCGTTCCCCACTTGTTGGCAAAGGATCAAAGGTTGGCTGCCTGAGAAATCCACCACCTGATACCGATTTTGCCACACTTGCATCATCACAAGACTTTTCTGACGTGTCAGATGCAGATAATTCCTCTTGATCAAGCAATTTGCGAAGAACAAAGAAAAAATGTTGCAAATTCTGAAACTTCAATATCACAATATCCATATGGACCTGAAATGGGTGGAAACATATAAGCTGGGGACTGGAAACAAACATTAACAATTGAAAGTAATGTCGGCCCCAGTGAATTATTCCCCTTCCTTTTTAGAAATGCAAAAGAAAATGATTTAAAACTACAGGCAAAAAATAAAGTAGACTGCTAATGAAGAGGTTTTACCAGTTTTACAGCATGTCTCAATCCTAACAGAACAGCAGATAATGAAGATTCAGAATAGCAAAGAAACTTCAGGCCACTAGCAAGACCCCTTGTGTCAGATACATGTTCCAAGACAAACTTCCCGAATTGCCTCACACTCTGATAAATAAGGGCAAAATCAAATACATTGCCGCACTAAGAGATATTGAAGAAAGTAGAATGAAGATAAATTCAACACAGACGGATAAAGGTTACGTGAAGGCAAACTATATGAGACAAGTTTACAACATTACATGATTGGGATCCACAAGAGAAAGGATCAAGCTCTCCCCCATTTGTGGCTCCCAAACCCATTGCTTCCTAAGTTCCCCAAGCTCCGCCTGTTTTAAGAAATATTCGGTTAACCTGTAAGATGCAACAGATTAATGGCCAAAGTAAAGTGCTGATATACATGGATAGAACAATCTTCTAACTATTTTCTCAGTAACTCAAATCAAACAAGACAATATAAGCGTAACCTCTTAAATTTTTCCTTTATCCAGTTGGAAGACATGATATCCACATGACCGATTAGCCAGCTTGATTTACGTACTTGTAAAACCAAGTTGAATAATGTATCTTTGTGCAAAGAAGATATAACTACACTTTTCTAGACTGATTGTAAGAGAAACCAGAACTCATGTAGAAAGATTTATATGAATAAGAAGCCCTGGACATCCATGATGTAGAGAGATTCTTACGCTAATGTTATATTTGTTAACATAGAAAAACACGTTTACCTGTTATAAGCTCGTACTAAAGGAAGCATCAGCATAGACACTTTCACTGAGTTTTTCTGTTCCTTCACATCTCCACCATCGTTGGAACCAGTTGGAGCCTTCCACCCAAACGCAGCAGAGATCTCACAGGATGACAGCCAAGTTCTGACGGGCATTTCCAGTTCCGAATTTATCTCCGACTCAACCATTGAAAAACGAGTCCTGGCCCAAAAAACTGCCTTCGAAAAAGATACAGGAAGGACCAAAGGATTGATGTCGACAAGGACATCAATCCAGAGCATAGGGATGCACATCCAGTCTGCAAAGTCTACAGATACAATTTTGCTCTGAACACTAAAGTCCTTCCAAGAATTATTATCCTTCTCTTCAGAAAGCACAGAAGATACAAGTCCAAAGTTATCTTTGTCATTATCTGATTCGCAGCCCCTGCTTCTTCCAGTGTTCAGTGCTGGGGAGCATCTAAATACTGAATTTATCAGCACAGCAGCATCAGATACAAGAATAGCTTCTATGAGATCAAAGGCAGGCTGTCTTAGTGAATTATGTAGCGAAGAATCCTTCAGAGATAGCACTAGAGGAGGCCCCCTGTGAAACATCATACAACACTATTTTGATAAAAATGTTTGAAGAAAACTACCGCCAATCCCTAAAATCTCTAGGAATCATGGTTCATAACCTTTAACTTTAATGCCTGAACAGCTCTGTCAATGAGAGATCTCATATCAAGCCAACCCCATCAAAAACCACTATGCTAAATGATTGATTGAGATCCCTCGCCATCTTGCTTTTTTTATTTATTTTTTACAGAGAATCTGAATTCGTTATCAAAAAGTAATAGAACCTAGCCCTTCTTTCTTACTAATAGCATCCTTGAAATTTTAAACGAATACAGGAGTTAAGAATTAATAGAAAGGCAACCAATAATTTTCACACTTATGTCGTACTAAATGAATGTAAATTTTCCCGGTTACCAGTTTTGGTTTCAAACAGTGCTGTTTCACTTGAAAAATCATGTTACAACAGTGACTAGACTGCTTTCAGCTCTTCAATCTTTTTCCCTTCATGTCCCAGACCACAAATTTCTTCCCGAAAATGAATAAATATAAATGACGCCCGGACATTGAATTGTGTTATAAACCGTCACATCAAAGATACTTTGCAACTCTTAACTAAAGTGTCACCCAATACACTAGTTTATAGAAAAGAGAATTACAAATGAGACACAGTGATGTAACTTACCACATGTGTGCACACTCAAAAGGTGGACATGGTGGGTTCATAGTATAACCTCGGTGAACAATAAGAAGGGCAGTCTGAAAAAAATTCCAAAACAGAATCACAGCATTCAACTAAAAGAGAGAGGGGGTCTCTTTATCCGAAAGGAGATATTAACATGGCTTTTCTCAATATGTAGCATGGCTTTGAAGTACAAATACAAACCTGGCGAGCCTTCTGTCTTGTCAAAACACTGAAGTTATTGCTCACTGGAACTTGATGGAGTAGAAAATAAAGAAAATTCCTCCGCTGCTTTTCATGTTCACCATCTTGCAAAGCTTCAAGCGACTGCAATCATTGAACTTGCAGTCAGAAAATCTAAAATTGTAGAGTGCAAACCTAACAGAAAGAAGAGACTTGCGAATTCTAGTAAAAAAGAATATTCACATACATGCCTGTAGAAAAGGCTGAAAAAGATCAAAAATGTCTTTATGGCTTTTCTCATTTCGAGTATGAAAGCACTGACCCAAAAGAGTGTTGCGCATCACACTTGGGGATAGTGTGGACCTTAACCAAAGTTTACAACCTTGACGAAGACCAAAGAAATAACAAGAATGTTAGAACAGATCTAAACTGAACAGTATCCCTTTACTTTTTTAAATGGTGTTGGTTCAGCTTTAATTTTACAAATCTGCAACAAAAAAGGAAAATATATTCTCACCAAGCATTTTAAACAGTAGTCTCAAGCAAGTAACTGCATGGGAGAAATCTTCTGTATCACCACTAATATGATTGAGCACAATATCAAGAAAAATAGGATAATGCTCTAATATCCCTTCTTCAAATGCCAGAGGCTCTAAGAATCCAAGCCTTCACAAAATACGGGGAGAGAAATAAAAACATGTCGTTAGCAAATATAGTGGTATAAAGTCTCTTTCCAACATTATAGCACTAATACCTACAGTGTTTTGATGCCAAGCCAAACAGAGACGCGGTCCAGTTCAGTTCTTGGTCTTAATGTCTTTATAACAGATGGTAAGACTCCTGTCTCTAAAAATCCAATGGATTTCCTAATTAAAGGCTGTAGAGGCTCCAAGTCTGTTGCTTCCCTATGCAACACAAGAATACTGATCAGAAACAAGAGCTTTGAGTGTACATGTCAAAAACATTTAGTATCACTACCAAACACAGTCTAGTGACTAAACCCAATCATAGAAAGATAATTATTAGTATTTAACAAGTTCGGCCAGGAATGTGCTTAAAAATATTAGTAAAGAAAAAGGAAAAAGTACCAGCAATATCTAGGTTTACTCTTTATTAGTGATTAAACAAAATTTGATTAAAGTGGGGGAGGACAGGGTCCCTCTGAACACAATCCATCTTAAATAAAGAAATAACATCAATCGGAGAACTTAATCATTTTAAACGTTAATAATTTTATCCATTTTTTACATTTAAAGATTAATATTAATTGCAAGTCACAAATGCTCGACCTCAAGATAAAGGCATAACAAAATATAAGTAGCACTGCTACTTCGAAACAATACCTCAATTTTCCCATAGATCCTGCTAAACGATAACCCACCATTCGTACTCTTCTTTTGAAGAAAAACAACGCATAAACACCCTGCCAGAGTGGACATAAAGGTATAAGCAGAACAGATAGGGAAATGAATCAAGAATATTGACATATATAAGTCTTAACACAATACCGGAAACTGTTGCTGCCCATCCAGAGCGAGTTCGTGTACATTGTCGATAGCTTCGATGAATTTTTCAAACTCAGTAAATAAAGACTGATCGTCCAATAAATGGGGGAACATCAAAACCTGCAAGATAATAAATAATCAAAAGATGGTATACGGAAAATCCAGAGACATTTTCAATAGTAGAAATGGAAACATTTATGGACAAAAATTTCAAAAAGAAAAACATATCAGAGAAACATTTATCCACTCACCTCATACATGACGCTAATAACTTCGCCATTTTCAGAAAACGGATCGTAATTTTCATGCACTAGTTTATGGTTGATCTCTTTTAAGTGGGCAGAAACTCTTTCCTCGTCAAGACTTTGCAACACATCGAGAAGGGGACTGATTGAACTCGATTCATACTCCGTGTTGTACATCTCTCGGGCTTGATGGTGCTGCGTGATACACTGCACACACTGCCGCATTTCCTGGGAGATTCTCCTCCGCAGACGTCTGAGAGGAGAATCATCGCGTTCGTCTTTACAGTAGTTGTAAAATGTCTCCAAAAGCGGCTCCATTAAATCCCAGGCGCCGCACCAAATGTGGTTTTCTTCAGGCAAGGTTATCAAAAAGTTAAACGTATCTGCAAACCTGGCACGTTGTGTACAGAGACACAGGATTAGAATTCACTCCCTAAGAAGAGAAGTTACGGTAAATACGACTCTTGGGAATCAAGAAGTCCATGATTTCTCTTGAAATGAAAGCTACTGTCTCAGCCCAGAAATCACGAAAAGGCAAGAGAAGGCAAGAAATCTTTATCTTAACGGAAATTCATGAACAATATTACTATGGTGATCGGGAGCATAGCTCATACCAAGCAAGCTTCACAATTCTTTGTCTTCGAACAATTTCCCAAATGTTTATACATTAAAGGAACACACATTGAAGAAACACGCATTGTAGAAACTTTTCTACGTTTGCGTTAGCACATACGTATATAAAACTAGCAATGTCAAATAACGAAGAGCAAAGCTGACCAAAATATTACACAAGTTCAGCATCAAAGAAACTTAAATGCAAACGTCCGAATCAAAAATCAAAATATTCAAGAGTAAATAACGGAATAACAAAATCAGTAATATTTGGCGAGTATCGATAACAAAGTCTCTTGATTTTCAACTTTCTTCCATTTTTTTCCGATCAACCGCCAATATAATTTGACGTCAAAGACAACAAAAGAAATGCAATAAGCAACAAGGAAGAGAGAGAGAGAGAGAGAGTGGACAAGCGTATTACCATTTCTCTTTACTGTGGTGAAGACGATGACTTTTAGAAGGATCGTCTTCATCGCCATCGTCTTCTTCTTGGTCCTCAATGGCTCGCCATTGGTCCAATAATTCTCTTCTGATCGCAAGCTTTTTCGACATTAATAGATGATGGTTTAAAAATATAATTTGGCTATGGCAGACAAAGAGCAAGTAGGGTTCGGGGCAGAGGATGAAAAGATGAGAGAAGAGAGAGGGAAACTTTTTTCATGTTCTTTGTTTTCTTTTATATCCTATAGATTTTCGAATATTTTGCTAATGGATTATGGCCGGCCAATTTGATAAAGAAAAAAATAAAACGAAGGGGAATTGACACTAATAATACCATCTCAATTTCACTTATCAAATGTAGCTCAAAACTTAAAAATTGACAAAAGTAATACTACAAGTAGGTGAGAGAATTTATTTTTTCATCAACTACCCTCGAGACCATTAATGAATAAACCAACTCCATTTTTCTTTTATTTTTCTTCAGAACCCAGCCTACAAATTCTTACTCAGACCCTGTGAAAAAAAAACTCACTCCTTCTGCGCTTGTGGGTCGCCGGAGGTTTCTTCACGAGGGTCGCCGGAATCTTGCTCGCCGAAATACAAAGGATGGTTTTTTTTTCCTGCAAATCCAAGATTTGAATCCTAAACCTATTTTAAATCCATTTTGCAATAATCCTAACCCATTTTTTCCTTCAAATCCAAATGACGGTTTGTTTGCTGCAAATCCAAGGTTCTTCTTCTTCTTCTTCTTCTTCTTCTTCTTCTTCTTCTTCTTCTTCTTGTGCTGAGGAGGTTTCCTGCAAATCCTAGATCCAAAACTTCTTCAAACATATTTTGGTAAGTTCTTCCTATTTATAACATATAAGAACATGTTTAATTGTTTTGATTCATGTTGAAATAGGTTAAATTGTGTTTGGGTGTGATTTGTTTGTCAAAAATGGCGTTTTTTTGTTGATTTTCCGATTTTTTCAGGGTGTCACGAATTGGATTCACTTCGTGACAGAAGTGTCACGAACTGGATTCACTTCGTGACAGAAGTGTCACGAACTGGATGCACATGTGTCACAAACTAGATGTTTTTCGATGTTAATAACCGTTTTTTAATAGAATTTGTAATGAATTCATAATTAAATGTTTATTGTCTTATAAAATTGTTTCATTTATCAGAAACAAATCGGAAGCCCCCCAAATAGTCTTGAGTTAGGGTTCCTCTTCTTCCCAATTTCTTCGGTCGATTTTCCATAACACGATGGAGTCGAGTGATTGCAGTTCGTCAACACGTCGGAAGTCGCGCGTTTCTGAAAATACAGGAAGTGGTACCGAGCATCGACGACCTCCTCCTTCATGTTCGTGTGGTCTAAATGGAGTCGAACGAACTTCTTGGACTGCAGATAACCCTGGAAGACGATTCTATGGATGCCCCGAGTAAAAGGTTTGCATATGTTTCTCGTTATCCTAGAAACTGTCTAGAAATCTTATAAATAAGGAAAATCGTTACAGATTCAGTTGTGATGGCCGATCGATCGGGATGCCTCGAGTATAAGGTTCGCATATGTTTCTATTCTTTTTAAGATTTTGTAAATAAATAGTTTTTTGGTTTATGCTTGTAACAGATAAAGAAATTCAGTGGATGCGGGTTTTTGGAATGGATTGACCCACCTATGTACCCAAGATCGATTCAAATCATTCCAGAGCGCTGCGACCGAGTAAGAGAGTGATGAAATTTTCCAATCCCCCGTGGAAGTTAAATGAAAAACCTTCAATGTTGACCTCGGGTATACATCGTTTCCAATCCTACACATATGAGTCAATGGTATAATTAGTGAAACCCATTACATAAACTCAATTACATCTACTATGTGACCCGAACTGGTTGAGTTTGTGACCGATGTGTCACGAACTTGCCCACTCCGTGACCGATGTGTCACGGACTCACCCACTTCGTGACAGATGTTTCACGGAGTGGGTCAGTCCGTGACACATCTATAACGAAGTCAGCGAGTTCGTGACACATCGGTCACGAACTCAATCAGTTCCTTACAAGTATGAGACGAACCAGGATCCAAATGGGTTTGTGACACTCACCTTTCGGGAAATAAAAGTGATAGGACTCTCCGAGGTCACCGTAATGCCCAAGGCCTCGGCCTTGTTTTTAGTCTATATCAAGCACAAAACAAACCAATGCGTCACCTTAAATTACTCTAAATAAGCCACTTAGTTTTTATTCTATACCTTCTTTATCTTTGGTGGTGCGACCATGAACGTGTCGTCATCGTTGGAACTCTTGGACGATGAAATAATTTTCCTTTTCGAAGCCGTCCTAAGGCTTCGTCTGACACTTTTTGAGGCCTCCTCTACCTTGGCTTCTTTCGACTTCGTCATTAAAGATAAAACCTAAAACAAAACGTCAGAAACACTGTTACCATAAGAGAAAAATTAGAAGGAATACCCATTCACCAACAGTGTTACCATATATAAGAGAAAAATTACGAGCCAAAAACATAAAATAAGCATTGAAGTTAAATAAGCACACTTTGTGACACATCTGTCACGAAGTGAATTCACTCCATGACATATTTGTATTTCCAAACAAGCTTTACAACACTAACCCTTTTTAAGCTTATAGCATCATACAATCTCAGTAACACACAGACACAGACACACACAGACACACTTTGAAACTTGAATGTTGATGAACCCCTTTCAAAGTGCTAAACTTACACAGTGAAAAGGGGACAAATGTTATATATATTAGAAGACAAGAAATCCACTGAATCAAGAAGAAGAAAAAAAAAAGTTGAAGCTCCAACATTCCCAGCGAATCAAAATCATGCATGCCCAGCTTTACATACTTTTTTCAGGAAGCACCCAAAAATTCAACACCAGATACATCAAATCAAAACTCAAACAAATTCCTCATTCCTCATCATCTCAAAGCTCAAAACTCCTCATTTCCAGTTCGTGACACTTCGTGACACCCTGGAAAAATCGGGAAATCAACAAAAAATACCATTTTTTACAAACAAATCACACTCAAACATGATGGAACCTATTTCAACATGAATCCAAACAATTAAACATGTTCTTTATGTTAAAAATAGGAAGAACTTACCAAAATATGTTTGAAGAAATTTTGGATCTAGGATTTGTAGGAAACCTCCTTAGCATAAGAAGAAGAAGAACCTTGGATTTGTAGGAAACAAACCGTCATTTGAATTTTGAAGGAAGGAAAAAATGAGTTTAGGATTATTGCAAAATGTGTTTAAAATGGGTATAGGATTCAAACCTTAGATTTGCAGAAGAAAAAAAAAAAAAAAAAAAAAAAAAAAAAAAAAAAAAAAAAAAACCATCCTTTGGATTTCGGTGAGCAAGATTCCGGCGACCAGCACTCCGGCAACCCTCGTGAAGAAATCTCCGACGACCCACAACCGGAGAAGGAGTTTGAGTTTTTTTTTCCACACGGTTTGTTGGAGGAACTGAAAGTTGGCTGGAATCTGAAGAAAAAAAGAATAAAATGAGTTGGTCTTCATATTAATGAGTCTTGAGGGTAGTTCAGGAAAAAATAAATTCTCTCACCTACTTGTAGTACTACTTTTGTCAATTTTTGAGTTTTGGGCTATATTTGGTAAGTCACATTGAGATGGTATTATCAGTGTCAATTCCCCTAAAATGAAAGTGAATGGCAAATATGTAATGTTTTCACGAAATCACATTTATATATTTAATTTTTTTTTTTCGATGATAAAAATATCTAAACCGTTAAATTGGATTGAAAAATACATATGACAGTTGTAGATTTAATGAAAATTTAATATTTTTTTAAATAATTTAATATTTATTTTATAATACTAAAAAATCGAAAAAAATATAATTCTCTTCATTAATAAAAAAAAATCTTAAAACTAAAATTATATCATTTTATAATACAAATCTTTTTAGTAATTTTTTATCAGCTAGGTATCTAGCCTAAATTAGCTACCTTCTTTAAAATTATAACTCAATTATCACTTAAATTAGGTAACTAGTTCAATCCACTATCAAACAATATTATATTCATATCTTACCACTCATCAAATACACACCAAAATTTTCGCCTTCGACTCTGAATCCTTCAATCCTCCGATATTGCCTCCGAACTCTCTGTCGATTTCGAATACTTCAATCCTCCGATATTGCCTCCGACCTCCTTTTCCAACACCAATTTTCTGATTTTGCCACTTCCGAAGCCGACGAAGACGTCTCCGTTCTCATACTTGGAAAAAATGGTAAGTAAATATTATTTTCAATTCGATTAACTCATAGAACACCATAATCGAAACCCTTGCCCGTATCTCCGATCAATTCTTTGTTATATTAACTATAAAATATGATAAATATTATTTCCAATTCGATTAACCCATAGAACACCATAATCGAAACTCTGAAACTTTAATCGTAAATAATATTTTCAGTCCCACCATTCGATAGTAAATATTATTTACCATTCGAAAAGGCAAAATACTTATCTCCAATTTGGCGAACGATTCCATGATTCAAATCCGATGATTAATAACTGGAAAAAATTTGTAATTAACAAACAAATAAGAACGAAATTTTATGAAACCAAAGAACCTAAACACCTACACTAGACAAACATAAACTAAGAATTATTAAATGACTAACCTAGACAAACAGATAATATAAGAACAATAGAAGAACATCTATGAAATCGACGATCCTAAACATCTATTCCAAATGAGTCGTTGAATATCCTGGTTGCAAATCGCAGGACAATTTTAATGGTAAATAATATTTACAGTCCGACCATTCGATAGTAAATATTATTTACCATTCGAAAAAGCAAAATACATGTCTTTGATTTGGCGAACGATTCCATGATTCAAATCCGATGATGAATAACTGGAAAAAATTTGGAATTAACAAACAAATAATAACAAAGTTTTATGAAACCAAGGGCAATTTTAGAAGTATGAGAAATATGAGCTATTTTCCTAAATAAATGGATAGTTGAGCTATAATTTAAAAAAGTCTCCTATATAAATAGGCTAGTTGTTTACAAATCTCTTTTCGAAAAACTATTTAAACATTAACTATTTCATTTTATAATAAAAAAAAATATATCCTTAAAGATCTTAATTGGGAAAATGACACATATGGTACCATGTGTTTAAGTGAAATGTCGAGTTTAACATTTGATTTTAAAAAATGTCGAGTTTTTACATTCTGTTTTATTAAAATGACAAAAATATACCTTAAAATAGATAAATGTGCTAAAAATCATATTTTATTGACTTTTTCATTAATGTTGACTCTGATATTATATCTAAACTCTATTTTATCCATATTCATTCGCGCTTTACAGTCACATATATAATTTATATAAAAATAAAAAATAAAAGAACAACCCGTAATCCCCAATTTTGAAATTGAATTAAATCAAAATAAACTAATAAAGTTCATACCTCTCAAACTCTCAAACTGTGACTTTGATTCCCGGATTTCACATTCTAATCAGTGATTTTAATGATTTTCGAATTATATCGATTTTTATCAGTTTTTCTATTTGTGTTCTCTATCATATTTCAGATTTCGAAGATCATTGTTTTTTTACAATAAATTACATAAAGGACTATAATGAGATAATGAATCAGGGTAAAATAGAGTTCACATACAAATATCAGAGTCTGCATTAATGAAAAGTTAATATAAAAAAAATATTGGTGGCACATTTATCTATTTTCTGGTATAATTTTATTATTTTAATTAAACATAAAGTACGAATTCGATAAATTTTAATATAAAAAATTAAACTCGATATTTTATTTAAACACACGATATATATGTGTCATTTTCCCTTAAGAAATCAATTGGTTGCATAGTTTTTTTATACATTAAAAAAATCAAGTGTATATACAAGTCTCAATAATAATAAAAAAAAAAAAAATCGTCTCTGAAACATGATACATAATCCAAATTATGTATTTTTTTATTATTGGATGTTAATTATATACTGTTAATGTATTGGTTTAATAAGAAACTGTTGTATCATTTACAAGCTGTTGTATCATATTTTTAAATCAATTTAAACAAAATTTGCAAAAAATGACTAATACGTAAAATAAAATATCCTATTCACATAAAGAACAACCAGATTAACAACAATATATTATACGAAGAACTGAAACAGTGAATAAGAGCGATTATAATGTAAAATCGTTTATAAAACTGCATGTGAATGAAAGTAATGATTTGGTTAACTTTTAAATATTTCATAAAAGACTTCTTCGACTTTCACAATGTGTCTGTGACGACTCGATTTTTCGGACCGTCTTAATTATCTTACTTTTTAAAACTTTAGAAAATTTGAGGTTTTTTTTTAAACATAATGAGATGAAATTTTGAAAACACACAACTTAAGAATAAAACGTTTAATCCATAACTTGATAAAATAAATAACTCAAATGTAATAATTGTTTAAACAAGAAATTAAACTCAAAATACGATTGTAGATAACCCCATAAATAAAATCGTAACCTTTTTCGAAATTGAAAGAATCTTAAAATGCATAACCTAAAACCATATAAATAAAACTTTGAGTTTGAAGATTTAACACTGAAAGCTAAGAACTTTAGATACGAAGATATGGGGTTGCTGTCGGGGATGATTCCCCCATATAACCATATAAATGCGGAAAAGTAATTAATTATGCTAATCATGAGCTAATTAATTCAATGATTATATGACAAGATCTAGATTTACGTTAATTAATATTATGAGAGAGCATATAAGTCAAGCAACCGAAACAAGAGTAAACAAGTACTTACATTGATTTTCGGCTCACGAACTGAAAGCTTTCACAATCCGTCTTCGTCTTGAACGTACAAGCTTCCACACGATCCAACAAAGAACTCCTTCTTCAAGGACTCGATGTGATGACACCTTAGTCTTCCGAAACGTAATCTCCGAGACGAATAAGAAAGATGAGTGGGCACAGTCTTTATCTCACTAGATCACGAAACTAGGTGTCTCGAGATCTCTCTCTTATTTTACTAAGAATGGAAACGAATTTCCGAGGGGAGGGGAGGCAGAAGTGCACGGCCAAGAGGAGGCTAGGTTGCACGAAATTTCTCTCAAAATTTGCTTAAAATAATTGCTTATTTTTGCCTTCTCATGAACCCCTATTTATAGTAGTAAAAAGGAGATATTCATGGAATCTTCCAGAATATTTTATTTTCTTTTATTGTGTTCACACTAGTGGATTAAATCTAGGCCATTGGATCTCATCTAGTGAATCCTACTTTTTCTCTCATCCATCAGATCAATATCTATGGGATATTATTCTTTTATTTAAATAGAGAATAATTTATTTAGTGAGATAATAAAGGAGAATATATTATTCTCCTAAATATTCTCCTAAATACTTTCCTTTAAATAAGGAGAAAATATAGGACAATATCTTATATTTCTCTCTCTCCTTTATTTAAACAACTAAAGAGAAAATATTGGTAAATACCAATATTGAAAAAATCGGATTTGGAGGCACACGGCCAAGGGGATTTGCGCAAGTCCTTATGCCGAAATTCCCAATTCGATTTTTCCATGTGTGCAAGGCCCAATTGCTTAAAACCCAATTAATCATTTATTTACTTGGTCCAACAATAAACAAATAATTAATAATTGTTTATTTACTTGATCAAACAATAAATAAACAATTCTACCATAAATATTTATTTAATTCTACGAATACCCGTTTTCCAGAATTAATGCTGTCAATCACAATTACAGCAAGTGAGATTAATAATGATAAACATTATTATACGAAAGTTCTTATCCGCCTTTATCAGAGCCGAATCGGGGACTATGGACCTAGTAATAGGAGCTTAACAAATCCGATGAAAAAGACGAAATAGTCATTTCTCTTTTGTCCATCGATTCGTCTAATCTTGGTCAAATACTCCACCTTGTAAGCCAAGACTGAACTCTCCTTTATACTAGAATTATATTTACTCATCGTGACGAGTGTCCACTGATATAGTCAGTTCGTGATCAAGATCCTCCAGGTTCAACCCGTGTCAAGAGAAGTCAATTTTTCCGTTATACTTCGCTTGATACATATCAGCCCTAAGCATTGTTGCTTCCCCAGCGAAAGATTCTTTCGAACGTTACTTACTTCGAAAGTGCGCGCAATCTATCGGTTCTGGAATCAACCCTTAGGTGAGAGAACATTAACCTTCTTTCAGAAAGGCTGGATTCCGTATCTGTAAATCATTTCCCACTCGAATTATGCTCTGAGAAAACTCCCAAGACATAAGCTGTGATTAGCATGAATAGCCTTTTAGCGAATGAGTCAAAGAGCTCAGTAACATAACCCAGTGTCCATGATCACTTCAGGATTTAGATCAAGTCTCGCTGTGACCATCATAGTGGCCTCGGTTAGTGTGTCGTAACGGTCCTTAAACGACACATCTACACCAAGACCTGTCCAGGTCGTACACTTACCACAAGTGTAGAATGCTCCCACATAGTGATCAGCCTTCACCTATGTGTTCCACATATATGACTTTAGATATAGTTTTCCAAGCGTATATCAGTCATCGACCATGTTTTAGCACACCGCCCGAACTCAGGTGCCCAGCACGTGACTCAGTTAGATACGGAGGCTATGGAATAATGAATGTTTAATAAATCTCATTAAATAAGAAATAACGCTTTCAATTCAAATAGATAATAAATGTCAAACTTTATTTTATTAATAATTTCAACGAGAATTTACATAAGTATCTTCTCGTGGGCAAGAATTCTTAACAGTTGCAAGGTCTCATACATCTTTAGGTGCGACACTTTCAGGTGCGACATGTCGCACCTAACATCGCACCTATTTTCCTGCCAAATTTTATAAAATTGGCGGGTAAATACATATCGGGTGCGACAATGTCGCACCGAATATGTTCGCGCCATGGTATTCGGTGCGACAATGTCGCACCGAATATGTTTGTTAAATTAAAAAAAATACAAAATTAAAAAAGTAAATTAAAATTCATTTAAAATAAAAATTAATTAACAAAATTCTAAATGAATTAGAAATAATATTCTGAAAATAGAATTCTTAATTAAAAATACAAATTCTTTCCAAAAAAAGCGAAAAAAATGAATTCCTATTTTTTTTTTCTTATAAAACTTATCGATAGTAGAATTTCCTCTACCAAATAAGTTGCCAGAACTTCGAAAACCGCTTCCGCGTCCTCGTCCACCGCTGCCTGACGCGCTGCCGCTCGTTCCGCCGCTTCCGTAAGGACGGTCTCGCAAGTAATCCATAGAACCAGGCGTAGAACCCGGCGTGGAACCTGGCGTCTGCTGATCCGTCCCATCTGGTTGCGATGCAGGCGGAGGTTGAGGAGTCGTGGGAGGCTGGTTGTGCTGCTGGCTGAGGAAAGCGATCTGTCGCCGCATCACTTGCAGCTCGGCTTGTTGGACATCCATCTGAGCTCGTATCTCGGCAACCAATGGATCGGTCTGAGATGACGAACTTGACGAGCCTCCATCTAACGTTTGGGCAACACCCAACGATGACCTTGGGATCGAAGGCCCTAAACCGACTTCCCAGTCTCTGCGCACTCCCATAACATCGCGCATCGCGTACATCTCCGCAGCTTCTTGGGAGATCACGACGTTTTGCTCATCCGCTTGCCGCAAAATATCTATCGTCTGGGCGGTGACTTGATCCTTCAAAATAAAAACACAAAAAACTTATCAGATAAGAAGAAATAAAGTAATTAAATATAGTAAATAAAAAAAATTAACTTACGTATTGCGTCTTTGTGAAGTCCGTCGTCCACGATCCCTTAGCGTCCTGGTGTTTTTCTAACCATATCGCTAAAGCCGAGCATATACTCCCATCTTCCCTTCGCTGTAATTTTTCAACATTAAAATATGTATCACATGTATATTGCATATTAATATTAAGAGACTTACGTTCCTCGAGCGATGACCAAAAAAACTAAGCGACCCTTGTCTCGCCTTCGTCTTCTTCATCTTCGAATTTTTCCGGTAGCGGAGAGATTTCGCCTGCAAGACATAAATTCGTTAAGTTTAATTTTAAGAAATTCAAATAACCATCGGAAGTTCAACTCATACCTTATGCTCCGGCGAGTCGAACGTCTCTATTGCTTTCAACCAGGCTTCCTGGTTGTAGCCATCGGGAGTTTCATTTTTAGCGAGATCCTTACTCCCGCAAAATGTCTTGAAGAAGAGCTGCGACAACCTCGACTTCTGGCCACGGCGCATCCTCTTCGCATCGCGAATGATAGCCATATCAATCTCGTTACGAATAGGATCTGCAGGCACAAGCTCGCCACTCTCGGGATGTTCATAAACGAAGTTATACTCATTATGAATCGAGTTCATAAGAGCCGCCACACTCTGCGCAGGCACATGATTCCAGTCTGGGAGGTCGACTGGAATGGTACTCTTGATCAGGTTTCCTAATCGGTTTTGGAACGTCCCGATCAACGGATTTTGCTCCCTGACGTCTTGGTAGAACGCCTGCGAAGTCTGATCGTAGCGAACTGTGTTCGCTCCAGGGGTCCCAACACGAGCTCTCGCAGAAACGACGCCAGTCGTTGGTCCCCGCTTCTTCCTCGGCATCTGCGGGGGGTCACGCTCTCCTCCTGATGGGTCCTGACCTGAAGTAGACATCCTCTTTTTTGGTGTTTTCTAAAACTATCGGCTTCATCATCCCGAAAGGCACACAATTTTCAAACCGGAAAACATTGAGAGTGAATTGTTATGAATTTGAGAGTGAATCGTTAATATTTGAAATTTAGAGTGAATTGTTATGAATTTAAGAGTGAATCGTTAATAGTTTTAGAGTGAATTGTTATGAATTTCGTTAATTGTTATGAATTTGAGAGTGAATCGTTGATAGTTTTAGAGTGAATTGTTATGAATTTCGTTAATTGTTATGAATTTCGTTAATTGTTATGAATTTGAGAGTGAATCGTTAATACTTTTAGAGTGAATTGTTATGAATTTGAGAGTGAATCGTTAATTGTTATTTGAAATTAACTTAACTAATTAAATCACATAAACATTTAATTTCAATTCAAATAATTACGATAATATAAAACTAAACTAAATTAAACATTTCAATTCAACTTTACTAACGAAATTACAAAGTAACAATCACATAAACATTTCAATTTCAATTCAAATAATTACTATAATCTAAAACTAAACTAAATTAAACATTTCAATTCAACTATACTAACGAAATTACTAAGTAACAATCACATAAACATTTCAATTTCAATTCAAATAATTACTATAATCTAAAACTAAATTAAATTAAACATTTCAATTCAACTTTACTAACGAAATTACTAAGTAACAATCACATAAACATTTCAATTTCAATTCAAATAATTACGATAATCTAAAACTAAACTAAATTAAACATTTCAGTTCAACTTTACTAACGAAATTACTAAGTAACAATCACATAAACATTTCAATTTCAATTTCAATTTAAATAATTACGATAATCTAAAATTAAACTAAATTAAACATTTCAATTCAACTTTACTAACGAAATTACTAAGTAACAATCACATAAACATTTCAATTTCAATTCAAATAATTACGATAATCTAAAACTAAACTAAATTAAACATTTTAGTTCAACTTTACTAACGAATTAATCTAACTACATATGATACTAATTAACTCAACATTTATTCCAATTTCAACATTTATTCATTTTAATTTCAACCATTTAACTCAATATTCTAATTTAAACATATATCCATTTCAAATTCAATTTCAATACTAATTAATTAATTAACCAATTTCAATACTAATTAATTAAAAAAATAACCACACGGCCAACTTAAATTTTCCAAATCAATCTCATCAAATTCCCAAAATTCCTCATAGCCTCAACAATGACAAACCTTTAGAATTCTCAACCAAGTTGCCCACTTAACCACACGGCCATGACAAAATTTCCAATGAAATTCGTCCAAAAAAATCAATCCTAATTCAAACAAAAATTCCCAGTCAAAAACCCAGGCATCAAACAACTTAAAAAAATCTTAAGAACATCAATCAATCCTCATAAAACAAAAGCCCAAAAAAAAAACCTTCAAACCCAAGAACACACAGATTCGGCCAAATCAATTCCAAACTCAGAAGTGAGAGCGAGAGAGAGATAGATAGATAGAGAGAGAGAGACGTACGTCACGGTGCCGGGGAGGTCACGGCGGCAGAGAGGCGCACGGGCGGCGGGGAGGTCATGGGCGGCGCGGGGAGGTCACGGGCGGCGGGGGACGACCGGGCTGAGCTGAGGTGGTCACGGGTGGCGGGGGAAGACCGGGCTGAGCAGAGGTGGTCACGGGCGGCGCGGGGGACCTGCAAGTCGGAGAGTCAGAGAATAAGAGAGAGAGAGATAGATAGAGAGAGAGAGAGAGATAGAGATAGAGAGAGAGAGAGAGAGACGTACCTTGGTCCGGGCGGCGCAGGGAGGTCACGGCGGCGGGGGAGGTCACGGCGGAGGAAGATAGATAGAGAGAGAGTGTTAGATAGAGAGGCGCACGGTTTGGGCGAGAGAAAGAAGACGCGCGGTATTTAAAATACCCTAAACTATTAGGTGCGACATTAGGCGCGACATTGTCGCACCCAATATGACTATTAGGTGCGACATGTCGCACCTAATGTGAAATTCCAGAACAAAAAATTTTCGGGGGGAATTTCTGACCGTTTTAAATTTTTTTAACCCATTAGGTGCGACATGTGTCGCACCCAATAGTATCAGGTGCGACAGTTTCATATTGGGTGCGACAATGTCGCACCGGATAGCACTAATCATCAGCGAAATTTTTAGTCGCTTGGAGGACTTTCTGGTGCGACATGTCGCACCTAATATGTGCTTAGGTGCGACATTTAGGTGCGACATGTCGGACCTAATACCCTTCCGCACCTAATATGTTAATTTGTAGTAGTGAACAAAGAAACAAACGTTTGTTCTTGGTTCCAGCTTGCTCGATTTCTTTTTCAAGACATGAGCGGGACAACCCCAAATACGGAAGTGACGCAAACCTTCAGGTGCTCCATTCCATAGTACTTTGGGTGTTTCAGATACATATTTTGAAGGAACTTGGTTTAAGATATACATGGCAGTCTTTAATGCATAACCCCAGAAAGATGTTGAAAGTGAAGAGTAGCTAATCATGGATCTTACCATGTCTAATAAAGTTATATTTCTCCTTTCAGCAACCCCATTTTGTTGAGGGTTACCAGGAGCCGATAATTGCAACTCAATCCCATGCTCAAGCAAGTAATCGGTGAACTCATTGTCTAAGAACTCGCCTCCCCGATCCGATCGAAAGGTCTTAATAGTCTTACCCAATTGGTTTTCAACACAAGCACGAAATTCTTTGAACTTACTAAAAGTTTCAGATTTTCGTTGCATTAGGTAAATGAAACCATATCTAGAATAGTCGTCAGTAAATGTGACGAAGTATTCATAACCGCCTCTCGCAGCCTCACTCATTGGTCCACAGACGTCAGAGTGAACAAGTTGCAGAGGTTCGGTGGCTCTTAATCATTTTTCAGCAAAAGATCGCTTGGTCATTTTTCCTTCAATACAGGATTCACAAACAGGCAGAGTTCCCACTTGAAGGTGTTTCAACGGCCCAAGCCTTGAAAGCCTCTCTAGCCTCTTTATATTTATATGACCAAGTCTTAAGTGCCATAAATAGGTTTGTTCATCACTAGACAGTTTAATTTTCTTATTAGATGTGGGTTTAGCTACTTTAAACATTTCAGCATTAAATGAACATTTATTTTCAGGAGTTAATACATATAAACCATTATATAATAAGGCATCACATATTAATCTTCCATCTAAAGAAACACTCATAGTTTTCTCATTCACAGATAAAGAAAATTTTTGTTTAAGTAATTCAGAAACTGAAATTAGGTTTCTACAGAACCCAGGAATAAAATAAACTGAATATAATATCAAATATTTATTTCCAAATCGGAGTCGAACTATTCCTAAAGCTTTAGCCGTGACAGACTCTCCGTTCCCCACTCTAAGCTGTAGTTCGTCTCCCCTCAGTTCCTCCCACGAGTCAAACACCTGTAAGGTTGTACAAACATGATTAGTTGTCCCCGAATCAATTATCCAGGACGAGAGAGAATCTCCAGCATATAATGCTTCTAATACATGTAAGTGAGTGAACGGTATATTACCTTCACACGACTCAGAGCTGATGTCATCATCATCAGGAATCACTATAAGTGATGGCCTTTCCATTGCGAGAACATTCTCTAATGGTAAATCTTCTGGTGAAGGTGGACAAGGCTGTGGTGACAAACTCGGTTGCACCTGATGGTAAGCATACTCTACCAAACCATCACGCCAAGAAAGAAGTTCGCTTTGAAACTTCGTCATCTTATAATCCGGGCCAAAACCACGAAAGTAAATGACAAAATCGGCGTATTCCTTGGCGAGTGAATTCAGAATGATTTCAACCCGAGTTGCCTCATCAATCTTTGTGCCCCGAAAGGCAGCTAGATTCGTCCAATCCGACATGTTTCTCATATAGAGAACTGCGGATTCACCAGACTTCATTTTGTTATCCATAATATACTTCAAGAGATCATAATTCGAAGTCATGCTGAAATTAATAAAATACAAGTACATAAATTACTAATGAAAAGAAAAAACATTCATCATATAAATTTAGAAAATAAAAAAACATAATGCATAAACACGGGGAAAAATACTAAAGATATTAAAAGACCCAATTTTTTATATTCCAAGGTAATTCGACTAATAGTCACAGTCCGTTTCACTCTGGTGACGTAACAGAGTGCACCTAGTGAAAATGAGAACCATCTCAGATTAGTGAACAATCACAGTACATGTACCTTCATAACTATGCTCACTAACTACCATTTTAATAGGAATCGTTGGCCACATGAGCAACCACCGGTTGGTTCATGCATGAGTCGACCCAACATTTCAGTGAAAGAAATCTAGCCCATACGCACTAGCGTAACTAGTACACGCAGGGATCAACCCTCCCACCTATCGTCAGAGACACAACCTTGGTATTGGAATCAGAAAAGCCCTTCCGAATGGAACTGACCACCATGTTTAGAAAACCGCCGGTCACGAGGGGATCTTTCATCTTCACGGTGTTGTGTCAATGTTGGAGGCCTAAGACTTAATATACTTTTAGTATTTTAATTTCCTAGCATTAACTTTAATCTAGGTGATACACTCGTGTTTACTAAATCATATTAAAAGCTCGAGTGATTCTAAGCTACCCTTAAAAACAATAAGTTTCGATATAGCTTAGTCATTAGGAAATTGTGACATTCTAGTCTTGATTATCCTAATAGTATTCCTTCACGGAAAAGCTCCCAGTAGAGAAGGTGAGACACTAGGTCTTCTTAAATACCTCTCAGCTTAGCCTCTTATCGGCTTGGTGACAAAGCTCTCCGATCCGTTCAACTCATTCATTATTTAACTATCCTAATCCAATTAGACAATTTTAATGAATGAAAGCCCATGACAACCATAAACATACGATACACGATCTAAGTTATAGCATACAAGCATGGCAAAGCAATTAAATAAACAAGCATAGCAAGCATGGTTTGATTTGTGTTGATCGTATCCTAATTGACTCTTTAAAAAATAAATCAAGATGAGCCCAATCATATTGACCCATGGATTCAATTAGGCCCATTCTTATGTCCTTTAGAAAAATAAATTAATATCAAATTATTTAATTTTTCTAATTTTTTTATCGAAAAAATTAATTAAGTAAGGGCTCATTTCAATGTCCCATTTAAAATAAATCGATATCATAATCATTTATTTTGTAATGTTTTAAATAAAAATCATTAGGGCTCAGCCCATACAATTAATTAAATAAAACATTTAAAAAACTTAATTTTTTTTTTCGGTAAATTTTTTTTTTAAATGAGTGGGCCCGTGGGCCCACTAGGGTTTCCGGGCTGAGGCCCGGACGAATCATCTAATCTTGACCTAGGTCAAGTTTAGACTTGAGGCTGCACCGGACCGCCGCCGCCACGAGGGCGCTGCCCTCCAGGAAGAGGATGGCCGAAACTTGTCACAAAATTTTGTGACAAGTTTTCTTGTGGCGTAGTCGTTGAGGCTTTCTTCGTCCGTCATGCTTCTTCGTTGTGTGTCCGTCTCATCTCTCGCCGATCGTCGTGATCAAGAACGTCGCTCGTCGGATTACAGCAATAATAATAATAATAAAAGATTTACAAAAAACCTATACCCTTTGAATTTCGGGTGTACAAAAAATCTAGAAAAGCGAGAATCAAAAAATCTACGATCAACCACAAATCACAATTCACATAATCATATATTGAATTGCATGAACTTCATATCAAAATATAAATTCATTCAAACCATGTTAAATTTAATCACATGAACGACACAATTAATTAAGTAAATCGACTAGCTCTGATACCACTTGTCGGGGATGATTCCCCCATATAACCATATAAATGCGGAAAAATAATTAATTACGCTAATCATGAGCTAATTAATTCAATGATTATATGACAAGATCTAGATTTACGTTAATTAATATTATGAGAGAGCATATAAGTCAAGCAACCGAAACAAGAGTAAACAAGTACTTACATTGATTTTCGGTTCACGAACTGAAAGCTTTCACAATCCGTCTTCGTCTTGAACGTACAAGCTTCCACACGATCCAACAAAGAACTCCTTCTTCAAGGACTCGATGTGATGACACCTTAGTCTTCCGAAACGTAATCTCCGAGACGAATAAGAAAGATGAGTGGGCACAGTCTTTATCTCACTAGATCACGAAACTAGGTGTCTCGAGATCTCTCTCTTATTTTACTAAGAATGGAAACGAATTTCCGAGGGGAGGGGAGGCAGAAGTGCACGGCCAAGAGGAGGCTAGGTTGCACGAAATTTCTCTCAAAATTTGCTGAAAATAATTGCTTATTTTTGCATTCTCATGAACCCCTATTTATAGTAGTAAAAAGAAGATATTCATGGAATCTTCCAGAATATTTTATTTCCTTTTATTGTGTTCACACTAGTGGATTAAATCTAGGCCATTGGATCTCATCTAGTGAATCCTACTTTTTCTCTCATCCATCAGATCAATATCTATGGGATATTATTCTTTTATTTAAATAGAGAATAATTTATTTAGTGAGATAATAAAAGAGAATATATTATTCTCCTAAATATTCTCCTAAATACTTTCCTTTAAATAAGGAGAAAATATAGGACAATATCTTATATTTCTCTCTCTCCTTTATTTAAACAACTAAAGAGAAAATATTGGTAAATACCAATATTGAAAAAATCGGATTTGGAGGCACACGGCCAAGGGGATTTGCGCAAGTCCTTATGCCGAAATTCCCAATTCGATTTTTCCATGTGTGCAAGGCCCAATTGCTTAAAACCCAATTAATCATTTATTTACTTGGTCCAACAATAAACAAATAATTAATAATTGTTTATTTACTTGATCAAACAATAAATAAACAATTCTACCATAAATATTTATTTAATTCTACGAATACCCGTTTTCCAGAATTAATGCTGTCAATCACAATTACAGCAAGTGAGATTAATAATGATAAACATTATTATACGAAAGTTCTTATCCGCCTTTATCAGAGCCGAATCGGGGACTATGGACCTAGTAATAGGAGCTTAACAAATCCGATGAAAAAGACGAAATAGTCATTTCTCTTTTGTCCATCGATTCGTCTAATCTTGGTCAAATACTCCACCTTGTAAGCCAAGACTGAACTCTCCTTTATACTAGAATTATATTTACTCATCGTGACGAGTGTCCACTGATATAGTCAGTTCGTGATCAAGATCCTCCAGGTTCAACCCGTGTCAAGAGAAGTCAATTTTTCCGTTATACTTCGCTTGATACATATCAGCCCTAAGCATTGTTGCTTCCCCAGCGAAAGATTCTTTCGAACGTTACTTACTTCGAAAGTGCGCGCAATCTATCGGTTCTGGAATCAACCCTTAGGTGAGAGAACATTAACCTTCTTTCAGAAAGGCTGGATTCCGTATCTGTAAATCATTTCCCACTCGAATTATGCTCTGAGAAAACTCCCAAGACATAAGCTGTGATTAGCATGAATAGCCTTTTAGCGAATGAGTCAAAGAGCTCAGTAACATAACCCAGTGTCCATGATCACTTCAGGATTTAGATCAAGTCTCGCTGTGACCATCATAGTGGCCTCGGTTAGTGTGTCGTAACGGTCCTTAAACGACACATCTACACCAAGACCTGTCCAGGTCGTACACTTACCACAAGTGTAGAATGCTCCCACATAGTGATCAGCCTTCACCTATGTGTTCCACATATATGACTTTAGATATAGTTTTCCAAGCGTATATCAGTCATCGACCATGTTTTAGCACACCGCCCGAACTCAGGTGCCCAGCACGTGACTCAGTTAGATACGGAGGCTATGGAATAATGAATGTTTAATAAATCTCATTAAATAAGAAATAACGCTTTCAATTCAAATAGATAATAAATGTCAAACTTTATTTTATTAATAATTTCAACGAGAATTTACATAAGTATCTTCTCGTGGGCAAGAATTCTTAACAGTTGCAAGGTCTCATACTTCGCTCCATCATATAAACTCATAACATATGAGAAAATTTCCCATTTGAACCCGTAAGTCGGCTCGAAAAATTCTTTGGAAGACCTCCATAACTCGAGGCGGTACGACTCTCTTACTTATGTTTTCACTTGATTATTTTCGTTACATACATGAATAACATATAAAATAAACAATAATACACATATATGATAACATAAATAGAAATAAGAACATGTTATAAATATTCTAATTTACAACGTATCATCACATAACACGACATAACATATCATATCATCAACTCGACATATCATAAAATATCACATAATAAACTCTCATATCGTATCATATCATAACATATCACATAACAAGTCTAAGAGCATGTCCAATCTTAAAAAAACATATCCAAACAAATCACACAAATAAAAACACACACTCTATCTAATTCAGATCAAAACTAGACGACTCGGGATCTAACCGGAAACAAAAAGAATTTGGTCAATAACCCACTGAAAAATAATTTTTCTCAAAAGAGGGTCGCTGGAAAAAAAAAAATTAAGAAAGGTGTCTAGCATAAAAATTACTAAAATATCCCTAACCCTCGGGTAAAAGACAGAAAACAAATTGCTGCAGAAAAATCTACAAAACTTCCAGTAAATAGGAAAATTAATTTTGAACACATAGTTCTGAATCGATAAAGCTAGAATCCGTTGAGAAACAAAGCAAATTAACAAATTATAAAAATTTAGGGTTTACTAAACAATCAGATCTGTACCCAAATTTTGAAACGACTGTTTAAAAATAATTTTTCATTCTAAAACTCGTAAAAATAATTGATTTCAACATGAGACATAATAAAAAAAAAACTTTACAAAAAGAATCGGGTTAAAAATATTAACGAACAACTCATACTAAGCGTTTTAAAACGGTTTTGAAAATTGACGAGAAACTGTTTTACAGATCTGCGTACTGTTTTGAGAATAATAAAAAAATATTATGTATTTTATAAAAAAAAATACCCGATTAAAGATTTAGATAGGAGACATTTAAATCTAGTTTTTAAAAAAAGAATCGACGCAAAATAACGCTTTTCTAAACCACGACAAGCGTTTTAAAAAATGATTTTTTTTTAATCCGAACCAGATAAAAGAAATACATACTTTTTTTTTCAATGATTGAGTTGTCTATCTACGGCTACAAATTTAAAAAAAAAAAAAGAGAAACGGAAGAGAGAGAGAGAGAGAGGACTGAGAGAAAATATGAAAAAGTCTAACTTAATCCTACTCCTAATATATTAATTATTATTTTTATTTATATATAAGTATATACATATATATTAACCCTTACGTGTACGCTGACTACTATATATATATATTATAATATTATATTGTATTATATAATACAATATATATACATAATCCTTTATACATACGTACATATACTAACTTAACAAATTAATCTTAAGTATATATAGAATCATATAATATATAACATATATGTACATAATTTAGTTTATAATTTATATACAATATATACCCATAATTTGTAATCTAAAGAGTATTTTAAAAATTCAAAAACACTAAAAAACACACATAAATTTTTAAAATTTCAAACGTGGATATGCATTTATTTAGCTGATTTCGTTGACTATCAATTCGAAAATCCTGAACCATTTGCTAGTGAATTGTTTATATGATTTACGCTACATAAGAGTATTTCCGATATTTTTTATCTGTTTATGTTAGTAAATGGTTATATTACAAAATTTACCAAACGTTGGCTAGATCCTTAAAATCACGTTTGAAATTGATTATGTTGTGTAAAATGCACAAATTTGAAGTACTGTCTCATCAACGTTTATAGTTGATTAATGAGTTTTCCGTTAATTAGGCTTTAATTGTTGCAAATAAATCTCTCACGGGAGCATATAGTGGTTCAAGTTAGGAAAAATAATTATTTAAGATTGTTTGAATATCTCATAATGAGTTATAGAATTTTCGAGTTTGTCTCAAATGAATTTAAATTCTCGGAAGGGAATTCCATAGATTATTTGAGTAAGTAAATTTTCAAGAGTGAGAATAAAATTTCGAGACGCCTTAAATAATTTGAAATAATTAAATCGAATTTGAGAATTCTCTATAATTTGAAATAATTAAATCGAATTTGAGAATTCTCTATGTAATTTTCTAAAATTTATTTTAAATAATGGAAGTAATAGTTAGAGAATGACTATTTTGCAGCATGAAATTGGAAGGAAATAACGTTTTGAGGAGGTTTTACAAGCGGTCAGAAAATGGAGGACTCTTTGACAAATAGCCACAACTAGCCAAGAAAAATGCAGACAGTAGAAAAAAATATGGATAAAATAGCAAAGAAAAATGCAGACACTAGCTAAAGAAAAATACAGACAGTAACAAAAAAATATGCATACAATAGTAAAAAAAATATGCGAACAAATAAAGACAGCAGGATGACGATGAGCTAGAAGAATTCGATGGAGTTTTTCTTCTTTCTCATCTTTGGCGAGGCTTCCATCGCTGCCTAGCCGTTCCACTTGACCTACATGTCTAGATCCGCCGGAGAAGATTAAATATCATTCATTTGAGATAAAATAGAAGATCATGATTCCCAGATTCTAAAAATGAGGAAATAATAGTTAAAAATATTCAAAATTGGTTAAGGATATATTTGTAATTTATTTGTTCAGCATTAATACTTTTTTTTAAAGGCCACGTTTTTCTTGTTTTTCAATTCTATGTTATATTTCGTAAAAGCGCTTTTTAGCTTTTATGAGAACTTGTTTTACTAAATGGCAATGTCAGTTATAAATTATAACAATAACTAAAAACGGGTCTAAAAGCACTTTCAAGTTTCAACTAAGTTTTGTCACTTCTCACTCTATTACGAAGTGAATTGGAGATGGTTTAACAGATAAAGAAAAATGAGAGAGAAAAAGTTACTAATTTATTAATGGATTTATATATGTTAATTTACCTATTTGCCTTAATTTTGATCTCACGTCACATACACATGTTCAAAATCTGACAGAAAGGGGAATATTGAAACGTATTCAGAATTAAGAGTAAACGTTTGATACGAATTAAAATTGAAGGGGAACTTTGTTAAAGATATAAGAGTTCAGGGGAAATTCTGTAATTAATCGAAAACATAATGGATTTCTCATTAGTGTATATCTTTGTTTCCCTTTTCATTTTGCACGACACTCTTCGCGCTCTTTCACTCCGAATTAGGTCACAGTCTAGTCGTGACTCACCATTTCTCTGTAATTTCATATTCTGCGAGAGGCAGTCTTATATCGCATCGTCAGGTAAAATCAATTTTATTGAAGTTTTTTGTTTCTTATTAGGTTGTGTTTAAGAACAACTAGGATATCATCTCTTTTTCAATTCTACAAACAACCTATTACATTTATGTTCATCAACGTATTTGGTTGATTTCATCATATTCCATTTCTTTTTAATGCTCATGTACTGTTTGATAAATTGCCTAACAGAGCAGCGAAATTGATTGGCTTATTTGGGAAATCTTCGAGTCTCTTCTGTTTTGTTTCGCTGTTGAATTAGAAAAAAAGAAAATATGGGTTCGACAATGGGACAGCCGCCACAACAATCGTCCCTGAAGAGAAGAGATTCGTTTGCGTCTCGAGAGGAAGATAAACTAATCATAACTCCTCTAGGTGCTGGTAATGAAGTTGGTCGGTCTTGCGTTTACATGAACTACAAAGGCAAAACCGTACTGGTAAGGCCAACGCATAATCACTCACTAGTTTGCTTTACTACTTTTGGTTTCATGTCTTATTTCGTCGTTTCTGGGTTTCGTTACAGTTTGATTGCGGAATTCATCCCGCTTACTCGGGCATGGCTGCTTTGCCCTACTTTGATGAGATTGATCCTTCCACGGTTGATGTCCTTCTCATCACTCAGTACGTTTTCTGTTTCTCAACTCTCGATTTCTGTGCATCGAGACACAAAAATCAGTAATTACCAGTGTGATTGTTCAGATGAATACTTTGGTTCACTTATGCAGCCATAAATCAGAAATTCGCTGTTCCGGTGCTAAATGTTTTTTTTTCTTTCAAGTACGAGGATTCTACATTTTCAGGGTCAGTGACTAGTCATTGTAAAAGAACAGTGACCAGTCATTGTAAAAGAAATAGAATGGACTAAGTGATCGAACTGAGTAAATAATCAACTAATCAGTTTTTGTAGAGCATCCAGATTATGATTTTGTAGGGTGTTTTCCTTAATATAGCTAGCTAATAGATTAATGGTTTAGCTTTGTACTTTTCAATAGGACCACTGGTTTAATAAGACTCTTTTCATAATGGTTTGACTATAAATTGCAGCTTCCACTTGGATCATGCTGCGTCTCTGCCTTATTTTCTGGAAAAGGTTTGTGATAATCTTTACTAATATTCTTTAGGCTGTATTAAGCAATTTTTTAAATATCCTTATCTTTTTTTTTATTATTATTCATAGACCACATTCAAAGGCCGCGTTTTCATGACATATGCAACCAAGGCTATCTACAAGTTGCTTTTAACAGATTATGTAAAAGTGAGCAAATTTTCTGTTGAAGATATGCTATTTGATGAGCAGGACATTAACCGCTCCATGGACAAAATTGAGGTGTGTATTCATTGCTTTCGATTCCCCTTACAGGCTATGTATGTTTTGTTTCTTCTTTTATTCTTTTGGATCGACATTCTTGCAATATGAAATGTGCTAATGAAGGTATTGGTTGTGAGGATGAACTTTGGGTTGACATTGCATTATACTCTTATCTATCTTAGCTGTTACTATTTGTTTTTTAAATATTTTCGAAGGCATGTTCTATTAAGTAGCTTGTTTCATTTCAAAAGTTACAGTAATAAACCTTCACTCATCTTTATTCAGGACTGTTCTCTTATTCTTTTTCTTTTTTTAAATCTATTATTGAGGACTGTGATTTGATATGCTTCTTAAAGTTGTTTCGCACTAGAAGGTATCTTTACTGGAATCTTTTTTTTACCATCCATAATTCTCGAGTTCGTGCAAGTTAAATTTGATTTCTAATAGATAGAAAGATATTATGAAATAGCACACAATGGTCTTGACTAATTACTTTCATCTTTGGAGAAATTGGGACTGCCAATGCGGGAATATCCACTATCCATCATTTCAAATAAAATGATTGATTATTTGCTCTTTGTTATAAATAGAAACAAAACATTTTATCAGTAAGAAAAGGTGTTTGGGGAAAGCCAGACACATTTTCATACCGAACGATCTCTTATTTTTTTCCTTCCTGAAAACGAATGATAGAACCGAAACTACAGAACGTCTTTCATCTAAAGAGAAGTTAGAAACAAACTGATCATTTCTTGAACGTGTTTATGCTCAGAAATTAATTGCGGATTTCGATTTGGAGCAAGAAAAAATTGAGAGCGGTTTTGTAGTAACCCTTTAGATGCAATTCATTCACCGTTATAATCTCTTGTTGAATTGCACAGGTGATTGATTTCCATCAAACAGTTGAGGTGAATGGCATCCGATTTTGGTGCTACACCGCTGGTCATGTCCTCGGTGCTGCAATGTTTATGGTTGACATAGCTGGTGTCCGAGTCCTATACACCGGAGACTACTCACGTGAAGAGGACCGGCATCTGCGTGCTGCAGAGACCCCTCAGTTCTCACCCGATGTATGCATCATCGAATCCACTTACGGAGTCCAGCATCATCAACCTCGTAATATCCGAGAGAAGCGCTTCACCGATATCATACACAACACCATTTCTCAGGGAGGCCGTGTTCTGATCCCAGCGTTTGCCCTCGGCCGTGCCCAAGAACTTCTGCTCATCCTCGACGAGTATTGGTCGAACCATCCCGAGCTCCAGAGCATCCCCATATACTACGCTTCCCCTCTTGCGAAGCGATGCTTGTCTGTTTACGAGACGTACACTCTCTCGATGAACGATCGGATCCGAAACGCAAAGTCGAACCCCTTCATCTTCAAGCACATATCCCCGCTGAAGGGCATGGAGAATTTCAAGGACGTGGGTCCGTCGGTGGTGATGGCAAGCCCTGGTGGGCTACAGAGCGGGCTGTCGCGCCAGCTCTTTGATATGTGGTGCTCCGATAAGAAAAATTCGTGTGTTATTCCGGGTTATGTGGTTGAAGGGACACTCGCCAAAACCATTATCAACGAACCGAAAGAAGTCACACTCATGAACGGACTCACCACTCCTCTGAACATGCAAGTCCACTACATCTCGTTCTCTGCCCACGCCGACTCTGCACAGACAAGTGCATTCTTGGAGGAGCTGAGACCTCCGAATATCATTCTTGTCCATGGAGAAGCTAACGAAATGGGCAGGCTCAAGCAGAAGCTCGTCACTCAGTTCGCCGATCGCAACACCAAAATCCTCACCCCGAAGAATTGCCAGTCCGTTGAAATGTATTTCAACTCTCAGAAAATGGCCAAGGCCATCGGAAAGCTGGCCGAGAAGACCCCGGAAGCTGGGGAAACTGTCAGTGGCTTGCTGGTGAAGAAAGGGTTCAGTTATCAGATAATGGCTCCCGATGACCTCCACGTCTTCTCGCAGCTCGCCACGGCCAACATCACTCAAAGGATAACCATTCCGTTTTCCAGTTCCTTCTCCGTCATAAAGCACCGCCTTAAGAAAATATACGACAGTGTCGAGTCTTCGACGGATGAGGAATCAAATGTGCCAACTCTGCGAGTGCATGATCGCGTGACAGTGAAGCACGAGTCGGAAAAACACGTGTCTCTTCATTGGGTTTCGAACCCCATCAGCGACATGGTGTCGGACTCTGTGGTGGCCTTGATTTTGAGCATTAACCGAGAAGTCCCCAAAGTCGTGGTCGAACCCGAGGATGCAACCAAAACCGAGGAAGACAATGAGACGAGAGTGGAGAAAGTGATCCACGCGCTCCTCGTGTCCCTGTTTGGAGACGTGAAGCTCGGAGAGAATGGGAAGCTGGTGATCAATGTCGACGGGAACGTTGCACAGCTCGATAAGCAGAGCGGTGAAGTCGAAAGTGAAAATGAGGGTCTTAAAGAAAGAGTAAGGACCGCATTTCGGCGCATACAAAGTGCCGTTAAGCCGATCCCACTCTCTGCATCTTAGATCTACACTTTTATCTGCTCATGTCATTTTTAGTTCGTTTTATTGTAATGCTAAACATTGAACTGTTGTATGGGCTCAACAAATTAACCAAGTCGTGATTTTAGAATTTTCTGTCAACGACGTTTAGTAATAGTAATGTTAACTTCACACTAGTAAGATTGTCACAAAGAAACCAAAAAAAAAAGAAAAAGATATTTAGTGTTGAAGTCCTTTCTTGAACTGGATTTATTGATATTACTGTGTTTAGATTCTGTAAAATTATTTTTTGTTGCTTTCAATCTAGTTGAATATTTTCCTTTATCCTGTCCCTCTTTTTTGCATTATCTTGCTTTTGTGTGAAAAGAATATAATTGATTTATTTAAAATACTAAAATGGGTATTATTCCTGTGGAGATTAGAGAGAAGACTTTAACGGTCAAGTGAGAGGGTAGTTCACCTAAAAAAAAAGGTTGTCGCATATTTTTTTTTTATCCTGTGGATTGATAATTGGTGTTATTTCCATTGATGGTGAACTTAAGAATTTATCTCTCAATAAAGTCTCTAATTTCAACTCAATATCATTTATGATACAAGTCATTATTTTTTATTTGATAAAAGCTCGACGGAATCTATTAGATAAATGACATAAAACCCAAAAGTATAACATCGTATATCTTTTAACACTGAAGGATGAGACCTTAAGACCTGCACCAAATTGTAGTACAGAATCATCTCCAAAGTCACATTCCGTAAAAATTTATGATATGTGTATGTAACAATTCACACCAAGCACATGATGAAAGCACATCATGTGTGAGCTTCCGACAGACGGCAGATAAGTCACACTCAACTTCGAAAATCTCAATGGCTCTTTCAAAATATCATCAGAGGTTAATGGATGAACCAAAATAATCGAGGACAACAAACGATGGAAAAAGACGTTTGAGTGTTTGCACCGCCAAAATCCCAGCAAAAAAATTCGAACTCTTTACTCGAAAGTATCCTAAATTTTCTTCGGGACACGACAGCCACCAAAAAATTGTGGAAAATACATCAAAACCTAAATAACATAATAGCATAGAGTAATCTAGTCTAAAGACAAGACACCAAACAACACAAAAATATAAATAAATACGTACTAATAGGCAAACCCATAAACACTATCCAAGAACAATCACAAGTAAATACGTACAAAATGGGGATTGTTGGAGGCGGTATCTACGTCAGCGACCGGGGACTCGGGGAGCCGCTAATTAATCCGCTCCGTCAAAGGCAGTGGTGGAGCCAAGAGCCGTCGATCAGAACAAATCTAACTCGTTTGAGGACTCCACTGCAGCTAGAACAGAGCGTTGCCGAGATCTGCCGATGGAGCTAAACACCTGAGCTTCGGAATCTCTTCGAAGTGGAACTTGCAACCACAGGCAACGCAAGAGCATCCTCCGGTGGTGGGGGCTGACTGACTGCCGGAGTTCGTCCAAAGAAGGTGATTTCCGAGCATCAGAACACCACAGATTTCCGCCGGAATCAAAACCTGAAGATTTTTTATTTTATTTTATTCTTAGATATGATAGTGTAGAAGTTATTGATAATTTTAAGGGAAAATAACGCATTTATACCCTGTGTTTTAATGAAATGTCGAGTTTAACCCTCTGTTTTAAAAAATGTCGAGTTCATACCCTCTGTTTAACTAAAATAACGAAATTATACCATCTGTTTAACTAAAACGACGAAATTATACCCTGAAATGAATAACAACGTCACAAATCTCCCTTTCATTGATATTAACTCTTATATAAGAAAAATCAAATCAAATCTAAATCAGTGACCTAACTTCCAAATTCTCAATTTTGAAATAAAAATAACCTTAAATGGAAATTAAATAATAAAACTCATACATCCTAAGAAATGACTTCATTCCGTGTTCGAATTGTAACTCTAAATCCTGGATTCTATGTTCGAATATGCGATTTTGATGACTATCAACTATCGATGTTTACCCATTTGCCTCTTTCTGTGTTCTTCACGATTAAGAGACTGTTGTTTATTTTTTAGTTTTTAAATAAATTACATATATGGCGCGAATGAATAAAGATAATTGGTGTTTATATATAAATATTATAGGCAACATCAATGAAAAGTCAATAAAAAAAAATATTCGTGACACTGTTGTCTATTTCAGGGTATAATTTCATCATTTTAGTTAAACAGATGGTATAATTTCGTCATTTTAGTTAAACAGAGGGTATGAACTCGACATTTTTGAAAACCAAGGGTTAAACTCGACATTTCACTAAAACACAGGGTATAAATGTGTTATTTTCCCTAATTTTAATTAATTAATTTTAATCAAGCAGTTTTAATTGAAATTGCGCAGGTAGAAATTAACATTGATATCAACGTTAAATGAAAATAAACTGAAATTTCAACATCATTCCACGCGGGTTAAGAAAAGAAGAAAAGAAATGGTCAATTTCCAATTCCGACCTGACTTGTTTTGTATTGAATTTTAAAATGGTCCCAATATGAAGGATGGATATACATCCCACGAAAAGCACGAAAGGAAAAGGTTCAGAGGGCCCATAACATTACCAGTGGACTTTTGTCTCGACATCGTTTATATCGAACGTTTTACAAAACACATTTTTTTAAGACTTTTGTCGGTTAACTGTTATGCTTATATTCAAATAAATATAGGGATATAATGGTGTTATTATAATTTATACATAAGTTTCACAAGTTTTATAGGCGAGTTATAGAAAAATAAATCATATGGAAATTATAGCATTTAGGCCTCAGTAAGAAAGAGAGTGTTGTGGATGGATTGAGTGAATCGATTAATCTTCTTTTCTCGTTTTATAGAGATTTTGAAGTTGTTACCTGTAGGTTTCGAAAAATAACAGAGATTTTGACACAAATATTATTAAATTCATGTCATTTTACCAAAATAAAATTCAAAATTTTAAGTTTTATTGCTAAATTAGCTGTGTGCAAATACATTTTTATATTTTATAATTTCGTGAAAATCGGTCACGAAATATAGTTTTGTGACAGTTCGATCACAAAATATATACTTCGTGAATATTTTAAAATTTTGTGACACATCGGTCACGAAACAAAAAAACGATCACGAAAGGGTCTTTTAGTAGGAAAACAATTCTCTCTCTCCTGATTTTGGTAATACATATGTCAAATTTTAAGGTAGCTGATTTTTGTAAAATAACATAAGTTTAATAATATTTGTGTCAAAATCTCAAAAATAATCCGCTGAAAATTAAATAAAGGATCGAGACAAGTATTTTTGCTTCAATTACAATTATAACCTCATATAATGTTATATAAATATAAGTAGTCACCTACTCTGGATGACAGTATGCCAGTGGAAATGAAATTAACTATACTGATAAGTAGTCAATAGTTCAACAATGGACTTATATGAACAAACCTGTCTCAATGCCATTTTCCTATTACTACCCGTGAATTCCAAATTAGGCTCCCTAAATCTAAGATCCCCTCAAACACTCTCCCAACGTTTGATATTCTTCGATGTCAACGTTCATCAAACCTTCAATCACGAAAGCACAAAACCTAACAACTCTCTAACACTCAGATGATTGGAAAAAAATGTTGAGAATTACACCACACACATGAAACAATTAGTTTCTCAGCCCATCGATTGTGCACGTATAAGAACGCTAAAAATATGATTAATGTGTCAAGACTAAGGCGCATGGCTTTTATAGTATTCAACACTTCTGGAAGTCGATCTAGGGTTTCTTTACCCATACACGAGAAGAAAACCAATGTAGAAAGTCTTCCGCGAATCATTCTGGCAATACATGAAACTTGCCAAAAATACATATATGCACACAGTGATCAAGATGTCTCAACATATCCTGGAGCATGTTATCCGACATTTTACCAAACTAATTTGTAGTAAAAAAAATAAGCCAACAACACAAATAACAACAAACTCCCCATTTGGCTATTTTTTTAAGCAAGCACTTCTACAACATTACTCAACAGATCAAGTCTCAGTAAAAAATAAATTGACACGCAGAGACTAGCAACTAACAAGTCAAAATAAATGACATGTTAACTACCTTCCCCCCTGATTGACTAAAAAACATATCAAATGAAAGGATAAACAAAAACAGAGAGAGGCACAAATATGACAAATTTACAGGAGTACTGAAACACAACAGCAGAATCGACCAATATCCAAACGTAAAGAGGTCTGAGCATACATACCAGAAGAGAGGATGATCGATACACAACAGCCATAAACAAAGTCTTAAGCAAAAACAGACCAGAAGAAGAGCAGGAGGAACATAACTAACCAAAAAAATATCTAGATAGTACAAATCAAGAGCATGACAAAACAAGAAGTAGAAGCACCTGCAAAACCATCATCACAATCACTATCTTTGTCATCTTCAGTCTCTTCACCCTCATCTTCAACATTTTATTCATCTTCTTCTTCTTCATCTTCATCAACTTCATGAGCAGGGGAAGCTTGCTGAGAGGAGGAAGCACCATCAGAATGAGCTACAGGAGTCATAGCCTTGATCAAATCTTCACAAACTGCTTTCTGGCAAGTAGATGTATCAATAATCTCTTAGAGTGCAGAGACCTCAAGGATAAGAGCTTTGAGAATGTCACTCTCTGACAAGGGCGCAACAACAAGAGTTTCACCAGAGGCGACATATGTCGCAATAAAAGGCCTGACAATGTCATGAGCGCATGTTTCCCTTCAAACAACTTGTGGTTGAAAGTAAGCTTTCTTGGAACAACTCTCATAATATCAAAATCATGCACAATGTACTTCTTTTGAGCGAGAAGGATCCCATTAATTAACGAGGGAGATCCAATAGGGAGCTTCACAGCGAAGGACTTAGCATGTTTCACCATATGATCAAAGATGAACTCTCTGAAATCAAAAGATAAGCACGTAACGTTTTATCTGATAGAAGAGACAGGCAAGAGTAAGAGTGACAATGGATCCATGAGAAGATAGAGCTAGTTAGCAATGTCAATCATGTAGACGACAGAGTACTTGGCACTAAAAAAAACCGAGGGAAGCAATCCTTTCTTGGGCCATTCATTGTCTTTATTTTCTGAAAGCTCATGCACAATCTCACTGATCGAGGGAAGTTTGTCAGCATTGATAATCTTTCCACGCCCAAGGAAGTCATTGATCACATCGGGGGAGAAGTCAAAGCCATATCCTCTCACAAATACTTTCCTGAAGTCAAGACTGTCGAGCTTGTTAAGACCAGTGGGCAGGTTCACAACAAACTCCTTCCCAACTTGGGATAATAAGGACCAATCCTAATGATAGTTTTCAGCAGCTGAGCATCACTCAGCAACTCCATGATCACCTCAATCTTCTGAGCTTCCTCAGACAGTTCTCTCTCTCAGGGTAAATCTTCCGATGAAACACATACTTCCACTTCATCACGTTAGCCTCGGTGTGAAATGACGTATTATCCATAAGAGCAGGAAGAACATTCTTTTGAGCTTCTTCCCAGCGATAGAATGCTTCCTAAACAAGGAGGACTTAGCATCAAGCATATCTTCTTCCTATTCTCCCAGATGACGTCCAAGATCTCAGCAACTTCTTCCTCGACAGCCTTCTTTCTAACATGATTCTTTTTCATAAATATCTTCTTGTTCAGACCCACCTTTTATTTCTTTTTCTACTTCTTCTTCTTCTCTACACCATTTTCTTTCCTTTCTCACTATTCTTCTACTTCTTGGTGAGCAGATAAGATAATACAACATCATTCCCAGAAACAGCTTTCCTCTTTTTAGAGAACTTCTTACCAGGCACAAGACCAACATGTGCATCTACTCTTCTTTCTTCACTCATTTTCTCGGACTCCACAACAACATGTTCAAAAATAGGAGGAGCATCTTTCTCGCCGTTGGAAGCAGTAGGCTCCACAAAGACATCATTCTGATCAAACATAACTTGAGTCAAACCCATAATTCCTCTGATAACGTCAGCACTAAGAGGATTAGTAGAATCCAAAAGAGATTCCAAATTATCAGAATCATTTTTTATATTCTCAGTGGTTTCAACCCTAACATCAAAGTTCTTCTAACTAACAACATCTTCATTCATAATCTCCAAATTCTCTTCTTCATCAACATTTGAGCTATTAGGACCAGGAATACTTTGAACAATCACATGAGGACATTCGATTGGAGAGATGTTGGATTGATTTTCCTAAGAACCAAGAGAGCATTCTTCATCAGGGGACAAAGGCACATCCTCTACTTTAGTAGACTCACTAGAGGAGATTTTGTTGGTGATGTCTTTAATACTGAGAGCCACATTGCTACCCTTCTTGGTGGATTTCCGAGCGGAGAGTTTTCCAACACGCTTGGCGATGACTTTGGAAGAAGTACCTCCAGCCTGACCATCGGTAGTTTTCCTAGAAGTCAGTCCTTTAACCCGCACACCATGTAGGTTCGTCTCTCCCTCAATAGCTTCCTTTGCAACGATATTTTTCATTGCGTTTTTCTTCTTCGTGGTTTTCTTAGCGGGGATAGAGGTTCTTGCACTACTCCTTGTTCCTACCATTGTTCTTAAATAATAACACCAATAAAAAAAATAAGAAACACATACCAACGAAGTCACGATTGGAATTTTCTCAAGCCACGGAAGCGAGAATTTAGGAGATAATAAATTGGGAAAATTCAAAATAAAGGAAACTCTAAGTAACTTCTTCGAGAAATAAATCGTCTCGCTTTTGAGCTGGGAAAGAGGCAATCTCAAAGCGACGACGTAGTAGGGACTGGGCCTTACGAACAAATGATCCCAAATTGAATAAGAGATCTTCATCATTTTAAAAACAATAGTCGAATAGGCCAACCAGATAAATGGGCCCATAAAATGCAATACTGGCCTAGATCTAGTAATTGCTATAGATTGATTACACACAGACCAAGAGCAGATCGAAGAGCTTCAAATGGATTTGCATCTAAGGCTTTAGTAAATATGTCAGCCAGTTGTTTATCAGTACGAACATGCTCCAAGCTTATCTTATTTTCTTCCGCAAGCTCGTGAATGAAATGATGTCTGATCTCAATGTGCTTAGTCTTGTTGTGTTGTACAAGATTTTTGGCGATATTAATGGCACTCATATTCTCGCAGAATAATGTCATGACATCTTGTCCAACACCGTTTCTCCCGAATGTCATTGACTTCTCTCGAATATTTACGCGTTTTGTGAATAAAATGAAACAAAAAAGCTCGGTCGTTATTTGCCCAAACGACGTGTCGTTTCATCGGCTTCCGAACGACAAATGGTGGAAAAAACGAAATTTGAGCTTTCGCCGGCCAGTTTTGGTCCGGCAGCGGCGCCACCGGCGAATTCCGGCGACTTTCTCCGGCATTTCAAACACTCTTTAGAGAGATAATGGTGAGCAATCTGATAAAGAATCCCTTATTTCCTTTGACTTTTCTAATTTCCACCACAACATTTATTTTGTTGCAAATTCGTCCATTTATTCTCATAACTCAATATCTTATCCTCAATTAAATGAAAATGATTTAGAAAATAAATTGAGAAATTCTCTCATTGATTATAATTAATTTGATTATATTTAAGGCGTTTCAAAAATTATTTTCACTCTCGAGATTCTCATTAGTACTCGAGGATTCACCGAAAATCTCATTCGGGAAATTAAAACTCATTCGAGTCCAACTTGAAATTTCTCAATATTCATTCCGAAATCTTTACTCGGCCTTAAATATTTATTTTCTAAATTCATGGACCAACCCATGATCCCAAGAGACTTCAATTGCAACAAATACTCGATACGGAGTGAAACTTGTTTATTTATTCAAAATATCTGCTATATGAGTTCCATGATGAAGAGGCTTACTTTACAATATATATATATATATATATATATATATATATATATATATATATATATATATATATATATATCTTTTATGTATGAGCTCATCGAGAAATACCCTCTTTACGTGAGGTCATGTTTAGCACTGACCCATATACGAGTATGTTGGTTAGAAGGGGACATCTGTATGTTAACTTGCTTAGACGAGGACGCTCGATAGAACGAGGGACTAGATTGCATGAAGGTGAGTTCCTTCGATCGAGCTTTTCAAAGGCATATGGATATACTCTGGAAACAAGTGCGCACGGCTAGTGGCTAGTTCTCGAGTTCATCTATCTACAACCAATCATGTTTTTCCAGATGCATGCACATGTTGGTTTGGAGGACGACAAGTTGGTAGCGCGAGGTTCATGTAATGCCACAACACAACAACAACGGTGACTTGGGTGTCTATGTGCGTTATGCTTATTCGTGGTAGTCCTCACTCATGTCTTCTCCAAACTCTTGGGTTTTTTTTCGAGGCTAGATCTTCATTTATGCTTGTTTCTTCTGTGTTTTTTTGCATGCGTCTCTGAAGATGGGTTTTTAACATAGAGGCCATGTCAGATTTAGGTTCATGTATATTTGATGTATCTTTTAGAGGTCTCTTGATTTGTTGATTGAATTTGCTTATCAATAATAAAACTTACTATATAAAAGTCGATATTCGCTCGAAATTTAAGAGGTGTTAAGAGAACATGTAACGAGCTTACAAAACAAATATCAATTAACAATTTCGGTTTAGATCAAATACATTTTTCACTTACAAATTTGTTGATAAATAACATAATTTGTTTGGGAGTTTTTTTATTGAGCTATATATTTTAACTTTGTGTCCTATATATAAATACATATAAATTTGTTGATAAATAACATAAATTTGTTTGGGAGTCTTTTTTATTGAGCTATATATTTTAATTTGTGTCATATATATATATATATATATATATATATATATATATATAGATATATATATATATATATATATATAAGCAACTGGGTGTTTAGGTAGTAAAAATTTTAGTAAAATATATTTGATTATTTGTGATTATTCTGTCTAAACAGATCTTGACATATTTGCTTCAAACCTTCCGTCAACTTAAAATTAGTGTTAAGTTGAAATTTGTGTCTGGTCCAATATTTCGCGAGTTCAACCAAATTTCACAAACATTTAAGGATCGAAATTTAAAGCATGGTGTTTTTTTTTTTAATCTCGATCATTTTTATTGGTAATCAACACTAAAATCAACTTAACAAAAATAAAAATAATTCCACCTTGCGCGATGCGCGATATTATTAAAGATCTTTGTTAATGTAACCACGGTATTCCTCCGCCACTTTAAGTGAGAGCTCTTAATGATATTCTTTCCCGTGGTGCCGCCCATGTTTCAAAAAAAAAAGTGTTATTTAATGCTCTTGGTTCATCACTTTTAATAAGAATTCTAAATTTGTTATTTTTATTTATTTATAATCATAAAACAAGTAAGTAGAAGTCCAACTCTGACAAAAATGATTAAAAATAAAAATCTTTAACAAAAATTGTAACTTCAAGCCCGTGGAAGCTATATAATAGGGATGGAAAATTCGTGTTCGTGTCGTAATCGTGACGTGTTTATCATGTTTTTGAAAATATGCAATAGAACCAAATCCGACCATTTATTAATCGTGTTTGAAACTTAGATCCAAATCCGACCATTTATTTAAAAAAAAACCATATCCATTTAAATTAAAACATTTATTAATCGTGTTAAATGGTTAATTTAATCGTGTTTTAATCGGTTTTACTCATTTAGACAAATTAATTACATCTACATTAATTACATCGAGAAAAATGCGTTCTTCATTGCTCGAGCACTCCTTCCATGGCATTTTGATGGAAGAGTAAACACCTACCATTGACACCATTAAAAATACAAATTTCAACAAATATAGGCTAACAGAATATGATGCTAAGATGGACATGATAGAAAGATCTAATCTCTACACAAGTCAAAACTATTGACGCTAATAAAAGAATCAAATGGATTTCGATAAACCTTGATTAACACAAAAAATGAAAAATAAACATCTTAGGATGAATTGACCCTTTACAACCTCATATTGATTTAATATATACTTCTCAACTTCCCTACCCTCTAAAAACCATTTAGCCCAAAAATACCGCTTTCTTATTTTCGGTAACATACAAGTTAGATGAGATGAATCGTAAATCAGATAGAAGCGAAGATTGTTGCATGTTTGATATGTAGAAGGTGATTTTAGAGGGGAGTGAATGAAAGAAGTTTGACCTGGTCAACCAAAGAAGGCCATTGGTGCAACTGAAAGAGCCTTTAGTTGTTTTGGCCTCAACTTCTGGACGAACCATGTCGTACAAGTATTTGAACTTTTCGCGATCTATGTTATATTTCGTCCCTAACCTCTGCAAAAAAAATAATAGTAATAATAAAAAAAATCAAATAAATAAATTGGATTGTAATACAAGCAACATTGCACAGACCGAGATGTTGCCGTCGATATCGGTCTTTACGAGGACCATGGCCGCTCCGAACTTGTCTGAAATTGAAACCACAAGGATTCGAGCTTTTTTAAAATCAGAGGAAGAAAAATAAATTGGAAAAGGATCTAAGTTTACCGATGAGAGGCAAAATGCGTTTGCAGAGCTGCAAGAAAGGCTCCGTCAGGGTTTGGTCCTCGTCAGATTTGCTATGCTTCATTTCTTCCAACGCCGGACTGAACACCCTCTCTACCATCTTTCGATCTCTCTCTCTCTGCAACACAACAATGTATCATCTTTTCAGTAATGGTGATGGAAAAAGCACGAATCACGTGATAATCGGCAGTCTCGTGATTGTATATTCCCAATATTGCTTTAATCTTTCTCAACAAATGAACATATACAATTACATACATAAATAAAGCTGAGTACTACGAATCAATTCAGACCAGAGATCTTATTACAAATAAACTCTGAATCCCTAAGCGAGAGAGAGAGAGAGAGAGAGAGAGAGAGAGAGACTTACTGATGATGTGATTCCGACGACAGTGGGCAATTCAGCTGGGATCAAGATCAATTCCACGTTTCTCTTTCTCTCTCTCTCTCTCGATTGGGATTCTCAGTCTGACTCTCGCTCTGTCTATTCTTCGTTCCGATTCTCAGTTGTTCTCCCTCCCTCTCAATTTCCCTCTCTTTTTTTCTTCCAATCTCGCTTTCTCTCTCTCTCTCTCTCTCTCTCTCTCTCTCTCGAATCGCCTCGCGGTTTTTCTTTCCCTTTCTCTTCTCTTCTGCGTTTCTCTTATGTGTGTTTGCGTGCAATTTTGTTTAAGCGTGCTTATTTTTCTTTCTTTTTTTCACACAAAAAATAGGAGGGAAAGTGATGGGGTGAAACAAAATAAAAATATTAGATTGAAATTTCATGGAGAAAAATTGAGGGAATATTATGGAGGGATATTCGTGCGGGTCGTAATAGTGTTTCGTGTCGACCATTTAATAATCGTGTCGTGTTACCGGTATCGTGTCGTGTTGACCCATTATTTAATCGTGTTAGCGTGTTCGACCCAATTAAGAACCGATCCATTTATTGAGATCCAAATCCGCTTTAAATCGTGTCGTAACCGTTTCGTGTTTCGTGTCCGGATCAAATTGTCACCCCTACTATATAACCGTGTGACACAGTCTTGAATTGAATTTGAACTATCTTATAGTTTGGTACAAAATGATCAATACCACAAATTACTAAAGTCAATAGTATTTGTTTTCTTTCTTATTCTTTTAATATTTTGCTAAACACATATACGGTTCTTAGTTTAGGTCAGGCCATGTACGTGTGGTGAATTATTGAGTGGCCGAGTTTTCAACCCCCTCAAGATTTAAAAAGTATTTGAAAGTTATTTTTTGTAATTGGACGGTCCTAAAATCTCTAATGTAATGAATGATTATATTATAATCTAAGAATTGATTTTCTAAAATTAAATATATTAAAATTTATTTTGCTATGAACGGGTATTTAGATATTTGAGAATACTTTCAAAAAAGAGAAAAAAATCTGATACATGTGTCAAAAACTCACAAGTGAGGGTATTTGTGGGTCATAGGATCAATCAATACCCTAACTTCAATTGCTTTTCTGCAATATTTCGTGTATGTGGCCGCCCAAAAACATGGCTTTTTGGCCCTATTATTATTTCTTAGAATTCTTAGGAAAAAAAAAAAACTAAAAATTAAATAACACAACACCGTGCCTCCAAAACCTCGAGAGGCTAAACCCAACCAGCCTAGCCAAAGCAAAACCGAGAAAAAGATTTTATTAATTCTTTCATATTAATTTTATTTTTTCACTGAAAACAACTTCAGAGCAACGCAACGCTCTCAAATGTCTCCAAAATCCCTCTCTTCTTCCCCTCAGGCATGTCGATTTGAAACCCTTGCCTGTGTATTTTTATTTTGCGTGTATTTATATATATCAGTCTCTCATTGGAGATGTCTACAGAGAGCTCGCTCGTGTTATATGTTTTTGTTGTTGTTGAAGTAATCGTATTTGCATTCGATATAACGATTTATGGCATTTGAAACACAGTCGTCGATGAAGAAGAATGCGTTTGGAGGTGTTTTCGGAGACGTCTACGGAGCGACGACGATGCTTCTTCCGAAAGAGCTCGAGCTTGAGAAGCAAAGTTTCAGTCCTCAAACCTTTGAGCTCCGATTTCAAGCCCCGGATTTCGGTCGGGCATTCAAAGTCAGCTCTCTCTCTCTCTCTCTCTCTCTCTCTCTCTCTCTCTCTCTCTCTCTCTTTTGTCACTTCGCTGAAAAAGGAGGGTTCTTTGGTTCAGGAAAAGATCAAATCATAAAAGTGAGTGACAAAGATATATCTTTAATTGTTTTTTGTGTTTTTGTATTTATCTGATGAATAGTATGAAGAATTGATCGTAGGTTAGTGAGGTTGAAGATTACTTAGTTTAAATAAACTTCTGTTGATTTTTATATTTCGGTCTAAAATCTTGAATCTCTAGATTCATATATTTATACATTCAGTTTTTTTTTTTTTTAGTGTAAAGCCAATTTGTTTTGTTTGTTTGCTAAGAAAGCAGAGGTAATGGAAGTGTGATAGAGTAGTAAGAAATGCGAAGAAAACATAAATTAAAAGTATATGCTGTTTCTTAATATTTTTATTTTTTTTGTTTGGTTATTATTATATCAAAGGAAGATACTTTTGTTGAGTTGTTGAAGAAAACAGGAATAACATCATACTCACCCTTGCTGCTTTCACTGTCCACAACATTGATCTTTGTGGATCATATGCTAATTTGACCTGCGTGTTCAGAATTTGTCGATAACAAGAGAAGCTGCCGAGTTTCTTAGTGGGGCTTTAGCTGGGGCTATGACGAAGGCAGTTCTTGCACCTCTCGAAACCATCAGGTTCGCTCTTTTTACTTCCCACACTGTCTAATCGCTTCATTGACATTTTGATTTGTTCTCCTAGACTAGTAGCACTATGATCCTTTCTTTGTGTCATTTCAATGGTCCGAGTCCTAGAGTTGTTGCAATTTCTAAGATAACAGTGTATTTATTTACAACAAGTTTATTAGAGAAAGGTGGTCGGAAACTAGATAGAACACTTTTGGTCTTATAATTGACCAGGAAAACAAATCTCTCTCTCTTTCTCTCTCTTTTTCCCCCTAGAGGATTGGTGCTATAGGAGGAACAATATTGGCTTTTAAGTCCCTTCTAATGCCAGATTTTATGGACATGAAATTGCTCCACCTGCAGTGAATTTCTGATTCAAGACTCAACATCTTGAATTATCTTTAGTGGTGCAAACTTGCTTATCTAACTCTGCGCAGGACTAGAATGATTGTCGGTGTTGGCTCAAAAAACATCGGCGGTAGTTTCGTTGAGGTGATTGAGAAGCAAGGTTGGACAGGACTCTGGTCCGGAAATGCAATCAATATGATCCGTATAGTTCCTACGCAGGCTATTGAGCTCGGAACGTTCGAGTACGTGAAACGAGCGATGACATCAGCACAGGAGAAGTGGAAGCAGGACAACGGCCCGAAGGTGCAAATTGGCCGTATCAGTTTCAACTTACCCCTCTCGTGGCTTTCTCCCATTGCTGTGGCCGGCGCTGCTGCTGGAGTTGCTGGCACGCTCGTCTGTCATCCTCTCGAAGTTTTGAAGGTAATTTCACCCGAGGCCCTTCGTGTGGAATTAGAGAACTAAAATATGCAGAATTGCATTGGCTTCTCAATTTGAGATTTCTAGATTTTTTTATGGTATGTTTGGAACCTGGAAAATCTGAAGGGGGGAAAATGAGAACTCAGTGTACTATATGTGTTGCTTCGATTAAGGAAGATCTGAGGAAAGTGTATAGCTAAAATTAAATTTGAATTTTATTATCTTTGGAAAAACGAGTGAAAAATGAAAATCTAAGCACTCGAAAATTTCTCGACTTCCAATCATAATAGAGAAATTTGAGGTTCCTTGGTATGTTTCCTTTAAATTTTCTACATTGCCTTAAGGGTTTGACTCTTTAGATATTATCTACATGTACACCATTTGATTTAAAAATGTCACTTTCCGACACGTCAATTGTGTTTTTTCTGTGCTCCTAATATCTTATGCAGGACCGGTTGACTGTGAGTCCGGAATCGTATCCCAACTTAACTGTTGCAATAAGCACGATTTTCAAGGAGGGCGGGATCGGCGCTTTCTATTCCGGCCTTTCACCTACGCTGATCGGAATGCTTCCCTACAGCACATGCTATTATTTCATGTACGAGACGGTGAAGAGGTCATACTTGAAATCAAAGAAAAGAGAAACTTTAAAACGCCAAGAGTTGCTCGCGATTGGAGCTCTTGCAGGTGAGTTCTTTCTAAGATATATATATATACACACACACACACACACACACTCACACACACACACACACACACACACACACGTATTTAAAAAAAAAAAAAAATACACACACATACGTTGCTTGTACATGTTTACTCTTTCCCTTAACCGTAGTTTTGGTACACGAATACCCACAAGCTCTAGCTTTATCTTGTCATGCAAAGTTTGAACCTTGATTGATTTGGATAAGGAGTATCGTAAACAAAGTTTTGGATGTTCCGGATAAATGCTTTGTCTTACAGGGTTCCTAGAGTAATGTGCACATGTATAAGCATTCCTTACTAAGCGATGCTAATGAAAGGGTCATAAATGGGCAGGTCTGACGGCTAGCACGATAAGCTTTCCGTTGGAAGTGGCTCGGAAACGGCTAATGGTTGGGGCGTTGCAAGGAAAGTGCCCGCCAAACATGGCGGCGGCGCTCTCTGAAGTAATCCGGGAACGAGGAATCATGGGGCTCTATCGAGGCTGGGGTGCCAGCTGTCTAAAGGTCATGCCGTCCTCAGGAATAACGTGGATGTTCTACGAAGCTTGGAAGGACTTGCTTCTGGCTCAGAGGCATCTATTGTAACATTTTACCTACAATAGGTGATTTTGTGGTTTACCTTAATGACTAGTCTCAAGTCTCTCTTTCATTTCTTAATCCCTTAGACAAGGGTTTAACACCGCCTGTGGTCAAAAGATTTGGCTTAAGACGAATCTTTGCCCCGCCCGAGAGATATCGGGAGATTTCTATGTAATGATTGTAGCCAATCAGAAACTTAATTTCGGCAAATTATCCAGCGTTTGATTATTTTGCGAAATAGTCAATAATACACATTAACCAACTTAATCACACAAAAATACGAAGGGTTATCAAATATAAATTAATTAACAAAAATAAAATAAATAAATGAAAAAATAACAATAAGTAACTCTTTCATTAATAAATTCCCTAAAAATATGATAAATATTGTGAGATCTTCACCGCTTATCTTCATCGTCGAGTCAACTTGCCATTCTTCTCGGGCCGTCGATTCTCCGATTAGAGACACATAATGAATTACCACTAAACGAATTAACAAGAATTAACATGAATTAGCACGAATCAACATTGAACGTCCTACCACAAATTAACACAAATTTCTCCTCCTCTTCATCCTTCTTGGGAAGTCCAATCACACAAATATACCAACATTAACACAAATTTACATACACATTAACACAAATAAACACAAATTTACTAATCCACAAACACAAACACGATTGCATAAACACAAATATACCGACATGTTACCTCTGGACGACCAGAGAAGAAGATCGATAGTCTCGGCTCAATCACCACCTGAGAAGCACGAATCGACATATTTTTGTTTATGAAGCCTTAAAAAATATAAATAAAACAAATGTGTATTTGTTTTTTTCACTATTAAGAGAGAGAGAGAGAGAGAGAGAGAGAGAGAGAGAGAGAGAGAGAGAGAGAGAGAGATATGAGATAGAGATATGGAAAACCACGTCGAAATTGAGAAGAACTCTCTCTCTCTCTCTCTCTCTCTCTCTCTCTCTAATATCGCAGCAATGAAAAATCGAAACCGAATTTTCGGTTTTTAAAATTTTTACCAATGACCGAACCGAATTGGTCCAAAACCGAAACTCGGTTAACCAGTTCTGTAAAATCGATAACCAATTTTATAACCGTTTTAAAACTGGTTAACCAGTTCTGATTCCGGTTAACCGAAGAAATCGGTTAACCAATTTCAGAATTGGATGACAAGATTTTGAACTTTATTTTTTCTACTTGTTTTGCAGTTTTTATCTTTTCAAAATCAATAAATTCTAAGTTCTAATCATCCAAATTTCCATACTCCAAATTTAAAGATCTTACAGTTATCCAAAAATGAAGTAAAAAAAGGAAAAACTCCAACAATATAGATAAAAACATCCGAAATGTCATATGCATAACTTGAAAAAGACATCATTCACATTCATGGTTCTTCAGCTTTAAGTTGAAAAGTCTGTACTCCATAGGGCGCTACTGCCTGAAAACAAGAAGCAACCTTATAATCAAACACTTTTTGAGATAAATATAACAAAATAACTCAATGAAGTATTTCACATTCACGAACTATAAAATACCTATAAATTCATGATCAATTTGCACTGTGAAATGTTTGTTGAGACCCTTCGGTTTCGATAAATTCACCATCATCTACAATAAAAATGTAAGTTATAAACAAGGATATGATTAAATAAAGTGATTAATTATACATATAATGATGCTAAAATAATAAATAAAAACTTACCGGAAACAACTTGTTTTGAATCGTTGAAAGCATCCACTTTGTCCATGTATTCCCGCAAGACCACGGGATCTTTGTAAGAACTCAACCAAATTTTGGTGCAAATCAAAGCTTCCACCATTTTTTTGGAGATAATGGCTTCAAAAAGGGTCTAGAATATGACCACTCGTGGAAAATGCCGATTCAGACGCGATTGTGGACACCGGAGTAGCAAGAACGTCTCTAGCCATATGCGATAGAATGGGATACTTGATTGAATTGATCTTCCACCATCCCAAAAAATCAAAGTAATTGTCTACATCTCCTCCCAATAACTCTTCCAGTCTTCAATCAAGTACTTATCAAATTCGTTTCTTTCTCGTCCACCACGTTGGTTGTATTTTTTCAACATTGGAAACTTTGGTATTGTTGAAGGACTTTCCTCAAGGACATAGGCTGCGTACATTTGACGCAGAACATCCTCGCCTAACTTCACAATTGAATTTTCTTCATTTTCACACGAAAAAAGATAATGTGAAATATGCTCAATGTAATCGAGCTTATACCTGAAAGTATGTGAGAGAGAAAACTATAATTAAAAATTCAACAATATTGATTAAAAAAAATAACTTGAATAATGTATTAGATTGTACCTCGGATGACCACAACAAACAACAAACGATTCATCTTTTCTGGTCTCCCCCAATATTTGTCATACTTAGCTTTCATATTTTGTGCCATGCCACACACTACACGATCATCGGATGTGGAAAGCTTGCTGAAGTACTCTTTCGCTTGAACAATATCAATCGAGTAACGGTTGGAGGTGAGATACAATGAACCACTAAACTATAGAGTTAGCTCATAAAATCTTCGCAAAAAATCCTCGAACACCTTTGCATTTTCCCAATCACTCTCATTTGGTGCGTCGTCATTTGACTTTGACTTACACTAAGCGGATGGAAAAAACCAACGACGACGAGTGGAAGACGCCGGATTACGAGATGACGCAGACAAAAGGAACGCCGCCGCAACAGAAGACCGCGCACAAGAAAATATAACCGCCGCTGCAATAGAAGAGCTTGGCACTAGAGGACAAGAAGATGCCGCAACTGAAAGGCCGACACCGGAGAAACTATACGCTGTCTAAGAGAGTCAAGAGACCATGGAACTTAGAGAGAATAGAAAACATTAAGTTAAAAAAATGACTTGTGTGAGATACAATTGAGAGTGGGCTGGGCTAGTGAAGCGTACATGTTTTATTTTTCTTATTAAAAAATTCGGGTTATAACCGATAACCGAATTTGCTGAAAATTAAAATCGATAATCGATCTAGTTTTTCAAGCTGGATCCGGTTAACCGAACCGAATATTCGGTTATGTGAAGTGGAATCGAATTTTGGTTTCGGATCGGTTCGGTTATCGTTTTATCCGATTTTCGATCAATTTTTATATAGCCCTAGTTATTTATGCATGGAATGTGATTTCTTTCTATATACATAAATCATAAATAAATTGAATTGACTGAGCTCTTTTAACTTAAAATTTGTAAAGAATAGAGATTATACCTAGACTACCTTCTCAATAATTTAGGACCAAAATCCAATAAGTCAAAATTAATCCAAAAATATGACTTTCATATATGTGTAAGTACAAAAATATCCGTTATGAAATATCTTTTTTTATTTTCTTTTGTATTTAATTTTGTTATCACAAAAGAAAAGTTATAAATTATTTTTCGTTTAGTATGTGAAGTTAAAAAAATTTGAAGGAAAACAAATTGGAAATTCGTTTGAAGATTTATTGACATTTGTCTCTTTATTGACATGAATGTCAATAAATCTTTAAACGATTCTGGAATTTTTTTTGAAGATTTATTGACATCGTTGTCAATAAATTTTAGGGCCGACTAAACAACTAGCCAAAACAACACTCCTATTTTAAAATTATAGCCAAACTATTAACATATTAAAGAAAATAGCCAATTTATCATGATATCATTACAATATTCCAATAATACCCTTAGGTTAATATTATTATCTATCATAGTAAATAATATCATCCATAGCAAAAACAATTAGTAAATCTAATTAACAATAACAAAAACTACAATCAATCTTATTTGTCGTAACAAGAATAACAGTATATCTTATTTACCGTAACAAGAAAAAAATAAATCTTATTTACCGTAACACGAACAACAGTAAATCTTATTTACCGTAACAAGAACAACAATAAATCTTATTTACCGTAACAAGAACAAAAGTAAATCTTATTTACCGTTACAAGAACTATAGTAAATCTTATTTACCGTAACAAAACAATAGTAAATCTTATTTACCGTAACAAAAACAATAGTAAATCTTATTTACCGTAATAAGAACTATAGTAAAACTTATTTACCGTAACAAAAACAATAGTAAATCTTATTTACCGTAACAAAAACAATAGTGAATCTTATTTACCGTAACAAGAACTATAGTAAATTTTATTTACCGTAATAAAAACAATAGTAAATCTTATTTACCGTAACAAAAACAATAGTAAATCTTATTTATCGTAACAAGAACGATAGTAAATCTTATTTACCGTAACATTAACGCCGGCTAAGAATTTAGTTTATGTTATGATCAACAAATTGGATTGTCGTTTTATTCACCACTGTGATAAAACGACACCACAGACTCAGCCGTTTAGATACGATTGTCGTTTGATCAACAAATCATTAAACAAAGATCAATTTATACATACAAATCATAGGAATGGGATATATTGACGATAAGAATAATAATATAAAAAAAATTCTCGATTTCATTAACAAGGGAAGTTTTTGGTGGAATCAATTACACATAGAAGAAGAAGAAGAAGAAAAGGAAAAAAAAAGACAATACAAAATCAGTATTTAATTATAGAACGATGAAGATCATCAATTCAATTTCAGTTTTTGATTTCATTCGGACCTCATTTTGTTGAGCTGGTTCAACGTCGGCTGAAGAATGTTGTACAGAACCTAGCCAATCGCCGACGCGATCACGATGAGCAATAGAGTCCCTCTGTTGTCTCCTTCTCCGGCGGCGGTGGCTTCAGCGGCGGCCTCGGCCTCCGGGGAGTAGATCAGCCCTAGCGCGGCGAGGCCGCCGAACCCCACGGCGGCGATGGCGCCCTTGGACTCCCTCATGCGGTTGAGCTGGTTCATCACCGGTTCAACGCCGACTAAAAGATGTTATACAGAACCCAGCCTATCGCCGGAGCCACTGGAAGGAGGAGATCCAGGCCTCGGTTGTCTCCCTCCGCCGCCGCCGCGACCACGTTGGCGATTACTGCGCGGCGACCACGGGCTCGCACGCGCCGAGATCCGCGAGCACCGCCATCGCCGGAAGCTTCTGGACCAGAGAGTACGATCTCAATTGGTATAGTGCGACGCCAAACTTCCACTCTGCCATTGTAATTCTTGATCGAAGATGTCTGAAGAAAATCCCAATTCCGGCGATTTATACGAACACTGATCGGAAGAGAGAATCACACCTTTTCGCTCGCTAAACTTCGTGCTCTTCGATGCCGGCGATATTTTGCTCCTCTGCCGATGATTTCTTATTCTGAGGCACATCAATGGAAGGACGGATATCACTACTACAAATACTATTTTCCGGTGCGGAAGACATTCGGGTGCGACTTTTCGCACCCAAAATTCGCACCAAATGAGTCTTTCAGGTGCGACTTGTCGCACCCAAAACTAAACCAGCATATAAAAATTTTCGCTGATTTTTTTAAACTTTGGGTGCGACTTTTCGCACCCAAAAGTCCGTCAAAACGTTTGGGTGCGACGTAGTCGCACCCAACGCTTCATCAAAACTATTAGGTGCGACTTAGTCGCACCTATAGTCTTAAAACATTTGAGCGGTCAACTTTCCCTCTCTTTTTTGTGAAATACTATTAGTTGCGACTTTTCGCACCCAATGGTACTATTGGGTGCGACTTTCCGCACCCACTAGTATGTTTGGGTGCGACTTTCCGCACCCAATAGTACTAATGTCTTAAATTTTATCGCGGTCAAATTTTCCCCCTCTTTTTTTGAAATACTATTAGGTGCGACTTTGTCGCACCCAAATTCTAGGCCAGGATATAAAATAAATTTTCACTGTGATTTTCATTCATTCTCTCACATTCCGAGCGTCTCTCTCTCTCTCTCTCTGAGTTCTCTCCTACCACCACCACCAGACAACCGAGCCTCTCTCCGACCACCACAGATGGGTACCACCACCATCGAGCGTCCTATGGTGAGTTTCCTCTCCCTCTCTTTTTTTTCTTCCTCTTTAATTTCCGGCCAGCCGCAAACTCCGACTCATCTTTTTTTTCTTCCTCTTTACAGGTACCGCCCTTCGTACCCTCGACCTTAGCTCCAACGCCTTCACCAGCAACCTCCTTCCCGGCTTTAGGTGCTGAAAGTCGAGGGATTTGGTTATTTGGCCGAGGGATTTGGTCGCCATTTTATTTTTATTTTTGGTGACTTTTTAGGTGCGACTTTAGGTGCGGAAAGTCGCACCTAAATGTCGCACCCGAGACTTTTAGGTGCGGACTTTCGGGTGCGGAAAAGTCGCACCTAAAGATATCTTTGGGTGCGAAAATTGACTTTTGGGTGCGAAAAAAGTCGCACTTAAAGGTCTTTTTTGTAATAGTGTATTCTTTTCCGAGAACGAGCAACGAGAGGCTAGTATGAGAAAGTTTTAGAGAGTGGATTAAACATGGGTGAGAGAGGTGAAAATGGGAAAGGGTATTTTAGGGAGTCTAATTTAATATTGGCTATATGCCTAATATATCCATAGTTTGGCTACTATTTTAATATATCATATAGAGAATGACCAATTGTTAACAAATCTCTAAATTTTATGCATGTCAATAAATCTTTAACAAACCAAATTCTTTGAAGATTTATTGACATCCAAAAAATTTATTTACATTGATGTCAATTAATCTTCAAAGAATTTTCCAAAATCGTTTGAAGATTTTTTTGACATTGATGTCAATAAAAAGTCAATAATTCTTCAAACGAATTTTTAGATTCTTAAAGCTTTTTTTTTTTCTTTTTTTTTCTTCTTCAGATTTCCTAAATTATTAGGTATATACGAGGCTTTGGAAGGAGTTAAATAATGAAATACGTTGATATGGACATAAATCTCTCTCTCTCTCTCTCTCTCTCTCTCTCTCTCTCTCTCCCTCTCTCTCTCTTCCTAATCGCCTCCATGTCAATTCATCTCCTTCTCTATCATGACTTCTTCTTCTTCTTCTTCCTCTTCTTCTTCTCTTCTTCTTCTTCTTCCGTCCAAAATGAAAAAGAAACACCGAAATCCGAACTCAAACCCTAAAGTTAAACTCATGATAAATAAATTTAAATCATCGCCGGTAAATGGAGAGATGCTCGAAACGAGTTAATTTCGGATGTGTAGTTGTTGATTTTCGTTTAGTTCGCTTGAATATTTTTTTTCCAGATATTCGAGGTTTCCAAAAACAAAAAACCATAATATCGATAATGTCAATAAATCATGTAGATTATAGACGATAATGTAAATAAATTAGACAAACGAAATATAAAAGAAAAAACATATTTCATTGAGGGTAGTTTTGTACCAATAAATATAAGGAAATAATATTTTTGGATTAATTTTGACATATTGGATTTCGGTCCAAAAAGTATTGAAGAGGTCATAGTTTAAGAATAATAAAACCTTAAGAGATATATAAGTTTCATCTTCGTCTTGGTGTTCAAAGGATGAGGCACAATCCAATTCGCCATGTGGGCTTTGCTTCTCGTGCAAGATGCGGACACTGTACTCATACTGGGCCGCTTGAAGTCAGGCCATACAGGCCCAACTGTGCATCACTGGTTCCCTAATAGGAAAAGCCCCATAAATATATTCGTTGAATATGGTAATTTCCTGAGTGTTTAAACTTTCAAATAGTCCTTAAATTACCCTCATTGTTTTCTAAATTTTCAGATTTAATTTTTATTATTTTAAATCGCTAAAAAAAGTTACATAAGTCTCTAAACAGCAAAAACTAAAGTAAAATAAAACTACAAACAACGAGAAAAAAAAAATGTAAAATGGGTTATTCTAAGAATAAGATATAAAATATTCTTGACTTTTTTTTTTAATGAGGCAACTCGGTTAATTCCCACTCCCCAAAAGACTTATGCAAAATGCATGGAAAGCCGCATGGCATTAGATATATAGCTTTATTTACATTTTTTTATTTATCATTTAGCTAATTTTTAATAACTTGGTAAATAGTTAACCAGATTTTCACACGCGTAAATTGACTGAAATATCATATCGAAACGTTGACTATTTATCTAAAACATACAAAAGGTTGACTATTTACCTAAAATTTATAAAACATTGGCTAATTAAAAATTCATTTAGTTTTAGTGGGCTAGTTTGCTAATTATTTTAATTTTGAAATTCTTAGACCAAACATAAGAATTTGATCAAACACATTTCCTTTACCACCTCTAATTCTCTCGAACCAAGAATACCATTGAAGTCGAACCAAGCATGACCTAAACGTTCAGTCAAACATCAGCTTGATAAGTGATGCATAAAGTCAAACATTGTTTCTAGTTCGTAAACTACGGGTCTGACCATGCAAGTTATCATGTATGGCTCTTCCCAGTTCGTGCTAAGTTTGCTAGAGTTAGGTTCGACCGTGTTTTGAAACACACGCCTAATTAAGGATGAGCTCTCCTTCTGAGAATCGCATTTCCCTAACCTTTGAGTTGTAGTATCGGGTTGCAGCCCGTTGATACCATTGGACGCGAATCAATGCTTGTTCGTGCCTTTCTTCGATGAAATCTAGCTCATCCATGAGCATTTCATCATTCGTTGATCCATTTTTCCTAGCCGATTCTCTCCTTAGGCTTGGCACTTCTATTTCGGCTCGTATAACGGCCTCCATTCGTATACCAGAGAAAAGGGGATTCGCCGATGGCTCGACGAGGGCCCATTCTGTATGCCTATAATGCTCTGGGGAGCTCGTCTGCCCACCGTCCTTTCTTCTCATCGAGCCGCTTTTTAAGGTTGCTGATGATGGTTTTGCTTGCGGGTAACGAGGAGTAGATTTCTAAGCCTTATCCCCCATCTTTCGCAGAATCCTTCAAAGCAGGCTGAGATGAACTGGGATCCATTGTCTGCCACTATTTCCCTCGAGGATCCGTGGCGGGAAATGATATTTTTCCAGACGAAACCTTCTACGTGATCTTTCATATTTTGGAAGGCTTTGGCCTCGATCCATATGGAGAAATAGTCAGTGAGGATGAAGAGGAACCTTCTCCCACCCGGAGCTGGAGGTATGGGTCGTACTATATCCTTTGACCATTTCATAAAGGGATATGGTGCAGATACGGAAGATAGCTCCTGCGCGGGCTGCTGGACTATGGGTGCGTGTCTTTGGCATTTTTCTCACTTTATAGCCCATTGCGAGCTGTTGGCTAACATCGTGGACCAAAAATATCCATGCCTTTTGGATTTGAGAGCAAGGTATCATCCTCCCGTATGATTTTCACATTCATCGTCGTGGATCTCATTGAGGACTCGGTTTGCCTCGTCCCGTCCTAGGCATGTCATATATGGTCTGGAGGTACTTCTTTTGTGGAGCTACCCGTTTATGAGGCAATATCTCGCACTAACTGATTTCAACTTGTGAGCTTTTTGCTTGTCGGTGGTAATTCTCTGTGTTAAATATACCTTGCGATTGGTGTTCGCCAATTTGCCTCTTCTATTTCTATGAAATTTACTTCCATATGTATGCTGGGTGATTCTATCGCTTCCACGAGGATGACCCTTTTTACGTTTGGGTCCGACGTGGAGGCAAGTGCGGCCAAGGCGTCCGAATCCGTGTTCTCTCCTCGGAGAAATCTGGTGAGTTCGATCTTGTCGAACTGATCAGCTAGATCCCGGACGATGGACACGTAGTTCTTCATACGCTATTCGCGCGTGTCGAACTCGCTACTGAACTGGTTGGCTACGAGTTGAGAATCGCACAATGCATTTACGTTTCTCGCTCCGATGCCTTTTGCAAGGCGTAATCCAGCGATTGAAGCTTCATATTCGGTCTCGTTGTTCAAGACAGAGAACCCAACAGGAAAGATTGTTCCAGTACATCTCATGTGGGTGAAACAAGCCGGATCCCGTTTCTGGACCCTTGCTTCGAGGATGCCCCATTCACATTGAGTGTCCATACTCCATCTGGATTTATATCGTCCTCTTGGTCTGTCGAGAGGTCGACAATGAAATCGGCGAGGACCTGCGATTTGGCGCATGTCCTCATTCGATATTCTATGTCGTATTCCGAGAGCTTGATCGCCCATTTGGTCAATCTTTCGGAATGGTTTGGACTGTGGAGGATAGTCCGCAATGGCTGGATGGTCATTACTACTATGAGATGCGACTGGAACTACAGTCGTAACTTCCTTGCTGATACTACCACGTCGAGTGCCAGTTTTTTGATGAAGGGATATCGGGTTTTGCATCTTCGAATGTTTTACTGATGTAGAAAATAGGTTTATGATTTCCTACTTTTTCCCTTACCAGTATGCCACTGACAGCGGCGGGTGATACATCAAAGTAGAGGTGTAGGGGTTTTCCTTTCACGGGTTTGGCCAGCATATGTGGAGAAGCCAGATACTCTTTTAGCTGCTGAAATGCTTTCTCACAAGCGTTGTCCCATTTGAAATCTCTGCCTGTGTTTTTCTTGATACACTTGAAGAATGGGAGACACTTGTCCGTTGACATCAAGATGAACCGGTTCAGTGCTCCCACTCTCCCGGTTAATCGTTGTACTTCTCGCTTATTCCTAGGCGAGGGCATTCCTGTTAATGCTAAAATATAATCGGGTTCGCTTCAATGCCGCGCTGGGTTACTAAGTAGCCCATGAATTTTCCCGAATGAACACTTCACAGAGTTTAGTTTCATCTGGTACTAATTCAGTACCTTGAAACATTCTTCGAGGTGCGCTACATGGTCGGTATTGCAGATAGACTTCACCAACATATCGTCAATGTAGATATCCATGGTCTTACCTAGTTTCTCGACAAATATTTTATTCACATCTTTGATAAGTGGCACCCGCATTTTTCAGACCAAATAGCATCACTTTGTAACAATAGATTCCTCTATCTGTGATGAAGGCGGTTTTATCTTGATCATCGGGATGCATCAAGATCTGGTTATCTAGAAAATGCATCCATGAAGGACAACATTTTATGTCTGGTGGTGCTTCGATCAACCAATCTATATGCAGAATGGGAAAGCTGTCTTTCGGGCATGCCTTGTTAAGATATGTGAAATCTACACATACCCTTCACTTCTCGCTCTTTTTCTTTACAACGACTGTGTTGGCCAACCAGTCTACGTATTTTATCTCTCAGATTGATCCTGCCTTTAAAAGCTATTGTACCACTCGCCTGGGGTCGGACCCGTCGATCTGGATCGGGGTGGTCAATTCCAGACGTGGTGATATTGAGTCTCGAGCTTATTATCCCCTTCATCTTGCTCAGTCGGCGAACTTGGTTTGTTGACAGCTATTAATTGTTATTGATCGGGCTGGTGTCCTAGATTGTACCCGCTTAGGTAGCACGATCGTGTGAAAACAGATGCACTGGTGGCACGTCGATTGGACGGTTCTCATGTAATGAATCCATGGCTTCCCCAGTATCATGTTAAATACCGAGGGGAAATTTAACACGAAAAATACTACGAGCTTGTTCTCGCCGCCTGCGTAGACGTCTAGCTTTATGGACCCGATGCCCGAGGTTGACTTCCCTGAACCTTTTTCGACTTCGGATTCACTTATATCCATCTTTTTTAGGGTGTTTAGATAGATGACATCGACGAAACTTTTGTTGTTGAGAAGGATACGAAAGACTATGTAGTTAGGACAAGCGCATCGTCATGGGGGCTATCCAACGACCACGACTCACTTTCTCTGAACTCGATCAGGTGGTTGCCCCGGTTTGCGAGACACTTGGTAGTGGTCCCGGCGATGGAACGACGTTGGTGAGCCTTTATAGAGTTAACCGACTCTTTGCAGAGTCAAGATTATCCTATAATGCAATAGACTCTTTCTTTGGGACTTTATCAAGGGGAGATGACACTTCCTCCGGGTATTCTTGCTTTCCAAGTGATGGCCCACCTTGAGGAGAGGGCGTTCACGTACTGCCCTGCAATCTTCGATTTTGTGATCCTTGTTCTTGTGGTGGTTACAGTAGGCGGACATGCCTCGTGTCCATGTATTGGTCCTAGGGGTGGATTTTGTTCCGTTTCTCTACCCTGCAACAGTATGTGGGAGTTATTGTGGAAATCTTGGCCTCCCCCTGACTATGGAGTTTATTTTCTTGTGGTTGTCTATGTTGGAATTGATCTAGGGTTTAAGAAAAAGTTTAACGCTTTGGGTAAGCGGCGGAATTTTAAAATTTTTCTTTTGACAAGTAAAACGATTTTACTAACCTAGACAAAGAGCAAGTACACGTAAATAAAAACTATTATGAGCATTAAATAATTTACTAACCTTTTTAGAAGCTTGAACGTTGATGAGCCTTCGGAAGGTTGAAAACGTTCGTCTCCCTCGCAGCACGTCTCTCTTCTTTCCTCGCCAACTCGAGCAACCACGAAAGTTTCTATCACTATAATCACTCGAGAAAAAAAAATAGGAATTAGTGTGTGGGCACTTTTAAACACTACGACTCAAGAACAAGTCTCAAAGTCGAAGAGCTAAAAACGCTAGGTCAAATAAGGACCTAGGTGCCAAAACAAAAACAAAAGAAAACTTAGAGAGAGAGAGAGAGAGAGGATTGGGCGGCCAAGCTAGAGAGAGAAGCTCTCAAATCTCTAAAACTTGGGATGAATTAAATGAGAAGAATAAGGCCCCTATTTATAGGAGAGGTCTAACCTTCAATAAGGTCGTTTCCTCTTCTATAGAATATCACATATTCATGAGCCAATTTCCTCTTTTCCTTCATGAGTCACACGGCCAAGAGGAGGCTTCTAGAAGCCTTGGATTTGTTTCCTCTTTTGTTTAGCTTCTCCCTTTGACTCTACTTGGCCGAATTCCCTTATGCATCTAGATGCAAATTTGTTTCCTCTTTTTCTTTTGGCAAGTATCTTCATACATTAATGCACAAAAAAATCTCTCTTTTCCTTTGGGTAGTGGGCGGCCAAAACCTTCTAGAAAGGCTTCTAGAATTTTCTTCACTTGTTCATAACAACATAAGAAAAACCCATTAAGAGTTTTCAATAAAACTCATATGAAATGAAGTTAATCCACAAGGCCCAATGAAACTAATCTTGGCCGAGTGGTTTTAAGCCATCAAATGACCTTGTCAAAAAATTTATTGACATTCATTTCATCCTATGTCCAAATGGACAAAAATACCCTTTTGATAATTTTCGTTAAACTTGTCTAGTTCTTGTTTTGACTTAGCTTCTAATTTAACTATTCCTACTCGATGTGATTTGTGACAGTGACCTCATGGATCCAAATGAACAAAGCTTGTGCTAAACACTTGGACTCAAAAGTTCACAAACCTTTTCCAAGTTTAGCTTAATGTCAACTGACTCCACTAAAGAGTTGACACTGAAAATCTCTCGGTTCAAATGAATTTATTTTCTACTCAAGAATTCAACCAAATTATGATGAGCGGATCCACTGAATATTATCTATTTTTACCATTCATGAATATCATCAGCTAGTCGGGATTTACAAAATTACCATTTTACCCTTCTAGCTGTTATTTCCTCAACTCCTTTGTCGCTTGTGAATAAGTTAGAAACAATGTATTGACGAGGAGCTAACAAGTCACATTGTTTTACCCAAAAAAGTCAGGACTCAATTTGGACACTGGCCAGTTCATTTATTCACATTCCAAGGAACAAAGCATGAGGTGATATACATTGCATTTTAGCAATCTTGTACATGAATTCCTTATCTATGAGAACTTCACAAAGTTACTCATGACATCTTCACAACTTAGTTCTTCACCAATAGATCCTGTTCAGAATCACGTAGTGAGTCTGAACTCTGACTTTCTCAAATGAGAATACGTAAGCTGTGAAATGGCATGTCTCATTTCAGGATTAAGGTAAGCACGATGCAATTCATACGTAGTGACTTCGAGACATAATAGGTTAAATGGTTTTTTCTTATTTTGTCTCTAGAAGTTCACTGGTCAATTCAGTACCTTCAGAAGATACCTAGAAGAACTATAGAGTCTCCAACTCTCAATGCCCTATAACCAGACATCATAGATTCTCCTAACAATCGTACTGATGTCAATAGTCCTTTGACCCTTAGATTGCGAATATATCAACTACGAAGAGTTTGTTCATGCAAATCTACATTTGTCTCTTCGTAAGTTGTTAATTTTGTTTATGGACTAAAGACTAATGTTTTATCATAAAGCTTCAAACAGAAAAGGAAGAATGAATGAACATTTCAACTTTTTATTAATGAATAAGAAATTACAAGCAAGAGTCTTCGTGAGACTTTATTACATCAAATGTACAAAATAAAGACTACAACTCTTCTTGTGGGCACCATTGACAACAGTCTAGGCCTCAACGTTGCGCCTTTTGGGCGTGAACGGGCGGGGGTTCTGGTTTGGAGGATATGTTGTGTTCGGGATCGACTTTGCGACCCTAAATTTTCTCGCCATGGCCGCCCTTTCCTCCTTGGAAACGGCCCATTTCATTCCATGATGCATAGCATCTTTGATCGTGGCGGGCTGGTTCACGATTAGTTCCTTGCGGAACCGCGATTCGTGCCAAAATGCGTTCTTTATGGCAACAATCGATCCTGCGTTGCTGATATAACTGATCTTGGACATGAATCCTTTGAATCGAGTCATGAAACTTCTATGTGACTCTTGAGCCCGCTGTTGGAGCGACCATAGGTCGACATCTGAAGCACCGACCTCCACGTACATAGAATAATGCTTCAAAAACACCATCGACAATTGGTCAAAGTTGTCGATAGATCCTTCTTATAACTTTGAGAACCATTCTAGGGCAGGTGCCATCAAATGGTCCACGAAGAGGCGGCTGTAACCAACATCCTTTTTGTCGTCATTCAGGTAAGCCCGCCCAACGGCTATTCTAAATGCAGTCGTGTGTGCCTGAGTGTCCTTGCATCCCTAATTCGAACGCTCGTAATCCGCTCTGTGAACGGGGTGTGGCGTGTTTCTTCAATGAGGCGATCACTTTCGAGGGCTTCACAACCCGCAATCATGCGTTGGTTTCAGCCACGGTCCGCCGTAACAAAGCTATTTCGTTATGGTCGTATTTGGTCTTGTACGGATTAGTTCGCGAACCCTTGTGGGATCGACATTTGGCTGGTCAGGCCAGTATGGGTTTCAAACTATGCCAGCTCGGTAAGGCATGACTTGGCGCCCCGCGTTCATAGGCGAGTTGGGTCGACTCGTAGAGCTTTCCGCTCTATGAGGCGCGTGTTCGGTTGAATTCATGCATTCTCGACGGGGTCAGAATACCGAGGATTAGGCCCGTGCAGACCCGTTCCCGAGAGACTTCATGTGCTGCGGGATTTCATGAGGCGGAGGTGGAAGTTCAGTATGGACTTCACCTCGATTAGGGTTGGGAGTCATTTCGACTCCCGAGAAGTCCAACTGAATTTCAGGTGGGAAATTCCTTCCTGGCATGTTAGATCCTACATCGTTTGGGTTGGATTCTGCCGACGGGAGACCTACTGCGTCCTAGTGGGATTCCAACGCTCAGTCCCTGAATGGAAGTATTGACACTTCTCACATCACGGTCTGGTATGACCGCTCCTGAGCTACGGCTCTCTCGATGAGGGCCTCTAGCATTGATTTCAATTCAGGGATCAATTCCAAGCCGGACGCGGGAGTTTTCGGAGAAAATGATGCCGCGGGGTTGGAGTGACAAGAAAAATAGTGTTGTAGGAATTTAGATTGGAAATTGGGCCAAATCTTAGAAAAATTGTTGATGCCAGAAATCACACCAAAGCAATCGAGATAAATTTATGATTGGAAATGGGTCGATTTAGATTTGTAAATGGGTCTCAATTCTCCGTAACAAGACCAAATTGAAACTCTTGATGAATTGGGATTTAAAGCAGGATGTAAGATCGGCTCGGGGCTATTTGTATCAAGATTGCTCAGAACAGTACAAAGATGTGAATTTGATTACAATAATAATAATGAAAGTAACGTGTCCGAAATGGGCCTAATAGTCATATCTTTATAGTCTAAGAAGACGAGGTTTTGAGCTCCGGACTATTTGGGACATGTCGTGTGTCAGTTGAAACTCATTACTATATCTCGGGACACCTGTTGTTGGAGACCTATTCATGCGAAAACCGGTTGGGGATCAATCGGGCTGACGAGCTTTGTATCTCCAGGTCTTCAGGGAACGGTTATCTTGAGTTGACATTTGAATCTTCTGACGGGCCGGTGGTTACCCGAACTTGCTAATGAAAAATATATGGGCTTGGACCCAACTAACTTGTACTGGGCCAAATCTTTTTCTCGTTTGATTGATCCCAAAGTCCAACATCAACAAGCTCCATAAATAACATTAATGAAAAAATATTAATTACATGAAAAGTATTAATCTAGTATATAAAAACAATTATATGCAACTATTTTATAGAGATATTTTATAGAGAGAGATGATATATTATCCGAATTTTGGTTGAAAAATTATATGCATGACCAAATAATAAAACACTTATCGAGAATAAACAAATAATAAAACCATTGCAATAGCACAAATGGTAGTTCAAATACGTATAGTGGTTCAAATCAAGGATTGAAATCTTGCACCTCGCGGGCGTATCACATATCTAATTCTGGGGTATGTCGTCTCGTACCGTGGTATTCCGCGGTATTTGATGAACCTTTGGGGTATCTCGTATCGTGTGGTAAACCACTTTCCACGGGGTATACCGCAAAAAAAAAGGTATTCCGCGAGATATTTGAACAAATTTTTAATTAGGATTTATGATACAGAAATATAAATTTAAAAAAATATAGTTTTCAACATTTCACACATAGAATTCTAAATTGAATACAAAGTTACTAGCCAATGCACATATAATAGAGAGTTCTCACATAAACGCACACTAAAATCTAATGAGAAAAAAAAAAGACACATGCAGTAGAGAGTTCTCACACAAAACCACACATTTCATCTCAAGGTCACAAAAGTTGCATGCAAAACTGTTCGTCTTTTCTTCAAGGGGCGTACAATATTTTCGAGCCGGTTTCGAACTCTCTCTTCAACTATTAAATGTGAACTAACAACAATACATATACATTAACAATCATGAACAACGTGTAGAATTAGATCAAATTAACAATAACGAATAACATCAACCAAGCAATTATTAATCAAGAAATTAATTACATTTAGATCAAATTAATTAGAAATTACATCTAAATCAACAAAATAAAGATCTAAACTCGGATTATAAAAAAACTCATTTCAAATCAGCATATATAACAAGTAATTATTCAATTAACATTTAAATTTGGATTAAAAAAACTCATTTCAAATCAACATAAACAACATGTAATTATTCAATTAACATTTAAATTCTGAATAATAAAAAAATCCATTTCAAAATAGTGACTCAAAAATCAAAATCTAATTACATTTCAAACTTTCCCGCAGTATCTGCAGAAAACGGTGAGACCTAGGCAAGATTTAACGCCGAGCGATGGAAAACAGTGGTCTCACGCGAGATTTGGAGAGACATCGGCATGATTTGGCGATAGACGGGCGAAAAATACTAAGAACATTTCTCGTCAAGTTTGGGGGAAAATCGGAAAAAATGAGTGAACGTTGTTCACTTTTTTACACTGGAGGAGAGAGAAATAGCCCGCGAGAAGATGCACGAGAACTCGCGAGAATGGACCATTTCGCAAGTTATCTCATTTCTCTCTCGCGATACTTCAAAATGCGAGATACCCCCATCTCGCGCGAGATTTTAATCTTTGGTTTAAATAACATGTTATTAGTATCATAAATGATTTTTATATATATATATATCAATCTTTCTCTCCTCCTCCTTCATCTTCTTCTTCCTTCTACTGCTTCTTTGCCACCATTTTTTTATAGACTTGAATGTCTAGCGAAACGGATCCTTTGAGAAACTGAGGGAGGTTTCTCTTTGGATAGGCTCGCCCGAAATCGCTAAACCTGCATGGTAACGTCAGTGTAACTTGTTGCCACTTATTCACGAGCAACAATCGAGTAGCATTGAGTATTGTATCCAGCTAATTTATTAACATATTGCTACCCTCCATTGTAATCACAATTTTATCATACGAATATTAATATATATATATATATATATATATATATATATATATATATATATATATATATAGGGTCCATTAGATATATAACTATATTTACATTTTCACATTTCTATATAGCCAACTTTTCAACTTTTTGTAAATACTAGGTAAATGACCACGTCCATATATTTACATGCGTAAATTGACGTAAATACTCCAATATTTTATTTCAATGAAAAGGCAAATAAAAAATGTCATGTAATGTTTGTGGCCACTTACCAAATATATACGAAAGAGTAACTATATAGCAGTGTAAATATATCTAGTTACCTAATTCTTTGATACATAATATTTTATCTTGAACTTGTTGCTCGTGAATAAGTAGTCATTTGCGGCCAACAAGTTTAATGAGGTGTTTAATGATCCTACAACATTGAGCATTGTGTTAAGCTAATATATAAGTTTTGACTTAAAACTTTGCAAAATATCAAGATTAGGTTTGTTATTTACACTCTATCTAAAATTAGACTTAAGACTAAATTTTAGACAAAAAATACACGTGAATCCATTTAAATCTGTGATGTTCATCGCAAATAATTGCACCATCGCAATCCATCGCATGTTTGTTAGAGTTCGTCGGAATCCGTCAATACAGAGAGAGAGAGAGAGAGAGAGAGAGAGAGAGAGAGAGAGAGAGAGAGAGAGAGAGAGAGAGAGAGAGAGAGAGAGATGAAAGCTTATGTGTAAACGCTTTGAAGGATATTTTGGTATGAAAATGGGTTAAAAATCTAATTTAAGATATTTGTAAAATAACAAGCACATTATTGATTTTTCTCTATTTTTTCGGTCCACATTATGAAGTTTTTCTTAAATCCTTGATAGACATCGCAAATCATTGCAAAAATTAAATTCAATGTTTGCAATGGTTTGCGAGTTATCTGTGATGAAATTCAATGTTTTCTTCAATTATATAGTAAAAACTGATTTAAAAAAAATGTTAATTTTGCTCATGTTTGTCGTAGATCGTCATAATATTATTGGTGGTTGTCTGAAAAGTTTGAACTGCGAGAATTAGAGATAGAGAAATGAAAAAATTTGCAGAAGAGTATTTTTGTCCAAAAAATGAGACAAAAGTCTAATTTTAGATATTTTCCAAATAGCAAGCCTAATAATGATATTCTGCTAGTTTTTAGGTCTACAAATATAATTTCTCATTCATTGTAAAAAAATGAAATGAACGTTAACTTACTAAATATATATGAATTATGAAACCGTCACAATTGAAATCATGCTCCCAATAAGATGTATTGCTCGTCCAATTAGGGGGATACCTAGTAGGAGGTTACCGTGGCCATCTTTGATGAAGTAGATCTAGTAAGTCAGGACATGCAATGATTAAACTCTGCAAGATTTAGATTTAGTGTTTGTATTGGTGAATGGAACTGTGTTACTAAGGCATATTGCGGTTAAATATGAGAATTTGGAAGGAACATAAGTTTCCTTGTTTTCTTCCTATCGTGATTGTAAGGAGGGCTGGCCCAATGATTGTTGAGGCCTTAAGCGAAACATTAAAATGAGACCTTACAAAAATAAATAAATATAAAATTCAAAAATAAGAGTATGACTTTTTTAACAGCAATTTTTAACATTGTCTTCTTAAATTAAAAGGAAAAAAAAAAGAGAAAATGTATTTGGGTTCGTGATTTTCGGTACCCGTCTTTTCGGAACTGCAATACCGAGAAAGTCGCCTCTGATCTCCCACCCATGGGCTGTTGAGTCCGTTACGGCTCTATCTACCATCGATCGATCGGTTTGTTGAATTGTTGAGCTATTTTGTTGAATCAGTGCTAATTCGCGAATCAGTTAATTAATTAACTAACTGAATTGAGTTAGAATAATTAATTAACTGATTGGTTGAATTAAGAATTAGCTTAGGTTCTGATTTTTTTTTGTGAGTAAAATTAATTTACTAACTGACTGAATTAGGAATTAGGTTAATTAATTGAATGCTTTGAATAGAAATTTGAATGCTTTGAATATGAATTAACTTAAGTTCTGATTTTTGTAAATTTTTTGTGAATTTCCAATCCAAACATTTATTTAATTAATTAGCGTAACTCAATTCAGTCTATTAATTAATTAACTGATTCGCGAAGGGTATAATTGTCTGCTAAGAAAAAAATGGGCTATTTCCTTAATTAAATGAAACTTAGGGTATTCCCCTAACAAGAAGTGTAAAATGGGCTAATGACAACAAATTTCACATAGTTTATTTTGTAAAAAATTCGAGGCCTTTTTTTCAAAAATATGAGGCCTTTTTTAAAAACCTTTTTTCACAAAAAATTTGGGGCCTTAAGCCTTTGCTTAAGTGGCCTATCATTAGGGCCGGCCCTGATTGTAAGGAACACTTTCGGTCACCAATGGTCGGGAATTCTGTGTATATGAAAGAGGAAATTTTTATTTCGCTAGTGGAAATATCCAATTCCGATTGGAGATGCAATTACTAACAAGTTGATGGCATTATATTGGAATGAATTCCTTACGGGTTTTATTGAGTATTTCTGCACCCTACACGAAATCGGAAGTTCCCTAGAAGTGCACAATGGTTGTAGGAGTCGATGCCCAAGTTTAATTGCGGTCGACGATCAAGGATAGGAAGAGTGATGTCAGACTCCAAATTTTTTATGGCAGTAAATTTTTTATTTATTATATTTATTTTATTATTCTTTTATGGGTTATTAAGCTATATAGCCACACGGATATAGTGGATTGAGATATAGCACACCTTTAATTAATTTCTTGCAAATAGCCAAGTAAACTTATTAACAGATTAATAAAAGACTTATTTAACACAGTCAAACATATATTTTAGGTAGTTAATAGGCTGACACATATGCAAGTTGGTTATTTACAAAGTATTTACCAAAGATTGACTAATTTATAATTCCTATAGTGGCTTATGTAGCCAATTTTTTGTTCTTTTATTTATGACACCTTGAAGAAAAAAATATTGCATATTGGAGATATATATTTAGTCGGTGACAAGCTTGTTCGAGATATATCTCGACCATGTCCACTATGTCCACACAAAGACATCTAAACTAATAAAGTTATTAGTTTGAATTTTTATACGGGACTCCGAGTGTGTGTTGAATTGTAGTTTCTTTTCGGGGGAATTGGGGTTGGCGAAAAATAGTTCAACGTCATCACTATGGATGATATAGCCTTTGTTAGGGAGTCTAGGGTCAAGATTTTCTTAGACGATGTGCCCATTTTTGTTCTGTCCAGCCTTGAAATAATCCAAATCACTTCTAACAATTGCTTGATCTCCTTTTACCAAAGCCGATTCTTAATTTGGTGAGAAACTATATCGTCAGATATTGTACCGATGTAGTAGCTCTGATTTCAAATGTGATATAGGAGGCCGTCGAAAATTAGTAGTCATATTGACTTTTCGTATTCTGGTGGGCTTGGTGGATGACCATTTTAGTCCCTTCGAAGACAAACTACGCGTTGACCAGGTAAAAAACAAACATTAATTTCAAAACTGAACCAAGTCAAAATAAATACCATAAAATAAAAATAAACTATACCGACATAAAATTTATACAGAATTGGTCGGTATGGAGTGATATGAACAAGTTTGTATAAGGGCGAGATTTTGCGTTTCATATAAAATATTGCGGTATTCATAGTAAGAAACAATGATCTCGTGATATTTTAGCGAAATATTATAAAATTATGTGATATAATAACAACTTTATATACCACGAGATACCGTCAGTATTTTAAATCTTATTCTTGATCCCGAAGAAGTTCGATTGTATTAGTATTATAATTGTCATTTAATCCTGTAACAATCTCGAGATTTTTCTTCCTATGTTTGAGGAAATTGAACGTTGAGAATCTTGTAACGACACGTAGAGATGTGAAGTCTACATATTTTCTCACAAAGATTTTCTAACTATAATAGTTCATCTACATGATAATCCACCTACCATGAGAGGCTAACAACGATATCTCTTGCACAAGAGAATCTTTTTTCAACCTTTTTTTCCCACAATAAATTTTTATTTGTTACGGGATAAATTAGTCGGACACCGAGTAGAATAGTCGGACTCCCGAGCGGCAAGAGGAATCCAGCACCGAGCTCAGGTTAAGTAAACCCAAGGGCCATCCATTGAAAATGAACGAACCGTTCATAAGTTAAGAACGAAACCCACCGATCAGAACTTCGGAGAGAAGAGAAGAACGTGGGTCAAAGACTAGTCAAAACCAAAAGAAAACATGTTTCAAACTCTAAAACGCACACCCTGACGGTTCAGGAACCATACGAAGAGTATTAACCGTCCACCTCAGCGAGAGATAAGAGGCAGTTACCCAAAACCGTCCAGAACGTGGGATTGATCACCCCACGTTCCCCAGAATAACCGCCAGAGACACGACCACGAGGCCACACCAGACGAGTATAAATAAAGGCTGCGACACAGAACCAAGAGGGACTTTTTCACGCACTTTCTTTCACTTAAAACCTCTAGAAAACACTGCTCTCTTGTATTAGATTCGTCTGTATAAAGAGAAAGTCTTGCCTAAATCATCTCTGTACTCGGAGCCATTGTACTCGGAGTCTGTGTATTTTCGTGAGATATTGTTGTACTAATTTTACAGGTCAACAGTTGGCGCTAGAAGGAGGGGGACCAGCTGAAGAATATGGTTAGTTTGTCCGCACCCGTGAACGCTGTCTCTAACCAGGAAACGGAGATAGAACACCATAACCGCACCCTGCCTTTTGTTGTCAATGGTGCCCACAAGAAGAGTAGTAGTGTCTATTTATGTACATTTGATGTCATATAGTCTTACGAAGACACTTGCTTGTAATTGCCTGTTCATTCATTAATAAAGTTGAAACGTTCATTCAATCTTCCTTGTCTGAAGCTTTATGATAAAACCATAGTCTTTTAGTCCATAAACAAACTTAACAACTTACGAAGAGACAAATGTAGATTTGCATGAACAAACTCTTCGTAGTTTGCTTAAAACGATATATTCGCAATCTTAGGGTCAAAGGACTATTGACCTTAGTATGATTGTTAGAAGAATCTATGATGTCTGGTTATGAGGCATTGAGAGTTAGGAACTCTATAGTTCTTCTAGGTATCTTCCGAAGGTACTGAATTGACCAGTGCACTTCTAGAGACAAGATAAGAACAAACCATTTAACCTCTTATGTCTCGAAGTCACTATGTATGAATTGCATCATGCTTACCTTAATCCTGAAATGAGACATGCCATTTCACACCTTAGTATTCTCATTTGAGAAAGTCAAATTTCGGACTCACTATGTGATTCCGAACAAGGCCTATTGGTGAGGTACTAAGTTGTGAGTCTGTCATGAGTAACTTTGTGAAGTTCTCATAGATATGGAATTCATGTACAAGATTGCTGAAATGCAATGTATGTCACCTCATGCTTTGTTCCTTGGAGTGTGAATAAATGAACTGGCCAGTGTCCAAATTGAGTCCTGACTCTTTTGGATGAAACAATGTGACTTGTTAGCTCCTCGTCAATACATTGTTTCTAACTTATTCACAAGCGACAAAGGAGTTGAGGAAATAACAGCTAGAAGGGTAAAATGGTAATTTAGTAAATCCCGACTAGCTGATGACATTCATGAAGGGTAAACATAGATAATATTCAGTGGATCCGCTCATCATAATTAGGTCGAATTCTTGAGTAGAAAATAAATTCATTTGAACCGAGAGATTTTCAGTGTCAGCTCTTTAGTGGAGTCAGTTGGCATTAAGCTAAACTTGGAAAAGGTTTGTGAACTTTTGAGTCCAGGTGTTTAGCTAAAGCTTTGTTCATTTGGGTCCATGAGGTCACTGTCACGAATCACATCGATAGGAATAGTTAAACTGGAAGCTAAGTCAAAACAAGAACGAAAATTGTCGAAAGGGTATTTTTGTCTTTTGAGACAAAGGATGAAATGAATGTCAATAAATTTTTGACAAGGTCATTTTATGACATGTTTCACTCGGCCATGACTTGATCATTGGGCCTTGTGAATTAATTTCATTTCATAAGAGTTTTATTGAAAATTCTTATTGGGCCTTTTTCATGTTGTCATGAACAAATGGAAAAGCTTCTAGAAGCCCATTCTAGAAGGACATAGGCGCCCAACATACCTAACCAAGAGAGAGTATTTTGTGCATAAATGTATTTAGATACTTGCCAAAAGAAAAAGAGGAAACAAATTTGCATAAGGATGCTTTAGGGTAATCGGCCAAGAGAGAGACAAGGCAAGGCAAGGAACAAAAATGGAAACAAATCCAAGCCTTCTAGAAGGCATCCTTGGCCGAGCATCTCCATGAGGAAAAGAGGAAATTGGCTCATGAATATGTGATATTCTATAGAAGAGGAAACTACCTTATAGAAGGTGAGACCTCTCCTATAAATAGGAGCCCCTTTTCCTCACAATTCATTCATCCAAGTTTAAGAGATTTGAGAGACTCTCTCTCTAGAACTTGGCCGAAGTCCTCTTCTCTCTCTCTCTAGTTTATTTTCGGTTTTCTCTTGTCTTGGCACCTAGGTCCTCACTCGACCTAGTCTTTAGCTCTGCGACTTCGAGACTCGTTCTCAAGTCGTAGTGTTTAAAAGTGCCCACTCACTAATTCCTTCTTTTCGAGTGATTTAGTGATAGAAACTATCGTGGTTGCTCGAGTTCCCGAGGAAAGAAAAGAGAGACGTGCTGCGAGGGGAGACGAACGTTGCCAACCTTCCAAAGGCTCATCAACGTTCAAGCTTCAAGAAAGGTTAGTAAACTTCTAGCTCATATTAGTTTTTATTTACATGCATATGCTCTTGTCTAGGTTAGTAAAAACTAGTTTTACTTAAAAAGAAAATTTTTAAAATTCCGCCGCTTAACGAAGCGTTAAACTTTTTCTTAAACCCTAGATCGATTCCAACACCTTTCACCTCGGAAGAAATAGCTGAACTTCTCCCGGAACCCAGCCTCGAAGAACAGTTCAGACAGATGCAAGAGCGTCTCTCAGTCTTAGAGGCAAATAACAGGGAATTGAAGAGAAGACTGCAGGCGAAAAAGGTCACACTGCGAAGCGCAATAGTGATCCCAGATGAAGAGCCCTCACACCGATCAGGGAAAGAACCCATCGGGCAGGATCCACAGGTTAAGAAACCTCGGAGACATGCTAGAGATCGGTATGAGAGGATGGAATATGATTCTGAGTCCGAGAAGGAGCAGTACAGTCAAGAAAAGATTCATGATCGGTACCAGCCCACCATGGACAAAGGTCATTCAAGCACTTTCAGGCACAGCTTAGAAAGCTCGGAGACCGAAGACAGTGCAAGCACCAACAAAACAAATTTTAGAAGATTGGAACGTCGAATCGAAGAGGTAGCCCTAGGTCAGAAGGAGTCTATTCCGAAAGTTGGAGAAGCTGTCTCCCCTTTCACAGCACGCGTGTTAGAACACCCGTTGCCTGATCGTTTCAGGATGCCAAGCATCCCAGTATACGATGGAAAGACCGACCCAGGAGACCATATAGACACCTTTTCTTCTTGGATGTTGTTGCAAGGAGCCGGACCAGAGGTTATGTGCAGGGCTTTCTCTATCACTCTAACTGGCTCAGCCAAAAGGTGGTACAGAAAACTAAAGCCAAACTCCATAGGATCCTGGAAACAGCTATCTAGAAAATTCATGGAACAATTTGTCGGCTCCAGCTCAGGGAAAACTCCCAAAGAAAGGCTTCTAGCGGTGAGACAAGCCCATGACGAATCTCTAAAAGACTTTATTAATCGCTACTCGGAACAAGCTCTTCAAGTTGACGATCTGAACGAAGACTTTAAGCTCTTCGGGATCTCCTCCGGCGTCTAAACAGAATCAGAATTCTGGTGGTCGCTTCAGAAGACTAGTCCAAGGGATTACAACGATTTTCTGAAGAGAGCCCAGAAGTATATCAACGCAGAGGAAGCAAGGCTGGCGGCAAGAAAAGCAAAACCGCCAAAGAGCTACCGAGAAGAGCATAGGGAACGACATTCCGAGGACAACCGCCCACCGAAGAAGAGCCGGTCGGGAACATGACCTCTGAAACCCTTTTCCAGTAAGTTCGATAAATATCATAAGCTCAAAGCCCCGATAGAGGAGATATTTAGTCTTACACAGGACAAAGAGGATTTCCCCAAGCCAAGACCGATCAAGAAAGATATCTCAAGAAGAGATAAAACAAAATATTGTGCTTTCCATGCGGACATCGGTCACTGCACTGCCGACTGTTTCAACCTCAAAGAAGCTATAGAAGCTCTAATCCGAAGAGGAGCGCTGAAGAAATTTAAGGCCGAGCAAGGGGACCAAGAGGAACAGAAAGGTGAGGCGTATGCTAAAATTTCACTCATAGTCAGAGGACCACATGTCGGAGGAACCTCAAGGAGCGCTCAAAAGAGCTATGTGAGAGAAGCCTATGCGGGACCCCGACAAATCTTGTTTACAGCCGAGCAAAGGCCTAACAAGATAGCTAAACCAAGCTCGGAGCCTATCACCTTTTCAGCAGAAGATGCTCGGTGGGTGATGTTTCCTCACAACGATCCATTGGTCATATCAGCTCTTATCGGTAACAGGAATGTACACCGAATATTGGTGGACACTGGGAGTGCTGTCGACGTGCTCTATGAAGACACGTTCAACAAGATGGGTCTTAAGCAAGATGCATTAGCTCCTTCCCCTGAAAATCTTTATGGATTCACAGGAGACTCAATCCAGCCTAAGGGAGTAGTACCACTCCCAATAACTGTGGGAGAAAGCCCGAGGAGCAAAACCACTAACACGACGTGGGTGGTGGTCCCCGGAAAATCTTCATTCAACGCAATCATTGGCAGGCCAACCTTGCAGTCTCTCGGGGCTATCGCCTCCATAGAATATTTGAAGATGAAGTTTCCTACCGAACACGGGGTAGGCGAAGTAGTCGGAACTCAGGCTATCGCAAGGAGCTGTTATGCGAATTATCTCAAAGAGAGTCAGGACAAAGATGTCCACAAAGTTATGATGATCGATTCGGACTTCGACCCACGCCTTCCGAGCCGAGAAGAAATTGGCCCAGGAGACGAAGTCGAGGAAGTCGCTCCAGATCCAAAACAACCTGAGAAGAAGCTCAAGATTGGAAAATATCTTGAATCAGGTACCAAAAGTAACTTAATTACTCTCCTATCTAATAGCTTATATATATTTGCCTGGTCACAGTCCGACATGACGGGGATAGATCCTCAAATAGCATGTCATAGGTTAAATATAGATCCTAGAGAAAAACCTATCAGACAGAAGAGAAGAGCTTTAAACTCCGAAAGGTATACAGCCCTAAAAGAAGAAGTAGACAAACTGATTTCTAACGGATCAATAAAAGAAACTAAATATCCTAAATGGGTAGCCAACCCTGTCCTGGTCAAGAAACCTAACGGGAAATGGAGAACTTGTGTGGATTTTACAGATCTGAACAAGGCTTTCCCTAAAGATAGTTTCCCTATGCCGAGAATAGATCAGTTAGTAGACGCCACAGCAGGCCATGAAATTATAAGCTTTATGGATGCCTACTCTGGCTACAATCAAATCCCTATGTATGGTCCCGACCAGGATCACACGGCATTCATAACTGATCGAGGGCTATACTGCTACACAGTAATGCCCTTTGGGTTAAAAAATGCTGGAGCGACGTAGCAAAGATTAGTAAATCGAATGTTCGCTGAATTACTCGGGATTACGATGGAAGCATACATCGATGATTTGCTAGTTAAAAGCCGAAAAATAGACGAACATACGAATGATCTTAGAAGATCATTCGAACTTCTAAGGCAATATCGCATGAAACTAAACCCTCTAAAATGTACGTTTGGTGTCTCTGCAGGTAAATTCTTAGGTTTCATCGTTCATGAACGAAGCATCGAAGTGAATCCAGAGAAGATCACAGCCCTATGGAACATGAGACCACCACGAAACATCAAAGAAGTGCAAAAATTGACAGGATGCATAGCTGCATTGAGTCGTTTTATCTCAAGGTCTACCGATCGAAGCATTCACTTCTTCAATGTACTCAGAGGCTCCAAGGAATTTGAATGGACCAAGCAATGCGATGAGAGTTTCGAGTCCCTAAAAGAGCACTTGGCATGGCCTCCGACTTTAAGAAAAGTACAGGAAGGAGAGCCCCGGAGCATGCGGTAAGTTCAGCACTGATCAAAAATGAGGGAAAACACCAGGTCCCGATTTATTATACTTCGTGGCGCCTTAACGAGGCGGAAGGAAGATACTCGGAACTCGAAAAGCTAGCTTTCGCCCTCATCACTGCTTCTCGGAAGCTAAAACACTACTTCCTCACGCATCCGATTACAGTCCTCACCAATTTCCCACTGCGCCAGGTGCTGCAAAAACCTGACGTGTCCGGAAGGCTTATGAAATGGTCGATTGAGCTGACACAGTATGATATACGCTTCAGCCTCCGATCAGCAATCAAAGGGCAAGAAGTTGCTGACTTCATTGCAGAATTCACATACAGACCAGTTGAATTCCCAATTTGGGGCATGTATGTAGACGGAGCAGTCAACGAAAAGGGGTCCGGGGTCGGAATTGCGCTATCCAGTCCAGAAGGAGACAAGGTAAAATTCGCTTTAAAATTCGATTTTAATGTTTCAAACAATGAAGCTGAGTACGAAGCCATGATACATGGGCTACAAATAGCAAAAGATTTAGAAATCAAAAAGCTCAAAGTATATTCGGATTCTTAGTTAATTGTTAATCAAATGAAATGTGAATTTCAGGCAAAAGGCGAAAAGATGTTGCTATATGCCGAGAAAGCTAGAGACCTAGCCAGCAAATTCGAACTTTGCGAAATCACCCAAGTCCCCAGAGCCATGAACGAAGAGGCCGATGCATTAGCGAAGCATGCTACTCAAGGATCCGGCTCGGAATCAATCTCAGTGATCAAAATTGGGCAACCTAGCATTGAGCAAGCTCCCCATGTGCTTCAGATCGATCAACGAAAGGCATGGCAAACTCCGATCAGGGAATACCTGCAGCACGGAACTCTGCCCAAAGAGAAAAATGAGGCTAGGAGCTTGAAATTCAGAGCTGCTCGATATTTCCTCGAAGGTCAGAATCTCTACAAAAGAGGATTTTCTCAGGCTCTACTCAAATGTTTAGATGAAGACGAAGCCGAGTACACTCTCAAAGAGATTCATGAAGGGATATGCGGAAGTCACATCGGATGCGAAGCATTGGCACAAAAGATCATCCGGCAAGGACTCTACTGGCCAACATTAAAAGCCGATGCTCGGCGCATGACGCAAAAATGCGTCAAGTGTCAAAAGTTTTCAAATATCCCGAGGCTTCCACCTAATCCACTCATCTCCCTATCATGCGCGATCCCATTCGCAGAATGGGGAATAGACCTAATCGGAGCTTTGCCAACAGGCCGAGGCGGATGCAGGTACGCGATTGTAGCCATCGACTACTTTTCAAAATGGGTTGAAGCCGAGCCCTTAAATAAAATAACAGCCCATGCAATTGAAAAATTTGTATGGAAGAATATTATTACTCGGTTTGGAATACCAGTCAAAATAGTATCCGACCACGGAACTCAGTTCGACTGCGATTCTTTCAAAAGTTTTTGCGAAAAATATGGCATTAACAAGGTTGTTTCTACTCCAGTCAGACCACAGTCCAACGGCTTGGTGGCAGCAGTCAACAAGACAATAAAACACGGCTTAAAAACAAAGTTAGGCGAACAAAAGTCAGAGTGGGTGGATATGCTCCAAGAAGTTCTCTGGTCGTACAGAACCACCGAGCACTCCTCAACTGGCGAAACGGCTTTCTCCCTCGCATACGGTTTCGACGCGGCCATACCGACCGACGTCTTGATACCAACAGTAAGGAGAGAAAATTTCTCAACAGAGGTAAACAACGACATTCTAAAAATTAACCTAGACCTGTTAGAAGAAAAAAGAGAAAAAGTCAGATTAAGGAATCTAGCTAACCAGCAAAAGGTTACTCGGTATTTCAACAGGAAAGTCCGACCAAGATCATTCAAAGTCGGCGACAAAGTCCTCAGAAGAGTTTTTCTCCACACCAAAATCCACCAGGAAGGGGCCTTCAACGCAAACTGGGAAGGACCCTATTTCATCCGAGAAGACTTCGGAAACGGGGCCTACCGACTACAACAGTTGAGCGGCGATATGGAGAAAAACCCCTGGAATGCTGAGCACCTTCGCCGATTTTACGTTTAAATTTTTTTATCTTTTAAACATTCAAAAAGCGGCTTGGTCGCAAGTGTTGTTTTTACATTTCAAAAAGCGGCTTGGTCGCACGTACTCTAAAATTTCATAATTTAATTATCTTTTGCTCCAATACTCGGTGCTTAATCGCATAATGTTTATTATTCTTGGAAAAATAAACTAGGCGGCAGGATAATCACTCGTTTCAGTTGTTTTAAAAACTTATAGAAAATCTACTTAGTTATACTTTATTTTGCCAAAATTCAGAAATACTTTTTACGAGGCCAGAACGTGGGATTGATCACCCTACGTTCCCCAGAATAACCGCCAGAGACACGACCACGAGGCCACACCAGACGAGTATAAATAAAGGCTGCGGCACAGAACCAAGAGGGACTTTTTCACGCACTTTCTTTCACTTAAAACCTCTAGAAAGCACTGCTCTCTTGTATTAGATTCGTCTGTATAAAGAGAAAGTCTTGCTTAAATCATCTCTGTACTCGAAGCCCTTGTACTCGGAGTCTGTGTATTTTCGTGAGATATTGTTGTACTAATTTTACAGGTCAACAATATTCATTGAATTCTATTACTGTACGGTAAAAATGTTATTCATTATTGGTCGCTCTCGTACCCAAGGATTGAAATTCCACAGAAATCAGACGGGAACCGGAGTTTTGAAGAGTTTCGGCACCGATTCGTACAAATCGTGCCTTTCCCTGAAAAGACTTGGTAAACTGGACCGAAAACGGTCCGATTTCCGGTTCGTGAAATCCGGCTTGTTCAGTATTTTTTCCCCGCAAAAACCTTTAAGTAAAATTCGGGACCAAAATTCAGAAAAATTCGGGATTCTAGAGTTAGCTTCTCGGCGCGGCTGTGAGTGACTTTCACCATTTTCCGTCAAATCCCATGGAATCCTTCATATTTTCGGCAGCCAGACATCGAATCCTCATTGCTTCTCGGTGGGAAGCGCCCATGAGCACATATGAGTCCGGTTTAATGAAAAATTGTGTTTTTTATGTTTAAGTTTAATTTCTTTGTTTGTAACATGATTATTGCCATTACATGAGTTGACTGTTTATGGATAAGTACGATTATCATGTGGACATTTCTTGACTATATATGCTCATTATATAAGTTAGTATTATTGTTGTATGCCCGTCACCCCGAGGGTTTATCCGGAGTAGTCATTTTATTGATTTTCGTTTTTGTTGAACTATGTTATTTTGATTGTGTTGAACTTTTTCATTGTGGTTTGTACTTTATATTAATCTATTCCATTTGATTTGTGTTGTGTTTGTGCTGAGCTATTTCATGAAGTTTTTTGAACTATTTGAATTACAATTTGTAAAGTAATAAAGATATTATAGATTATTTTCATTTTACTCTATTTTATATATAAATTTTTTTATAAATATTTATTTACTAAATACTTCTAGATAAATTTAATATTTGACGGTTTACTATGACAATAATAATAATTTCATCGATAATATTTTTTTTTACCGCGATACTTAATTTACTATGATATACCAATAAAATAATTTGAGTATCCGTATGACAACAATGTCAGTGTATCGATCTTTGCTCGTAACTACTGAGGCCAAATCTTTCTACGTCATACTTTCCATGATGCTCGACATTAAAACAAGTATTATTTAATATTAGTTATTGGTTTGAGTGATCCTAATTGATGTACCATGTTGCAAGTTGACAGAGATAATGCTAATCAATAGGAAATCCACGTCAATGACAACGCTAACTGTCACTTAATAAATCTTCCTTCCTTAATTTTATATTATTTGATGATGTGCAAAGAATAACGTACGGAAAAAAATACATAAGGGCCATAGAGTTGGTCATACTCACACTCCACTCCAACCGATCCGATTCACAATTTGATCAAGGTCGGCCATGGCGTTTCAGAGACAGCTGTTGAGAAAAGCCGTCAACAAGGCCAGTTGTTTCAGCCACCGTTTCCAAAAATTTCCTTTCTCTTCTTCGTCATCTCTCTCTGAAGCTTCTTCGATACCTGTAATACCACCTTTTGATTACGAACCCAGGCAGTATAATGGACCCATGGCCAACGAGATTTTGCAGAAGAGAAAGACGTATCTCGGTCCGTCTCTCTTTCATTACTATCAAAAGCCTGTGAGTTTTCCCTTTCTATTGATCTATCGTCTTTCTTTTAATTGAATATTTTTCTTGTTGCTTTGTCACTTGTTTTACCTCGGTTTTTGTACGTTTGATCAACGCTTTATTCCGATTCAAAACTTCCGATTTTCAGGGGTTTTTTTCCTTCTTTTTTTTAGTCTTTTGAATATTCGAAATGAATGATGTCATTTTAAAGCGATACAATCACCCACAAAGAGGCTAGATTTCAACGAATTTCTGTTCATAGGTTTCTCTGCTTTACATTTTACAAAAGAAGAGGAAATTATACAAAATTTTAAGTAAGATAGATGGACATTATAGCACTATAGTGTATAAGTGTGTTTATGTTTTACAGGTCAACATTGTTGAGGGGAAAATGCAATATTTGTTCGACGAGAAGGGAAGGCGATATTTGGATGCATTTGCTGGGATAGTCACTGTGTCTTGTGGGCATTGCCATCCTGAAATAGTAGACGCGATAGTCGAGCAAACCAAGCTTTTGCAGCACGCAACAACGATTTACTTACACCACGCCATTGCTGATTTCGCTGAAGCACTCGCCTCAAAAATGCCCGGAAACCTCAAGGTTATATAGTTTAGCATCAATCAAAAGATTTAAGTCCTATATGCGTCTATATTTAGTCGGTGAATTCATACTACAATTTTGTTTATTTCAGCGCAAGAGAAACACATTTAATGTTGTCCCTGGCAAAATAATTGCTTCTAAAGTCATTGTTTGAATGCAGGTTGTTTATTTTGTGAATTCGGGATCAGAGGCGAACGAATTAGCAATGCTGATGGCCCGGCTCTACAGCGGTAATCTTGGGATGATTTCATTAAGGAACGCCTATCACGGTGGAAGTTCTAGTACAATTGGATTGACAGCTTTGAAAACTTGGAAGTATCCAATCCCAGAGGTTTGTTTTGTGTACCTAAATATTGTTTTTGGAAAACAACCTGTACCTGCCTATTCACAAACCATTTCACTGTAGGGTGAAATTCATCATGTGGTAAATCCAGATCCTTATCGAGGAGTTTTCGGCTCAAATGCTGAACTCTATGCTAAGGATGTTCAAGACCACCTAGACTATGGTAGTTCGGGGAATGTTGCTGGATTCATAGCTGAAACTATTCAGGTTGGTTCTAATCCTGCTCTCTTGGATCGAATATTGTTTTTTTTTTCCTTCCCCTAACACATCATTTCCTTATCTTTAGGGTGTTGGAGGAACAGTTGAATTGGCCCCGGGATATTTGAAAATGGTGTACGATATCGTCCACAAGGCTGGCGGTGTGTGCATCGCTGACGAGGTCCAAACTGGATTCGGTCGCACCGGAAGCCATTACTGGGGTTTTGAGACACAGGGTGTCATACCCGACATAGTTACAATGGCAAAGGTCTCTTCCGTTTCCCATAGCGCGACGTGTTCTGTTTCTTGTCTTGTAAGGTCTCACGGGTAAAATTTGTTGTTTTATTTTATCAGGGAATAGGAAATGGTCTACCACTTGGAGCTGTGGTGACGACTCCGGAGATAGCGAGCGTGCTGGCACAGAAAATCCAATTCAACACTTTTGGGGGAAACCCTGTATGCTCTGCCGGTGGACTAGCAGTGCTCAAGGTTCTTGATAAGGAGAAGCGTCAAGCTCATTGTGCCGACGTTGGTTCTCACTTGCTTCGGCGTTTGAGAGATCTTCAGCAAAGACACGACAGTAAGTAAATCTTTTTTTTTTTTTTTTTGGATGGGAAACAAAAACGCTCAACCTATTTCGTGGTGAGATTTGTCATGTGGGTAAATATAAGCTAAACCAATATGATACTGTCTACTTTTATTATGCTTATTTTGGTAAAATAACACGTTAAAATCAACTAAAATGTCAATTAAGTGATGCAGCTTTGACAATGAATAAAACACAAGGTTATTTTAGCAATAAACAGAAAAATATGAGAATGAGTGATGGACTTCAGACATCAATTTTTGAATGCAGCTTCACAGTAAAACTCATGGCCTGTGAATGTTAATTTCCCTTAAATTTACACCCTCTGAAAAAAAAAAATAAACACTGGATCTAGTTGATTTGGTTGATGGACCTGAATATATGCATCTCTCTCTCTCTCTCTGACAGTTATTGGAGATGTGAGAGGCCGGGGCTTGATGGTTGGTGTAGAACTGGTAACTGATAGAAATCAAAAGACACCTGCCACGAAAGAAACTGGGGTTCTGTTCGAGGAGCTCAGAGGTTTGAATCTATATTATAGTCGTTCTATGACTTCATTTTATCAAACTACCGTGAGGAGCTGAGAGGTTTGAATATATGATATAGTCTTTTTATGACTTCATTTTATCAAACTAATGCACTGTGTTCTGGTTTCCGATTCAAGAGCTTGGAATCCTGATCGGGAAAGGCGGTTTGCACGGAAACGTTTTCCGAATCAAGCCACCAATGTGTTTCAGTAAAGACGATGCAGGTACTTTCTTCAGGCCTCTTCCGAAGTTTGTAATTACGTCCCTCTTTCGAGCAGAAATATTATCTCACAAATCTGTGTTTGTCCCTGCAGATTTTCTTGTGGATGCTCTGGACTATTCGATGTCAAAACTTTGAGCTTGTTTTCGCAAGCTAAACCTTTAAGACTTTCTACCGCTGTGTAAAGAACTCAAAAAGCTTTCATTTACTTGAGTGAACTTGTAGATGTTTCAGTCTGTCGTTTAACACGATGCAATAAAGAAGTTTGTCTTCTCAATTTCTAGAACTTGCCAAATCTCAAAAAAAATTTCCCTATAATTTTAAGGATTTTATCGTAGCTAGCGTACACTTTTGGAACTCATCGACACTGCAGGTCAATCAGATAAAGATTCTAAAGAACTTTTATGTTTCTGATTTACGAGTTCAGACTTTCGAAGAGAAATTTCATTAATTGGATTTAAAAATTAATTAAATAAAAAGATTAGACCTCAATTTTTAAAAATATCCAAAAATTGACTTTTAGACACAAAATCGACAAGAATACTCTTCTGACCATATAAACATATCTCCCATCTTAAACCTTTTTCATTTTACTTTTCAATGTTCTCTCTATCTCTCAAATCTTCTCTACTTAAGTGGATTTCGTGGAATCATCATGGATAAGATTACTTATTCATATTATATAAGTTTTTATTGAATAGGATAAAATGTAGGGATAAATACCTTCAGATCTGAAGTACATAGCGAAAAATCCGGGTTTTAACATTTTTGTACGATGGTATACGATAGGATAAGATGAGATTCAACATTTTTGTACGATGAAATTTAATCAAAATTCTTGATGGTGTAAGATGTTGTACGACAAGATACGTTGTTTTACGATGTGATACGATGCCTTTATTGTACGGTGGTGGATGATGTTGTACGATACTTATGCTAATTTTGCGTGTCGTAGAGGGTTCAAATCATGTCGATCGGTCATATCATTGGACAATGCATTTTTTAAGACAAAATATGGTAGATAGTTGCTTTGCGCAATTGCAATGGACGCGAATTCACAGTTATATCCACTTGCATTTGGAGTTGTAGACAGTGAGTGTCATGCTTCCTGGATTTGGTTTTTGAGGAAATTGAGTGAAGCTATCAGTGAAGACATACCTGATTTGGCATTCATATCCGATCGACATGTTAGCATTAGACACGGTGTCGAAGCTGTGAATTGTAAGACGCTGCTTATGCCTTCAGTAAGTTACCATCATTTAAAGCTAACTTTAGACAGTTAGGACAAAAAGATGTCGAGATGACAAAATATCTCGAAGAAGTGGGTTTTGATCGATGGGCCAGAGCGTTCTTACATGAAAAACGGAAAAACTCTAAAACTTGGGTTGTCGATATGAATTTTGTTTTCCTAAATTTTACAACTGTTAACTATATAAAAGTTGCTCTTTTGTATAGGCACGACCTAACGACAAGCAACAATGCAGAAATCTTCAAGAATAAAACGAGGAATGCTAGAATGTTTCCAATTACAACGTTGCTTCATTCGAATCACACTCCAAACTTGGTTTTTCGATCAACAAGAGATCGCGCACAAGTTGAATACCAAATTGACACCAACGTGGCAAAGTGATCTCACAAATCTAGATAATAAGGCATAATACGTCAATGCATATGGACTTGGTTTATATGAGTGTCATGTTAAAGATGAAAGATGCGATTTTGATGTAGACTTGATGGCGAAGGCATGCACTTGCGGACTACCAAAACAACTGGGTATCCCGTGCGAGCATGCCATCGCATATGCCCAACATTGAGGAGTCGACGTTTACTCGTTATGCAGTCGGGATTGAAATGTACAAGAAAGCCATATATCCGGTTGGGAATGAAGAACAGTGGAACGTCCTGGATGAAATAAAAAATATGAAGGGTGCAGAACTAGTTGACAAGAAATAAGTCGGTCTATCGAAGAAAAGTAAACAAGAGACGAAGGGTCAATCGATACCCATCTCAAGGAGAGAATGTTGTTATCCACCGAAAATGCGGTAAATGTGGTAGTAGGAGACATAACAGAAAGACATACACTTTGAAGAGATTGAAAAATTTTATTATTTTGTTTTTGTGAAGTTTATAACTATTGTTATGCTTTTTTATGAACTTTAAATCTTTTTATTTTGTTTTGTTTTTATCAGAACTTTGAATTATTTATTTTTTAATTTCAAATATCAAAACGATGATCACATCACGATTACAAAGTGATTTTAAGTTAGTTCATACATACAAAAAGACCACAACAACATTCTATACAAAATAAGAGTATCACGGGACAATTTTCTCATAAAATAAGTCGCATCACAATTTTTTTCCTGAACGTCCTAATATGGAAGTGTTTCAAACGATTTGTTCAAGTATGTGCTCCACATACTTGATTGCTAACATCTCGCAATCCCCGCTACAAAAAAATAAAATAAGTTATGAAAAAAATGAAACATGTTATATACAAGTAAATATTTTTGACATGTTTACCTGTCCAAACATTTGAGATGTTCTGATCGACTAACCATGTGAAAGGATGAAATTGTACTCGGCCGCCGATTAGTTACTGATATGACATGCGATGCTCTCTAAAGATGCTCGCTAAACAAACCACTCAGGGCCATAACTCTAGGCAGTGCTCGACTCCATTTCTACACGATTATAAAAAAAGTAATAAACTTATTAACTACAACAATTTAATAAACCGAAGTTATACTTTTACGTACCTCCATCAACTCCTTCAAATCGTTTTTATTACGTCATCTGGACGAGGTCTTCTGGAAATCCAAGATGGTATTGTCACTCATCTAAGTTGACCCGAAAGGTAAACCAATGAAGGTTCTGAAGTTGACAACGAATATTATCTCCCGCGCTCCCGTACATGGCAATACTTACGAGTCTCTGTACACAGCCATCGGGGTAAACACCGACTTCGAGTCTCATTCCGCGGGCTCGGACTCCATCCCTAGTTCAATGGTTTTTTTCTTATACTCCTCTTCCTTCATGTATCGGCCGTACACGTTCTGGACGAATCAACAGTCCATGATTCGGACGTCTTGATGATATCCATCGAGATGTGGCTGGCGAGTCCGAAGCATGTGTATAATAGCATCAATATGCTATGAATGTATGAAATAACAAACATATTAATTTACGTTAAAATAAAATGTGTATTATAATATATATAAGTATTCATTTAACGCACCGAATCGTGTAGCCATTTGGTGCACTCCAACAACATATTGAAGAAAGCAGAAGAAGCATTACGAGTCTTTAGTCGAACCGTAGACATGAAACGTTCTTGATATTTTGAGGTCCTCAACCACTTACCAAAGGGATTAAACACCATATCCTTTGCTTCCTTCAAAGGCTTGAACGCAAAGAGCCGTTTTTCGTTGTACTTGGACTTCGTCAGATCAGTGAATGCGTCCCAATGTGTCATTTTATGTCGCTGATGACGCTCTTGAGATGGAGTTTTTTGTGGGTCTTTGCGTTTCCTCTTAATTAGTTTTGTAAGCGGGAGTTGCTTGTTTGGAACGTCTCGTGAACGGCTAGGACTCGAAGATGAAGATGTCTTAGAAGAAGACGATTTCGAAGAAGAAAGTGGCGGCTTAGTCGAAGAGAATGAGGAGGAGGAGGACTAGGCCAATGAAATCGCTCTCCTTCAGCCTGGGTAGTTGGTATCTCACACTCAGGTAAACCCGTCACGTCCGTGAAGACGAAGTTGAGCCTATCCTACATGCTAATCTGGAAGCTGAAGTCACCAAATATACTTATTAAGAATCTAATGACTTAGAACTACTAGGAAATTATATTTTTATTAAATATATGTATACCTGGTCCCGCCCGATCCTCTCTATCCTACGACCGTTTGTATTCAAAGCATGCAAAACCATCCCCTGAGATTCCCTGAGTTCTTCCTACATTTCTCGCGTTATTATGGAGCGGGATTTTGAGATAAGTGGCCGCTTCAGGAGCGGGATACTCGGGAGCTGTTGAGCTTCAGGATGAGAAGCTCTTGGATGAGGAAGACGATGAGTATCTGAAACATGCACTTCGTTCAAATCGTCCTCTTCGTCAAATCCGAGTACATCGGCCTCCTTCACGATAGACGCTACTAGGTCAGTTTTCTTATCAATATTACGCGGCTCCGTCGCGTAATCTCCTTCGACGTGTATCGAATATAGAAGTTTTCTCGTCTGCGTCTCTGGCAATGTAGAATATCCTTTCTCTCATGCCCGTGGTCTCAACATATGAAGAACGCACATCTACAAAACCAGAAAATTTATTCATATTTCAAAGTTAGTAACATAAATATTTTTTGAGTTAAAAGAAGTTGCCGTTTTTTATTCAAAATGGTCTCGATGTCTTTACTCATAATGACTATGTTGCTGGACCATGAATGCATCATCGACACTCGAATACTGGGGCTTTTACCGAATCTCGTTCCAATCTCTGGGATAACCTCATATGCCTAGTAATGAATGGTATGTAGATTACCCGTCAGCGTGTACTTTGCCTCGTTTTGTGCCATATCCGGCTTTTCCTTCAACTTTTTTAGCAAGACCTCGCGATCGTGCTTCAAGTCGACTAAGAGGCTGGAAAATGTCTCGGACCCTGCTGATATTTCCCCAAGGCATCTTGAAGAAGAACAGTAGGTCTTCAACGATAAGCAAAAAATTTTGCCATTTTTCTTCGATGACTTTGTTGCCCGGTTGACCTAATAGATAGCCCAAAATGAAGACACAAAGACCGAGCTTGAAAGCATCATCCAGATTCTGACAAATATTGAACGCTGTTACCAATGCACTGAACTTCCAATTAGCCATATGTCATTGAGGTGCTCGGTGATCAACCTATCCCTTGTGTACTGGTCTTGTTCATTCTTGGACGGATCATCTTCATAACTCAACACACAAATCAAAGAGTATTCGAGGCGTCCAAATATCACTCTTTTACCTCCTAATCCTAAATGTTATCTCTTCCCATGTCATTACCTCAATTTTACGTTGTAGAAGAGCGTGTACCAGCACCGGAGAGAAATTAAGTTCTCTCTCCGTAAAAAATTGCTCGAACGGAGTCCCGACAATTTGATCTTTAATCTTAAGATCCTCAAATCTCTTGATGATGGTCTTCAAGATATTAGTCCCACCGTACATGTGTGATCGTACATGTGTGATAAGTGAGATTCACTCTAACTTATCTTACCTTTTTAGACATGAATCGAAACTTGTTTTTAAGAGTTTTGACGTCTTTTTGGTAGTTTTTAATGTATTTTCAGGTTTTTTTATTCAAAGAGAGAATTGTGGAGAGTTTTGGAGTTAAAGGGTGCATTCGGGACTACACGGGGCTATTTTGGACATAATTAGGAAGGGAAGCGGAAATTTCAGCTCGGTGCACCGCACCTGACAGTGGAGTGTCGCGCCATCGTCCAAATTATGGGAACAAAAGTTCCAGAGAGTTGGCACGGTGAGGCGCGCTGGAAAGAGCGACGCTCTACCAGGCGCGGCGTGCCATTTCATTTTTCAGCTTTTTAAAAGCTCGCGTTTTGAACTATTCTCAGCCATTGGATCTCATCTAAGGGTCCAAGCTACCCCAAAAATATGCATTGGAAGGGTTTATATCTTTGCCTAGGTCATATGGGTTGTGAGGAGGATGACTTAGAAGAAATAAAAAAAGAAAAGAGAGAAAAAGTTGTTCTTGGAGGTTTTTTGAAAGCTTTGGAGTGGAGAAGAGGAAGGAGTGAAGTGACATCAACTCCATCATCATTCCCATCTTCAAAAGGATTTTCTCTCTCTTTTCATTTATCATTGTGTCAAGTGTTGGAATTGATCTAGGGTTAAGAAAAGATTTAATGCTTCGAGCAAGCGGTCAAAATTTTTATTTTAAACAAGTAACGATTTTACTAACCTAGACAAAGAGCAAGCACATGTTTATATTTAAATTAAAACTATTAAAGAGCATTACTCATTTACTAACCTTTATCGAAGCTGATCGTTGAGAAGCCTTTGGAAAGGTTGAATTGCTTGTCTCCCCACTAAGCTCGTCTTTCTTCGTTCTTCGGGAACTCGAGTAACCACGAAAGTTTCTATCACATAAATCACTCGAGGTAAGAAGGAATTATTGTGTGGGCACTTTTAAACACGACGACTCAAGAACAAGTCTAAGAGTCGAAGAGTTAAAACACTAGGTCAAATGTGGACCTATGTTCCAAAACAAAAGCAAAAAGAACTAGAGAGAGAGAGGGAGATGGGCGGCCACAAGGTCTAGAGAGAGAAGCTCTCAATCTCTAACTTATGTGGGATGAGAAAACAATGAGAATGAGGGCCATATTTATAGGAGAGGAATTTCCTTCAACAAGGTAGTTTCCTCTTCTATAGAATATCACATATTCATGAGCAAAATTTTGCTCATTCCTTCCTCATTCACACGGCCATAATGCCTTCTAGAAGGCCTTGGATTTATTTCCTCTTTTGTTCTCTCTCTTACCTTGGCCGCCCATTTGATTCCCTTCTAGAGGAAATTTGTTTCCTCTTTTTATTTTGGCAAGTATCTTCATAAATCAATGCACAAAATTGGTTCTCTTTCTCTTGGGTTGGACGAGCACACCTTCTAGAAGGGGCTTCTAGATTTTTCTTCATTTGTTCATGACAACATAAAAAAAGCCCATTAAGAATTTTCAAGTAAAATTCCATGAAATGAAATTAATCCTCAAGGCCCAAATTCCTTAACTTGGCCGAGTGATGTTTGTCATCATATGACAATGTCAAAAAATTTAATGACATTCATTTCGTCCTATGTCCAAAAAGACAAAAATACCCTTTAGACAATTTTCGTAAAACTTGTCTCGTTCTTGTTTTGACTTAGCTTCTAGTTTAACTAATCCTACTCAATATGACTTGTGATAGTGACCTCATGGATCCAAATGAACAAAGCTTGAGCTAACATACTTGGACTCAAAAGTTCACAAACTTTTTCCAAGTTTAGCTTAATGTCAACTGACTCTACTCAAAAAGTTGACACTGAGAATCTCTCGGTTCAAATGAATTTCTTTTCTACTCAAGAATTCAACTTAATTGTGATGAGTGGATCCACTGAATATTATCTATGTTTACCCTTCATGAATATCATCAGCTAGTCGGGATTTACAAAATTACCATTTTTCCCTTCTAGCTGTTATTTCCTCAACTCCTTTGTCGCTTGTGAATAAGTTAGAAACAATGTATTCATGAGGAGCTAACAAGTCACATTGATTCATCCAAAAGAGTCATGACTCAATTTGGACACTGGCCAGTTCATTTATTCACATTCCAATGAACAAAACATGAGGTGATATACATTGCATTTCAACAATCTTGTACATGAATTCCATATCTATGAGATCTTCACAAAGTTACTCATGACACCTTCATAACTTAGTACTTCACCAATAGGCCTTGTTCAGAATCACATAGTGAATCCGAACTCTTACTTTCTCAAATGAGAGTACGTAAGCTATGAAGTGACATGTCTCATTTCAGGATTGAGGTAAGCATGATGCAATTCATACGTAGTGACTTCGAGACATAAGAGGTTAAATGGTTTGTTCTTATTCGGTCTCTAGAAGTGCACTGGTCAATTACTCTCAATGTCCCATAACCAGACATCATAGATTCTCATAACAATCGTACTGAGATCAATAGTCCTTTGATCCTTAGATTGCGAATATATTGTTTTAAGCAAACCATGAAGAGTTTGTTCATGCAAATCTATATTTGTCTCTTCATATGTTGTTAGGTTTGTTTAAGGACTAAAGACTATAGATTATCATAAAGCTTCAAACAGACAAAGAAGATTGAATGAACGTTTCAACTTTTTATTATTTATTTGGCATTTACAAGCAAGCGTCTTCGTGAGACTATATTACATCAAATGTACATAAATAGACACTACTACTCTTCTTGTGGGCACCATTGACAACATCAAGAAACTCATTACTCTTATGTATTGCTTTCTTGTCTTGGATTTAGTTATTGACCATTGAGTATTGTGGATTTGAGTTTATATATTATTGTTGAGTTGGATTTCATAGTTTTCATTAGATTTTAATATAAATCTTGTGTGGTTGTTGAGTGTCATTAAATGTCAAGTTCATTCTTAGCTTTGCTTCTTTTACTTATTGTCAGTTTTCTTTGTTTGATTGAATCTATGAGTGGCTAAGTAGTTAGCGGGGTGTGATGTAGTTATTGAGGTGAGTTTGGTTGGTTAAGTCTATTTTAGGTTTGTGCTTCATGTTTGGGTTAGAGAGTGTTTAAACTATGGGTTTGGGTTGCGTGTAATCTCTAGTTAGCTTAGCTATCTAACTAGTGTATTTTAGGCTACTTTAGATGTCGAGAGACAATAAACGAGCGTGCTATACCCGTCCCATCCATTACTACCTTAGGCTCTAGATAGACTAGGAGTGGTTGTAGTTGCTAGAAATCCTGAGCTTATTACGGTTAATTGCTTTAGTAGGACCTAAGCCAAGAGGTGTAAGTTCGCCAATTAGCTAGGCTTCTAAAGACTCGAGAGAGATTAGAGGGTATTCAAGAGGGACTGAGATTAAGTTTTGCCTTTCACAACCCGTGTTTAGAATCATATCGAGAACAATCGACTCTTTTAGATAACGAAGTCACACCCTCTACTTTCATTATCGTATTTCAATGATTAATTAGTTTGAAAAATTATTTTCAAAAGAAAATTTTATAATTGGGTTTTTTGTTTTTTATTATATTTTTTCAAACTAAGCCCAGTTAATTTGAAAAAGGGTTTGTTTCCTTCATTTTATTTTATTTATAAATTGTTTTAATTCAAAATTAGTTTTCTTCTCTTTATAACTTGATGAAAGACCTCCTTTTTAATTATAAGATTATATTATATAATTATTTTAAGTAAATTATTGTTTTCTGTTCTGAGTTATGTAATATTTTTGACAGTTGGATCTCGGAAGAGTGGTTTCAATGGGTTTGTGAAATCCTATGACTAGGTTAGGATAACTTCCGAGTCAATAAGAGAGGGAACAAGTTACGTTTCCTATTAACATTTCAACTGCTTCTATTCTGAGTATTCTCATATGTTCCTTAATTTAGAATTGAGAAGAGACGCGAAGGCTTCATTCTTAGTATGTGGTTGCGTACCTTTGTCTTTGTCCTTGTATGTGGTTGGATTTGGTTATGCTTTCTCTGCTTCTCCCAACCGAGAATGTGTGATTGGCGTATCAGTGAAGGAATTACTGAATACGCTCTTTTTATGTTTCTCCTTTGGTGAGAACAAGTGTTTTAGAGTATCGATGAGAGGAGGACTAAGTACGCTCGTGAATTTTCTTTCCTAGATAAGTTTATAGAGTGCCATGAGGTTTGACGATGAGTGGAAAGGAGATTGAGTGGACTGGAGTTAGGATTGCCACAAATGCGAGCGTTGACAGTGGATAAGCTTGCGTGGAGTGGATTCCAGGTAAGTAGAAATTAAGTCACCTCATTACCAAGGGAATTCAATTGTTTATGTGCATTCTATATGCTAGTAATAAAGACTAGAATGAAAACCGTGAAACTTGACAAACTAGCCAAAATTAAGATTTCGACCACTATTATCGAATATGTAGATTCGGGTTTTCTCCAATAAGTTAAAACGTAACTCGCTAACAACTCATACCTTTGTTTATGTGATTGGTTAGGCATTCCTCTAACTATTACTAACTTTGATTCACCCGATAGACGAGTTTAAGGGAGAAGCATGACATTCGTCTCTCATATTTTAGCTGAGAATCATGTCCTTGAGGCTTTAGGTGTCATGCCTTGAACTCTCTTTTAGATACTCAAGTCGAAGAAAGTGAAAGATCTCATTAACTCATAATTTAATCTGAGACAAAGTGCTCATATAGTTAAGTTACTACGGTATTCTAGGATAGTAAAGAATACCGAAACACAAGTAAGTAAAGACATGGCGATGGTACTGAGATGATACCAAACTTATGTTTTGACAGTGGGGCCAAAAGGTTGGCACGATCAACCATTGTCAAGCGCTAGGAATTATATTCAAAGGCGGTACCATTAGTGGATCCCAGACTAAAACTTTGATGTCACCAAGAGGAATTAATGCTCGGATATGAGGTGGCTTCTTGTCTATCCTGAAGTTAGTGGCAGCAAGTATTCACATTACCTTGTTTGTCCTGAAGGTAGTGACCTCGGGTATTTGCAGGTTTTGTTCGTCCTGAAGGTAGTGACGATATCTTTCTCGTTCTCGTCTGTCCTGAAGGCAGTGACAACAAGTAATGATTGATATTGTATGATCGAGTAGATTCATTTATACATGCATAGTTCATATATCGCTCTTGATTCTTTCTTTGTCTATATCACTTTCCTTATGTGTTATTTGCACGTTACATGACATGTAGTTGCTTTCAATACTAGATAGAATCTCACTTGTTGCGTCTTTCGACTAATAGTTTATAACCTTTTGTAACGTAGATGAACGAAAAGCTCATGCCAAGTTGTAGTAGATTGGACACGTGTCTCTCAACCTATGGGCTGCTAAGGTGTTTGTTCTTTTTAGTGAATCGGGGATAAATAAATTTCGAAGTACTCTATAGTTATACGACCAAACTTATAATCAATGTTATGAAAGCTTTTACACAATCTTCTATAAGAGTTTTGTATATGTATAGAGAAAAAACGAAAAAATTTCCTCGAATTTTGATATTACGTATATGTAATAAGTAGCAGTTTTATGCAATTCCGCTTTATGTAAAAGAGTATATATAAATATGAAAGTAGTTTTCGCATTATGATTATGTATAAGTTTGTATGTTTGTGAAAGTTGTGAGGAAGCGTCGCGGCTCGCGGGCGATTTGCTGCTCGTGGGTCGTGACAAAAGCCTACGTATACTGTCTTGTAAACACGTAACTTATCTTGATATTTTGTATTTCACTGAATAAAATTATTGTCAATTTCAATCAAATTTCTTCTTTATATTTTTTTCACTTAAAATGATTTTGTCAAACTGATTTCTCATTTATTTACCATACTCATTGTGTCTTCAACTTGAAATAAATTTATGAACTTCATTACCATACATAAAACAAAAAAACAAAAGAGATACATTAGAATTTCTGCAATTTTTTTTTTTTTTTTTATCTTCGTTCACAATTCTATTCATCAAACTTCAATTAAATACATCAAAATAAATAGAAGTAACAACTACAGTTCCAAAAACTGAAGAGTTCTACTAAATAAATTACAAATAAACTTATTTAAACATAATTAAATAGAAAAGAGCAACAATTGTAATCAACAACAAAAAACTTCAATTTCTTGGCTTTGAGTTCAATTTTTTTTCTCAATTATCAAGAACAACCAAAACACCTTCGTCCCGAGTAACTTGGGACCACACAAAAATAGCTCTGTTGTTGACGGCCTTTGCCGAAAGACTAGGTTTCATCATTGATTTCAACAAATAGTTGAGGTAAACTCCGCGATTCGGCGCTCATAGACCGATTCAGATTAAAGCTGTCAATTGGCCGGCCCGGCCAAAAAAATGAGGCCCTTAGCAGGCCCGGACCTAGGCCCAACCCGGCCCAATAATGAAGGGGCCCGGGTCGGCCCAACCCAAAGTAGAGAATCATGAGGATCAGCCCGAGCCCAGGCACAAGGCCCTCTGGTTCACTGGCCGGGTCTGGTCCTAGGCCGGGTCTGGGCTTGGTCCTGGGCTTGGTTCAAGTTTGGTCTTGGGACTTGCTTGGGGTTTATTTTGGGCCTGTTTTGAGCTATTTTGAGCTTTATTTTAAAGGTCTTGTTTTGGGCTATTTGTTTTTTAATTGTTTGACTGCTTAAGGGCCTATTTTGAGATTGAGATTGATTTGTATTTTTTTTTTGTATATAAAAAATTGATAAATTATAAAAACAAAATTCCCAAAAAAAAATTATTTCATAAATATAAAAAGAATGACAATACTTAACCGCCTTCATTAAAAACTTTTCTAAGTAAAACCCAGAAGATCGGGATAAAAACTTAGTGAAGGAAAAGAGTACGGTTTGAATAAATAAAAAATTACATGTGACTACTTAAAGAAGCATAAACTTCATTCTCTAATATTGTAAAGTACAATATTCATTTTCTAATATTTTAAAGTACGTCGCAATCGAGTCTTTATAACTGTTTTGTTTTCGCCTTCTTGCATCCTCTCAATCCTTTAAAACACATTAACCTCGAGGAAAAACTTCGGATTCAAGGCCCCTAGGCCAAAAAAGACAGAAGAAAATTAATTTCATTTTTTCCCTAAATTTCTCTTATAATATTTTACCCGTGGGGGTTTAATTTTGTTTTTTTTTAATTCAATATTAGAATAATTTGGTACGGGATTTTGTCCATTGAAAAGGCCAAACGATTTAGGCCCATTTTCAAAGGCCCACATGAAGATATATGAAGCCGTGAACCAAGCCCAACCCGTTTCAAGTGCCAGATCGATGACGAACACGGATGAACGATCAGCTCGATGAAGGCTCAATTATAAACGGTAGACATCTCAATTAAGGACATCTCCAATGGGAATCCTCATTTTGAGGATCATCAAACCTAAAAATGAAGGCTAAAAGGCCATCTACTCCAATGAATACCCTCGTTTTGAGGATCCTCAAACCTCACAAATTTATTTATATTACATATTAGTACATAATATTTAATAATATTGAACATTGTTATACCCTCGTAAATAATAGTAAAACATACACAATATGGAGTTACATTTTAATAAAAACATAGATTAAACATAAATATTACTATTTAACTAAACATAAATGAAATTATAATATTACACACAAATAATAAAAAACCATACTTTAATAATAGCATGTGTTATGTTTTTTTAGGGCCCATTAGGTAAATAGCCACATTTACAGTTTGACATTGTTAAGTAGCCAACGTTTCGTAAATCTTAAGTAAATAGCCACTTTCATATATTTACAAACGTAAATCTTAGGTAAATAGTCACTTCCATTTATTATGCACGTTATCTTTATGGCTATTTATCTAAAATTTACGAAACGTTGGTTATATAACAATTTCAAATGTTTTAATTGGTTAATTACCTGATTTTTTTGTTTTTGTATTCATCCACTAGTAAATATATCAAATTATTAAATTAAAAAAATATACTTATAATATTTTTATATTTGTGTATCAAAAAATAAAATATTTGATTAAATTTTAGAAACGGGATAAATTTTAACAACTTATACAAAATAAAAGACTAAAACATATTTACACAATAATTTTTTAGAGTGTGAACAGTGGACCCTCAAATTTGAGGGTCCAATGTTCAAACTCTCAAAATGAAATTGTGAGGATCCACAATAATATATATTGGAGCACCCAAAATCCTCAAAATGAAAGTTTAACTACTCCCATTGAAGATGCACATTTTTTTGTTAAAACAACATCAATTCAAAGAATCGGATTACAAACCATAAAAAAAGATGAAAAAAATACTTAATATTCATAGAATCATCAAATCATCACCAAATTAAGTAAATCACTAGAAGAATTTTGTTTTGTCGTAGAAAAGAATAATAGCGTGATAATATAAAGAAGAAACAATTAAGGAGCGTAGAATCAGTATTTTAAAATAGATGTGCTATTTTTTAATTTAATAAAATTTGAAATAATATTTTAAACTAGATAAAAAATGATTAGTTCGCATAGTTTTGTCTGGTTGTAATGTGTAGAGCTTTAAAAAAAACCTCAATAAATATAAAAGATAATGTTGTTGTCTTAAAATATACCAATACATAAATATCTATATTTTGCCCAAATTCAAGAGGTCGGCGCCCAAATTCCTTTACCTCGCGGCGCGCAGTATGAAGGTCGCGGCGCGAGGTAGACATTTCCACAACATTGTTGAACGCGCAAGACGCTCAGAGATTGAATTGGGATGAATCTCCAGACCTCGCGGCGCGCAGTAGGAACGTCCCGACGCGAGGTTGCCGTCTTTCTTGACTCCTCCTTTGCTTTTGACTCGTTTTCGATCTTGGATGCCTTGTTTTGTACAAATTTGCCCATAATATCATAAAAATCACATTTTGACCTGAAAGCCCTCAAAACACACGAAAAACATTAAAACTACTCAAGAGCAAACTCGGATTTAGTCGGGATGATAAGAGTTTTCTATGTATGACACGCACCTATTACGGTTGCACCGATCCGATCGTTCGAATGTCAGAAATTCAGTTATGCATATTAATTGTGAATGTTAATTCAATTAACCGTGACGAACCTCATCCGGAAACGATCTCGAACATCAACGAGTCATGCGGCTGCATAGATCCGACCGTTTGAAGGTGGGGTTGAGATTTCGCCATTTGAAACTTTGATTAAAACTCGGATTCCGGCGCCGGAGACGGCGGATATGAAAGTTAATAAGATTTATTGTTGTTCTTGTTGCAGTTAATAAGATTTACTGTTGTTTTTGTTACGGGTAATGAGATTTACTATTTTTCTTGTTACCATTAATATTATTTACTCTGACAGTTAATAATAACAATGCTTAATGGTATTATTGGAATATTGGAATGTTATTATAACAAATTGATTACTTTCCTACATATGTTAATAGTTAACCTATAATTTTAAAATAGGGGATTATTTGGGTTAGATATATAGTATGCCCTTTATTTTATTTTATTGTTTTTTAAGGGGAAAAAACAAAAAACAATTTCTAGCAGGCGAAGTTCGAATATTCCTCACGAGTTCATTTCTGTATTTGCGAACGACGACTTTCACAGTTAGAGAGCGCTGAACGCCGAAGCTTGTTTTCTCTCTCTACGTTATCGTCTTCTCTGGTAATTTTTATTCTTTGTACAATCCAGTCTTTCCTTTGATCTCTCCGTAATTCCATTTTTCTCGTTTTCTTTTCTTTTGACTTATCAGAATTGTCGAATTATTGCGATTAATTCAAGTATTTTGGTTTCAATTCCTTGGATCTCCTCAATATTCAGACTACCTTTCGTTTTCTTTTTTTCACTTGCATTTTATCGGAATCGAGTGATTCAATGGAGGCATTGGTTTTCAATTGTCTGGTATCACTTGGTTTGCCTGTGGCCTTCTCTTGAAATAAACAGTTTCTTGTAGTTTGTCAATGATATTGGAAAAAACCAAAAGGAATTCTTTTAAACCTTGTATATTTTGGTCATTAGCTATACATACCCTGTTTTTGCTCAATGTTATCGGTGATTATTGTTAGGGTTTACGGCTCCATGAATTTATTACTTTTTATTGTACAGAAATCAAAGCAGCAGAGCCAAATTTTGGAGTGAGACTCTTTTGTGAGAAGTGGAGAGTGTCGAAATCTCTTTAAATCTATAGCCGACCCGTTTGCTGTACTAATCACTTCTTCGAGGGTTTCCTTGTTGAAGAAGAGCATTCAAAATTCAGCGTCCAGGCTCAGGGGGCGAATTGCCCCAAGGCAGCGAGTACAACCCTTTTCCTGTAGCTAGAAGGGTGAATTCATCCCATACAATGGCGATTGAGGATGATTTGGAGGAGGGAAATCTGTTGCTCCCTTTCCAGGACAGGCCAAGAACATTCCCGAGCATGCGAAGCAAAGCTTATACACCATTGGTAGGGTCATCCGCTCAAGTTTATTCTTATTTTAGCTTATGCTCATTCTGGATTCTTCAAGAGCTGGATCTAAGCTCTCAAATATATCCTTTTTTTCGGCTTAACTTTTTGTTCCGTAGCATGTAGTTTTTCTAGTTTCTCTCATGAGCTCAGCTAGATTATTGAATTTCGGAGAAGGATGTTTGAAAGAAAAAAAGAATAATTTGGCTGTCCCCAGAAAGCCGTTATGTTATTTAATTGCACTCGGCCAAGTTTATATGTAGAACATTTGGATTCTGAAATAGTTTTTGTTTGATTGATGATCTTGATCAGTGTTGTGCCACTTTGTTCTTTTGTCCATGCCATGGTTTTTGTATATTATTTTCTATCATATGTTTCTCTCTTTGAACTTTTTCTTTTGCTCGTTTTCCGGTCATCTATGTGCATTTTCTCATGTACTAATGATTTTTTTTGTTGGTGTAGATTTTTCGGATCATACTTGGAATAAATTTTCGCGTTTTTCTGATACTGTTGATCTTGGGTCTTGGTTTTGTCGTTTACATCGGAGCAAAAACTTCTCCTATCATCTTGTTCGTCTTTGCAGTTTGTATACTCGCCTTTTGTTTCGCAATTTATCTTACTAAGTGGGTGCTATCGAAAGACGAAGGGCCTCCTGAGATGGTTCAGGTACTTCAATATTAAATTTATTTAATCATGAAGATATGATGTGTCTATCTTACCCAAAAAAATAAAAAATCATGGTCATGATTTTCTAGTGTTGCAAGTTTTTTTTTCTTTATTATTTTTTCGAATATATGAATTGACCTTGGAGTAAACTTTCGTTCTTTTTGTGTTTTTCCCTTTAGATATCTGAGGCGATACGTGATGGAGCTGAGGGTTTCTTTAGGACCCAATATGGAACTATTTCTAAGATGGCAGTTTTGCTAGCTTTGGTTATCCTTTGCATTTACTTGTTTCGCGATACAACTCCTCAACAAGAGGCTTCTGGTATTGGGAGGTGATAATAAAATTCTATTCTCTTTTAATCATTCTACAATGCCTTTAGCTCAATACTTATTTACTGTAGTAAACATGCTTCTGTAGGTCTTATTCTGCATGTATCACTGTAGCAGCATTTCTTCTTGGAGCTCTGTGTTCAGGTGTTGCAGGATATGTTGGGATGTGGGTTTCTGTTCGGGCAAATGTCCGCGTCTCTAGTGCTGCTAGAAGATCTGCTAGAGAGGCGTTGCAGGTTTGTCTTTCATATGTTTTTAGAAGCATCGCAAGACAAAATTTAAGTGAATAGGCAGTGAATGGTGCAGTTGGAGACATTATACAGAGTCTGGTTGGAGAGGAATAAGAACATGTTTGAGGGATTGGAAGCGGGGGTATAGTAGGGGATCTGAGGAAAGTCAAATTTTGAGTGGCCCTTTGGCTATATTCCAGCAAGGAATTTAAGGATTTTCTATCTTATATTTGTTTTGTTTGTTTAGTTATTTAGTCAGGGACTGAACCACCTCTCTTTATTATAATTGTTCAAATTAAAATTTCTCTGTTTCTTAAAATAAAAAAGAATTACATAAATTACAACGGAATATTTAATATGCAGATAGCTGTTCGGGCTGGTGGTTTTTCAGCTCTGATTGTCGTTGGGATGGCTGTAACTGGCATTGCCATTCTGTATTCCACATTTTATGTTTTTTTGGGAGTGGATTCACCTGGTTCAATGAAGGTTACTGATTGTAGGTGTTCTCTTTTCTTACTTCATACAGCATAATTATGAATAGACCATGCCTAAATGATCGTTTTATCAATTTTAAAAGGAATAAGCTCAGTGTAATGACTTGCTATCCTTTCTTTTCTCAAGATTAAATATGTTTAAATACTTGCATCATTTTTTTTTATATTATATGTAGTTAAAAGGAAAACAACATTTGATACTAACGCATTCATGAAAACTTGTTTAAGCTGATTGTATTATATCCATCCTGGACTTCACGTGATGCTGGACTTTTATTTATTTCCTCTCCAGTACCGCTTCTCCTTGTTGGATATGGATTTGGGGCTTCTTTTGTTGCCTTATTTGCTCAGTTGGGTGGTGGAATATACACAAAAGCGGCTGATGTTGGTGCAGATCTTGTTGGAAAAGTAGAGCAGGGAATTCCCGAAGATGACCCTAGAAATCCTGCTGTGATTGCAGATCTGGTAATTATTTCCTCATTTAGTATGGCTCACACGCTCTTGATAAGTGCAGATCAAATGTGTATGCATGTGTATTTTCCTCTGAAATACTTTAGTGACTACTGATAGAGGTCTGAGAGTGATAAGATCCTAAAGAAGGGAAACAAAAAGCACCAACTGATCACCAATTATTTGGACAGAGCCAGTGTGCACATGTATATGACTTCGGCCAAAAAATTTGTTTGTTTCCAAGCACGTTGCCTAACAAAATGTCATGTTTAAATTCTTAAAAACACATATAGTCCACAAATTTTCCCTTATTCTGCTGGTGCTAACTTACTAATTTAAGTTTGTTTTCTGAAATAATTTGGCAAGGTTGGAGATAATGTGGGCGATTGTGCAGCTAGAGGTGCTGATCTCTTCGAAAGTATTGCAGCTGAAATAATCAGTGCTATGATACTTGGAGGATCAATGGCACAGCGTTGTAAAATTGATAGTAAGTAGCTTTGGTAATTTGTTTTAAAAAAATGATAATTCAACCAAAGCCTCAATCAATTATTCTTGTTTCTGCAGATCCATCCGGCTTTATATTGTTCCCTCTTGTTGTTCACTCATTTGACCTCATAATATCATCCGTTGGAATTCTTTCAATAAGGGGTACACGTGATTTGAGTGCGAAGTCTCCTATTGAGGATCCAATGGCGATTCTCCAGAAAGGATATTCAGTGACTATACTCTTAGCTGTACTGACTTTTGGTTTGGTAATGCTTTATCTCCAACTGAAACCTGTTTTGCATAAAATATCAGTGCAGTTGTCACTCTGGTATATTCCAAATTATTTATATCCTTTATTGGGGGAAACTTTGACACCCTAATCATAATTAGTCTCATGTATTGAGGACAACAGGTTTTCTAGTCACTTCTGTATTTTTTTTTTTTTGGTTGGTAACCCACATTTTTGTTTGAATGTCATAAATTATATTTTCTATGCAGTCTACCCGTTGGTTGCTTTACACTGAACAAGCTCCTTCAGCGTGGTTTAACTTTGCCTTATGTGGGCTTGTTGGTATCATCACGGCTTATGCTTTTGTCTGGATCACCAAGTACTACACCGACTACAAGCATGAGCCAGTTCGCACATTAGCTCTTTCGAGCTCCACTGGTCATGGGACAAATATTATTGCCGGTGTCAGTTTGGGCCTGGAATCGACCGCTCTTCCAGTTCTTGTTATAAGTGTAGCTATCATCTCAGCCTTTTGGTTGGGTCACACATCGGGACTAACGGATGAATCCGGGAATCCAACGGGTGGGCTTTTTGGGACAGCTGTAGCAACAATGGGAATGCTTAGCACTGCGGCCTATGTTCTCACTATGGATATGTTTGGTCCAATAGCTGATAATGCTGGTGGAATCGTAGAGATGAGTCAGCAGGTAACCTTGTGCTAATTCTGATTTCACTAAATAAACTTGGTATAATTTTAGATCCTGTATGTGGTCTTTCATTTATTGTTGTTGCTTTCATGACAAAAAACTACAAATCTTTTGTTGCAGCCTGAAAGTGTTCGGGAGATCACTGATATTTTGGATGCGGTAGGAAACACTACTAAAGCGACAACTAAAGGGTTTGCTATCGGATCTGCTGGACTTGCGTCTTTCCTTTTGTTTAGTGCTTATATGGATGAGGTCTCCACATTTTCTCGTCAAACTTTTAACCAGGTAAGACTTCTATTTTTCCGTAGTGATTACATTTCCGGTCTTAAACTCTCAGACTCCTTTCTCTCTCTCAGGTTGATATTGCCATTCCCGAAGTTTTTATTGGTGGATTATTAGGCTCTATGCTTATTTTTCTATTTAGTGCATGGGCTTGTTCAGCCGTTGGCCGAACTGCTCAAGAAGTTGTAAATGAAGTTAGGCGACAATTCATTGAGAGGCCGGGTATAATGGTTAGTACAATTTTTCTCGAAAACCTTTGAAGGATTTCCCAAATGCATGTTCATTTAGTACTTTGCTGTATTTATCTTGTTCCGGTACCAAATTTTAAGTGATGTTATTGCTGCAGGATTATAAAGAGAAGCCTGATTATGGTCGGTGTGTTGCTATTGTGGCATCTGCGTCGTTGAGAGAAATGATAAAACCTGGTGCCCTAGCTATATTTTCGCCGATTGCAGTTGGTACGTTATTCATGCGTCGTATTCATTAGTTTCGGTTCAGTGAATTTATGTTAAATGCAACTCCAATTCCCACAATTTAGAAGTAACTTAATCTATATCAATTTACCAATTACATCAAATTTTAGCTGCAAATATCCCGAATGGACTTTTATTTATTTATTTATAAATAGGCTATGATATTTAAAACGAATGTGGAATGCCCCTGAATTCTTTTTCCATTGATTGCTTTATCTGTTGATGTGTCAAGTGAATTAAGGTGTTGCGTATATCATCATCACCTGAGCTAAACTGTTGGCAGTTGAGATTATCGGGAGGAAAACATAAGTTCATATATAAAATTGGTTTAATTTTATTTGACGTTCTTTCTAGCGATTCCTATGAAAAGTTTTATTTTATTTTTATTTTTCTTCTCTACACAAGCTCTTATTGCATCTCTGAGCAACAGAAAATATGTCTGCCCATGCGAATTGCAGGTATTTCATTCCGTATTTTGGGATACTATACTGGACAACCTCTGCTTGGTGCTAAAGTCGTCGCGGCAATGCTGATGTTTGCAACAGTTTCGGGTATTCTCATGGCTCTTTTCCTGAACACAGCAGGCGGTGCCTGGGACAACGCTAAAAAGTACATCGAAACCGGAGCTCTTGGTGGCAAAGGAAGCGATGCTCATAAAGCAGCAATTACCGGAGATACGTAAGTTACCTTGGACACACCCTACTCACTTACTAAGGCGACGTAGAAAACAGTTTGATCCATTTCTGCTCCAATATCTTCTTTTTTTTCTCTCTCTCTCTCTCTCTCTCTCTCTCTCTCTCTCTCTCTATGATCCATTTAATAAATTCGATCCTGACCCTCAAAAAGAAAGATCGATTATGTGGCTGTTCTCTAAAACAAAATTTTCTTCTACAAGCTATCCTGAAAATGTGTGAATCAATCGTTCCAATTATTTTCTACACTCTTGGCTTTGTTCTAAACATTTCAGCTTGTACCATTTCTATGATCAACATTTTTCCTTACTTTTTGATGGGAATTCACATCATTAAATATAGATTTGCATCTTGAAGTGCAATAGACAGGGAGATCTTTAGACTTTAAATAAGCAATAAAATGTTATTTTATGAATCCTAACTAACATCGGGTACTTTTCAAAATTTTATTTTCTCAATCTACTTTCTGCTTCGATTGATTTTTTTCTTTCTTTCTGCTCCTGCAGTGTTGGAGATCCGTTTAAAGACACCGCTGGGCCTTCAATCCATGTCCTCATAAAAATGCTTGCAACAATCACTCTCGTCATGGCTCCCGTGTTTCTCTGAGTTGCTTATACAGACTTGTTACGGTAACGCCAAGTTATCACACAGTTTTCCGACTAATTAGCAGTGAAACCGAGGTGTGCCTGATGTGATCATATACAAATCTTCCTTCACTTGGATCATAAATAATGAGATGCCAACTTACTGTTCATTTAAGTGAGAACATTATACACCTAGTTTTCATATTTCGTGACAAGATGTTTTATAGACTATCCGAGAGTTCTGTTAAAATGCTGTGAGAGTATAGTACGCGTTATAGGCTCTAATGACTTTTTGGATTACGGTACATTGACCCTTAAATTTTTATTTTGGCAATCTTGACGTCTCTAATTTTATTTGTTGCGCTGAAGTCCAAATCACTAACAGTTGTCAACTTCTGAGTGGAAACCATCATCTGCAACTCACATGTCTAGTTTAACAAGGGGTACTGATATCGATTATAACTTTATATTGTTAAATAATATAAATATAAATAGAAACCCATAATTCTCAATATATACTCTATTCTCTCTTGGTGTCCTCCCCACTCCAACTACATATGAACTACATATGTATCCCATTCACTTTTGTTTTGTTTTTTTGTTATTTATTTATTTATATAATATTACATATGAACTCTTAATATAGGTGGAAAAGCACAACCTTTTTAATTAAGCTCTCTACTATTTTGATCTTAAAGCTAAAAAAATCAGGCGTCATGGGATAAAGATAACGAATAATCCACTATTTTGTCATCATGCTTTAATTGAAATATTCTACTATGTCATTCTTTCTTGTTCTCAGCGATACGACACACCCAATAGCTACCAAACATTAGTAGAGCATCAATCTCAGGGACGTCATTGCGTCAATTTAAAAATAAGTTAAAAAAGGAATCATATGTTAAGCAATGATTTATAAAAATATGTCCGGGCACTGTTGTTACTCCTCAATGTCCTCGCGAGCTTCTAACGCCCGGGTCCATCTGCTCACATGATTAGGAAATTCTATATCCCTTTCACACTCGTATAAATATTTTTTTTTAAACAATCTCATTTCAAAGTTATGTAGTATTCTTCAATCCCAAATTTAACGTCAGCAAATTGGATTACAACTATGGAAAAAGTGATTTTTTTTTTATTTTTTTTTATTTTTTAAATTCGGATCAATGATCCATAAGAATTCAAGCGTAAACTGAAATATTCAATTACTATTCCGAATTCTCGTCATCGTTGGTGTTTGAGGAATGGAAAAGTAATTTTTTTTAATTAATGACACTTTTGCCCTCTGATGTATGGCGTTCCTGACAATCCACCGTCTAATATATAAAAACGACCATTTTTGGCCTCAATATTATGTGCTATAACGTAGGTGGACCTTCCGTTTGATTGAAGCCCAAAACGTCAGTTAAAGTGGCACATGTTAGGCACATGTTTAGGATATTACCAAAATGTCCTTATAACATTTTGAATCCATCTCCCCCAAATCAATTTCTTTCTTCTTCCCCAAATCGAATCAGCTAGGGTTTCATTCTTCATTTTCAGACTCGAGCTGGAGGTCTCTGTGGCGTGGCGTGAGCGACGAATCGAGTCCAAGGTGTGGTCGCGATGGAGAGTAGTCACAGTAGCGCGTCAACTCGCAAGAAAGGCCTCGTGATTGTTGACCAGGTGGTGGTGCCGCGGCCAACTTGTCCGTGCGGTTTGAGTGCTGTCGAGAGGTTATCACGGACTGGGCATAATCCTTCAAGGCGATTTCTCGGATGTCCTCTGTACAAGGTAAGTTTCTCGTCTCTATATATTAGACAATGCGACATGGCATTTATTTGGCGCTGAGACCATGGTGTATTATCTTGTCGATAAAAAAAGGACCAGTGTATTATTACCCTTCAAGCAAAAATAAATCAAAACCAAATTTTGTTTCTCGTCTTATGCTCAATAAATCTGTTTTGATTGTGATCTTAGAATTTACTCTGCATTTTAATCGATTTCTCAATGTCTACTAGTATCAATATGTTTGCATTTTATTCGATTTCTCAATATGTCTGCATTTTTTTTCTTAGTACCTGCCACTGTCTATAATATTCATAGAATCGAAAGAAATTACATATTTGAGATTGTACAATGTATTTCGAAAGTAATATTTTAGATTGTTACTTGTATTCAACAGAATATATTCAACAGAATAGAAACGAGATTGTACAATGTATGTCGAAAGTAATATTTGAGATTGTTACTTGTATTCAACAAGATAGAAACTCACAAGGTTGCGGCTTCTTTGAATGGTTGGACCCCCCTACGTCACAGTCGTCGCAAGTTCAAGACGGGATTGATGTACATGTACAGGATTTGGCAAATGACATGAAGATCACCGATATTACCGATAACATGATGATGTTGATAGCTAGTGAATCTTTGAAAATAAAGATACTGCTTTGTGTGATTGTCGTTCTTTTATGTATGATTTTGATCAAGTAAAATCAAGTGGAATTGACAATGAAGTTGTAATGATATTTTGTGACAATGAAAATGGCGTGTTCTTGTATTTGATGACATTACTTATGGTATTGACAACAAGTGATTATTGACTGAAAGAAATTGAGAACGAATTTAAACACAATCACAAACTCAAACAATATAAATTTTATGATTCAAAATATTGTTTGCTTACATAGCTTTCCAAAACAATATAGTATACTTAAGCTATCGAGTAAGCTCAAAATATAGTTTGCTTACACAGCTTTCCAAAACAATATTAGTATAATTAAGCTATCGAGTAAGCTCAAAATATAGTTTTCTTACACAGCTTTCCAAAATGATAGAGTTAACCTATACAATATCAAAGTTTTATAATATCATGGAAAAAAGTCTCCGACGCTCCATTTGCACTGTGTTGGTGTTGCGGCGAGTCCTAAGCCGAGGGCTTCTCTGAAAATGTAAAAACAATAGTTTGTGAAATGTAATATGGTCATGGACAATTAAATCCGAAAATACATACCCTAAATCCAGTAGTTGCTGCTGTGGAAGCTCGGGTTGGTTGTGACGGTGCTGCTGCAGTGGAAGCTTGGGTTGGTTGTGACGGTGGAGGTGCTTGATTACTTGTTGAGTTAGTCCTCGCTTGTCGCTGTTAATAATTCCATAAGTCAATGTGTATTCGTACATATAGTATATCAGAATTTTGACCATGTTTACCTGTTCTTGTTGCTCGCGTCTGAAACACGTACGAGTGTTATGACCGTCTTTACCACATCGGGAACATGTTGTGGTCATATATCTCCTTGTCATCCGTGAGCCTTGGCGAGGAATAACCTCATCGTGCTCAAGCCTCCTCAATTTTTTTGGCCTACCAGGCTTTGCCCTATCTGGTGGCATCTCCATAGGTGTAAATCTAGTCTTCGGCCACTGATCTGTCGGATTAATTGGGTTTATCTTGTGTTTGTACGTGTTCTGGTAAGTCTCCTTTTTGTACTAATGTGAGACGTAGTTCATTGGATCTTCATGCCTTTGCCAAATACATCTAATGGCATGCGAGCATGGTATACCTACAACATAGTTTACATGTTACACGATAATAATTGAAAGGATTGTGTATACCTACAACGTAGATTCATACCTGACAAATCCCAACGTCTGCATGAACACGTGTGAGCAGCTACATCAACTTTGTACATTGTTCCATACATGTTTGAAACTTGGTACTCAGAATCACCGGCCCAAAAAGCGATGTTTTCTGCACTGTGTACCTTGTTAGTTTCAAGTACTCGGAATAAGCGTGGACCAATGTCTGATGTCCATTTGTCACCAGCAAGCCTTTGCCTGCTGAACCGTTGCAGAAGGTACATTCGAATGCGCTCTAGCATTGACAAGATGGGTTTCTGCCTAGCCATCAATATTGCCTTTGCCCCGTTGAAACTCTCGCATAAGTTGTTCAACAGAATTTCACACTACGGAGTGGTCCTGAAATGACTCCTAGCCCAGTGAGAAGTGCCTTTGCTCATTAACCAATCATATGCTTCAGGGACTTTAGCTTTAATTATTTCCATTTCTGCTTCAAATTTTTGCACGGAGTATGTCATTGCCGCATGCATCATCTTTGTCTTCAAAAGATATCCTTTATGAACCTGTACGTAGCAAGATAAATGATAAGTTACATCACATGCAATGTCAATGCCCAACGGCCTGGTTGGCTGATAATTATCAGGGTGATCACAGTATATGTCCACATCCCACTGTGTTGATAGCCACTCTGATAACGCTGCCAGTAGTCTGTCGTCAGTGAAAATACACTCAACCCTATCACATGTAGTAGACTTCACATAGAAGACTGGATTGACAGTGTATCCCAACGACTCCCTCGTCACAGACTCCAGTTCCACAATGGACATTCTGTCCATATCAACGTGGTCCCAGTGATCAATGACACCTCCTTCGTATCTCCAACCATCAGGTAAAAACTCCATTCTACCCCCATGGTGAAAGTTGATTGTAAACTTATTTAATAACTCCTCTGCAAAAAAAAAAAAAAAATCGAAAGCAAACAAAAGCAAAGCCATTAAATATTGCCCACCAACATCAATAACAACACGAAGGACCCACATCACGGGACACAAAAACAAAAGAATATTCAAAACAAAAAGAATCCATTAAAGAATCCATTTGTGGTCCTAACGTGACAACAAAAATAAAGACACAAACATGTGGTCCCCAAAAATTTCCACTCGGTATAAATCGAGGACAAACCTTGAGATGGGGTATTTGTTGCAGATTTATTTGCTCCAGGTTTCTTCGCAGGTGATTTTTTCGTCGCTCTAAATTTCTTCGCAGGCGATTTTTTCGTCGCTCCAGATTTCTTTGCCGGCGATTTTTTCGCACAAGTCGCTTCACCTGTCTTCGTCACTTCAGATTTCTTTGCACGAGAGGATGATGCAGATCGAGATCCACCACGTTTACTCGACGGAGATGGCCTACCCGGTGATTTTCCCTTCGCCATTAGTTTAGGGTTTGAATCTAATTCTAAATGCAAGATTTTGGCATTAGGGTTTAAGAGTTTTTCCTATTTGGGTTTTCTTTTTTTTTTAAACAATTCGATTTGGGGTTTTTTTTCTTCTTTTTTTTTATAACAATATACAATTCAATTATTAATGTGGGGAAATACACACAATAGCCTTACTCAGACGAGGCACGTGCTCATTTAACTAACGTTTAGGCTTAAATTTTGACGGAAGGACTGCCATGAAACCCAATTTAAGATTAAGGCCAAAAGTGGTCGTTTTTAAATATTAGGCGGTGGATTATCAGGAACGCCATACATCAGGGGGCAAAAGTGTAATTAATTCTTTTTTTTTTCTCATACCTTCCATCATCTGTACCTTTGTTCCCACTTACATATCACATCACATGTGTGGATTTTGTCCTCGTTCTTTGAAAAAGGATGGTTTCTTTGTGGTATTATTCAAGGATTCGAATACCGTTACTGATGCCGTACCGGAACTCAGATTTCGCTGGATTACCGGGAGATACCTTTGATTTACCGATGTATCTAGTGAAAATTAACCGGATTAACTTTGCTTGGGTTAATCTGATCGTTGCTCGGTCTCCGATGAGGATCGCGAATTCGGGCTTCTCTGCGGCGAAAAAGGACTCGATTTCGCTCTGAGTCAGGTTGAGCTCGTTGTGGGTTCATAGTTAGAGGTTCGTCAAGCCTAGGGTTTCGAGCATTTGTACAACGGCGGAACCGAATCCAAGTGCGTCGGAGCCAATCTTGATGCGGTTCAAGTCTTCGAAGGCCGAGAGAGACGATGTCGGAGCTCTGGAGTCGCATATTTCGATTTGACGGAGTTGTTAGGGTCGGGGACGATGAAGACATTTTGTAAAAGGGTATAATTGGTATATTATATTGTTGAGTTTGAGTTTGGGTTATTTACCCAATTAAACTCAAAGTTACACTTTTATTTTAAAATAGGGATCTAATATGGGCTAGATAGCTAGTCCGTCCCATATTTACTGTAATTAATAGTTAATGATGTGTCAAAATTTAATTGCGAGACAGATATGGAGACACCAAAGGTGGATAAAGAAACTGGATCCTTGTGGAATGTCATGAAAAAGTTCCCGGGAAAACTTGGGAGTCATAACTGATATACAAAGCATTACAGTTACAGGGAGTCTTAAAGAGTGTACTTTGTATCTCTTTTGAGTGCTGAAGAATTTGAAGAACAACTGGAGCAATTTACTCCAGTTCAATGTTCATGAAAAATGGGTTTGTAGAAAGGAAGTCATAGTTTGGTTGTGCTTGAGAAAAATCCCTGTTTGGCGGGTCAGCCAACAACACAAAGCGAATTTGAAGACCTCGCTAAAACATCTTGTCGATCAATATGATTATGCATTGAAAGAGATACACATGAGAAGAGTGGAAGCAGATATTCAACCTCTTAGCTCCATTATTCCATATGACATTTTTCCTATAGAAAAGCGATTCCGATTCGAAATTGAGTGTGGGAAACTTTACTGTGCTGTGAGTGTAACTAGTATTGATGTACAAGTTGGGATGTTTCAAGTTAGCTAAAACAAAACCTTTTTTTGGGTAGAATCATAGAGAGTTGCATTAAATTTACACTGCTATGGACTTCTATATTATCATAAATACATTTACACTTCCATGGAACTTGAAGCCTAACCACTGGATACATCATAATGGCGAAAAAAAAAAAGTTATAACCAAAGGCTAACAGAGATCTTAACAAACCAAGATAACTATATATACTACAATAGTACTTGTTAGAAACAGTTCAAAACAATAGGGAATTCAAAACATAATAAAAAAAAAAATATATAAACTATTTATGGCGTAGCTGATTGTAAACAAAATATCCTTGAAACCCTTTGGAAAAGCACAAAATCCAAACCATGTACAGTTAGTCGAAGATAAAGCGGACAAGTTGTTTACCTAGTCTCTTAAGCTTTTCACTTCTTCCCGTCGGCTTCTGGATGTTTTTTTGACCGGAGTGGTCTCTGAGGATGAAAGTGTGCCAAGGGCATCAACGATGAACATCTTATTAGGCATAATGCCATCTTTTTCCATGTGCCTAAACAGGCTTCCTAGCAACTCCCTCGTGTTGGCTTTAGTGTAGGCCTTGTAGAGAAGCTTATACGTGGCGGTATTCGGAACCACGCCTATGCTATTCGCGCTCTCGAAGAGCTTGTGTGCCTCCATGGGCAAGGCGTTCAGGCAATAGGCATCGAGCATCGCGTTGAGCGTGGAGACCTTGACACCGCCGGTCCCGGACGCGGCCAGCTTGTCGAACACGTCCCTGGCCCTCGAGACGCAGTCGCAGAGGCCGTACATGGTCAAGAGACTCTCGCTCGTGACGAGGCTCGGCGCGTATCCCATGTCTGTCATCTGCACGAAAACGGCCTCGGCTCTGTCCAAGCGCCGGGCTTTGCCGTAGTTAAGGATCATGGAGTTGAAGGTGGGCAGCGTCGGCCTCTCCTTGGAGCGCAGCAAGCTCTTGAAGACCTGCTCCATCTTCTCGAACTCCTGCTTCTTCCCGTACGCGTCGATGAGCAAGTTGAAGGTGATTATGTCCGCCTTCACCTTGTCGCTCTTCATCCGAGTGAGCACCGACTCCATGTCCCGGATCATCCCCACTTTCCCGTACGCGTCCATCACCCCGTTGTAGGTGTAGATGTCGGGGGCGATGCCGCTCTCGCCCAGGTCCTTCAAGTAAAGGTGAAAATTCAATTAATTTAGCTTAACCTTTAACCGAAATTATTTTAATATGTTTCGTTTAGTACTTAAATTTATTTTAGAAATTATTACCATTAATTTCCTTATAATTATATTAATTAGTAAATTGATATAATTAATTTTTATAGATTATTTTAAATTTATAAATAGATTTTAATATAATTCAGTTAAATTAAGTTATATTTTGTTGATAGATATTATTAGTTACGGTTAAAGTTGAATAACTTAATTTAATTTTAAAAATAATATATTGTAATCAATTAGCCAAATAAGTACCATCCATTAAAATTATAGCCAAACTATTTAAATAATTAAAGTAATAGCCCAACACATGTCTATGTCTCCATAGTTTTAACTTCTTTCTTAATTTTTTAAATAGCTTGGCTAGAATTTTAACGTAAGGAGTTCGAATGGGCTATACGCCTAACTCCACCTATATTGTATCATTTTTTTAATTAAATGTCTTATAATCTAGGCCAACCTTGGTTAACCGAAATTTTAGTTAGTATTAACCGTCCGGTTAACTTTAACCGGTTAACTTAGGTGAAAAATATTTCTTTAACGGAAAATGCATCTTTACCTTGAAGAGAGAGTTGACTTGGTCGACGTTCCTTGCCTGAGCGAAGGCCCTCAGGAGAATGTTGTAGGTGACGATGGTGGGCTTGCAGCGCTCGGTGCCCTTCATCTTCTCGAAGTAGGCGGAGGCCTTGGCGAGGGCTTTTGATTTGTCGCGCGAGTGGAGGTGGGCGGAGATGACGGCGTTGTAGACCGACGTGTCGGGTCTGCATCCGCTGTTCCGCATTTCCGAGAAGAGCCACATCGCCATCCGCGTCTGCCCTCTCTTCCCCATCACCGATATCAGCTTTGAGTATATCCCGTTGTCCGCTATGTACCACCGCTGCTTTTGCATCCATCTGAATACCTGAATTCAATCTGTTTATTTTAGGGAGGGCCTAATAAAATTAATCCAAAGCGAAGCACAAACTACAAAGAGCTTGATTAATCTCGAGTTGGATTAAAATCAAGGAGCCATTCAGCTAATTTTCCTATTATTTTCCTCCCACAGATCCACGAAGTCTGTTCTCTTTTCTTCGAAAATGCTTCTGTTTTGACATCCTCAGATTTCTCAGCAAAAAGAAAAGAAGACAAGCCTGAGATATACAAACAAGCAACTGTATATAGTTACAATCTGATATAATGAGTTAACAGATTCCCCACTAGTCATACGCAGAAGTATCAAAATCTAATACCTCTGATATCATATACCCACGACCTAAAACTACCAAGCTGATACGCCCATTGTCCATTTGTTCATTAATGAGTACAATACAGACCCAGTAAAGTATTATGAGTTCTAATTTTGCTGATGTAGATACACTTGAACAAGAGCTAACCCTTATCCTCGCATATCCACACATATCGCCACTTTCTCAACATCTCGAAAACTTTTCTCTAAGAAACGAGGATAATTTTACTCCTCTCAGATAATGAATTAAAGAAAAAAAAATATCATATCGAGAGAGAGAGGAGACCTCGAGGCATTGAAGCCATTTATCGCCCCTGCCAAGCTCTTCAAAGAGAAGAAAACAATGCTCGGTCCTGACAATCCTGACATACTTGTTGAGCGTCTTGACTAAAGGCTCTTTGTCAGTGAAGCTCCTGATCACCAAGCGAGCCAGCTCGCGAGCGTCCGAGCCGTCACCCGTCGTCAGCGGAGCGAACTTCCGCTTGGGGCGGGTCGACGTGCACGAGATCCTCGTCGCCCGAGGCCATGGCCGCTCCGAGGCGTGTAGCTTGGCGCACTGAAGAGAGTGAGAGACACTCACTGACATTGTTTGTGTGCTCATTGTTCAATGGGGCTTTCGGATTTGAAGTCAAATGATTTGATGTCTTGGTTGGTTCTCTTTATTTACCGTTTTTTTTTCTGTAATTTATTTACCTTAAAATGTCGAAAACAAATATATCATGATTGATGAGCGTTTATTTTATTTTATTTTTATATATCTTGATTATACCTCTTAAACCAAAAAGTCCAAAAAAAAAAAAATCATTTAAACTTCGATATGAAATATATTTTCTTTGTCCCTTTTGAACTATAATATATTTAGACCTCAAATCTGTGAGTTGACGGCCCAAATAAATCGAATTGAACTTGATTGGCTCAATCCATTCACATAAAAAGATTGAGGCTTCTTTAAGGCCACTCATCGCGAATCCGAGCTCAATTATTTGACCTCATGTTGAATGATTTGCTCAGCAGATCACCCGAAGCTCGTTCAATATACTGTTCGAATCTTGGGAGACAAATATACGTTTCCTCGTTAACTGCCTCACTTATTCCGAACACGTGGTGAAAATCGGATGAAGAAGACCGATGATTCAACGGTAGTGTGTCCTCCACAATACGCATAGATACGGGAAGAAACCAAGATCAAGACACATCATGGCCCAATCATTCTCTTGGTCATGGCACGAGAATGACACAAAAAAAATCTCCCGATCATGCTTGCGATCATGACACGAAAATGACATGGAAAAGGCTCTCGGTCATGACACGAAGTAACCCTGTCACTATCTCAGTCATGACATGAGATTGACACGAGAGAACCTCTTGGTCATGTTCTCGGTCATAACACCGGAATGACTCGATCATGATACGAGAAAATCTTACGATCATACTCTCGGTCATGACACGAGGGTGACACGGAAAAATATCCTTGACCACAACTCGATCTCAACCTGGCCAAATGACCTTATCTTCAGATCTAACTGACCAAATGGCCATGTCTTCAAATCCACCGTATCAAATCACCACCTCTCTGAGCCCATGAGCCCTGACCACTTCTCCGAGCTCATGAGTCCAAACCACTACTTCTCTGATCCCATGAGCCCATATGGCCCCTTCTCCGAGCCCTTGAGCCAAAACCACTGTGTCTCTGAGCGGATGAGTGTTGTCAATGGTGCCCACAAGAAGAGTTGTAGTCTTTACTTTTGTACATTTGATGTAATAAAGTCACACGAAGACTCTTGCTTGTAATTGCTTATTTATAAATAAAAAGTTGAAACGTTCATTCATTATTCATTGTGTGAAGCTTTATGATAAAACCTTAGTCTTTAGTCTATAAACAAACTTAACAACACATGAAGAGACAAATGTAGATTTGCATGAACAAACTCTTCATGGTTTGCTTAAAACAATATATTCGCAATCTAAGGATCAAAGGACTATTGATCTCAGTACGATTGTTAGGAGAATTTATGATGTCTGGTTATGGGACATTGAGAGTTGGAGACTCTATAGTTCTTCTAGTGTCACGCCCCGGGAAAGGTGGGGTGTGATTAGAATATAATTAAGCAGTAATAAACTTTACAAAACTATCCCACGGTGCATACTCAGTTGATTACTTTACAAGTCCAAAGATAAAAGAAAGAAAACGGAAAAACAAAACCGACCTTCGACACTTGATAGTCTATCCAGTATAAACCTTCAAACTCTCGACCACACTTAACTCCGAGGTCTTCCTAACCCTTCTCCTTCTCACTTCCTGATTATAAGATAAATTTGAAGAAATAGGGATGAGCCTGAGGCCCAGTAGGTGCTATAGTAATGGTTTGATTTTTAAAAAAAGATTTTCGAAAATAATACTTACTTTATAATAATAATATTCTTGTCCCGCGTAAATCACCATACACGTACAAGTATAATAATAGTCTTATACGTGTAAATCACCATACACGCACAAGTATAACTTGCAGGAATGTAAATTGCATGAATGTAAATGACAGAAATGTAAATGACGGAATGCTGATGCTAGAATTGTAAATGCAAGAAATGCAATTGAATTTAAATGTGCATCTACGCCCATTTAAACGTCTACTATTTCCTGAGCCCCTGTCATTATAACCCGTGACAGTCCTCTGATCAGAATGGTGCACTCTCCACACCCTTATATATATACGATTGCACTCTCCGCTTCATATATATACGTTTCCGGCTCTATCAGGATATACAAAACCTTTTATTTCGCAAATACGGGATATATGTATAATATCGAAAATATTCTCAACTTCATGATCAGATATCCTGAGATGAAGTTCCGCCACATTTTCTAAGAACGGTTTAGGTTTCGTGGCACGTTCACAAACATTTTCATTTCGAAAATAATATATACTTGAGGCCAAACCATAAAATCAGGAGAGAAGGATTATAATAACCTACCTCGAGAATAAGCGTCTAAGTCGCTCTTCAACGAGACGTTCGCTCGTCCTGTGAACTTGAACGTTCACTAAAACCGAGACTCCAGACGTTCACTTACTCCGTGAACCCTCTAAACGACTTTCAGTCTTGAGTCCTATCACAGTAAATCAAACTGATCCTGAATCAGAATCCTATGAGTAGTCCACAATACTCAAACTCAAACGTACGATTTAAAAGAATCGTAGAATCCGATGACATATCCACTATAAAGAAATCAATTTCTCAGAACAAAACTTCAAACGATACGAGAAAGAGTAAACTCAAACGAGAAACTACGATAAACTCCAAAAATCCGAGAAGTAACTCTAATAAGCGAGCTTGTGCTTCCTTGAATAAAACTAATTTCATTTATCCAAAACGAGATTAGAAAATAACTCCAACAAAATAAAGATTGTTTCTTTTTCTTCTCTGAATCTCAAGGAAAACATAGTCAAATTTCTTATCACGACGCTCGAGTAACCGAGATACCAAACGTTAACTCAAAACGATTCGTATACAAAAATAACTTTAAACTTCATAATTACAAAACAATAATGAAATAACTCGCTAAAACGGGACGGACCCTCCGCGAGTCTCCGAGCCTAAACCGAAACGCCGACATTCACCCGGTCTCGGTCTCGCCTCGTCGACGCTCGCGCGATAGTTCCGTCATGTCTTGGGCCACGTCCTCGTCGTCCCGAACCGCCGCTGTTTTGGGCTCTGCGTAGCCCGCCTAAACAAGCCTAGACCCTTGACAACAAGGCTCACAACCGAGACCAAACAAAATTCATCAAATCAAAATTTCCAAACAATCTGAAATTCAAACTTAGCCAAACACTAATCCATAGTAACTTAGTTTCGGGGAGCATCAACAACTAAAAACCAGAATTTCAGACTGAACATCACACGGCCAAAACCAATATATACGGCCCAAAACTCTTTCACACGGCCAAGACAAAATTTTCAAACCAAACGTTCAGAAATTCCAAAAACAAACCATCTTAAACATAATTTCGAGCACAATCTCAAACCAAGAATCATCAAACCTCGTTCAAAACAAAACCCCCAGAATCCACATCATCTAGGTATCTTCCGAAGGTACTGAATTGACCAATGCACTTCTAGAGACAAGATAAGAACAAACCGTTTAACCTCTTATGTCTCGAGGTCACTACGTATGAATTGCATCATGCTTACCTCAATCCTGAAATGAGACATGCCATTTCATAGCTTACGTATTCTCATTTGAGAAAGTCAGAGTTCGTATTCACTATGTGATTCTGAACATGACCTATTGGTGAAGTACTAAGTTATGAAGATGTCATGAGTAACTTTGTGAAGATCTCTAGATATGGAATTCATGTACAAGATTGTTGTAATGCAATGTGTATCACCTCATGCTTTGTTCCTTGGAATGTGAATAAATGAACTGGTCAGTGTCCAAATTGAGTCTTGACTCTTTTGGATGAAACAGTGTGACTTGTTAGCTTCTCGTCAATACATTGTTTCTAACTTATTCACAAGCGACAGAGGAGTTGAGGAAATAACAGCTAGAAGGGTAAAATGGTAATTTTGTAAATCCCGACTAGCTGATGATATTCATGAAGGGTAAATATAGATAATATTCAATGGATCCACTCATCACAATTAGTTGAATTCTTGAGTAGAAAATAAATTCATTTGAACCGAGAGATTCTCAGTGTCAACTCTTTAGTGGAGTCAGTTGACATTAAGCTAAACTTGGAAAAGGTTTGTGAACTTTTGAGTCCAAGTATTTTAGCTCAAGCTTTGTTCATTTGGATCCATGGGGTCACTGTCACAAATCATATCGAGTAGGAATAGTTAAACTAGAAGCTAAGTCAAAACAAGAACGATACAAGTTTTACGAAAATTGTCAAAAGGGTATTTTTGTATTTTTTTAGACTCGGTCGTGATGAGTTCATTGGGCCTTGTGGATTAATTTCATTTCATTGAATTTTACTTCAAAATTCTTAATGGATCTTTCTTATGTTGTCATGAACAAATGAAGAAGCTTTTAGAAGCTCTTCTAGGAGTCTTGGCCGCCCAACCCAAAGAAAGAAAAGAGAGATTTTTTTGTGCATTAATGTATGAAGATACTTGTCAAAAGAAAAAGAGGAAACAAATTTGCATCTAGATGCATGAGGGATTTCGGCCAAACGGGTCAAGGGAGAAGCAAACAAAAGAGGAAACAAATCCAAGGAGTCATGAAGACTCTCTTGGCCGTGTGCCTCTAAAGAAATAAAGGGAATATTGCTCATGAATATGTGATATTCTATAGAAGAGGAAACTACCTTATTGAAGGTGAATCCTCTCCTATAAATAGAGCCTTCATATCCTATTCATTTTATTCATTCGAAATTTTTTAGAGATTGAGAGCTCCTCTCTCCTTCTCTCTCTAAGTTCTTTCGTTTTTGTTTTGGCACCTAGGTCCACATTTGATCTAGTGTTTTTAGCTCTTCGATTTTGAGACTTGTTCTCGAGTCTTCGTGTTTAAAAATGCCCACACACTAATTCTTATCTTTCTCGAGTGATTTTAGTGATAGAAACTTTCGTGGTTGCTTGAGTTCCCGAGGAAAGAAGAGAGACGTGCTGCGAGGGGAGACGAACGTTTCAACCTTCCGAAGGCTTCTCAATGTTCAAGCTTCTCAAAGGTTAGTACATATATAATGCGCATTAATGTTTTAAATTATATGTACTTGCTCTTTGTCTAGGTTAGTAAAATCGTTTTACTTGTTTTAAAGAAAATTTTTAATTTCTACCTCTTGCTCGAATCGTTAAACTTTTTATTAACCCTAGATCAATTCCAACAAATGGTATCAGAGCTATGGTCAAAGATATGCATGTGCATGTAATTAAAATTATGAGCTTGAAAATCGTTTTCGAAAGTTTACTAATTTTGTGACAAGTTAGAATTGTTTTCTTAGATTATTTTTAATTTATCGATCATGCCTTTAAATTAAAAATTATGTTGTTTTTTTATGAGTTTGGGATGTTATTAAAACACATTATAATCAGTTCTAAAAGTTTTTAATTTTTTATAATGAAAAACATGTTTTTAAAGTTTGAGAAGTTTCGGTAAATTTTTGTGACTAGTTATCTTGTCTTACTAGTTTCTTTTATTTACTTGATTCATTTTATGCTTGTTGTTATTTCTTTTATACCATTTTATTAACTTGTTAATAAAACACAAATAAAAGCCTTAACAACTTCATAAAACGTTCCGTTACACTCGATTCTTTTTCGCACTCAAAGTCCGAACTTTAATTATTTCCAGTTTTCTTCGAGCTCGAGAAAATCCGCAGTAAAAGTGGCATAAATCTCAGCTCAGAATTCTAAATTTAATGATTCTTGAATACAATTAAAGGTCTTTTTGTCCTCTTTCCAATTCAATTGGTTTTAGGTCATAAGGACATCGAAACATGCAGTTATGGCGATTTTACTCCGAGGTGCGCGGCTGTTCCGAAAGTCCAGTTTTTTAGAATTCCGGATTTTCAGCCCCACTACCATGAGTTATAGAACTCTAATGAGAAAATTTTCTTGAGAAAAATTGTTCTTCATAAGATTATAAACATAATTTGAAAGATTAAAATTTTTTATTTTTGAAAGTTTAATTGAAATTGAATTTTTACAAAACTAGTTTGAATTTTGAAAACCGTTTTCGTTTTCAAACTTGAAAATATTTTGTCATCCAAATCAAATAATTTTCAAAATGTTATCAAAACTATATCTATATCACATATGTTCAAAATCTATATGCTCTTGAAAATATGAGTGGGAGGTCTCCTCGTAGACGAGCCGAAAAATAAAGATGTGTAATCTTAAACTTTCAAGTGTTCGAGTGAGTTGAAGTTCACGCTTCCCTCATGCACTTTCCCGAATAGAAAAATATGAGTATGTACATTGTGCCTTTATGCACTAACACTGCTCTGAACATGAAGATCTAGGATTCCTTTATAGTAGTCCACTCTATATATCTATAACTAGGAAATTTGTTTCCGAACTTATAAAGACGATGTGCCAACTCCAAAAACTAAGTGGGAGGGTTATACTTGTTGTTTGTAACCCACGATCCCCAACACTAATGAAAGAAGCAATTGACGTGAGACTAAGAGTCATTCTTGTGGCCCTCTCTTCAATGGGAGTACTCTATGACATTTTTGCTTCGATCATTGCTCCATGAGCTATGTCCGAGAGTGAGACAATGAAGACAAGGCCTCCTCTTAGGGGATTGTTTTTTCAAAGTTGATCTTTTGTACTAAGTGGTTGGTTGCACACTTAGGCTCAATCCCTAGTAATCCTCTCTTGAGACTCTGCGAAAAGATATGAGTGATCAAACCAATTTAAAAGGTGGGTAGTAAAAAATGGTGTATTGACATCTTGGCTAAGCATTAATGATGTGTCATTTACTTATAAATGGAGATTTTTTGCGGCCTTCTCTTGAGGGAGTAAATTATCGTTTGGTTTATAACACCTTTGGATTTTATCAAATGTTAAAAACATAAATCCTAAACCAAAGGCTAATCATAAATTTGTTTCAACTTATATAGGCAAAATGTCTCTCAACCCTCTCTCAACCATTCTTTCCTCGAATAAAGTTGAAGGCGAAAATTACGTGAACTGGAAATATAACCTCGACATAGTCCTTACTGTCGACAAGCACAAATGGGTTCTCACCACCCCCTGTCCTCAGACGAATGAAGATTCGACACAAGAGGAAAAAGACATCCAGGCGGTCTGGCTCCGATCCGATGAGATTGCGAGATGCTATATTTTAGCATCAATGAACAATGTGTTGCAACAACAACATGGTGACATTGAGACTGCTGCCGATATGCTCTACAATCTCCATGAGATGTTTAGAGGGCAAGGACGTCAAGCTAGGCAACAAGCGGTCCGACAGTTTATGAGCTGTCGCATGAAGGTTGGAACTCCCGTTAGAGATCATATGATGCTGATCATTAGCTATCTAAATGAAATGGAGATCCTTGGATCTGAGATTGGCGGGGAGACTAAAATAGACATGATCTTGGAAACTCTCTCCGAGTCTTTTGACATCTTCAAGCTGAACTACTCCATGAATAAGCTAGAGTACACTGTTACCGAGCTTATGAAGGAGCTTCACACCACCGAGGGACTCGCTAAGAAAAAGAGGGCTCAAGGAGAGGTACATGCTACTGCCTCCAACTCGGGATCTAAGAAGAGACCTCGCAAGGCCGAGAAGAAGAATCAACCTGAGGTTCAAAAGAAGAAGAAGACGCCAAAAGTTGCTAAGGTGGACAAGTCTAACGACAAGTGCCACCACTGCAATGAGCCTGGTCACTGGCGTAGGAACTGTCCTGCCTACCTTAAAACCAAAGAAAAATGTATTGTACTTGTTACTAAAGCTTGCTTAGTAGCTGATAATGTATCATCGTGGATTATTGACTCCGTTGCTACTAACCATATTTGTTGCTCCTTGACTGGTTTTAGGAAAAGCAAAAGCTTAGAGGATGGCGACATCTGCTTCAAGTTGGGTGATTGGAGCGTGGTGTCTGCGAAGACTGTAGGATCCATGACGTTGTCTTTTGAAGACCGCACTTTAATTTGAATAATGTTTATTATGTTCATTCCTTTGGGAAAAACCTAATATCTGTTGCTCAACTTTTCGAGCAAGATTATTGTTTAAAGTTTATAAAGAATGGAATTCGTATTTCTTTTTCAAATTCTTTTGTCAGTGATGCATGTATGAAGAATGGTCTTTTTTACATTTATCCCACTCAACCTTCTCTTTTAGACACCGAAATAGATAATGATCTAGTTAGGGAGCCAAAGAGGATCAAACTATTTGAATCCTCCGATCTAATAAAATCAACATATCTCTGGCACTTAAGACTTGGTCATATCAGTCTAGATAGGATTAAGAGACTTGTGAGGGACGGTTCACTCCTAGCCTCTGCAATAGGTTCACTACCTACTTGTGAATCTTGCATAGAGGGAAAAATGACCAAGCGACCTTTCTCTGATAAGGGTCGAAGAGCCACTGAGTTGCTGGAACTAGTACATTCTGATGTATGTGGTCCGCTCAGTCAACAGGCACGTGGTGGATACAAATACTTCGTTACCTTAACTGATGATTACTCGAGATAGGGTTTTGTCTATTTTCTGAAAGACAAATTCGAGACCTTTAACGTATTTAAGGTCTTCAGGGCTTTAGTGGAAAAGCAAACTGCCAAAGTGATCAAAACTCTTTGATCCGATCGAGGTGATGAGTATATGTCTAAAGAGTTCGATGACTTTCTTAAAGAAGAAGGTATCGCTTCTCAGCTTACCGCACCTGGCACGCCTCAACAGAACGGAGTGTCAGAGAGAAGAAATCGAACTCTTATGGAGATGGTTAGATCAATGATGAGTTACTCATCACTCCCTCTTTCCTTTTGGGGATATGCCCTCGAAACAACCGCTTACATTCTGAACCAAGTTCTGTCTAAAACGGTTCCTGGTACTCCTTATGAATGATGGACTGGTCGTAAAGTAAATCTTGGTCGCATCAAAATTTGGGGTTGCCCTGCACACGTGCTGAGGCAAAAGACTAGCAAGTTGGCTAGTAGGTCAGAATTATGTCTGTTCGTTGGATATCCAAAGGAAACCAAAGGTTTCACATTCTATAGTCCCGAGTACGATAAGACTTTCATTAGCACGAATGCTCGTTTCCTTGAGGAGGACTTTATGAAAGATGTAAAACCTAGAAGCAAAATTGTGATTGAAGAAAAGTTGGGTGAGGAAGATTCTACCTCATCTGTAAGAACTGTTCTTACCCCAACTGAAACATAACCTAACTCATCAGATTCTCATCAAGTAGTACTTCGACGTAGTGAGAGGGCTACTCAAAAGCCTGACAGGTACATGTCTTATGGAGACACTCTCGATTGCTTGTTCTGAATCAAACCTTTGGCTTGACACCATGAAAGTTGACATGCACTCGATGTATGTCAACAAAGTCTGGAAACTTGTAGACCTTCTTGAAGGAATTGAACCCGTAGGGTGTAAGTGGATATACAAGAAGAAAAGGGGTCCGGATGGGAACGTCGAGACGTTCAAAGCACGACTTGTGGCTAAGGGTTATACCCAACAAGAAGGGATTGACTATGAAGAAACCTTCTCGCCAGTCGTGATGCTTAAATCCATCCGCATACTTCTATCCATAGCTGCAGCTCTCGACTATGAGATCTGGCAAATGGAGGTCAAGACGGCCTTCTTGAATGGCAATCTTGACGAGCGCATTTATATGGCTCAACCAGACAGTTTCGTGGAAGAAGGTCAAGAGACCAAGGTTTGTGAGTTGCTTAAGTCCATTTATGGATTAAAGCAAGCATCTAGGTCATGGAATATTAGATTCGATGAAACTGTAAAGAGCTTCAGTTTTCAGTAGTCAATAGATGAGCCGTGTGTTTACAAGTTAATGCACGAAGGTAAAGTTGTGTTTTTGGTACTATATGTCGATGATATATTACCCATAGGTAATGATGTAGGTAAGTTATCTTAGGTTAAGGTCTGGCTGGCAAATCAATTCGATATGAAGGATCTAGGAGAAGCCGCGTACATTTTGGGGATCCAATTCTTTCGAGGTAGGAAGAACTGGACTCTGTTGCTCTCTCAAGCATCTTATATTGATAAGGTGATGGATCGCTTCTCGATGTAAGACTCTAAGAAGGGCCAAACACCCTTTAGGCATAGAGTCTCACTCTCTAAGGACCAGTCTCCCAAGACTGCGCAAGAGATTGATGACATGAGAAAAATTCTTGACGCCTCAGTCGTAGGAAGTCTCATGTATGCTATCCTTTACACTAGACCTGATATCTGCTTCGCAGTTGGTGTAGTTAGCCGTTTTCAATCCAACCCTGGACCCGAGCACTGGATTGCTGTTAAGCATGTTCTGAAGTATCTTTGAAGAACTAGGAACTTGATGCTTACATATTCAGGTACTGACCTGACTATGATGGGATATACCGACTCCGATTTTCAAGCGGATAAGGATCCCAGAAAATCCACTTCGGGATCTATGTTCATCCTTAATGGTGGAGATGTTGTGTGGAGAAGTATTAAGCAATCTTGCATTGCTGACTCCACAATGGAAGCAGAATATGTGGCTGCTTGTGAAGCATCAAAAGAGGTTGTATGGCTTAGAAAATTCTTTAAGTATTTGGAAGTTGTTCCAAATGTCGACGAGCCCATGACCCTTTATTGTGATAATAGTGGGGCTGTCGCTAAATCAAAGGAACCTCGAAGCCATAAGCGCTCTAAACATATTGAGAGGAAATACCATTTGATTCGAGAGATCGTGCAGCGCGGAGACATGGAAGTGATGAAGATCTCAACGGTGGACGACCTGACAGATCCATTCACCAAGGCCCTAGCAAACAAGGTCTTCGACAACCATAGAGAGGGATTAAACATGAAGGAATACACACATCTTCTTTGAGTCGAGTAGGAGTTTGTTGTCAATGGTGCCCACAAGAAGAGTTGTAGTCTTTACTTTTGTACATTTGATGTAATAAAGTCTCACGAAGACTCTTGCTTATAATTGCTTATTTATTAATAAAAAGTTGAAACGTTCATTCATTATTCCTTGTGTGAAGCTTTATGATAAAACCTTAGCCTTTAGTCCATAAACAAACCTAACAACACAAGAAGAGACAAATGTAGATTTTCATGAACAAACTCTTCATGGTTTGCTTAAAACAATATATTCGCAATCTAAGTATCAAAGGACTATTGATCTCAATACGATTGTTAGGATAATCTATGATGTCTGGTTATGGGACATTGAGAGTTGGAGACTCTATAGTTCTTCCAGGTATCTTCCGAAGGTACTGAATTGACCAGTGTACTTCTAGAGACAAGATAAGAACAAACTGTTTAACCTCTTATGTCTCGAGGTCACTACGTATGAATTGCATCATGCTTACCTCAATCCTGAAATGAGACATACCATTTCATAGCTTACGTATTCTCATTTGAGAAAGTCAGAGTTCGGACTCACTATGTGATTCTGAACAAGACCTATTGGTGAAGTACTAAGTTGTGAAACAATGTGACTTGTTAGCTCCTCGTCAATACATTGTTTCTGACTTATTCACAAGCGACAAAGGAGTCTAGGAAATAACAGCTAGGAGGGTAAAATGGTAATTTTGTAAATCCCGACTAGCTGATGATATTCATGAAGGGTAAACATAGATAATATTCAGTGGATCCACTCATCACAATTAGTTGAATTCTTGAGTAGAAAATAAATTCATTTGAACCGAGAGATTCTCAGTGTCAACTCTTTAGTGGAGTCAGTTGACATTAAGCTAAACTTGGAAAAAGTTTGTGAACTTTTGAGTCAAAGTATTTTAGCTCAAGCTTTGTTCATTTGGATCCATGAGGTCACTGTCACAAATCATATCGAGTAGGAATAGTTAAACTAGAAGCTAAGTCGAAACAAGAACGATACAAGTTTTACTAAAATTGTCAAAATGGTATTTTTGTCTTTTTTGGACATATGATGAAATGAATGTCAATAAATTTTTTGACATCGTCATATGATGAATGAAATCACTCGGCCGTGATGAGTTCATTGGGCCTTGTGGATTAATTTCATTTCATAGAATTTTACTTGAAAATTCTTAATGTGCCTTTCTTATGTTGTCATGAACAAATGAAGAAGCTTCTAGAAGCTCCTTCTAGGAGTCTTGGCCGCCCAACCCAAAGAAAGAAAAGAGAGATTTTTTTGTGCATTAATGTATAAAGATACTTGTCAAAAGAAAAATAGGAAACAAATTTGCATCTAGATGCATGAGGGATTTCGTCCAAATGGGTCAAGGGAGAAGCAAACAAAAGAGGAAACAGATCTAAGGAGTCATGAAGACTCTCTTGGCCGTGTGCCTCTAAAGAAATAAAGGGAATATTGCTCATGAATATGTGATATTCTATAGAAGAGGAAACTACCTTATTGAAGGTAAATCCTCTCCTATAAATAGAGCCATCATTCCTTTCATTTTATTCATTCCAAAGTTGTAGAGATTGAGAGCTTTTCTCTCTAGCTTGGCCGCCCCTCTCTCATTCTCTCTCTAAGTTCTTTCATTTTTGTTTTGGCACCTAGGTCCACATTTGACCTAGTGTTTTTAGCTCTTCGACTTTGAGACTTGTTCTCGTGTCCTCGTGTTTAAAAGTGCCCACACACTAATTCCTTTCTTTCTCGAGTGATTTTAGTGATAGAAACTTTCGTGGTTGCTTGAGTTCCCGGGGAAAGAAGAGAGACGTGCTGCGAGGGAAGACGAACGTTTCAACCTTTCCGAAGGCTTCTCAACGTCCAAGCTTCTCAAAGGTTAGTAAATATATAATGCTCATTAATGTTTTAATTTATATGTACTTGCTCTTTGTCTAGGTTAGTAAAATTGTTTTACTTGTTTTAAAGAAAATTGTTAATTCCCGCCGCTTGCTCGAAGCGTTAAACTTTTTCTTAACCCTAGATCAATTTCAGCAATTAGCTCGCCAAGTCCTCTCTCCAAACCCACTAGCTTGCAAAGGCCACCTTTCGGGTCAATCATCTTGGCCAAGGCTCTCTCAGAGCCCACCAAGTCATCAAGGCCACTTGTCCGGTCCATCTCCTGAGCCAGGGCTCTCTCCGAGCCAACCAGCCTACCTCGAGCATGTGATAGGACCATCTCCTTAAAAGACCCTCCCTCCAATCCCACCAGCCCTCCTCGACCTACTTCTGGGCCCATCTCTTCGGAAGACGTTCTATCCGAGCCCACCAGCACGCCTCGACCATTTTTCAGGCCCATCTCCTCAGAAGACCCTATCTTCGAGCCCACCAGCCTGCCTCGACCATCTCTTGGGCTCATCTCTTTGAAAGCCTTATTTTCGAGCCCATCAACCTACCAAACCTCCTCTGTCGAGCCCATAAGTTAACATCGACTATTTAGGCAACCTAAACCTTGGTTTTCACACCAACCAAAGATGCCATAGAACCTCAAAACACTATTAAAAACCCTACATATCCGAACCATGCTCATCTTGAATTCTCTTTGCATTTGTTCAACAAGTTGTTCAACCAACTTCTGCGAGCTTGAACCAAACACAATATCATCAATATAAATTTGAGCGATTATCAAGCATGACCTGATGTGTTTCACAAAAAGAGTTTTGTCTACTCCCCCTCGAGCATAGCCATGATTCACTGGAAACACAGTCAACCTCTCATACCAAGCCCTAGGTGTCTGCTTTAATCCATACAAAGCCTTTTTCATCTTATAGACATAGTCTGGATGGTGAGGGTCTTCAAATCCCTTGGGCTGAGAAACATAGACTTATGCAGTGAGAAAACTATTCAGAAAAGCACTCTTGCCATCCATTTGGTGAAGCTTGAAATTCAGACAACAAACAAGAGCAAGCACTAGTCAGATTGCCTCCAAATGAGCAACAGAGGCAAAGGTTTCTTCAAAGTCCACACTTTCTATTTGAGAATCCATTTGATGTGTCTTATTCTTGGTGATGTTCTCCTTGTTGAAATTGATCTAGGGTTAAAAAATTATTTAACGCTTCGAGCAAGCGGAGGAATTTAAAAAATTTCTTTAAAACAAGTAAAACGTTTTTACTAACCTAGACAAAGAACAAGTACATATAAATTAAAACTATTAATGAGCATTATATGTTTACTAACCTTTGAGAAACTTGAACGTTGAGAAGCCTTAGGAAGGTTGAAACGTTCGTCTCCCCTCGCAGCACGTCTCTCTTCTTTCCTCGGGAACTCGAGCAACCATGAAAGTTTCTATCACAATAATCACTCGAAAAATAAAGGAATTAGTGTGTGGGAACTTTTAAACACGACGACTCAAGAACAAGTCTAAGAGTCGAAGAGCTAAAACATTAGGTCAAATGTGGACCTAGGTGGCAAAACAAAAACGAAAGAAGACTTAGAGAGAAAGAGAGAAGGGGGCACCTAGGTCCACATTTGACCTAGTGTTTTTAGCTCTTCAACTTTGAGACTTGTTCTTGAGTCGTCGTGTTTAAAAGTGCCCACACACTAATTTATTTCTTTCTCGAGTGATTATTGTGATAGAAACTTTTGTGGTTGTTCGAATTCTCGAGGAAAGAAGAGAGACGTGCTGCGAGGGGAGACGAACGTTCCAACCTTCCTAAGGCTTCTCAAAGTAAACATATAATGCTCATTAATAGTTTTAATTTATATGTACTTGCTCTTTGTATAGGTTAGTAAAAACGTTTTACTTGTTTTAAAGAAAATTTTTAAATTCTGCCGCTTGCTCGAAGCGTTAAATATTTTCTTAACCCTAGATCAATTCCAACAGGTGCATCCCGCGCCCGGCAGGGCCTCATGCCCGTGCGCGCCCCACGCCCTACCATCCGGTGGGCCTCAAGGGGGCCGGCCTAAGGCTTCCTCCATAAATACCCCCCTCATCTTCACTTTAGGGGGACCTTGAACTCACTTCTTCTTGAGATATTTGAGAACTCTCTCTTCTCTTCTCTCTCACCACGCTCCTGTTACATTCCAAGAGCTCTCTCTCCTCCTCTCCCGGCTCGGGTCAGAAATCCGAGAACCCCCCTCGACGAGAGGGAGCGCGTTCCAGTTCTCCGACCCGAGTCTTCATAGTGCACAAGCTGCGCCCTAGCTTCTTGGCCCTTGAGTTAGAACTCTGAGCTACGAGTTAAGCGACCACTCTAAAGCCTTCACTAGAAGCTACGAGCCGGGTCCTTCTCTAAAGTCTTAGATTCTCAACCTCCGAGCCCTAGATAGCCCCCACACCTACATTGAACTACGTTCTAACTTGATCCCGGACGACGGGTACGTAGGAAGCCAACCTCTGGCACGCTCACACCCTCTAATACACACCTCAGGGTCTGAAGGGTGCAACTCGGTCTTCGAGTTCACATTTTTGACCCAGGCGCGGTCACTTGGTCTGACCTTGGATCGAATCGCCCGAGGTTTTTAATCGTTGTTCATTTTTGTATGACAACATTTTGACACTAGAAGGATGGGACTTCTTGATTTATACAGCCCAAAATCCATTCTACAACTCGACTCCTTCTTTCTCGGCTTGGGAAAGACATGAGCGGTCAACCACCTGTTCGTTTTGAGGGCATGAATAACCCCGAGAACGCAACCGGAGTGAAGAAATACTTCTTGCGCTCCCGAGTGCACGACGATGAAGAGACTCTCAACGACGAGAGTCACGCTCCCTCGCCACCTCCACCTTAGGATAGTCTGGAAAACCGCATCCTCGAGATGGAGGAGAAGATCAGCCAACTGAGAGCGGCCAACACGAGGTACCACTGCCAATTAGCGGGCAAGGGACCTATGCAAGGTGTTCCTCAAGGGGAACCCGAAGACCTCGTAGATGAAGGACATGACTATGATTCTGACTACGAGGGCTTGGAGATTTCGACGGACATCGATACTTCTCTCACTAAAGACAGGGAACCCTCCGTAGAGATCGAAGCCGGTCCTTCGAATCCACCAGCTAAGACAAAGGCGATACCCATTTCCTCCCAAGAGGAAACTTCCCGACGATCAGCCCATGACCAACTTGGTCAGAGAGGAAATGTCAGGGAAGGTCAAACGACTCGGCGAGTGAGGTGTGTGGCTCGAAGCTCACGCCCCTATGCCAGTGATCAAGACCTATGGGATCGACTTACCGTCCAACGGAACAACTGTGGAGAAGACCTACGAGAGAGGTTGAGTGCCCGCCAAGGTCACAACCCTGCGGCCCCAATCAATGGGGACCCTCGCACGGCTCAAGGGTCAAATGAAAGGCACCAGGTGACTCCTCACAAACAGGGAGTGACCCCCAACACTGGCCTGAACACTGTCACCATGATTCACAACCTTCGCAACGAAGTATGTGATCTACATGAAGGCGACTTGGCCGGTGATATATACGGGGTCGTAGAAGAACATTCCTCGCCATTCATTGCCCAAATCCTTGCTAAGGTGTGCACGGGAAACTTCAAACTCCCAAATCTCCCTCTCTAGAGTGGGAAAACCGAACCCACTTATCACATCCAACACTACGAAACTTGGATGACGATGCAGGGCGTCTCACCTGGGGCTCTATGCCAGGCTTTTAGTCTTACCCTTACCGGAGCCAGTTTCGAGTGGTTTAAGAATTTAAGACCAGGGAGCGTCCAATCGTCCAAAGACCTGAAGGACATGTTCCTAGCGCGATTTGCTACATCGATGGTTCAAAAGAAAACCAAGATGTACCTACGGTCAACCAGGCAAGAGAATAACGAGTCCTTGAGACAGTATCTCACTCAGTTCACCGCGGAATCGAACAAGGTCGACCGCTTCGACGACAGTGACGCGATAACAACCATCATCAAGGGCTTGCACAGTGGGGACTTCTTAAAGTCTGCCGTCGAGATGAGTCCGGCAACGAGCAGGGCAACCCCTGGAAGAAAGTGAATGAGGGAGGTCAAGCATCTGATAGCCGACCCCCTACGTCTCAAAAGTTGCGTCTTGCGAACAACTTCAGAGACTATTCACAATACACACCTTTGAACTCCCCAGTAGATCGAATCTATGCTGTGGCGCCTGACAAATTCACCACTCCAGCTCCAATGAAAGGCGACCCCGTATCTCACGATCGGTCCCGTTATTGTGAGTTCCACCAAGATTATGGTCACATGACCGCTCAATGCTTCGCGCTCAAGCGACAGATTGAGACATTGATCCAAAGAGGGGAGCTCAAAGAGTTCGTTCTCCGAATGATAGGTGTTGCGGTCCCTACCAACGACAGGCCACAGCCTGGAAAGGGTGGAGGAACCAACACTAACACTGACCATACCACGGTCGCGGCTACGGCCGACACACAACTCGACGTCATCACCACCATACTAGGTGGCTTGCAAGATGGGGATTCAGCCCGGCAAAGAAAAAAGTTCCTTAGGGCTGCCTCTCAAGAAGGCCCTACCGGGCAAGTTAACCTCACCTATGAGGAACCTCCGTCCATACCATACGAGACGATTCAATTCACCAATGAGGAGGCTAAGCGAGTTGTACAACCGCACAATGACGCAATAGTCCTCAAAGCCCAAGTGACTAACAACTTGGTGAAAATGGTCCTTATTGATAACGGCAGCACAACCGATATAATCTTTAAGACCACCCTAGAGCGCATGAAACTCGGGGGGCTCCACCCCGTCCCGACCCAGACACTTTGTTTGGGTTCACGGGAGAAAAGGTCATGACCAAAGGAATCATAAATTTACCGGTCACCTTTGGAACTGCTGGAGGTATCGAAGTCATTCACATGGTCCCCTTTCTTGTGGTTGACCAGGAGTCGCCCTACAATGTCATCATTGGGCGACCCACGTTGAACATACTAAGGGCCATCACATACACATATCACCTACTGGTGAAATTCCCCAGCGAGGAAGGAATTGGCGTCATGGTTGGTGATCAGACCCAAGCGAGGATATGCTATGTCCAAGGTGTGGACGGCAAGCCCGCTGAAAAAAGGGTTACACGATTTACCAGCTAGAAGACGACTACCCGTGTGATCAAAAAGACGCATGGAAGCTCGGGGAATTAGATCCATGTGATGAGACCGAGAGGTTGAAAGTTAACACCCCCGATGATCTCGCTTCGATCATTCTCGACGAAGCCAAACCTGACCAGGTTGTGAAGATCGGTGCACAACTCCCTCTCGCCATCAAGACTTAACTCACGTCCTTCCTTTGGGAGTTTAAGGATGTCTTTGCGTGGACTCATGCAGACATGCCTGGAATAGACCCCGACGTGATTGTGCACCGGTTGAACGACGACAAAAATATCGTCGAAAAAGTACAAGCTAGACGCGCGTTCAACCCTGAACGATACCTAGCAATAAACGAAGAAGTTGAAAAGCTTATCTCCGTTGGCTTCATCCGAGAAGCCAAGTACCCCAAGTGGGTGGCCAACGTGGTCATGGTAAAAAAACCTAATGGGAAGTGGTACATTTGTATAGACTACAAAGATCTTAACAAAGCCTGCACAAAAGACTGTTTTCCGCTCCCATGCATCGAACAACTGGTCGACGCCACGGCCGAACATGAGCTACTAAGTTTCATGGACGCCTACTCGGGCTATAACCAAATACGAATGCACGAGCCCGATCAGATAAAGACAACTTTCGTCACTAATCGGGGACTCTACTGCTACAAGGTCATGCCTTTTGGCCTTAAGAACGCGGGAGCTACTTACCAACGACTGGGTCGCACCTCGCGCGCCTCGTACCCTGGTTGAGGATGCCCCCCCCCCCCCCCCCCCCCCGCCCTGCCATCCGGTGGGCCTCAAGGGGGCCGACCCAAAGCTTCTTCCAAGCCTATAAATACCCCCCTCATCAAGTGAAGATGAGGGGGACCTTGAACTCACTTCTTCTTGAGATTTTTGAGAACTCTCTCTTCTCTTCTCTTTCACACGCTCCTGTGACATTCCAAGAGCTCTCTCTCATCCTCTCCCGACTCGGCTCAAAAATCCGAGAACCCCCCTCGACGAGAGGGAGCGCGTTCTAGTTCTGCGACTCGAGTCTTCATAGCGCACAAGCTGCGCCCCAGCTTATTGGCCCTTGAGTTAGAACTCTGAACTACGAGTTAAGCGACCACTCTAAAGTCTTCACTAGAAGCTACGAGCCAGGTCCTTCTCTAAAGTCTTAGAGTCTTAACCTCCGAGCCCAAGATAGCCCCCACACCTATATTGAACTACGTTCAGACCTGATCCCGGACGACGAGTACGTAGGCAACCAACCTCTGTCACGGTCACACCCTCCAATACACACCTCGGGGTCTGGAGGGTGCAACTCGGTCTTCGAGTTCACATTTTTGGCCCGGGCGCGGTCACTTGGTCCGGCCTTGGATCGAACCGCCCGAGGTTTTTAATCTTTATTTATTTTCGTGCGACAACAACTGCCTTAGAACAAAATGTGAGACACGACAGTAAAAGATGGAGATATATAAATATATTGTACGTGAGATTTTTTTAAAAGATAATATCAAGTACGCGGGGTTTTGATAACTGGTACGTAATATATAATATATTGTTATAGGTCATTTTTGAAGAAATAAAACTTTGATTTTCTTCTATTGTTTTTAAGAAGATGGAAAGAAAATATCATAACTTTAAAATAAATAAATAAATACTACTAAAATGTTTCCATGACATAATTTAAAAGTCATTGTATTTGTGATTTAACAACCTTTATTTTTTTGTTATTAATATATGATAACATTCGCAATATTTTATTATATAATGTCGAAAAATATTTAATTGTTAGACAATTTTTACGACATTTTAAAAAAGTTGTATAAAATGTTCAATAACAATAGATCACTTTCACTAAAAAAGTAGTTCACGACATTTTATTTATAAATGTCGCTAAATCATCCATTGAACACAATTTTTCGACATTTTTAATTTAAATGATATCATACATATGAAATATCGACATTATATCATAAATATCATTAATTAGGTATGGATAAAAGACATATTTCTTGTAGTTAGCCTCCTATATATTACTCTCAGAGCTGTATGCCACAAAGCAAACATGCTGCTTAACTCTCCATTCTTGTCTCATTAGATCATGTTTCTTTACATTCTTCAATATGAGATCAGCTAGATACTTGAAACAACATGGCTTAATGTGACCAACTTTGTTGCAGTAGTAGCAAATCCACTTTTTTTTTCTGTCTGCCATTAGCATGAGTGAAAAAATTCAGAAGGTTGGTGGAACATCTTCTTAGACTCTGGGTTCCACACATTTTCTCTAGATTTTACAAACTGCATAGAGGTCTGAGATGATTCTCCACAAAAGCAAGTACCTCTGCTATTGCCACTTCTTCTTTAGGTAGCCAAAATGGAATCAAGATTGCTTGACTCTGAGTTGAGCATCTTCACATTCTTCTTTAGTTTATTCAACTCTGAATGAGCTTTCATCTTTCCATTCACCCGTTCCTTCAGATCATGAATAGTTTTTATAAGCTCATCTTTTTTAGTAGTAAGATCAAATTCCTTCTTTTCAAGATCACTCTTCTCAAGTTTCAAGCCAATAATCGTGGGAGTAGGATCCATCCTCCCCACCAAAATATGCTTTTGGACCAAAAGCCCAAGTGACTAGGTGAACTGATTAGAGTCTAACTCATTCGGATAAAATTCACTTTGGCAGCCCAATTCGTCAAGATGAACTGACTTCCTCCATAATTATAGGCCTAGCCCGTCATCGATTGTACATGTGTAAGTTCGTGACTTAGCATTGGAAATTTTGGGGCAAGAACATATGGTTATCTAGCTCTTCGCTAAGACTGAGTCCAGCATCTCATGAATCAGCCCGTGAGAAGCGCTCCTCAATCGATCTTTTCGCCACTGCCAGCTCAAGTCAATGTGCGCGTGGCACCTCCAGGCCCTCCATTCCGACCACGTGTTCTTCCAATCAACGACAGAAGGATGACGACCTGAGCTATAAGTATACGTGATTCAGCCTTATTTTGAGGATGATTGATTTATTATTTTATTTGTTATTACTTCTTGAATTTTTTACTTAAGACTTAGTTGAGCTCGTCACCTTTCATTGTGTAGAGTTCGACCCCAGTTGTATTTAATATTCAATAAAAACCATTTGTTTCAATATTCTTTTAGTTATTCTTCGCTACTCTCGTTATTTTTCAGCTTTATTCGATTCATATAAGAGGAATTCTTGAGATCCACATGAATACAAATAAATACTATATACTAAATACAACCTATAGTTTTGTGATTGTTGAGAGACCAATTCGACATCCACATTGATGTTCTGACTCAGCTTCTTGTTATGATCTAGCATAGCCAACCACTTCTCATTGAGTAGATAGTAGTTTTTTACAATATCTTCTTCAGTGACTTCACCATCACTGCTTACGTCTCCAGGAAGATGTTCAACCAACTTCTAGTTGGAGCTGGAATCATCTTTCTCTTTAGCTTTCGAATCTGTGACAACATTGAAAACCATAAGATTAGTATTCTCCTCATTGAGTTCACTTCTATCTGGGTCATTGTCACTCTAGTTAACAACACATGACTTGTTGTTCTTCTTCAAGGTATTTACACATTTTGCCTGAATGTGTCCAAACCATTCACATTCTCTACACTGGATTCCCATAGAATTTTCTCCTCTGTGGTTATTTCCAAATCTGTTCCTCTTTTGAGGATTACCATCTCCTTGCTCTCCTCATCTTATGTTCATCTTCTTCATAAATCTTTCAAAGTTCTTGGCAAGAAAAGCAATTTAATCGGACATATCGTCTTGATCTTCAATCTCATACTGAGTTTCAGCTTTCAGACCCAATCCCTTGGCTTTAAGATTCATCTCAAAGGTTATGAGAGACCCAAAGAGATCATCAAACTTCATATTCTTCAAATCATGAGTCTCTTCCACCGGTACAACCCTCATGTGAAATCTATCTGGGAGTGATCTCAGCACTTTACTCACAAGTTTAGCATCTAAGATAGGTTCTCCCAATGTAAATGCTTCATTAGAGATATCATAAATTATAATACCAAATTCAGCGATAGTCTCATCTTCACTCATCTTAAGATTTTCAAACGTGGTGGTGAGCATTCGGAGACTTTGAGATCTGACCTTGTTAGTGCCTTCATGAGCAACAAGCAAAATGTCCCATGCATCTTTGGCAACTTCATAGTTGGAGATAATCTTGAATATGTTCTCGTCAACAGCATAGAATATGGCATTCATAGCTTTAGAGTTCCCAATGACTTCTTCGTGATGATCTTCAGTCCACTTGTCTTGAGGAAGATCAGTAACTTTTCCATCATTATCAAGAGCAGTCAGAGCAGTCCATCCCTTCTCAACAGCCATCCAAGCCTTATCATCAACAACTTTGAGGAAGCTTTCATCTTTGACTTCCAACACCCATAATTGTGTCCTTCCAACAGAGGAGGTCGACCAATACTTTTCATTCCTTCATGTTCATCTCAAAAACACGTTAGTAGATAAACCAGATCACGCTCAGTAAATCGAGTGACCTGCTCTGATACCAATTGTAATAATTGTAATTAATTAACGTGATTAAAAAGATTGTTTAGCACGTTGGTGAAACAACTTATTGAACAACTGATTACTTTTAGGAAGTTTTAATCAAGATGATAAACAAACAAACAATCAAACAGAAAACAACGAGGACGGGGCCACGGTGTGGTCTCCGCCGACAATGGGAGTAACCTCGGTGTGTGTTGATGCGGCCGTTGACGGAATATGGGGCGATTTGGTACTGGTGTGTCCTTAGACCACACTCAGTAAATCGAGTGACCCGCTCTGATACCAATTGTAATAATTGTAATTACTTAATTTGATTAAAAAGGTTGTCTAGCAAGTTGGTTAAACAACTTGTTGAACAACTAATTACTTTTAGGCAGTTTTATTCAAGATGATAAACAAACAAACAAACAATCAAATAGAAAACAACAAGGACGGGGCCATGGTGTGGTCCCCACCGACAATGGGAGTCACCTCGGTGTGTTGATGGAATAGGAGGCGGTTTGGTACTGGGTGTGTCCTTCGCGACCATAGAGGCTTTGTCATCGCCTCGTAGATTTCGGTGAGAAACTCGTGTTATTCTCCCCCTCTTGCGGAAGCAATGGCTATTCTCCGGGGAGTACCGTTGGCCTTGACTCTCGGAGTTTATTAGGTGGATGTTCAATCGAATTGTCTTGCAAAAGTTTGCGAAATCAAGAGTGGCGCCAATCCTACGACGGAAATGGGAACGATATTGGAAAGACTAAGGTTTTGTGCTTGAATTTTTTCAATTCCGATTTTGTTTTCATTCCCATTTCTTGTAATGTTGTGGCCCACAAATTGACCCGTTATACATTTAGTATATGTTCAGATGTACATTGGTCGATGATAGTCCCACCTTGTGCTATGGTTCCAAGGGATCAAAAAGCTATCTTCTAATCACGGTATTCCTCCGTTACTTAAGTGAGGGTTTTAATGAATTCTTTCGTGGTATTGTGTTTACTAAAAAGAAAATTAGTTGGGATACAATCATAATTACTTATATTATCAGTTTAGTGACTTTTACTATCGTGTCATATATATTCTTTAAATATTTGTTTTAAATGAAATTCAGGGTTGTCAGAGAATATTCAGACTTGGAAACAGGATTAAACACCGTTTCTTTCATGGGCTTCACAAGCGTGTATGGTTTTATTACTTGTGTGCTTAACATTGCTTAGAACTTGGTAAATTTGCCAATTTTTCACTTACAATCTGCCAATAAAACTCTTAGATTTCCTCTAAAAATTCCAGGTGAAATCAGTGAGGTTGTTTGTTTTTTTTTTTTTTGTATTATGATTTTTTTTTTCCAAAAAAAAAAAAAATGCCAAACTTTTAATTTAGGTAAAAAAAAAAAGATATACGTTTACTAAATAAAATAGGATATACTTAAATTCTAGTATCGTCCCCTCTCAACCTCCACCAATTTCATTCGTGCATGGATATCTTTTAAAAAAAAAAGCGAAAAAAATAAAAACAGATTATAGAGTACCATATGGGAAACTTGATAAACCAAGCTCAGTGTAGCATCTGATTTGAAAATCAAGCCATACTTTGGATCCTTTAGGGAAACCAAGCATTTGACCATGTGAATTGTCCAAATTACCCTTAAATTAAAAATCTTTTCAAAATCAAACCTTTATTTCTCTCCACTCCCCTTCCCTTCCCAAATCACGCGTGCCTTTTCAATTCAAAAACATAAAAAAAAAACCGCCCAGCCCGTCCCGCCCCAAATCCATCGCCCTCTTCTCTTCTCCCCGTCGGTCATCCTCATGCACGCACGCCCATCATCGTAAACCAGTCCAGACCTACTCGCCATTTCGCTCCTTCCTCGCCAGTCCAGCCGAGTCGCGAACCAACCGAGCCCTCCTCGCCAGTCCAACCGTCATTACATCGGTTCTATAAACGAAAATGGTGAGTTTGTTTTGGGTCCCATTTTAGGGTTTGTTAAATTGAAATGGTTTTATAATTATTTAGATGACATTATTTCAAAATCTTCGATTATGGACTTGTTAGGGTTGTTTAGAGTATGAAATATTTTCCCTGTGATTTAGGTTCTATTTCGAAGATTTTGGGTCTGAGGGTTTGAAGTTTTCGATGAATTTTTGGTGATTAAGATTGTTTTGATATGAAATCTTGGGTATTTTCGGTATGAAATTTTGGGATGTAGTTTTGATTAGACATTTTGGATTTTTTGGCTATGAAGTTCATAGCGTTTAGGGTACTTTCTGGTATTATTTGAAGGGATTTCGAAGATTTAAGTTTTCTTTGTTTTGGAAAGATTGGTGAGGATATGTATGCAGTTCGGATATTTTGGACCTACTTTGAGCAATATTTGTGTCAAAATTCGAAGTTTTTACCTTTGATTGATTCTTTATTTCGAACTTTTCTCACTGTTTTATGACAACTTATCATTTTGTGGGTATGTTTTGATTAGACATTTCGGATTTTTTTGCTATGAAGTGTATAGCGTTTTAGGGTACTTTCTGGTATTATTTGAAGCGATTTCGAAGATTTAAGATTGATTTGTTTTGGAAAGATTTGTGAGGATATGTATGCAGTTCGGATATTTTGCACATACTTTGAGCAATATTTGTGTTAAAATTCGAAGTTTTTACCTTTGATTGATTCTTTATTTTGAACTTTTCTCACTTTTTTATGACAACTTATCATTTTGTGGGTATGTTTTGATTAGACATTTCGGATTTTTTTGCTATGAAGTGTATAGCGTTTTAGGGTACTTTCTGGTATTATTTGAAGCGATTTCGAAGATTTAAGATTGATTTGTTTTGGAAAGATTTGTGAGGATATGTATGCAGTTCGGATATTTTGCACATACTTTGAGCAATATTTGTGTCAAAATTCGAAGTTTTTACCTTTGATTGATTCTTTATTTCGAACTTTTATCACTTTTATGACAACTTATCATTTTTTTTGTAGGCACCGAAATATGAATTGTTAGTTCCCATCTGTAAGGAGTACAGTGGTCAAATAAGTTTCAGAGACAGCGGGTATGTCACGACCCGCGACCTCTCGTCGGCGACTCACGGGCCGCGACGGTGGGGTTACGTCTCAGATTTCAACATCAATATATAACAATATATCTCATATCAGCGGAAACAGAATCAAATCAACATAATAACCATAATACTTATATTAAACATAACACGATCATATATAAGTACTATAAGTGGTTATACGAAAACCTGGGTAAATTTTTCGCTGTTTAACTTTAGGAATTAGAGCCTTATAGCGACTCTTATTTATACACAAGCTCCCTAATTTTAAGTATATATACAAGGGATAGTTTGGGAATCATAGTTTACGAAAGGGGTTCAACAAAATATAGATATTATTATAGAAGGATTTGAACCCGGGTGAGTTCCCATTAGCCCAAAGGTCAAGAGATACACGTCTGGTCTTCATCTACGACTTCCTTATTCACATCGGCGCCTTGCCCTTCTCTACATTACCAAGGGTCATAAAACTATGAGTCGATTGACTCAGTAAGTGGGAGTCTAACCTAGAAAAAATAAAAGCGACTAATGCCATGTGATAACATGTGACGTGCAAACAGGCACATAAGAATGCAAGGATGCAAATCTAACAAGTTCTAGAGCATGACTGATGCGCGCATACTCTAACTAATACTTGTCGTCTTCAGGGTTACACACATCCCCCGCTATAACCTTCAGAACGACAAGAGACCAGCCTTAGACTTCGAGCAGCAGTCGTCCGGCGGCCTAAGAGTTTTAACATCTGTCTGGGATCCACTAATGGTACCACTTCATTCGACGTCGGCGCCACCCCCAGGCCCTCATAGCCCGTCAAGGTCTTCAGGCCTTCATAGCCTGGCAACAAAGTCGGGTACGACTCTTGGTCGACTCCCCGAGATATGAGTACTCAGCGCCATCCCCCAGACCCTCATAGCCCGTCAGGGTTCATTTCCCTTTGGTACCATCGACACATCAATTCTTTAGGGTTCGGGTACTCTGTAGCACTCAGAGTACACACCTATGCTACTTACAGGAGAGCGACTCGGGTTAAATCCTGAAAGAATTATCATTTCACTTTTATGCTCGTTAGTGTTTTAAGTTGAAGACTCGGAATATGACTCCCGGTACTTCTACCCTCGGCTCGAATCCGAGAGTCCAACATGCTCTCCTGTCCCCTCAGATCTAGCTAAACTCTATGGTTAGCAGAGGGATCTAACTACATCAAAATAGCAACGTGGCTGGTTCAAGTTAGCATTTGAACCTATGGGTATAAACCCAACTAAATTTTCCAAAAAGAGTGGCCGAAGCCTTAATCTTTGGTGTTTGTGTCTTTTAAGGCTTTTCCTACTCTTTTATTATTAACACGTAAATGCACGTAAACATGATTATTCCCTTAGTAAGTAGTTGACTTATGTCTCCACACTTACCTGGGATACTGTGATAGAAGCTCGACGACCTCTGGCAATGTCTTGCTTTTCACGTTCTCTGAGATACTTGACGCTTGCCGAAACGTCTAAAGAACTAGCATCCGAGGTTGAAAGTCCGTTAGTTATTGGATTCAAAATTACTTGAAAAATATAGGGTCCAGTGTCGGGATTAGATTTGAGTCGGTTCGGAATTCGATAACGAGTTACTTCCTTAAATCTAAACTCTTATCAATTTCCAAAATTCCAAATCCGACATCTCGACTCAAAAACCCGAACCCAAACAAGTCACACGACCAAACACGAATCCAACTAACTAGTCACAAAATTCTTAGACTTGTCATTAAATCCACATTTCAAATTCAATTCTCACGTCTCAAAATCCCTAACAAACTAGAATATCTCAACATCACAAAACAACCAAAGCAAATTACCTAGCCAAACAAGTCTCACGGCCAAACAAAAGAATGCTCACGGCCAAAGGCACACACATGGCCAAAAATATTTCAAACTCACGTTCATAATTCCAGCTTCAATACCCTGATTTCAAAAATTCATAACTCACTCAATTCTCAACGGATTTACACGTTCTTGGTCATTTTAGAAACCTCATGACGTCTATTATCCAAGAAAAATATCAACAAATCCAAATTAAATCGGTACCGAACTGTCCACGTCAATTTACAGAGGCTGCTCACAGCGAGCTCAAAATTCTCAAATCATTCAAAATCGACTCAATTACACAAATCCGAGCTAGGAACATCATTAATCAAGTCCAAAAACCAAATAAAACCCATCAATTCCACTGATTTTAGCTCGGATCAAAAACCCCCAATATTTGAGCTATGAACCCTAGTTTTCAATTCAAACCGAGATGAAATTTCTCACCGAATCAGCGAAATACCATTCACCCACTGCTTCCTCGTCCTCTTCCCGGTGATCTCCCCTAGCTCCGACGTCCCGGTGGTGCACGGCGGTCACGCTCTTCCTCTCGGTGGCGCGCGCGCGGTGGAGAGCTCGGCTTGGCTGGTGGCGCGCGGAGAAGAGGGAGAACGAGGGTTGAGGAAGGAAGTGGAGATGGTGAGAGAGATGATGATGATGATGATGGCCGAGAGAGCTAGCTTGGAGGAGATTAGATTTTTTTTTTCTTTGTTACTCTTTGCAGGTGGCTCGCGCGAGTGAAGAAGAAGGAGAAAAGAAAAATGACGTGAAGAAGATAATGAAGAGAAAGAGTGGGGGTGAGGTGGCCGTGTGGGAGTGGGGAGAAAAAGAGGATAAGAATGCCATGTGGCACTCCCACATCTTGCCACACGTCTCCAAAAACAACCCCTAAAAACACTTTTTCTTTCACTCTCGTCCCTTACTTTGTTGCACTTTAATCCTTTCCAAATAAATCCTCTCAAACTCGTCCTTAATTTTAAAAAAAATAATCATGTAAAATAACCGAGAATTTCTTATTAATTCCCGTTATTTTAAATATATTTAAGGGATTTCGGAATTTATTTTCACTCTTGAGATTTTAAGTCTCCGAGTACGTTCCGAATAAATTTATTCGGAAATAAATATCGAGTTTACTCGAATATCCTTATTCCAAAATTTCATCGACCTTAAATATATTTATGATGATTATTTTTTTTTTCTCCAAGATATTTAAAATTTAAGGACGTCTCATGTGCAACAAGAATTTGATTCAAAATAAAACTTGTTTATTTTATTCAAATTCACAAGTCGAGCATTACAAAAGTTTGTATATTACAGGGTACTTGAAGGAAACAAGCACACGATTTATAGCATTCAGATTACTTGCTAGGTTGAATGACACACAATTTAGTTGGATCGATTCCCCTTCCGTTACGGGGTTCAATTTTAATGGTGTTATTATAAACCAACTTCTCCAACGACGCATCCAGAAAAGAGGTCCGGATGCAATTTATTTTGGTATCAGTAAGAATCCTATCCGTTTCGGAAGAAACGAGTTTGCTTTGACGACCGGACTAAAGCTTAGTGCGCTTCCGTCAACCGAAGAATTCAAGAAGCACCTTTCAAGAAACCGTCTGTTGAAGACATATTTTCCTGACTCGAACACGTTGATGACAACGAACAAAAAAAACTTCACAAGCCACCGTCTGTTGCTGATTTAGAGGCAGCTTTTCTGAAATGCACGAACAAATAAGACTGCTACAAGCTTGGACTTTGTTTGATTGTGGAAGGCGTGATACGAGGAATGGATAGTTGGCAAGGTATTTGGGAGGAGTTGTTGAGTATGGTTGATGAGCTCCCATACTTTATGGCGTTTCCGTGGGGCCACATTAGTTGGGCTGTCACTCTCGAGGGGTTGCTAGCGACGGACCCGAAACACCTTCGTAGCTTATACGAGAATCGAGGTAAGAAGCAGAAGAAGGTTCAAGACGCAAAGTATGTGGTCCAGGGTTTCTTCATGCGGTTCAATTTTGGGCGTACGAGGCCATCAAATTTGTCGGTGTAGAGTATGGCAAGAAATTGAGCGAGAATAGCATTCCGAGAATGCTCAAATGGGAGAGCATGAAACAAGCAAGACAGAAGGGGTTCACAAAAAAGTTAATCCGACAAAGCGTATGTTTTCTCACTTTTTTTCTTCGAAGATTTTATGTACATTTTCAGGTTCATTTCGATGTTTTAAAACTATTATGTATGATTAATTTCAAAGTTTTGTTTTATAGGTGGAGGCAACACCGACTCTTGAGCCTACCAATGGTGAGAAGAAGTATCTCTCCATACTCGAGAGACACTCATCTAGTATACCAGAATATCCGGGTTACAGTTCTATTGTAGCGCACAAGAAGTCTGCGTACGTGAACGAAGAGGGCGTTGGCCAACCACCTGGAGATGAGAAGTTTTCAATGCTAGAACGGCGTTTGACTGATGTAGAGCATAATGTTAAGAAAATGTGTAGGGAGCAGAAGCTCATGAGGAAGCAAATCATGAGGTGGCAAAAAGACACGACTGAGAAACTCAATTATTTGGTAAGTGTCGTCTCGGGAAGCGCTACACAAGAAGAGAGGTATCCACCGGAGAAGTATCCACGGCGGAGGTCACCATCTCCACATGGTAATCTGTCTCAACTGTGTATTTCGTAGTTTTTAATTTTATATTGTTACTGGTTTTGGAGTTTTATGGCTTTTGTTATATATTGTTTCAAAGATTAGTTATTAATTCTTGGTGTTTTGTGACATAATTTTGGGCAGTGGTGAATGATGAAGGTTTATTTTTTGACCCTGACGAAGCTGTCAATATTCATGATGAAACTTTGGACCCTCCGGATGATGATGATATCGGTAATGGTGAAGAAGAAGAAGATGGTGATGAAGACGACGATGAAGATGATGACAACGATGGAGATGATGAAGAGGAAGACGATGATGGTGAGGAAGATGAGGATGAAGGTGATGACAACAATGGAGATGAAGATGAAGATGATGATGACGAAGGGATGGAAAGCACTGTGGCAGCCCCGAGACGGCAAGCTCCGTGGCAGCCCCCGAGACGGCAAGCACCGTGGCAGCCCCTGATGACGACGACGACTTCGTCAACCCTCCGCCAAAAGAATCTATCCGCGTCTATGGTAAGTTCATGTTGATTTCAAACTGTTTTGCCAGAAGGCTTCATGGTTTATTTAAACAATTTTCAAAGCTGTTTGTGTTTTTTAATTCCACCATGCTACAAATTAGGAATATTCTAGCGTCCTTTATCCTCTTGTTGAAGCTTTCCGCATAGTTACTCGTCAATAAATTGTACCTGTTGTTAAAATATTCGAAATCACTTTGTAAATCTACAACATATCACTGTTGTTATGCTTAGAAACAAACCAAAATCTTCGAAATTAAGTACTACCTGCTTGTGAACTTACCTTTTTCCAGGAAAGTACGACCGAGCAAACCTTTCAATTCCAATGTCTTCCAGATATTTAGCAAGGTTTAGATCTTTACGCCTTAGCTTCTCAAATTGAGCATAAAAAACAGATTTTCTCCAAGCATAACATGCGCCATACATCTCTGGGCCACAAACATCGATTTTGAACACATGAGCAACATTCATACTTAGATGCTGGTAGCAGATCATGTGATAACACTCTGGATACACAACCGGTATAGAATGAAGGATACTTGCGTGCCTAAAACAAAGCGTTTGAAACATAAATATTAGATCAACTAAAATATTCGAAATGTACTTTTCAGAAAACCTAAAATCTCTGAAATAACATTCCAAAATTGTCGAAACAAAACTAAATCTTCGAAATTAAGTACCTGTCTGATATGAAACAATGATCTGGCGGGGAACCGATGGTCTCTCTCAGTTTCCAAAGGAAGTAGGTCCAACAGTGATTATTTTCGGTGTCTACAACAACAAATGCAAGTGGAAACAATTGGTCATTTGCATCTAATGCAATCGCTGATAATATCTGCCCTCCGTACTTTGTTTTCAAGAAACTACCATCGATACATATCACAGGTCGACATGATGCAAATCCCCTTATACAAGCTCCAAGGGCCCAAAAACAGTACCGAAATCGACTATCGGAGTCAAGAACAAGGTCAGTAACCGAACCTGGATTTTTTTGTTCTGATGCGTAGAAGTAAGCAGGTAACCGCTTGTATGGCTCGTCAAGTGTACCCCTTATGTACCCAATTGCCGTCTCTTTGCATCTCCAAGCCTTCTCGTAACTCAAATTTATCCCATACTCCTTTCTTACATCTTCTATGATGTTCCTTGGTGTATATGATGTCGATTGAAGACTATACTTATGCTTGATAACATGTCCTACAATCTATGGTGCAGCTTGAAGTTGGCCACTAGCAGGGGCATCAATCGAACAAGTATGTGCAGAAACATACACACTCACTTCGAACATATCACTGTTTGGTAGTTTATTCCCTCTCAATTTCCAAGTACAATCACCAGCTTTGCACTTGACTACCCACCGACTCCTGCTTGTTTCGAAGACCCTATATTGAAAGCTCTTTCTCATGGCAAGCATGGCAACTTTAGTTTTCTAATCAAACTTGTTATCAAAAATTTGCCCAACACATATGTCCGAAGAACTGCCAGTCGATGAAGGCGTACTTACATTTTCCTCCAAATCGGGAATTGAAACATGTGCATCCCATAATTTCGACTTCTTATGAGGCGTCACCGGTACTGGCTGTGACATGAGAATATCATTATCATTCATAACCGGATCATCCTCACAATAGAATCCTCTTGCATCAAAATCTTCCTCATCATCGTCATCCTCATCTTCCTTATCATCACCATCCTTATCTTCCTCATCACCCTCTTCATTGCATGGCGCCTGAAAATCATTCACCTCGACGCTAATACCTAAGCATGCTACTTGAGAATTTGGGGCTGGTGAAACTGCCCTGCTTGAAGTTGTACTGAGAGCTGCATTAACAATGTTTCTTTTCACGGGAGTTACGCACAAGGAAATCCTCAGCTTGGAGTGACCAGAATTCTCTAACATAAATGCCGTCACACTAGCGTCCGATGCCAAAATGAGAGGAGGCATTGGTCTTCCAGCCCAAACATACGCAGCTTCAAGTTTCAAATCGTATAACGACTCATCGACACAAAAAGCTTCGTACATAGCGATTAATAGCTCCGCCCAAGATATGTCTTTCGCGAGTGCACGCAGTTCGAATCGCGATTCATTAGTATATTCCCATTTTGTACCTTTGTTCACCCAAGTACCATCAAATAAACAACATATATTAACGTTTGAACCTGTTAAGAAGTTAAAAAGTATACATTAGAAGTCAAATCTGTACAAGTTAAAAAGTTCAAAATTCAATCGAAATAACAGCTATAAAGTTCGAAATTACAGACAACAAATTCGAACTTTTTCTTGAATCCAACATGACGAACCCAAACTCCTTTTTTCAGGAAATCAAACAACTCTCTTACAAAATATCATCGAATTAGGGATCGAAACTTACCCATTTTTCTTCTCTCAACTGGTTAACTACATAGAAGGCCCAAAAAATTTGAGTTTAAAGGAATTAGGGCGTGGGCATCGTAAGCTTCGAAATGCAATCGAAATAACAGCTATAAAGTTCGAAATTACAGACAACAAATTCGAACTTTTTCCTGGATCCAACATGACGAACTCAAACTCCTTTTTTCAGGAAATTAAACAAATCTCTTACAAAATATCATCGAATTAGGGATCGAAACTTACCCATTTTCTTCGGGGTTTGCCGTGCGTCGGGGTTTGCCGTGCGTCGGGGGTTTGCGACGATGGGCGTGCGTGCATGAGGATGACCGACGGGGAGAAGAGAAGAGGGCGATGGATTTGGGGCGGGACGGGCTGAGCGGTTTTTTTTTATGTTTTTGAATTGAAAAGACAAAGGCGTGATTTGGGAAGGGAAGAAGAGTGGAGAGAAATAAAGGCTTGATTTTGAATTTTTTTTTAATTTAAGGGTAATTTGGACAATTCAGATGGTCAAATGCTTGATTTCTCTAAAGGATCCAAAGTATGGCTTGGTTTTCAAATCAGATGCTACACTGAGTTTGGTTTATCAAGTTTCCCTACCATATCATACTCCAAAAATAAAATATAACATTAGTTAAATACTTTAATTATAACCACTGCAAATTGTTATATTAGTTAAATACTTTAATTATAACCACTGCAAATTATTTATAAAATATTCTGAGATAGGCATGATATAACCAGTCGGAATCTTCGCTTCTCTTTGTGGCGGCACAATAGACACTTCAGAAAATTGTCTCGCTAATGACATGCCCACTATACTACTCAAAAGAAAAAAAAAAAAAAAAAAAAAAAAAAAAAGACATGCTAACTATAGCTTTTTACTAGTCAACCGGAATAAAGTTGCAAGAAAGAGACAACAAACAAACGTTGTCAGACAAAATAGAAAGGTGTTGAAAAAGGCAGCCAGTTTTTTTTTAGTCCTCATTCTTGTAAAGTTCCTGCTAGCTCACCAATGGGTGAAGCTTATACCTTCGGTTACATTCATACGTCACGCCTGATTTATCTCTATGAGTCAAGATAAGAAAAGTGCTTATTGAATTAATCAGGGACATTCATACGGCATCTTATCTGAGTTGTCATCAATATCATCTAGGCTTTCATCATTTCTGTATAAATACTCAGTCTCTCTGCATCAAAAATACAAAAGAAATATAAAGCCTTTTCCTCTCTCTCTCTCTGTCGCTGGTTTGATCATGTCAGCATCAAGATGTAAGTCATTATTTCTCACTCACTCTCTCCTTGGTTCCATGTATAATAATCATGATATGTAACACGTGCAGTAATACAAGTGGTGTTGGGCCTGGCGGTGGCGTGGGCGTGGGCGTGCGCGGATGCGGAGGGAGGGAGCAGGCGGGAGGCGGTGGGGGCGCGGCAGGGGGCAGTGGCCACGGACGACGGGCGGTGCTCGAGGGTCGGGAGGGACGTGCTGCGAGGAGGGGGCCACGCGGTGGACGCGGCGGTGGCGGCCGCGCTCTGCCTCGGAGTGGTGGGGCCCGCCTCCAGCGGGATCGGAGGGGGGGCCTTCATGCTCGTCAGCCCCGCCCGTGGCCACCCTCGCGCCTACGACATGCGAGAAACCGCCCCCTTGCTTGCTTCTCAGGTATATATATCCTCTCATCTTTCATTTTTCTCAAAACTTTGATCACTTTTTTGCTTCTTAAAATCTGCTTATTTTTTACAGTCATGCATAAAAACGTGCATCTTTCTATACATGTTTGAAGAGATTGTGTAAAAAAAAAAATTCGTTTTTCGAACTCATCGGCTGACAGAAGTGCGTTTTATTTTCTCAATGTCGTACAGCAAAACTTGGAATGATTTGTAGGTCGTTATATATATTTTTTTCCCCTTAAGAAATCACAAGAGATGTGAATTTCAGGACATGTACAAGGGAAACGCGAGCCTGAAAGCGGAAGGGAGTCTCTCGGTTGCAGTCCCGGGCGAGCTCGCGGGGCTCCACGAAGCCTGGAAACGGTACGGAAGGCTTCCATGGACGAGATTGGTCAGACCAGCCCAGCGACTTGCTCGCTCCGGCTTCAAGATATCTCCTTACCTACACACCCAATTGCTTGCCTCCAAAGACTCAGTTCTCGGAGACCAAGGACTTCGCGCCGTATTCGCCTCCAACGGCACTCTCTTAAAGGAAGGAGACTTGTGTTACAACCGGAAGCTCGCCCAAACCCTCCGAAAGATCTCGGAGCACGGCATCGAGGCATTCTATAACGGATCGGTCGGACTCGATTTGGTTCGAGATGTCCGTAAAGCCGGCGGTATAATTTCAATGAAGGACTTGCAAGGCTACAAAGTCAGAGTCAACAAACCGATTTCGGCTGATTTTATGGGACACCGACTACTTGCCATGCCTCCTCCTTCCGGCGGTCCGCCCATGATACTCGTAAATCCAAATATCTCTAACATTTATATTTTATTTATTTTCAGTTTACATTTGTTTTTCTGACTAGAATCTCTGGGGACACAGATGCTAAACATTCTTTCGCAATATGGACTTCCCTCAGGAGTGTCTGGATCGCTAGGTATCCATCGGATGATCGAAGCTCTGAAATACACATTTTCTGTGAGAATGAACCTCGGAGATCCGGGTTTTGTCAACACTTCTAGGGTTCTATCGGATATGCTCTCTCCCAAGTTTGCCGAGGATATAAGGAAGATGATCAATGATGAAACGACATTTGATTCAAGCCATTACGGCACCAAGTAATCTTTTTTTAACCTCAATCCACTCTTTTCTTTTACCTTTTTTCTAATTTTTGTTTCTTGAATTCGAGTAACAGGTGGGATCAGATCTTGGACCATGGAACGAGCCATTTCTGCATCGTTGATCGTCACCACAACGCGGTGTCTATGACCACGACCGTCAATTCGTACTTTGGTGCGAAGATGATGTCGTCGAGCACGGGCATAGTGTTAAACAACGAAATGGACGATTTTTCAATTCCGGGGAATGTTGCGACGGGATCTCTACCACCGGCCCCGGCTAATTTTATCAGACCGGGGAAGAGGCCGTTGTCATCCATGTCACCGATCATAGTCCTTAAGGTATCGAACATGGATTTATTTCATCAAATCCCATATCAGAAAGATGAATAGACTCTGCAAGTCTAAAAGAGTCACGAGTTACTCTTCATTGTCAATTGGTTTTACGGTGAAATCCCGTGTTATACTTAACATGAAAACAGAGTCTACAAAACTCAAAACAGTTTGAACCCTGTCAAAGATGAGTTAACGCAAATAGCCACCATCTTGAGAGACATAATGATCGATACCACATGTAGAATAGATTACGTGACTTAGCGACCTTTGAAAAGTAATGAGTTACTCATCTCTTTGTCAATGTGACCAAACGCAATCATTTGATAATTGTATGCTCTTTCACAGGACAATCAACTTAAGGCGGTATTGGGTGCGAGCGGTGGAGCCATGATTTTCTCGGCGGTCGGCGAGGTTTTCTTGAACCATTTCGTCCGCAGAATGGGCCCTCTACCTTCTATCATGGCTCCGAGAATATATCACAAGGTTTCATATATAAATAAGCAAATAAGAATCTTGAATGTATAGTTTTTTACATGCTTTTTAGTCCTGAAACTAAAGATCTTTTTATATTTTTTTATTTTTAATGTGATCAGTTGATTCCGAATGTTGTAAACTATGAGAACTGGACAACCGTGACAGGCGACCACTTTGAAGTTCCAGGTAATATAAGGGAAGCCCTCGAAAAGAAGCATCACACGCTGAAGGGTATTGCAGGTGGGACTATTTGCCAGCTTATTGTTAAAAATACGGATAATCCGAAGGAAAATAATGATAATAAAAATTATTCCCGAGAGCTCGTGGCAGTGAGTGACCCGAGAAAAGGTGGTGTCCCTGCCGGATTTTGACAATGTATAGTCTTATAATATATTTTTAAGCAGCAAAACTACCTTCTCTTATATGATTGAAATTGTAGCTTGCAATAATGTCAAGAGAGTAGTCTGTTCCCATGTTTCCATATCATACACTGTTCCAATAAAACTCTCAACTTCATTCAAACAATAAACGTGTCTTGGGTCGCAAGCCATCTGAAGAAGCAGAGAATAGTATTTCCACAGGATTCATTTATTATTTGATAATACAGTACATTGGAAAATTCTTCAAAAAGTGCGGTAGTTGCAACACTAACAGTGTGTATCTTAAGTTTTAAAAAAAATGGCTCGCACCATTTCTCATTAACATGCTAAATTGATCACCCAGTCCACCAAGTTAGAGTTTCTTAAGATATTGATTGAAAAGAAGAATAGTCAGATTTCCTTACTTTTAAACACGTTTTTTTTTTTTTTTTTTTTTTTTCATTACATAGAACTAATGGTAAGAATGGAATAAAATCTTGAGCTCAACCAAATAGCTATAAATTTTCAAAACCCTCCCATTTTTTTGGGAGTGGAATTTGCATATTGATATTTTTTTTTTTTTGGTTAGCAATCTATCATATTGAGTACTCACATTAATCTTCCATCTATCATTAGTTTCATATAACTGCTCGCTGTCAACTAGCCTATGAATTTCCTCATATCTTCAAGCTTTTCGGCAAAACTATTTGCCATTCTGAAACTTGCTAGGTTTTCAAGCGAACGAATCCGGGCTTGAGTGAATATCAATTATCTCCTCCTGCAAATCGAATTCATTTCTCTCCATGTCAGATACATATGTGTATCACATACTAAATACACAGCTACTAACAGATATCAAAGTATTTATTTAAAAAACCGATCCTACTAATGAAGCCATTACCATTGAGATTGAATTTCTAGTTGTTATTTATTTTTAAAATCTTGCCAACATCTTTAGTCGATTTCTACCCTCGGTATCCCTCTAATCAAAATAGACCAAGTCATCACGATGTGGCTTAATACAATTGGAGGGACAGAGAAAGAGACACAAAACGGCGATATACGATCCGGGATTGTGAATATTAGGTTATTTCGAAGAAGAAAAAAAACGCTTTTGTAATTTTTTCGACTTACATGTTGGAGGTGTTTAGTATTTTTGGAGAAGGAACAATGCCCGGTCTTCCCGTCGGCGAAATCCCTCAACATGTTGAGCCGCGGCAAGACCTCGGAGCAGAGGTCGGGACGGTCTTTGCGTCTGAGCTCGGCGCACTGGAGCGCCAGCTTGGCGAAGCAGAGCATCTCGTCGAGGGGCCAGTCGGGCACGGCCGGGTCAAGCATGTCCCTGAACGTCCCTCTCTCGATGGAGTTCTCGACGTAGTGAGCCAAGCCCATGGGAGGCTTGGCGGTGATGAGCTGGAGAAGCAAGATCCCGAGCGAGTACACGTCGGACTTGACTCCGAGCATCCCGGTCTGCTGATACTCGGGGTCGATGTAGCAGAACGTTCCGGCGGTCGAGGTCACGTGGTACTGCGTGACGTTCTCGGCCACGGCCGGGACGAGCCTGGCGAGCCCCACGTCTCCGATCTTGCTCACGTAGTTGTGGTCGAGCAGGATGTTGCCGGGCTTGAGGTCTCGGTGGACCAGCGGCTCCGGCTTCGTCTGGTGGAGGAAGAGCAGCCCTGTCGCGATCTCCGCCGCGATTCGCAGCCTGATCTGCCACGACATCACCGCCGTCTCGCCTTTCGGGAACAGATTGTCGTCTAGGCTTCCCTTTGCCATGTACTCGTACACCAGAATTCCGTACTCCGGGCAAGCTCCTAGCAGAAGCACCATGTTCGGATGCCTTATGCAGCTCAGTATGTCGATCTGCACTACAATAATGCCATAAGAATTCAGAAAGAATAAACATTTCTACGAAGCAGAAAAGAAATCTTACCTCCTGTTGGAACTGGGAGCGGCCTTGAGCGGCGTCGGGGCGCAGAACTTTGACGGCGACGGGGGTGTGGTCAAGATAACACTTGTACACGGGTCCGTAACCGCCTTCGCCGATCTTGCGCGAGTCGGCAAAGTAATCGGTGGCCTTCTCTATCTCCTCGACGTTGTATCGCCTGTACCGCCCGTCGCTGTGGGCCAGGCTGTCCAACATCTTGCGCAACTCCTTGGCCTCGATGAGCGACTTGACTTCCGCGTTCGTGCGCTTCTGAGCCTCGAGCTCGGCGATCCTCTTGGCCGCCTCGGCCGCTTCCATGGCCGCCCTGCAACGCGCCTTCTCTTTCTCCGCGGTCGCCATCGCAGCTTCCTCCGCCAGCCGTGCCTCCTCAAGCTTCCTCTCGTCTTCCATCCTCCAGCTACTCAGCTCCTTTTCCTTTTGCTTCGCCGTCAACGCTTCTTTGCACGCCGCGCTGTACATGTCCATTGTTTGCTTCAGCTCCAGTTTTAGCCTCCTCATCTCAGTTTCAACGTCGTCCTTCATTCCATATAAACACGTACATACTTTAGTGCAGATAATGTGGTCCAAAATGGGCTCGGAAATCAAAATTTTCCTGGTTCCAAGCATACCCATAGTAACAGTGGTTTGAGTTTGTTCATGCATACCATGCCTTGCGAGGACCAGGAGCAAGATGTCCTTCCACTGTCCATCGTAAAAGAAACATCGTGTAGCGAAGTTAGGTCGCTAAACTTGGGCCCTCGGAAAGACCCATCGGAGCTTGTGGAAAGCCTCGAGGTTCGGCCTTGGTCGATGTAGTCGTAGAACACGGACGATGGCCGATCGGTGCTTGTCCTGTCGGAGCTTATAAACGATATGTCCGTATCTGACTCTGAAAACCCCACGTGCGGAGAAATCCCAGGAATGCCCGCCCTTCTTGCCAATGGAGACCTATATCGCTCAATGGCATAACACAATCATAATCTATTTCCACAAACGCCAAGTAAAAGTCTAAAATCTTGGGTTTAATTCAAGAACCACTCTCTTTTCTTTCCTGTTTTGTACTAGCTATATCAGTAGAAAGGAAACAAGTTAATGATTATCGAAAAGACAAATCCTCACCTTATTCCTTCGTCGTGTAAGCTTCTAGGCCTGAACGCTGGCCTCTCTCCCACTACACATCAAACAAGTCATTGAGTTTGAACAAGAATCCAACTAAAGAATTTCAGCTATATATACAAACCTCGTACGCTCAGTCGCGGCTTAGGCGTGTCAATGGGCTTGACAGCTTCCTTCGTGAGTGTCAAATTCTGAATGTGAGTGAGCAGCGGAGACGAGTACGCAACGGGACGCGATGCGTTCTTCGTCGAAGAAATCTTTCCTTTCGAGATCACATACACGTTGCAGAATTCCGGTGCGTATTTTATAATGCTGCTCGGGACACTTGACCCCTTGAACCTGAAGAAATACGCCATCCAGATTAAAAAAAAAAAAAAAAAAAAAAAAAAAAAGCCATTTTTTGTAGCTGAATTCTCTATTTTTTTTTTCTAAGTCGTATTTTGCTTATTAAAATTGCATTCCTTGCTAATTAAAAATAAAATAATAACAAATTGAAATGGTCAACGCATTTGAGTAGTACCTCATAAATCCGTGCTTTGATGGGCTACCCAGAACCAAATTCTCAATTGCGGCATATGAAACGTACTCTGTCAATGCTTTTGCCGTATCCGAGTCCTCGAGTATGATATCGAGGCATTGAATCTGATCCGGAGGAAGATGATAAGTAGAAATTGTCAAGGAAGATGAAAAATGAAAAATGGCGAGGAGAGAGTGAGAGAAATACGTCTTTGCGCGTGCAAAAGCAATGGAATTTGAGGAAAAGATCCTGGCTCTGGTTCTCGAGTTGCTCTCTGTGCGGCGATCCACCCGAGCTTTTGGGATTACAAATAATGGCCTGGCTTCCTCCCACTGGGAGAGAAAAAAATATATATATGAAACTTAAACCAGCTCATTTTTTTTTGTAACACAATTCCCAACGTACAGATTTGCAAGGACAATTAGGTAATGCTTTCCGCAATAAAAATGCAGCTAAACGGTTGTTGTGCAAATTACATATATTTTTTTGGGGTAAACTTTCTCAACAAAATTGCTAGTCCTAAGTTATAATTCCCCGCGATAGATGGCCTACTTTTGAGAAGAGGAATAACAATGTTAATGCAAAAGCTAGAGTGAAGTTGATTGTATGAAAGCTTATTGAATACCTGAAGGAGCATTGGAAGAGTGCTTATGGACGACGTGGATGAGCACAACAACTTGGCCTTTGGAGAGCAGATTCTCGGCGGCCCATTTGAGAGCCGCTTGGCTTCCTTTGTCCTTGTCTATCGCCACAGCCACGATCCCAGTTCCCGATCCTCTCTTCGGATCGTACTTCCTCGTTTGCCACATTTCCCTCCCTTTCTTCACTGATCGCGCGACGATGATGGGACAAATAATGGGAAAAAAGGACCGCCGTGATTTTCGCCTGGTTCACTCTGGGCGACCCATGAATGTGGGAGACAAATAAGAAGAAATAAAAGGAAATACATTCCTTAATAATCGGCAAGATTTATCAAACCCCTTTATTGGAAAAACCTCTTCCTCAACTAAACGGGTGATACAAACCCAGTATCCTATATTTGGGAATTTCCTTTTCATAGGACTATACCCGATCGTAGGGTCAAACAGAAATGGAATCCCTTGATCTTCGGAGCTAGCCACCCACGGTTCTTGCTCCTTCGACTCTGTTTTAGACAGTGCATTGATCTTGGTGATAGGTCCCGCGTACGAAATTGAGAACGGTATTATGGATTAGATTGTTTATTTCACCTCTGTCAGTCTCCACTTTCGTCTGTTCTGTGACCCAACCCAACTAAATAGATGTAGTTATGTCAGTAAAGAAGATTCTACCGCGTAGAAATTTCGAAGTCCTACACGGCACCGGTCAGTATACATGATATGGGTTTTAGCCTTTAGGTACCGTTATATTTATATATAAAATAACAAAAAATTGACTAGGTAACCCACTTAAACTATAGTAATTGTAAATTAGCCAATCTTTGTTAAATACTTTGTAAATAATCAACTTGCATACGTGTCAGCCTATTAACTACATTTTTTTACATGTTTGGCTGAGTTAAATAAGTCTTTTATTTATCTATTAATAAGTTAACATGACTATTTACAAGAAATTAATCAAAGGTGGGTTATATCACAATTCATTATAACCGTGTGGCTATATAACTTAATAACCATATAAATAATTATTAACGAAATATTCAGGAATTATTTTTAAATAATTCTTTTATACCTCTCTTTCAATTATATATTGTGTATTTGTTCCCCCTGTTTTGTATTTTTTTTTATTAATACTGTAATAATTCCAGATTTTAATTTACCACATGAATTAGCTCTCAATTTCTAGTGTAAAAAATTATTAATAATAATAATATAACAACGAAATACAATAGTTTATCAAAATACAAATCTGTCATTCCATTCACTTATACATAACATTGAAAATTATAACAATAAAATACAATAATTCTCAAATGTTAAAGTTGTGTTAATTTTGAATTTGAAAATTATAATATATATAATGAATAATTACAATATAAATATTTGCAGCATAGTAAATAATTTGTATATGTAGTTATTTTATGAATTATGTAAAGAGATTATGAGAATGCAGATGATATGAAAAAAGTGGAAGATGAATGTAACAGTATGAGGTGGCAAAGATATAGTACAATTGATAAATATTGCCTCTATCACAAGAAATAATGTGTTTATTGTTATGAAAACCAAAAGAATAACCTAAATCGAAAACTCTTTAAACACTTATAAGGTAGGAATTTTAGAAGAGAGATTAGAGAAGTATGAAGAGTAAATTTTGGAGAGAAATTGAAAGAGTGAATTGTAGAAATTGGGATGATTTTCCCTTCATCATGCTCATGTATTTATAGTGAAAATTTGTGTACATTAGTCAATAAATTAGGTGTAGGGTAATTAATTACTTACCTATATTTTTGACTTGTGAGCATAACAATTATTTACAACACTCCCCCTTTGGGATGCTCATTGATACATTTACGTGTTCATGCTGCCTCATTAAAAACCTTACTAGGAAAAACCCAGTGGGATAAAAACCTCAGTAAGGAAAAAAAAAGTACAACTATGCAAAGCTCCCCCTGAAAGTTGAAGTGGGGAGCGTCTTTGTGAGGAGATCAGATGAGTTATCACAAGAACGAATATACTGGATGTTGATAACATTGTTCTTCTCTAGCTCTTGGGTGAACGAAAAGAACTTTGGAGGGATGTGTTTTGTTCTGTCGCTCTTGATGAATCCTTCCTTCATTTGAGCAACACATGCGGCATTATCTTCATGAAGTGTGATGGGGTCTTCAATTGTTGGAAGACCACTGGTGGCTCTGATATGTTGCGTCGTTGATCTCAGCCATACACATTCACGACTTGCTTCATGTAGTGCTATAATCTCCGCATGATTTGATGATGTAGCAACGAGCGTTTGCTTTTGAGAACGCCAGTCCCTCCATACGTAAACACGTATCCAGTCTGAGATCTCCCTTTGTGTGGATCTGATAAGTAACCTGCATCTGCATAACCAATCAAAACTGGTTTTGTCTTGTTAGGATAAAATAATCCTAAATCAATCGTTCCTTGAAGATAACGAAGCACATGTTTTACACCATTCCCGTGTCTCTTTGTAGGAGCTGAGCTGAATCTTGCTAATAGATTAACTGCAAAAGCTATATCTGGTCGAGTGCAATTAGCAAGGTACATAAGGGCTCCAATCGCACTGAAATATGGTACTTCAGGACCAAGAATCTGTTCAGATTCCTCACATGGACGAAATGGGTCTTTTACCACATCTAGGGATCTGACAACCATTGGAGTACTTAAAGGATTTGACTTATCCATATGGAAGCGTTTTATCACCCTTTTCGTGTAATTTGACTGATGCACAAATATTCCAGTTTTCACGTGCTCAATCTGTAAGCCAAGACAATATTTTGTCTTCCCAAGATCTTTCATTTCAAATTCTTGCTTTAAGTAAGAGATTACTTCTTTGATCTCTTCATCAGTCCCAATGATGTTTAAATCATCAATATAAACAGCGATGATTACACATCCAGATGTAGTTTTCTTAATGAATACGCATGGACAAAGAGAGTTATTGACATAACCTTTTTGTATTAAATATTCACTTAAGCGATTAAACCACATTCATCCGGATTGCTTTAACCCATATAAAGATCTTTGTAATTTGATGGAATATTTTTCTCTAGGCTTTGAACTAGATGCTTTAGGCATCTTGAATCCTTCGGGGATCTTCATATATATTTGAGTATCTAACGATCCGTATAAATAAGCTGTGACAACATCCATGAGATGCATATTTAGTTTCTCATGCACTGCTAGGCTGATCAAGTATCTGAATGTAATTCCATCCATTACAGGGGAATATGTTTCTTCAAAATCAATTCCGGGCCTTTGAGAAAAACCTTGGGCAACAAGTCGAGCTTTGTATCTCACAATCTCGTTTTTCTCATTTCTCTTTCGTACAAATACCCATTTGTATCCAACAGGTCTCACATCTACAGGTGTGAGTACTATTGGTCCAAAGACATTGCGCTTGTTAAGCGAGTCAAGTTCGGCTTGAATTGCATTTTTCCATTCCCCCCAATCGTGTCTATTTTTACATTCAGTAACAGACCTTGGTTCGGGATCTCCATCATTTTCATCCATGACATCGCATGCCAGACTATATGAGAATGCATCATTGATTTCATCATTTCGGTTCCATTGTATACCTGTATTGGCATAATTAATTGAAATTTCTCGATTTTCCTCGTTTTGTATTTCTAGAATACATTCCTCCATTTTGGGGTCATTTTGTCTCTCTGCTCCTTTTCTTTTCCGAGGATTTTTATCTTTGGAACCGAATGGTCTTCCACGTTTCAGGCGTGTTGTGACTTCATGAGTGACTTTATTTTCAATTTGTCCTTTTGGGACATCAATTTACGCAGGAGCATTTGCAGCAGGAATGTATGATTTAGTCACTCTTTTAGTGTCTGTAAACGCATCAGGAAGTTGATTTGCAATACCTTGCAAATGTACAATCCTTTCCACTTCTCCTTCACAATCTTTTGTGTAAGGGTCAAGATGCAATAATGTTGGTACAGACCAAGTAATTTCCCTTTTCAGCTAGTTTCTTTCTCCCCCTAATACTGGGAAATTTTCTTCATCAAAATGGCAATCAGCAAACCGTGCTGTAAAAACATCACCAGTTTGAGGTTCTAGATACCTAACAATAGATGGACTTTCATAACCTACATAAATTCCAAGCCTCCTTTGAGGTCTCATCTTTGTTCTTTGAGGAGGTGCTATAGGCACATAAACAGCACATCCAAAAATTCTCAGATGAGATATATTTGGTACTTGGCCAAATGCAAGTTGCAGAGGGGAGTATTTATGATATGCACTCGGTCGGATGCGAATTAATGCAGCAGCATGTAATATTGCATGACCCCATATTGAAGTAGGGAGTCCCTTTCTCATTATCAATGGTCTAGCAATAAGCTGGAGGCGCTTAATTAGCGATTCAGCTAGACCATTTTGTGTATGTACATGAGCAACAGGATGCTCAACATCCATCCCAACTGGCATACAATAATCATCGAATGTTTTGGATGTAAATTCACCAGCATTATCGAGCCTGATTTTCTTAATTGTATGATCAGGAAATTGAGCTCGTAATTTAATTATTTGAGCAAGTAATTTCGCAAATGCCATATTGCGAGTTGATAACAGACAAACATGCGACCATTTGCTAGAAGCATCTATCAATACCATGAAGTATCGAAATAGACCAGATGGTGGGTGAATAGGCCCACATATGTCACCTTGAATACGTTCAAGGAACGTAGGTGATTCTGTTTCAACCTTTCCCGGTGAAGGCCTTATGATAAGCTTTCCAAGAGAACAAGCTTTACATGGAAAAATATTACCTTGAGGGATCTTCTGGCCCTTTAATGGATGCCCATGTGTATTTTCAATAATTCTTCGCATCATAATAGAACCAGGATGACCCAAACGATTGTGCCATGTCGTTAAAATTGAAGACTCAATGACTACCGAATTTGATTCTATCGCTTTTATATATGTGTAGTGCAATCCAGTAGGGAGCATAGGTAGTTTTTCTAAAATTTGTTTCTTTCCAAATTTGGATGTCGTAAGACACATATATTTCATGGTGCCTTCAGTTATAGAGTGAGTATTAAATCCATGAGAATATATGTCATTAAAACTCAACAAGTTTCGTTTGGATCTCGGTGAAAATAAAGCATTATTTATATTGAATTCTGTTCCATTTTGCAGTGTGAAATTTGCCTTACCAATACCTTCAATCGGATCTACAGGACCTGATATTGTATTCACAAAATTTTTCGTTGGCTTTATCATTGAGAAAAACTTTTTATCATTCAAAATAATATGCGTTGTTCCACTATCCGGTATGCAGATTTCTCCAGTACCAACCATTTGGTTCGCCACACAATTTGCTTTTTCCATATGATAACTTCATATTAAAACAAAATAAAGTTAATGAGAAAAACGTACTTATATTATATAATATTAATGTGTTACATAGTCTTGAAAAATATTACACATATTATACATATTTATATTTAAGTAACTAGGTAAAATATTAGACTTTGCTTCATTCCCAAGCATGGGAAAAACATACATGCATCATTAATCTTGAAGTCTTCTGTGAAGGCAGCAGAATCAACAACATTGTGCGCAAGATCACCATCGAAGTCGGAAGCATTAAGATGAGTGGAGTCATCTAAAGGTTCTTGGTCAATAAAGTTGACCTCCCTTTCTTTCCCATTCACGGTTGCTTTATATAGATTGCACAAATATTGAGGAACACGACAAAGTCTAGACCAGTGTCCTTTTGTGCCACATCTATGACAAACATCTTCACTACCCTTGGAAGTACTTGGGTATTTTCCCTTTTTGTGTGGATAATCGTGATTCTTTTCTTCTTGTTGCTTCTTATGATAATCTTTCGTGATATTGTAAGAATCGTTATGATTATAACCACTTCGACCACGTCTGTATCCACGTCCGCGACCACGACCACGACCACGACTACGACCATGACCTCGACCTCGTCCTCGACCCGGAATATAGTTCCGTTGTTCAGGTTCTTCGGAGTTGACAGCGTTTACTTCAGGTAACGCTTTTGAACCTGTCGGACGGGATTGGTGATTCTTTATGAGTAGTTCATTATTCTTCTCTGCGATTAGAAGACAAGTAATTAGTTCAGAATATTTCGTAAATCCTCGAACACGATATTGTTGTTGCAAGGTTACGTTCGATGCATGGAAAGTGGTGAACGTCTTTTCCAGCATGTCATGATCTGTCACTTGGTCTCCATAAAATCTCCGATGAGATACTATTCGGAACATCGCAGAGTTATATTCGCTGACTTTTTTGAAATCTTGGAACCGTAAAGCGTTCCATTGATCACGGTATACTGGAAGCATGATCTCCTTTTGGTGAAAATATATGTCCCTCAACTCCTTCCAGAGTCAACTTGGATCTCTGGTGGTGAGGTATTCACTTTTCAATCCCTCGTCAAGATGTCGACGAAGGAAAATTAAAGATTTTGCCTTGTCTATATTTGACGAGGTATTTTCCTCAGAAAGTGTTTCCAGTAAACCCAAAGATTCCAGATGCATCTCTACATCTACCTTCCACGGCATGTAGTTTTGGCCTGTGATGTCTAGAGGACTGAAATTGAGTTTGACGAGATTTGCCATGATGATAACTATTATGAAATATAAAATTTCTTAGATTAATAATTAAAGACATATAAGTCTACAAGAATTGTGAGGAATAAAAATAAATACATGAATCCAAACATTACTACAACGAAATAAAATTCATTCGGTGGAATTTCTATGGTAAAAATATAAGCATTAAACATAACAATAAATATGGCAATAAAGACTAGTAGTAAGCGAGACGTTTTGAGCTTGTACCGAAAAATAGTAGGAGATGAGAAAAATATGTATGAGGTAGAAGAAAATTTGAGAGTTGTGTGGTAAAAATGAGTTGAATAGATATGTATTTATAAGGTAAAATATAGCCGTTTATAGCCGTTATATTACCGTTGGGTATTTATTAATTTTGTGGTAAAAATTATTGTATTTAAGTATAAAAATGTGTAATAAACAATATGTAGATGTACGAGTATTGAATTGACATAGCTAATCAAAATAAAATATTAAGTAGAGCAGTTAAAATAAATTTGCAATTAATAACATTTTTCTATAAGGTGACAAAGCCTCCTGTATATAGAAAATTGATATTAATTACAAGTAAGATGTAGTTCACGTCACTTTACTATAAGGAGGCAGAGCCTTCCATACGTATAGTACTATGATGTTATACATTAACGAAGGTAAAATATTGTAAATCACATCATATTACCATAAGGTGGCATAGCCTCCTGTTTATAGTAATCTGGTGTATACAATAAATAATAGTTATACGAGTTTTAGTGTTTAGAGTATTATACCTCCGAATTGATCTTGACGAGAGTGATCGTGCTGATAACGTGTTATGAAAACCAAAAGAATAACTTAAATCGAAAACTCTTTAAACACTTATAAGGTAGGAATTTTAGAAGAGAGATTAGAGAAGTATGAAGAGTAAATTTTTGAGAGAAATTGAAAGAGTGAATTGTAGAAATTGGGATGATTTTCCCTTCATCATGCTCATGTATTTATAGTGAAAATTTGTGTACATTAGTCAATAAATTAGGTGTAGGGTAATTAATTACTTACCTATATTTTTGACTTATGAGCATAACAATTATTTACAACATTTATATTATTATAGTGGTTTGATGCAATTTTTGTTTTTACTATAGTCACTGTTAATGTTCGGTTCAGATTAACACTAGAGAACCGTCTGCAGTTCAACCTTGGGTCGGAACCTGAAGCTGCACATAGGCTGGTGTCGTCAAACGCTTGAGATCACCGACCTCTGCGGGTAATCGAGAGTTCCTTGGTTTGCCCTGAGAAGGAAACAAACAGTGAACTAGAGGGGCGTGAGAGGTTCCCTTGTTCGCGCTCTACGACGCTTAACATTAATATTGGTATAATGCTAAGCGACATATAGAAAACGCTATCTTTAACTCAGAAGCATTGAGAGAATTTAGAGAGAAAGTATGAGTGTTCTCAGGTAAGAAATGACTTACAGAAAATGGAGTAGGGGTCCATATTTATAGGAATAAGGACCCAAAATATGGTTGCCCAATTTTCGAGGAGCCTGCGGGAGACCTTTTTGGGAGGTCTCGCATGAGGGTTTCTGGGTCTCGTCATAGGTGGGCAAGACCTAAGAAGGTGTCGCTCATGAGAGGGCGGGCTTCAGCATTGAGCAGCGAGATCAGTGTGGAAGTGTCGCCTATCAGAGGCTAGCCTCGCCGTTGGCTAGTGAGACTTTGTGTCGCGTGACGTGACCCCTTGTAAGACCTTCCCTTGAGTTGGGCCTCGACAGGGATAGCGAGACCTGCCCTTGATGGCTGGGTCTCGATCGTAGCTCGCATGACCTCTTCTTTGGGCTGGGTCTCGCTTGTGGCTCGCGAGACTTGCCAGGGTCTCGCCAACTTTGGTCAGAGACTGGTTCCGGGATAGCTTGGAATGATTCCATTCCTCGGAATCCGTCGTGTTTTGTCCTTTTCCGAGGGTCGGATTTTTACCCTATAACAGTCATGTCGTCAATCATCATGATCCAAAGTAGCACTATCATATTTTGTCAACCAAAATTAGGAGTTGTAATAAAAAAATTGAGTGAGTCCCATTCTATGACTTATTTGAAAGAATAAGCGTGTAAAGATATATAGACATAAAAGCTCAATACAACTTTATTAAAGTGGAGCCCACACGTAGAATAGAACGAGAGAGAGATAGAGAGATAGATGATGATAATGAAGAATAAATCGCAAAATGAACCATTGATGATGTGGCATAAATTAATGCAAAAAAGGCACAAAAATGAAATTGTTGATGATGTTGCATGATCCCTTCTTTTAGGGTATGTAAAGGATTTACCGACATATTAAATAGCTTTCTTTAACTTGGGACCACGATTTTCTGTGTGAATGATCTATTTTGTCCTTCATGCATCCTCTCTGTTTTAGAGATTCATTTAAGTACTAAAATCACTCGGGATTTGTAGAAGTTTGTTTCTTAATAATTGGTGTATTTGTTCTTATCGAGAAATATATCAAAAGGTTGGGTTGTCGATAGGCCAATTGGCCTAACGCTTTATCTTAGCAGTTTTGATATATGGCCTTGTTAGTGAAAAGGCTAAGATGAGTTCGGCTTGGTGAATGGAAAACGTGGGACTAGAGTATAGGCTTGACACATACCCTCAAAATTGTTCAACACACATAACTAGGATGGGGCACAACTCCTTGAAGCGCATGAGAAGGTTGCGAGCAGGTGGGAGAGTGGTTTGAGGTTGGGATTAGGCAGCGAAGTTGGCTGTTGAGTATGGTGGATGGAGGCAGGGAAGGCCGATAGGTAGAGATTGAAATTAAGATTATGTCGAAGGGAGCCAGATAGGCGAGGAAGACAAAGAGGAATGGTACAAATTCATTGTGCGGCGAGATTTTGGTAAGACCTCGATGCATAGGCCTCCAGCGATTCATGTTGGAAATAAAAGTTAAGGTTATAGAAAAATAATTGAAATAGCATATGAAATAATGATGTGTGTTATACTTATATTTAAACGATAAGCAAATAAGATACTAATCTATTATAGTGTGCTTGAACTTTGTAGAAGCTTTTGGTTTAGTGAAGAATGATGGTTGTGCTTTCCCAAAAATAGACGTAGGAGTTGTATTGTAGATGAGTGAACAAGTCATTTCGCATATCGGAGAAGAAGAATGGCAAAAGATTTTAGGTTGAGTTGAGTGGTTAAAATAATGTAAGAGTTCTTGGGGTTACAATGTGATTTTTACTAGTTCACCGTGTGGGGGGAGAGAGAGAGAGGTCTTATTTGTTCAATTTAATTTTTTCTAAAAATTAATATTTTATAAAAGAGCAGTGTAGCAAAATAACCAAAATGAAAGTATGAAATTTGTTTTTAGCCTACGTTTCACAACTTTTATGGAAATAGCCAATAGGTTTATGTGACAATTTTTAAGGTCTTATTTGCCCTTATTTATTAACAAATTCGTCATTTTCTCTCTCCTACTTATTTCCTACACTTTTTTTTTACATAAAAACTTCAAAAAACCATATCTATCTCATATGTACTCGAAATTGAGTGATTCTAAATCCTACGGATTCGTGACGCCGAGATCTTTTTGTGTTTGATGAAAAATCATGTTTAATATCATTGATGTAGAAAAATCACGTTACTACCTTAAATATGGAAATAACTGAATTTTTTTGAAATTATTAAAAAAAATAAATGGAAACGTTAATATGATACATTAAACTTACTTTTTCATCAAACACAATGAGTCTATTTTTGAAGATCTCGACGCCAGGAATTTGTAAGATCTGAAATCACTTAATTTCGAGTTCGTATGAGAAAGATACGAATTTTTGAAGTTTTGATGCAAAAAAAATTTAAAAAAATGAGAGAGAAAGTGACGAATTTGTTAATAAATAATGGCAAATCAGACCTTAATTATTGCCACATTAGCCATTTGGCTATATCACTAAAAATTGTCAAACGTAGGCTAGATCCAAAATCACATGTTTAAAGTGGACTAATTAGTTACAAAAACCGCTTCATTTCTATTAAACATGATATATATAACCATAGAGATTATGAATTTGTATTTTTCGGGGATTCATATAACCATAGAGATTATGAATAGTTGACACAAATAGTCCTTAAGTTATATATATATATATATTATGATTTCTTCCCTATAATTTTTAATTAAATGATGTCATCCCTAAATTACGATCTTGTTTGAAATTTCATACTCCCCTCGATTACCATTCAAAAGACACTTCAGTAGCACGTGTGATAGCAATCGAAATCAAGCCGTACCCAACAAAGTTCAAACATCGAAACTGAAAGCTAATTAGTAATGAACATAAAACTAAAAACTAAAACTTATAAATCCCAAAAAACGACAAGTAGTATTTCAATGGAAGAAAGATGTTTCTAAATGTTGGAATATATGTACGTTTCTAGTTGGTGTAGAAACTTCATCGTAAGTGAAATTATATTTTATAATGGCTTTAAATGTTGGGTTTAAATATAAAAATCAAGGTATTTTCTGTGACCTAGAGTAGCTCAGTCAGGATTGCCAACTCATCATTGTCAGGATTGCCAACTCATCACTGCCAGCTCACACTCAACTTGTGTAACTAACTACCATTTGTAACTAACTCGTCAATCAAGATAAGCTAGCTATATATGTGTAATTATAACTGATTGTATTAAACTTACTCAATCAATGAAATTCTGTTAGAACGATTGTTCAACAGCTCTCTCTCTCTCTCTCACTCTCTCTCTCTCTCAAATCTTCGTCTTCCTCATTTCTTCACTTGGTATCAGAGCAGTTTCGACTCGCGTCAATGGCGTATCCTGGAAACGCATTCCCAATCGTTGTTCATCTTGTTCCGACGACACTCAAGCTCGATCGTGATAATTTCTTCTTTTGGAGATCACAAGTGCTTGCAGCGATTCGTGCGCACGACCTAGAAGGCTTTCTCGATGGATCTAAGTCAACTCCGACTCAGTTCATTCAAATCGAAGAAAACCCTGTGACAGAATCAATGGCGATCAGAACAAAGAACACTGTGCGTGAAAACGCCACCGTCCTCAGAACCAGGCCAAATCCCGAGTTCTCGATATGGAATCGCACAGATCAAGCCATTATGTCGTGGCTCATGTCTTCAATTTCAGAATCCATGCTTGGCTACATTGCAGATCTGCACAAGGTCTGGTCATCTAGCCTTAGCGTGCTGGTTCAGGTTTGATCAAGCCTATCAGACTCCAAGTGCCTCAGCTACACAGAACCAGTCTCCTCAGACCACTACTCTCTTTTCAACTCAAGACACAGTTGACGATCCATCCTGGTATGTTGACTGTGGAGCCACAAGCCATATCACATCAAGTCTCTCCAATCTTGCTGTTTCAGAGAACTACAAAGGCAAGGAGAAACTTGTAGTTGGTAATGGTAATACTATCCCTATTCTGAATATAGGAAACTCTGTTATTAAGTCACAGTAAAAGAATATTATTCTGAAAAATATTCTACATGTACCTAAAATCACCAAAAACTTAGTAAGTGTGTCGAAAATTACAAGAGATAATGATGTGATTGCTGAGTTTTCATGTGATGGCTGTGAAATTAAGGACAAAAGTTTGAGGCAGGCCCTTCTAACAGGGGAACTCAAGGATGATCTCTACAAGCTTGATCTCTCAAAGCTCAAAGACTCGAGAGGACAGGCTTCAAGTCAACCACAACTTGCATCAGCTCTACTCACGTCAATCACTCCAGATCAAAATCAAAACTTACATACTTGTACTAGTGATAAAACTGTGTCAAGTGATCTAAATCTTTGGCACAAGAGGTTAGGACATCCTTGTACAAAAGTCCTTTCTATAGCATTAGAAAAAGCCAATGTTAAACAAGGCAATGCAAGACACTTAGATTTTTTATACTGCCTGCAAAATTGGAAAGTAAAAAAAATGTTGTTTTTCCAAGATCTTATTCTCATGCCAAAAATCCTCTAGATATTGTATATGCTAATTTGTGGGGACCAGCACCTATACTAACAAGTGAGGGTTACAGATACTACATTGCTTTCCTGGATGACCATACCAGGTTTACATGGCTTTATCCCTTGAAGACAAAAGATGAAGCAAAACAAGTCTTTGTGAAGTTCAAGGCTCATGTTGAACGTTTCTTCAGCTGCAAGATAAAGTGTCTACAAATTGACTAGGGAGGAGAATTCAGATCTTTCACCAACCTGCTGAGTCATCTTGGGATAATATTCAGACATCCCTGTCCTCACACTCATGCTCAGAATGGTCGCGTGGAATGCACGCATCGCCATATAGTGGAGTTAGGTTTGACCTTACTTACTGAGAGTCACATGCCCCTGACCTTCTGGTGGCATGCCTTCTCATCAGCAATCTTCCTGATCAACCGACTGCCTTCATCAACACTTGACTACAAGTCTCCATTTGAAGATGTTTTCAAGGTATCCTTTGATCTCAAGGCCCTAAAAGTTTTTGGCTGTGCCTGTTACCCACACATACGTCCTTACAATACACACAAGCTTGATCACAGGGCAATATTATGTACCTTCATTGGCTATAGTGATATACATAAAGGCTTCAAGTGCCTTCACAAATCAGGGAGGATATACATAGGCAAAAACGTTACCTTCAATGAGTCACACTTCCCTTATGCCCTGTCAGACAAAAACACAAACACATCATCTACAACTAATACAAATGAAAATGTCACTCCTTTTCTCACAACACACATACCAGCACCATGCTCTAGTGACCCTATCCCCTCCCCACGTAATCCAGTTGGCCCAGATGACCCCTCAAATATCAACATAAATTCAATCATTCATGACTCAACCTCCCAAGACTCAAACTCCCAACTCCACATTATACCTATCAGTTCAAACTCAGATCCCACAAATAGCCAATTAGCCACAAATGCCTTACCTCCAATGTTCAGAATAGCCACAAATTCATCACATCACATGGTCACTCGTGCTCGTTCAGCCATCTTCAAGCCAAAGGCCTTAACAGCATAACTAGCACTTCTGAATCATGAGGCTGTAGCTGAACCACACAATGTCTCAGCTGCTCTAGCAGACACTCGCTGGTTGACTGCAATGGATGATGATCTGTCTGCACTACACAAGAACAACACCTAGGAACTTGTAGCCATGCCACCGGATGTACCTATAGTGGATAGAGTCAAGTACAAGATAGATGGGTCTATACATCGGTTTAAGGCACACCTAGTTGCAAAAGGGTTTAAGCAAACTCATGGTCTTGATTATTTTGAAACGTTTAGTCCCGTCATCAAACAACCATCAGTCCGAGTCATGCTTGTTGTCAATGGTGCCCACAAGAAGAGTTGTAGTATTTATTTGGTACATTTGATGTAATAAAGTCTCACGAAGACTCTTGCTTGTAATTGCTTATTCATTAATAAAAAGTTGAAACATTCATTCATTCTTCCTTGTATGTTTGAAGCTTTATGATAAAACATTAGTCTTTTGTCCATAAACAAACTTAACAACTTACGAAGAGACAAATGTAGATTTGCATGAACAAACTCTTCGTAGTTTGCTTAAAACGATATATTCGCAATCTAAGGGTCAAAGGACTATTGACCTCAATACGATTGATAGGAGAATCTATGATGTCTGGTTATGGGGCATTGAGAGTTGGAGACTCTATAGTTCTTCTAGGTATCTTCGGAAGGTACTGAATTGACCAGTGCACTTCTAGAGACAAAATAAGAATAAACCATTTAACCTCTTATGTCTCGAAGTCACTACGTATGAATTGCATCATGCTTACCTTAATCCTGAAATGAGACATGTCATTTCATAGCTTACGTATTCTCATTTGAGAAAGTCAGAGTTCGGACTCACTATGTGATTCCGAACATGACCTATTAGTGAAGTACTAAGTTATGAAGATGTCATGAGTAACTTTGTGAAGTTCTCATAGATATGGAATTCATGTACAAGATTGCTGAAATGTAATGTATATCACCTCATGCTTTGTTCCTTGGAATGTGAATAAATGAATTGGCCAGTGTCCAAATTGAGTCCTGACTCTTTTGGATGAAACAATGTGACTTGTTAGCTCATCGTCAATACATTGTTTCTAACTTATTCACAAGCGACAAAGGAGTTGAGAAAATAACAGCTAGAAGGGTAAAATGGTAATTTTGTAAATCCCGACTAGCTGATGATATTCATGAAGGGTAAACATCGATAATATTTCGTGGATCCACTCATCATAATTTGGTTGAATTCTTGAGTAGAAAATAAATTCATTTGAACCGAGAGATTTGCAGTGTCAACTCTTTAGTGGAGTCAGTTGACATTAAGCTAAACTTGGAAAAGGTTTGTGAACTTTTGAGTCCGAGTATTTAGCTCAAGCTTTGTTCATTTGGATCCATGAGGTCACTGTCACAAATCATATCGAGTAGGAATAGTTAAACTAGAAGCTAAGTCAAAATAAGAACGAGACAAGTTTTACGAAAATTGTTAAAAGGGTTTTATGAAATGAATGTAAATAAATTTTTTTTGACATGGTCATATGATGACATTAGATCACTCGGCCATGATGTGTTCATTTGGCCTTGTGAATTAATTACATTTCATAGAATTTTACTTGAAAATTCTTAATGGGCTTTTCTTATGTTGTCATGAACAAGTAAAGAAAGATCTAGAAAGGCTTTCTAGAAGCCTTTTGGCCATCCAACCCAAGGAAATGGGAGACTAAATTTTGTGCAGCCCTAATGTGAAAGAGAGTTTATTTTGTGCATTAATGTATGAAGATACTTGCCAAAAGAAAAATAGAAAACAAATTTCCTCTATGAGGAAGGAGGGTAATCGGCCAAGCAAGGCAATGGAGCAAAAGAGGAAACAAATCCAAGCCTTCTAGAAGCCCCCTTGGCCGCCCAAATGAGAAAGGGAAATAAGGCAATTTTGCTCATGAATATGTGATATCCTATAGAAGAAGAAACTACCTTATTGAAGGTAAAGCTTCTCCTATAAATAAGGGCCTTATTCTTCTCATTTCATGCATTCCAAGTTTTAGAGATTTGAGAGCTTCTCTCTCTAGCTTGGCAGCCCATCCTCTCTCTCTCTCTAAGTTCTTTTCGTTTTTGTTTTGGAACCTAGGTCCTCATTTGACCTAGCGTCTTTAGCTCTTCGAATTTGAGTCTTGTTCTCGAATCGTCGTGTTTAAAAGTGCCCACTCACTGATTCCTTTTCTTTAGAGTGATTCTTGTGATAGAAACTATCGTGGTTGCTTGTGTTGCCGAGGAAAGAAGAGAGACGTGTTGCGAGGGGAGACGAACGTTGCAACTTTCCAAAAGCTTCTCAACGTTCAAGCTTCTAAAAAGGTTAGTAAATTTAGTATGCTCATAATAGTTTTTATTTACGTGTACTTGCACTTTGTCTAGAGTACCCTAGATCAATTCCAACAATGCTCACCCTTGTTGTCACATATAACTGGGATATTCAGCAGATAGACGTTAATAATGCGTTCCTCAACGGTGATCTAAAGGAGACTGTGTACATGCATCAACCGCCTGGTTTTGTTGATCAAGCTAACCCGACTCATGTGTGTAGACTCATCAAGGCCATCTACGGCCTTAAACAAGCTCCGAAGGCGTGGTATGATAAACTTCACGCAAATCTGATCTCTCGGGGTTTCCACAATAGCAAGAGTGACACGTCATTGTTCTTCTATAATTCCGGATCAGTGTGGCTATATCTACTTGTATATGTGGATGACATTCTCATCACATTAAATGACAATTCAGAAGTCAAGCGTGTGGTCAGTGACTTGAATGTCAAGTTTGCCTGAAAGTCTCTTGGATCCCTTGGTTCCTCAAGCCATTTTCTTGGGTTTGAGTCAACTCGCATGCAGACTGGACTCAGGCTCACTCAAACCAAGTATGCCTATGACTTGCTGGTCAAGGCAAATCTAGTTGAAGCAAAACCGTGTCCTACTCCCATGATCTCTTCCAGATCTCTGACTGCTGATGATGACACGCCATTGGTAGAATCTCCTACAGCTTACAGGTCGCTGGTGGGTGGTCTTCAGTACCCGACACTCACCAGGCCTGATCTAGCTTTTACCATCAACAAGTCGAGTCAATATCTGCAGTGTCCTCGTGAGTCCCACTGGAAGGCTTGCAAAAGGGTGCTTCGCTATGTCAAGGGGATACTTCACTATGGTTTCTCCTTTAAACCAGCCCCACGGCTTGCCATTGAGGCCTTCTCCGATGCAGATTGGGCAGGCTGCTCAGACAATCGTCGATCCACAACTGGTTATGTGGTACTCCTTGGTGGTAACCTGATAACTTGGTCTGCACGCAAGCAAAAAGTTGTCTCACGCTCCAACACCGAGTCGGAGTACAGGGCACTTGCTCAAACGTCCACTGAGCTGATTTGGCTTCGCTCTTTGCTGAGTGAGCTGAACGTTTGTCCCTCCCCGTCGACGGCGATCATCTGGTGTTACAACCTAGGTGCCGGTGCTCTTGCTTCGAATCCCGTATTCCACGCTCGCACCAAGCACATTGAAGCTGATGTACACTTCATTTGTGACTTGGTCGCTGACAAGTCCGTCGAAGTACGATATGTGCCCACTGAGGACAATCTTGCTGATATGTTCACCAAAGCACTTCCTGAAGCACGGTTTCATGAACTTAGCTCTCGCCTGCTTCTAGCCGCTGAGGACAATCGTCCAACTCAAGGGGGCGTGTGAGCAAGAGTAGCTCAGTCAGGATTGCCAACTCATCACTGTCAGGATTGCCAACTCATCACTGCCAGCTCACACTCAACTTGTGTAACTAACTACCGTTTGTAACTAACTCGTCAGTCAAGATAAGCTGACTATATATGCGTAATTATAACTGATTGTATTAAACTTACTCAATCAATGAAATTATGTTAGAACGATTGTTCAACAGTTATCTCTCTCTCTCTCTCTCTCAAATCTTCGTCTTCCTCATTTCTTCGCTTTTTCCCACCCGATTCGAAGGGGTGAACTTGATGGTCAATTTTTCAAACCTCAAATACAGATTTCAAAATTATAAATGGACATTGTCCTGAGATATAAATATGTAATCACCTTACTTGGGGAACCATCAACATTGCAGCTTTTGTTTCCCCTTCTATTTTTTTTTTAAATTCTATTCTTGGATACTTCATGGCTAGGATTTGCACATTCTTTTTGGCTATAACTGATTTTATTTACCGTGGCACGGACAAAAGGATGGAATCCCTTTCAAAACTAGAGTTTAGGGATTAAATTTAAATGATTAAAATAATTAGTCTCAGGACTAAATCATTAATACCGTAAAGTTTATGGTCTGTTTATGTCAAATCTTATAGAGATGATCAAATATAATAATCTTGCATTCATTCATAGTTCAAAGTTTAAATTTTCATCATGAGTTTTTAGGGTGTATAAACAATAGAGGGATATACCAAATACCATTGGACCTTCATTAATGTATGTCAATGTGTTACGTTTTCTTCTATTTCCAGCAACAGCACACCAACTATTTAACAAATTGCTTATTTCCTATACCAAATCTTACCAAAGGATGCGCTAATGGAAACTCTGAAATGAATTAGCAACACCCAAAACTAAAAAGTACAAACGATGGTATCTTATGCCGCTATTGTTTCTTCAAACAGAAGGCAGTTGAACAAGATTACGGTATTCAGCCAAAGCCCAAATGGGGAATATATTCCTATAAGCAGCATAGTGCAACATGCAATTCCTCATGAAAACCCCCATAAGTTCCTGTGATTACATAAGAATTAAAAAGCCACGTGTTTTAGCATAAAAATTCCCACGACGGTCTTAACAAAGTAACTCCGGAGACTTAAGCTAAGGCTATTTGGGCTACTTAAAAAAAGAAATTTATAAGCGTCAAACTTAGTCTTTGTTAAATAGCCAACGTTATATATGTTAATAATAGTCAATATTTAGTTAATTATAATCAATTAGCCATTGATCATTCTATTGACTGTAAATAAATTGACAATATTTTCAAAATAACTCAATTAATAAGCAAGAATTATTTGGATAAAATTTTCAATTTAATTGTAGTTAACAGAATTAGTGACTAATTAATTATAATTAACTAAACATTTGCTATTATGCAACCCTAAAATTTCTATAAGACTATATAATTATAGAATCCAAAAAAATAGACTAAGGCTATCTGTTATTAATATGAAGCAATTGGTGTTTATAAAAAAAAATTAGATGACATATTACGACATACAATACCTGCTGAGGAAAGTCTCCGTTTTCCAATTGAGAGTTTATTAGCAATTTGGCGGCACGATGGATCGGAGTAGGGTCCCTATCGGCCTGAAACAACATGATAAAGTGAGAACAATTTTTTTTTTTTTAATTTTTTTAATTTTTTTATAATAAAATTAAAGCACAATCATCACAAAAGAATCACACATGTTTAAGGGCCGAGACAGTCAGAAACATAATTATAGAGGGATGAAAATTGAACTGAAAATAAGTTAAAAATACGATAAAAGAAATCGTCAAATAATCAAATGACTACTCTCAATTAAAATTATAGTTCAACTATTCCAATGTTAAAGATCGAATTCAACTTTTGCCTATATATTATACAATATGTTGCATGCTCTCAGGTACAAGCTTGAAGAGGCCTGGACCCCTTAAAGTCCAAATTTTCGGGTTTAATTTTTTTTTTTTTTTTCAGTCTAAATTGATTTTTGCTCTCCCCCTCTTTACAAAATCATCTGGATCTGCCGTGATTATAGGGTCGACCATATACCTAGATCTCCCAATATAATTTTTTTTTATTATAAAACTTAATTAATTATAAAAGTATTCGAAGGGACTGTTTTTATTTTTATTGGAACGACAAAATAGAGAGACTATTAAAAGCTGGTTAGTGACTTAATAAACGATTTTTTTTTTTTTTTTTTTGGGAGGACGTATGTTTGCTCCTACACATGTTAGTAATTTTAAAATAGGTTGGTCTATGTACACAAACCTGTCTACTGTGAATCAAGCCCATTAATCCCAATGCAGTTTGCACCAAATTTGAATGGTCTCCTTCAAAAGGAGTGTAGACCTTGTTGGTGCAAGAAGTGTAGGACTCGGCCCAACCACCATCGTCTCTTTGCGTCTGTAGCAAAAAGTCAACGCCCCGACGGACAGCCTCGCAGTTGTAGTAGTACCTCCCTGAACCCTCCAATCCTCTAATGGCGAACCACGTGCCATACACAAAGCAAATCCCCCAGTTCCCGTACCATGACCCGTCAGCCATTTGAATGTTTTCCAGGTAGTTCGCCGCGTTTTCTATGAAGCTCTCAACCTCTTTTCTTCTGTGGTTTGGATGAAGCTTTCGAAATAGATTCAAGGCTTGGATTGACGACGAAGTGCACTCAATGTATCTAAACAAAATCGTGCATGCATGCCATTAGCTTTGAGATATCATGTTGAATTTTGTAGAGAACGACTTATAAATAATTACTTACTCATATTCAATAACGAGATCTTCAAGAAATTCGACAGGGTTGAGCCACTGAAGAAAATGATGATTAAAAAAAAATGGTTACATTACTATCTCCTCATAGTACATGTTCTTAATACAAACAAGTATAATGATAAGTATATTCGTCACCTCTAACCATTTCGGAGCTCCTGTCGGTTCCCAAGCTGATACGCCACCATTGGAACCCTATTTTTATATAATAAAAAAAAGTGATTAATTAGTAACAAATGTATTATAAAATATAAAGGTGCTAGGAATCAAGGAGAGATCTAGCAATTTTCTCACCTGTAGAGACATTATGAGGTTAACAGAGTCATACAAGTGCTCAATAACCATTGGTTCTCCTACAAGTTCCGATGGCAACATTTCGAGTAGAAGGCAACACTGCCAAAATTAATTTCATTTTTTTGTTAGTTAATGAAGTATTAGATATTTTTTAGACGTGATTACGAATTTATGCCAAAAAAAAAAAAAAAACCTTTAGACCCTCAGCGGTACAATCAGACACTTGCCATCCGTGGTCTCGATCCGAAAATGTCCATGCTCCTTTGGAAATATGACGAAAATGATGCTTGTAGTCCGGAAGATTCTCCCTTACTTGAGACATCTTGAGGAATTCGTGTGCTTTCTTCAAAATAGGGGATATCTCGTCATTGATATTGCCTGCTAGTAGAGCTTGAATTGCGAGACTGCAATCCCATGACTGGCTTCCAAAACTCTACACATGTAAATTAATTAGTACAATATTAATGAACCAGCCTCTATATCTCACACTATTTCCTCTACTGCATTTTATGGTTATGACTCGTGCTCACAAATGTTCTTTAATAAGAAACAACCAAGTCACCTTCTCAAAATAAAAAAAAAACAAAAAACAATCAAGTCAATAAACATGACACTAACTTATCATGCACACAAGTTTGCTAACAGGCATCTTTTATAAAAATATCTATAATCCATAACATTGAAAATAAATAGAAAGAGTTTGCTAACAGGCATCTTTTATTCTCCTTCCTTAAATATTTTGAAAATAATAAGAATAATTCACATAAAATATATATACTGTTACTGGATAATTTGGCCAAATACCGAGCATAGTAGTCGGCATCCCGAGCAGCATGTAAAGTCCAGCACCGAACTCAGGTAAAATTGAGCTAAGAGTTAACCATTGAAAAGGAACGACCCGTATATAAGATAAGAACGAAACCTACCGATCAGAACTTCGGAGAGAAGAGAAGACCGTAGGTCAAAGACTAGTCAAACAAAAAAAAACATGTTTCAAATCCCTAAAACGCACACCTCAACAGTTCCAAAACCATACAAAAAGTAGTAACCGTCCACCTCAGCGAGAGGAAAGCGGCAGTTACCCAAAAACCGTCTAGAACGTGGGAGTGATCACCCAACGTTCCCCCGAATAACCGTCAGAGCCCACAACCACGAAGCTACACCAGACAAGTATAAATAGGAACTCGCGGAGATTCTCAAGACACGGAATTTTGAATACTTTTCTTGTTTTTCTTCTACTTAGAACCTTTTATAAACACTGCTCTCTTGTATTAGATTCGTCGGTATAAAGAGAAAGTCTTGCCTAAATCTTTTCAGTACTCGGAGTCCTCTTACTCGGAGTCTGTGTATTTTTGTAAGATATTGTTGTACTAGTTTTACAGGTCAACATATACAAAATACAAATTAAAATAAAAAAGAAGTACTCTACTATTTTATCCGATAATTTTGTTAGGTATTAAATTTCGATGATTAATGCAATGAAAAGTCACAAATAAAATGTACAAGTATTCATGTTGAGCATGTTCTTAAAACTAGTAAAATAAATAGGAGAAGAAAAGAAAGCACATACTTGCATAGTAATTCCGTCTTCTGCGACCCATAAATAGTCGGCCACTCTAGGGATATGCTTCTTAAATGCTTCACCGGCAGGATCGTCGGCCCAACAAGCAAGCATCATCAACGGCTTTTCCACACAGCCAATAGTAATGTATCTACTATGCTCGTCTTCGTAATGAATGTGGTTTATCGCTCGATTAAGAGCCATTTCTCTAAACTTGCTAAGAGGCCATGTATTCATAAGAGGCTCCGCTACGTAGTACACGCTGTCCCATAAAAGCCTCTGAACTCTTCCATGAGGATAATAATTATCCGTCTCCGCGCATACGTAACGCATTTTGCTCCACTTAATATGTTTGTATGGTTGAACATGAATCTCTTCCCTCAATTGTTGAACTAGAGGTGTGATTGGTCCCACAAACTTTCTTCCATAAAAGTAGGACATCGGCATAAACGTCAATCGACAATAGCAAAACATTTTTGCTACATAGTCAGAATACATACAGAAAAAAAAAGACAATAAGTAATTGCTAAAATATATCATGACTTGGATGCATTAAAAAAAAAAGTAGCTTTATTGCATATAGTCATTGAACTCTTATGCAAGCACACTATTGATTTTTCAACATTTTTAGACATTTTCTAAACCACATGTTTTTTTTTTAATTTTTTATATTCAATTCCTTAACAACTCAAAACATACATATATTTAAAACTTAAGTAACTTCTTTAAATTTTAGAAAGGTACCATTAAAATAAAATAGCACTCTAGAACTCAAAATTGCATAACTTCTATTAAGTGTTTAATAATATGATTTAGTTAGTTGATTTATTTAAATTAAAATATATATATATTCAAGGTCATTAATATATTTTAGGGTGTTTGGTATTTTGTTTCATTAAAAATTATATGTATTTTTTAAAAAGGACTGAATACTGCGAAATCAATACTTCGTGGACCATTTTGCTCATATAAAAATGGTTGAAGGACGAAGATGTTACTAACACAATAGTTATGAGACTTAGTAGAGCTAAAAAAAAAAAAAAAAGAGTATACGTACAAGGGTGCAGTGGAACCACAGAAGGATAAAACCAAAACTCTGGAGGCATGGGATTACAACCAGCCCAGTCATAAACTCCGAGTATAGCCATCCAAGTCTTTCCCCACGAGCCCGAGCCCACTGCGCCTCCGTTTTCATGAATCCATTTACGAGCTCTAGCACATGCATTGTCGAGACCACCATCGGGTCCTTCACCAAGAATTCGCATAGCAAGGTAGTTCATGACTGTGCACATCATCATGCTCGGGCCCTCAATGTGCAGTCCCCATCCTCCATCTTCGTTTTGGTGGCAATACATGTACCATAACATTTCCCTCTTATGATGCTCATTGAACACCGTATCCAAGGTCCCAGATATGTACATACAAAACACCTACAAAACATTTTCCCTATGTTAAAAATTATGTTAGTGCATCTAGATTTTAGTTAGTTATATTAATTTGAAACCAAGTACCAATGGAGGAATGTAAAACATAACACCGGCGTTTTCAGCGGACCAGTGGCCATGAGGTGATTGTAAGGCCGACCAAAAGTCTATTGATCTTCTCATTGCAGCATCCGCCTTTTCGTAACTGCACACGCTCTCTCCCTTCTCCAATTTTACTCGTGGAATTTTTTGCTTATAATTTTGTTCTCTCAGCATCTGAAATTTTCATATCAGTTAATAAAAGTGCAAGGACTATTGTGTTAGCTTTAGAATTTTTAGACATCACTACACACACCTCTATTTTTTTTCATATTTTTCTACCATCCAATAATATGAATAAGTGTAATCCAAATATGATTGCATGCAAAAGAAAATCATTAAAAGTTCAAAGCATATGAACCGTGTGAGTTTAAACAATAAATTGAAAGGAATTTTCGCTTCCCTAAAAGAAATAAATAAAATGAAAGGAATTTTCGCTATCTTAATTTATAAGTAATAACACTTCGGATAAAATAGTTAAAAAAAAAAAAGAACTTCGGATTAAATAGTAAACGGTGTGTTCTGTTAGTTTGTTTTGACTTGTTTTTTTGTTGGTTTACTTTTGCGAGCTAAATATGGGAGCGTAAAATTAAAGTCAAAGATAAATTTTGTTTATATTAAGCAAATTAAAAGGTAATATTTAATAGCTAATTAAGAGCCTTTCAATTAGACTCTCTATATGAGATTCTTAGCTATCATATCTAGCATCACGAGGAAAATAAACACTCTATTGGGGTAACAACCCAAGTCCCATATTGAAAGAGTAGGCAAAAATTGTTTTAGATATAAGAGTCACACCAACTCCATTAGTATGAGACCGTTTGAGAAGTTGTCCAAAGATAAAATTGTGCTTTCCGAGGAGAACATGGGCCCTACAAGTGGTATCAGAGCCAAATGATCAGGAGCACTGAGAGTTTGGGCTATGTTTGCGATGTGGAAGGAGAAGCCCTCAATGTGATGACCTCACGATGGGAGTGCTTTGTGTCGAAAGTCTTCCTGACAATGATGATGGTCAGGCGGCATGTCCCGTTGGTGCCAAACGGCGGTACAAAGATGATTTCTCTGGAGGAGAGGCCACGTGTAAGTGGTTCTAGGTTTGAGGGAGGATTGTTGGGGTAGCAACCTAAGTCCCACATCGAACTAGTAGGCAATAATTGCATTGGATATAAGAGTCACACCATCTCCATTAGTATGAGACTTTTAAAAATATGTCCAAAGACAAAACCGTGCGGACTTGGGCCCAAAGCGGACAATATCATACTAGTCTGAAGTTATGATCGGGTGGCAGCCCAACACGATGGAGAACGGGGGCCCTACACACTCCTACCACACTCATAATGGCTCCCTATATTAATTTTTGTAGTAGAGAGCTCTTTAAATATAGCGAGCTCCCTATTCTTTTTCCAAATATTTTTAATATTATTTTAATCAAACTTTTTGTTAAATAAAGTATAAAAGTAATGGATGTTAGCTAAAATAGAGAGTGTGGTTGGAGTGAAATGGAAAAACAGTAACTCTCAAAAAATAATTTTTTTTTAGTTAAAATAGCTAAAATATAAAGAGTTCTCTTGGAGATGCTTTAAGTAGTTTTCTATGAACTGTTATTCCTCTAGTTAATTAGCTACATGTCCTTCCTCCACTAGCAAAAAATTCAAAACTCGTTTATTTCATTTTAGTATTTACTTATAACACCTATAAAAAGTTCAATTATGAATAAAAAGCTATAAACATCTGCCTATGGTTTAATTTTCATAAAATAAAAAATCAGTTTTATAGCTAAATAGTCAATTAAAGCTAATGGATTTAAGAAATAGCAAATGTTTTATGAAATTACTAGAATAAAAACAAAAATATGCAACTACCAGGTGTCAAATAATTAGTAAATTTATCGTGAATAAGGGTCAATTTTATTATTGACGGTTCCAAAAATAATACTGGACATCATAACTTTGGCTATTTTATTGAAGAGTTAAATGTTTTGACTACTTTGTTAATTAATTATATTCAAATTTCTATTTTGTGTAAATTATTTTGAAGAAACTACTTAAAATAATTTAATAACTATTCTTAATTAAAATTATATCTTAAATATTCAAATATTAGATATATATAGTCCAATATGTACCTTATTCTTTGTATATTATGAGAGAAGAATACAATCTATATATACAATAAATAATTAGATACAAAAAATAAATAATCCTAGGGTATACGGGTGGGCATATGAATAGAATAAATACGATATTAATTATAATGAAGACTATATTCATGTAATAAAATTTGAATAATTTTCTACTCCCCTCAAGCTAGATGGAAGATGTTCAGCATGATACTCAGTGTCGGATTGAATTCTTGGCAATACTCGGTGCGACTAGATCATCACATATCATTTTGATAAGGCAATTGAGCAGGATATCGAGTAGTCCATTACCATTTTACCTTTACACACTCCGGTAGCTAGTTTTGGCATCTGAACTGGTTCGAGCTACCATATATTTCTTCTTACTTTGCTAGGTTACTAGGTCACACTGAACAAAGGTCGGTCAATGATCTAGCACCCTATTCAATTGTTGGTATTTGTAATGCTTCTACATCTCGGAAATGATCTTCTTGACCCAAAGATCGATACCAAGAGATGATTTGATGTATCGAAGAATTCTCACGATCGCTTTCATGTGGAGCTCGAACTGATTGTTCATGAACCCACTGAATACGCTTACTTATTAGAAACCTATGTTTGGTCGAGTATGAGTGAGATAGATGAGCATACCAACGAGCTATTGATATCTTTCTTTGTGTGCAAAGACTTTAGTAATTCAAGCTGGAAGCTTGATGTTAAGATCCATAGAAGTCAGTCGTTTCGCAATAAGGCATATGCATGTTTCTTTAAGAAGATCACACATGTATTACTTTGAGAGATAATGATACCTTTCAGATCGAGATACTTTCATGCCGAGAAAGTATCATACGGTTTTTAGTTCATTGATTTCGAATGCAGGAGATAAAATCACTGTAAGCCTTGGTATTTCCTTGAGGTTATTTACGGTGATAATGATGCCATCAACAAACACACTAAGAGTCGTATGTTTTCCTTGGGCTGAGATTATTAGGAACAATGTATGATCCTTTTAGCGTTGTGAATATTTCCAATTCTTGAGTACATGAGTAAACTTCTCAAACTAAGTTCTTGGTGACTACTTGAGCCTGTAAACTGATTTCTTGAGCTTGCAGATTTTGTTAGGGAGCTGGTCGCTGTTAAAGCCATGATGAATTTATATATACATTTCATCTTCTAGATCACCATTCAAGAAGGCATTCTTCACATCAAGATGAAGTAACGGCTAGTCCGAGTTGGTAGCTAGAGAAATGGTTTTGAACTTTTTCACTAGTGCCAATATACTATATAATCAACTCTATAGGCCCTGAGTTTATGTTTTGGCAGTTCCAGCCTGATTGTGTTTTCCGTCTTTTCGCAGTTTCATCCTGATTGTGTTTGATGGTGAACATCCATATGCATCCAACAATTCTCTTTCTTGATGGTATATCGGTGATTTTCTAGGTGTCATTATACTTGAGAGCTCATATTTCGTCGGGGATTTTAGGTCATCAACTAGGGATTTTTAGAAGTTCATATACTTAGTTTGAGATCATCACTTGGTCTACTCTTGTCACATAATCTTGATAGCTCGCAGATAGATATTTTTTGTACACATAGTATTCTATGTATGAACCACTAGACTGAGTAGGCTTCCTCAAGGAAATAAGTAAGTCTAAATCAAGAGGCATTATTGAAGAACAACTACATTTGCTCAATAGGTTTAATGTCAAATATTGAAGGTGAATATTGGATGTGAGCTTGTACGTAACTTGTAGTGATTTTAAAGCTGGACGGAGGTGAGCTCAAAGACTGAGACGAGATTGGAATGTTTGATTGTATGGTAGAGATATTCGAACTCATGGACGGAGTAGAGTTTGAAGATATTGTCATTCAATTAAGAGAGTCTTCCATTATGTTCTCCCTGTGACTATCAAAACTAGGAAAGTAAGGGTTAAGCTCATGAAACATCACATCATACATCCATGGAGACAATGAAATTCCTAAAGTTTGATTGGTAACAATTGTACCCTTTTTTAGTGGTAGAGTACCTGACAATGATGCATTTGGTAGAGATAGGGTCAAGGTTTCCCCAGTGGGAGGAGTGAACAAAGTCAGAACAATCAAATATTTTGAGCCATGTGTGAAGAAATATTTCAAGCAAGACTTGAACTGTAAGTTTGGAATTTAGATCCCGAGATGAAATGCAGTTAATGAGGTACATGAAAGTAAGGAAAACTTGTCCCCAATAGTGGGTTGAGACATTCAAGGTGATCAAGATAGCTCGAACAACTTTAAGAAAGTAATTCAGCAATTCCTTTTTGTACACATGAGTTGGTATGAATGATGCCATGCGTTAGGAAATAGGAAATGAACTCCGTGATAAAGTAGTACGAGCATTAATAGTGTGACATACTTGAAAGAGTGTGTTGAATTGAGTTTGAATCATTCTGTGGAAATTCTTGAAGTGGTCGCTAGTTTCTGTTTTGTGTTTCATTAGGTAAACCAAACTAAACCTCGTGTGATTGTCTACAAGTAATAGAAATGACAAACCTCTGTTTATATTTGTGGCTTTGAGATATGGTAGAGTCTTCAAACTGAGAATAAAACCAAAAAACTTCTTGTAGTTCTTTGTTTAATCTGGAGAATAGTTTGAAGGCTCGTTTGGTTCCACGATCTCGTTGGAGTCATCTGGGCATATCCACTGGCATTGCGCGTAGTCGATTTTCTATCAAATGTGTGAAATGAGCTAAAGTACTGCGTCACCAACATCTCGCCGTGTTGTAGGTTGTGGAGGGTAATTTAAAGCGTTTGTTGAGCTTGAGAATATCTCTCTCGCGGCCTTCTAAATTTTTGCAGCAGTAGGAAGCTTTTCCCGTTCCCGGGGTTCATCGAGTTGATAACCCAGGACATCGCCATGACGTTATTTGCCTTCCACCCTTTGTATGCCGAATCAACACTCTTTGGAGGTCAACTGGTGAGGTAGTCATCTTTACTTCACATGAAAATGAACATGAACACATATTATGGCCACTTAAGGTAGTTGTTACCATTGAGTTTGTGACTCGTGACGATGGGTGATCTGATCGAAGTTTGAATGAAAGGATGTTGAAGATGGGTTTGATGAGACTCAAGTGAAGGTAAAGGAATTTTCTAAGGTGTACATGTGCTTTTGTTTCGAGGCTATGATATGATATTGTGGAATTCGAGAGAAAGAGATAGAGAGATTGTAGAATGAAGATAAGTACTCTACGTACTTGTATATTAGGACAAAATAATACAACCTATTTTCACACTTGGTATATACATATGCCGAGTTAATTAGATACATAAGAAATAAATATATCTAGAAAATATGGATAATCATATGAATAGAATAAATACAATATTAATTTAAACGCAAGCTGTATTCATGTAATGGAATATGAATGGTTTTCTAGATGGACAGTATTAGGTAATGAAATTAGAAAATATCGAACAATTCGAAGTTTTAAAAATTTATCAGGTTGTAAAAAAGCTATTGGATATTTGATGAATTAAACTGTGTATGATGTTACCAAAATAGACGATAAAACTAATAAATTTACAAATTGTCAAATTTATATAAAATTTACTAAATAACAACAAATTGAAGAAATTAAAAAGAAGTAATTGTAAATAAAATATTTACCCTTGTATATAAATTTATATGTGGGGATAGATATTTTATCAAATAGTGTATATAAATGATATGGACATGTAAATACTTTATGTCTGTCAAGCTTTAGCTATTTGTAAACGAACTTGAAACGACAAAAGGGACTAAATCAGTAAATAAAGCACCCTCGTCCACTGAAATTAGAAAATAGATTCGACTTATCAAGAAAACAATTTGCTAAAAAAAAACTTTAAATGTCACCGTTTACTGACATTTATAACATTGGCTCTTTTTTTTAGAGTACTGTAGTTTTATAGCCAACAAAAATATTCATGTTTTAGAAATAGTTAACGTTTGCAAACTTTTGGAAAAATAACCAAACAGCTTATGTGATATAAGTGTTAGCTAATAAAAATTATTTTTATGACATTAGCTTTTTAAATTTGTCACTTTCTCTCTTCTGGTTTTGAATTCGTCATTTTCCCTCTCCTAATTTCTTTCTTACATTTTTTTTTTCCATAAAAACTTCAAAAATCCATATATATTTAATATGAACTTGAAATTGAGTGATTTCAATTCCTACGGATTCGTGGCGCCGAGATCTTAAAAAATAGATCTAATATTGTTTGATGAAAAATCATGTTTAATGCATCATGTTTACGTGTGTTTGTAATGACTTTTCCAAAAATATTCAATAAATTTCCATTTATTTCAAGATAAGTTCCAAAAAATTTCAGTTTTTTTCTACATCTATGGCACTAAAAATTAGTTTTCATCCAACACAATGAGTCTATGTTTGAAGATTTCGGTGCCGCATATCTGTAGGATTTGAAATCACTCAATTTCGAGTTCATATGAGATAGATATGGATTTTTGAAGTTTGGATAAAAAAAATGTTTGAATAAAAGTATAAGAGAGAAAGTGACGAATCCAAAACTAGAAGTGAGAGAAAATGACGAATCTAGAAAAAAAAACCGCTACATTGATTTAATGATACTTTTGGAATTTTAACCCATTATTCCAACTGTCACTTCATACATTTGATTATTTTTTTTCAGAACTTTTTAAATGTTGGCTAAATCTCAAATGTTAAGATTAAAAGGACTTATTTAATTACAAATTTCCATTTTTTAATCGATTAGTTTATAATTACTACATTTTATATGATCAAAACCATGAATAGTTTGCTAATTAAATGAGCCATGGGGAGTATATCTACGCCAATTGGCATGATGTTTGACGTTAATCTTTTTAATCCTTTTAATTAAGTAACCATTTACTGGCTGGCCGGCCACATAAATGTTTTATAAACTACGTGACAAAAATTTCAGAATATTATGTTGACAATAAATGTTGAACATCAGAAATCAGACACTGACTTTTGGTGGTCAATTATGACGGGCATGAATAATTACAAGCGGGACCCAGCGGGACCAGCCTTGAACTCCTAGTTCAATAAATACATAATAACAAGTAGGAGAAAACATTATAGGTTGTGTTTGGTAGTTGACTCAAAAAATTTTTGTTTTCTGTTTTCTAATTTTTGTAGTTGTATTGAAAAACTGTTTTGTAGTTGTTTTCAAAAAATTGTTTGATACAGTTTTTATTTTTGTTTTTGAGAAAGTGAAAAAACTGAAAAAAGTGAATTATATATATATATATATATATATATATATATATATATATATATATTACTTTTCTACATAATAAATTACCAAGGAAGAGGCTTGCGAATTGCGATATGGCAATTTGCTCGAAGTCAATGGTTTTTGTGACTAGCGCAAGAGTAAACAACTAAAATATATAAGAGGACAAAAGTTGGATGGTGTTTAATTTAAAGCGCACCAACTAAAGTTGGATGGTGTTTAATTTAAAGCGCACCAACTACTATTTTTTTTTTTTTTTTCCATGTTCGTTAATTGTTTCATCTTGCAGTACGAATACAAGAAAATCATAAATCTAGAAAGGGAAATCTGTACTTGCATTGAAAGTTAAGGATCTTTTTTTTTTTTTTTTTTGTATGATAAATTATTGAACTCATATGTGTAAGTAAGGTTTGGTGGTTTCTTTTTATCCTACACATAATAAGTACCCTTATACCTCATCGTAACAAAATAAATTATTATAAGAGTAAAATATTTTACTATTATACAACAATCATAATGATATCATGTATACCTGGAGACGCCAAATGAGATCACTGCAAGGCTTGACCTTGAAGCGGTTTTCGTAGAAGTTTTGGCGAGCCTCTTCCACCTCGGCTCGCTCTTCTTCCGACCCGGCCTTCTCATCAAATTCAAATATTTGTCTTCCCAGAAAGTTGTTGGTACTGTACAAGTATGGCTCTTCTGCTCCTGTGCCGTACTTCACCTTCCACATTTTCTGCTTCTTTCAATTCACGAGAACGAATGTATATGTTTGTGTAAGTATATATATATATATATATATATATATATATATATATATATATATATACACTGTTACGTACCGGGTTAACACCGAGACAATGGAAAAAAAAAAACAAAAGAATACTAAATGACAAGAAAACAAGTGTAACGAGCTACACTTGCAGCTTCACCGACTCTATATTGATGATACCAGACCGACTGTTCACATCAATATCAAAGATGTTGCTCTTTCTGTGCGTACAATAAATTCAAAACGGTTGAGTTAGCGATGGCAATAAATATGGTAAAGACTGGAAGTTTAGGAATTATTGGTGGATTATGGTTGAGAAGCAAATTTTTTTTTTTTTTTTTTTTTTTTTTTATGTACTAGAGAGGTCAGGAATTAAATTAGATGCGTTTTCGTCTGCCTAATCTCGTGATATAATCATTATAACCACCAGTCAACTAATAGGTCAATAAATAGCAATTAACTTCGGATTTCATTTTCTAGATTGATATGAATATATGATATAACGAAGTCCGTTTACAACATCGAGATAAGACCCAAACGAAAAATGAGAACCAGTCAGGCAGTCACGTATAATGAACGGCGCATACAAATATTGAAACCGTGACTTTTATTAGCATATGGGTCTATAAGTCACAAAATTTATTATAAATTGGATAACATTAATTTTGACTTATTTAATAATGAATCGACATATTTGTTTAATAACATTGTAGTCCATAAATGATTAACAATGCAGGAGGTCAACGCATATATGAAAATATAAATGTAACAAACTTAGTGCACCATAATTTTTTGCTGAAGGAGAGACAAGGAAGACAGAGGCATGGCACAAATTTGTTGCACGGCCAGATTTTGGTAAGGCCTTGATGCGTAGGCCTCCACCGATTCACGGTGGAAATAAAAGTTAAGGTTATATAAAAATAATTGAAATAGCAAGTGTGACGTTAAAAAAATTGACTTGAAACAATTTAGTGACGTTAAAAAAAAAGACTTCGAAGTGAATGTCTTAAAAACTATATATTTTTTAAGACGTTAAAAAAACGTCTTCATATCTAGATGGAAAAGTGGGACTAGAGTATAGGCTCGATAGATGGGCGAGTGGTTTGAGGGTGGGATTGGGCGGCGAAGTTGGCTGTTGGGTGCGGGAGTATGGTGGATTGAGGCAGCTAAGGTCGATAGGTGAGATAGAAATTAAGATTATGCTGAAGGGAGCCAGATAGGCGAGTAAGACAAAGAGGTATGGCACAAATTTGTTGCGCGGCGAGATTTTGGTAAGGCCTCGATGTGTAGGCCTCCATCGATTCATGTTGGAAATAAAAGTTAAGGTTATAGAAAAATAATTGAAATAACATATGAAATAATGACGTGTGTTATATGTAAACAATAAGCAAATAAGATACCGATCTATTTAATCCGGACATCAAGGAGGAACAAACAAAGGGACCAATCACAAGGGTAAGGGCAAAGCGAATGAAGGAAGGTATGAACAACCTTGTTTTACAAGTTGCGCAAGAAGTGGAGAGCGATCATACCCACGGAAATAAAGGAGAGCTTATTCACATCATTCAAGCTGTTATTGAAGAAGATTGATTTTAGTTATTATTGTTTGAGTTATTTATTTGTTATTTTCGTAGCAAAAAACAATGGGTTAAGTTGAAGTCTTTTTCAAGTGTTTTTGGGCTTTATTTATGTTAAATGAAGCCCATATATGTTAGGTATTAAGTTAGACTTTTAATTTTATTGTTATTAGGCCTAAATAATGTCTTCTAGCCCATTTAAGTTAGGGCAACCAGGAACTCCGAATTTGCTTTGTATTTTCCTTATTTAAGGAGGTTTCATGAATGAGAAAGGTAGACTACGTTTTTGATAAAAAAAAAAAAAAGTGAGAGAATTCTCTTTGTTTCTTGAAGAAACTTCTGAACTTATCAAGGTATTCTTTGTGGCGTTCATCCCCGGCTTATCAAGTGAACTTACACATTCGTTTGTGGCGTCCTCTTTATTCCAAGGTTCGCGTCTTTCTAGGCGTTGGGTCGCGGAGTCATCGAACTTGAGATCCTGGTTTGCGAAGGCACCAACATTGATTCTGGGTCACCGTCACATTGTTGGCGTGGTTCGTATCACTATTATAGTATTCTTGAACTTTGTAGAAGCCTTTAGTTTGGTGAAGAAGGATGGCTGTGCTTTCCCAAAAATAGTCGTATGAGTTGTATTGTAGATGAGTGAACAAGTCATTTCGCATATCGGAGAAGAAGATGGCAAAAGGTTTTAGGTTGAGTTGAGTGGTTAAACTACTGTAAGAGTTCTTGGGGTTACAATGTGGTTTTTACTAGTTCACCGTGTGGAGAGAGAGAGAGAGAGAGAGAGAGAGAGAGAGAGAGAGAGAGAGAGAGAGAGGTCTTATTTGTTCAATTTAATTTTTTCTAATAAAATATTTCTAAATTGTAAGACATTTCATTAAGAATATTTAATTGTTATTTTAAAATATTCTCAAAAGTAAACCAAAAGTTACAAAACTGGTCATATTTGCATGAATAAAACAAACATAAAAAATTGGAAAAATAGCCAATTTAAACGTTTGACATTGCTAAATAGTCTTTCGCACATTTTCGTTAATCCATGAACAAGATCTATATAGACCCATGGATCCATACATCTCGATCGGAAAAGAATCAATAGAAAAAGTCAATTCCGAGTCTTTCTTTAGGTTTGTTCTTCCATCCAATCCAGCATTGGATGTTGTCCCAGCTAGTTACTAGATATTAGAGCTCCTCTGGCAGTCCATCCGGAGTGATTTAATGCATGGTTTGGAGTTATATACCATTAACCAGCACTGCATAAACCACAGAATATGACCGACCATTGACATCAAATTAACAGCATGAACACACATGAACTACCTCTATGTCGTAATCTACGGATGCACCTTCCGATAGTCTACGAAGTCAAGTCTATTTATGTTGTTATTTGAATCACGATTGTTGAATCTTCTCTTTAAATAAAAAAGAAAAGTGTGGGGAGAAATGACAAGACGATATTGGAATATCCATTTGGAAGAAATGATGGAAGCGGGAATTAACGTTTAGTAAATAGCCATAAATAATGACGTGGTTGTTAGGAATTCTTGCCCACGAGAAGATACTTATGTAAATTCTCGTTGAAATTATTAATAAAATAAAGTTTGACATTTATTATCTATTTGAATTGAAAGCGTTATTTCTTATTTAATGAGATTTATTAAACATTCATTATTCCATAGCCTCCGTATCTAACTGAGTCACGTGCTGGGCACCTGAGTTCGGGCGGTGTGCTAAAACATGGTCGATGACTGATATACGCCTGAAAAACTATATCTAAAGTCATATATGTGGAACACATGGGTGAAGGCTGATCACTATGTGGGAGCATTCTACACTTGTGGTAAGTGTACGACCCGGACAGGTCTTGGTGTAGATGTGTCGTTTAAGGACCGTTATGACACACTAACCGAGGCCACTATGATGGTCACAGTGAGACTTGATCTAAATCCCGAAGTGATCATGGACACTGGGTTATGTTACTGAGCTCTTTGACTCATTCGCTAAAAGGCTATTCATGCTAATCACAGCTTATGTCTTGGGAGTTTTCTCAGAGCATAATTCGAGTGGGAAATGATTTACAGATACGGAATCCAGCCTTCCTGAAAGAAGGTTAATGTTCTCTCACCTAAGGGTTGATTCCAGAACCGATAGATTGCGCGCACTTTTGAAGTAAGTAACGTTCGAAAGAATCTTTCGCTGGGGAAGCAACAATGCTTAGGGCTGATATGTATCAAGAGAAGTATAACGGAAAAATTGACTTCTCTTGACACGGGTTGAACCTGGAGGATCTTGATCACGAACTGACTATATCAGTGGACACTCGTCACGATGAGTAAATATAATTCTAGTATAAAGGAGAGTTCAGTCTTAACTTACAAGGTGGAGTATTTGACCAAGATTAGACGAATCGATGGACAAAAGAAAAAGGACTATTCGTCTTTTTCATCGGATTTGTTAAGCTCCTATTACTAGGTCCATAGTCCCCGATTCGGCTCTGATAAAGGCGGATAAGAAATTTCGTATAATAATGTTTATCATTATTAATCTCACTTGCTGTAATTGTGATTGACAGCATTAATTATGGAAAACGGGTATTCGCAGAATTAAATAAATATTTATGGTAGAATTGTTTATTTATTGTTTGATCAAGTAAATAAACAATTATTAATTATTTGTTTATTGTTGAACCAAGTAAATAAATGATTAATTGGGTTTTAAGCAATTGGGCCTTGCACACATGAAAAAATCGAATTGGGAATTTCGGCATAAGGACTTGCGCAAATCCCCTTCGCCGTGTGCCTCCAAATCCGATTTTTTCAATATTGGTATTTACCAATATTTTCTCTTTAGTTGTTTAAATAAAGGAGAGAGAGAAATATAAGATATTGTCATATATTTTCTCCTTATTTAAAGGAAAGTATTTAGGAGAATATTTAGGAGAATAATATATTCTCCTTTATTATCTCACTAAATAAATTATTCTCTATTTAAATAAAAGAATAATATCCCATAGATATTGATCTGATGGATGAGAGAAAAAGTAGGATTCACTAGATGAGATCCAATGGCCTAGATTTAATCCACTAGTGTGAACACAATAAAAGGAAATAAAATATTCTGGAAGATTCCATGAATATCTCATTTTTACTACTATAAATAGGGGTTCATGACAAGGCAAAAATAAGCAATTATTTTGAGCAATTTTTGAGAGAAATTTCGTGCAACCTAGCCCTCCCTTGGCCGTGCACTTCTGCTTCTCTTCCCCTCGGAAATTCGTTTCCATTCTTAGTAAAATAAGAGAGAGATCTCGAAACACCTAGTTTCGTGATCTAGTGAGATAAAGACTGTGCCCACTCATCTTTCTTATTCGTCTCGGAGATTACGTTTCGAAAGACTAAGGTGTCATCACATCGAGTCCTTGAAGTAGAGTCACTTATTTGATCGTGTGGAGGCTTGTACGTTCAAGACGAAGACGGATTGTGAAAGCTTTCAGTTCGTGAACCGAAAATCAATGTAAGTACTTGTTTACTCTTGTTTCGGTTGCTTGACTTATATGCTCTCTTATAATTTGTTAATTAACGTAAATCTAGATCTTGTCATATAATCATTAAATTAATTAGCTCATGATTAGCGTAATTAATTACTTTTCCGCATTTATATGGTTATATGGGGGAATCATCCCCGACAAGTGGTATCAGAGCTAGTCGATTTACTTAATTAATTGATTCGTTCATGTGATTAAATTTAATATCGTTTGAATGAATTTATATTTTGATATGAAGTTCATGCAATTCAATATATGATTATGTGAATTGTGATTTGTGGTTGATCGTAGAATTTTTGATTCTCGCTTTTCTAGATTTTTTGTACACCCGAAATTCAAAGGGTATAGGATTTTTTGTAAATCTATTATTATTATTATTATTGTTGTAATCCGACGAGCGACGTTCTTGATCACGACGATCAGCGAGAGATGATATGGACACACAACGAAAAAGCATGACGGACGAAGAAAGCCTCGACGACTACGCCACAAGAAAATTTGCACAAAATTTTGTGACAAGTCTCGGCCGTCCTCTTCGTGCCGGGCCGGGCCCTCGTGGCGGCGGCGGTCCGGTGCAACCTCAAGTCTAAACTTGACCTAAGTCAAGATTAGAGGATTCGTCCGGGCCTCAGCCCGGAAACCCTAGTGGGCCCACGGGCCCACTCATTAAAAAAAAAAATTTTACCGAAAAAAAAAATTAAGTTTTTTAAATGTTTTATTTAATTAATTATATGGGCTGAGCCCTAATGATATTTATTTAAAACATTACAAAATAAATGATTATGATATCGATTTATTTTAAATGGGACATTGGAATGGACCCTTACTTAATTAATTTTTTCGATAAAAAACTTAGAAAAATTAAATAATTTGATATTGATTTTTTTTTCTAAAGGACATAAGAATGGGCCTAATTGAATCCATGGGTCAATATGATTGGGCTCATCTTGATTTATTTTTAAAGAGTCAATTAGGATACGATCAACACAAATCAAACCATGCTTGCTATGCTTGTTTATTTAATTGTTTTGCCATGCTTGTATGCTATAACTTAGATCGTTTATCGTATGTTTATGGTTGTCATGGGCTTTCATTCGTTAAAATTGTCTAATTGGATTAGGATAGTTAATTAATGAATGAGTTGAACGGATCGGAGAGCTTTGTCACCAAGCCGATAAGAGGCTAAGCTGAGATGTATTTAAGAAGACCTAGTGTCTCACCTTCTCTACTGGGAGCTTTTCCGTGAAGGAATACTATTAGGATAATCAAGACTAGAATGTCACAATTTCCTAATGACTAAGCTATATCGAAACTTATTGTTTTTAAGGGTAGCTTAGAATCACTCGAGCTTTTAATATGATTTAGTAAACACGAGTGTATCACCTAGATTAAAGTTAATGCTAGGAAATTAAAATACTAAAAGTATATTGAGTCTTAGGCCTCCAACATTGACACAACACCGGGAGGATGAAAGATCCCCTCGTGACCGGCGGTTTTCTAAACATGGTGGTCAGTGCCATTCAGAAGGGCTTTTCTGATTCCAATACCAAGGTTGTGTCTCTGACGATAGGTGGGAGGGTTGATCACTGCGTGTACTAGTTACGCTAGTGCGTATGGGCTAGATTTCTTTCACTGAAGTGTTGGGTCGACTCATGCATGAACCAACCGGTGGTTGCTCATGTGGCCAACGATTCCTATTAAAATGTTAGTTAGTGAGCATAGTTATGAAGGTACATGTACTGTGATTGTTCACTAATCTGAGATGGTTCTCATTTTCACTAGGTGCACTCCGTTACGTCACCAGAGTGAAACGGACTGTGACTATTAGTCGAATTACCTTGGAATATAAAAAACTGGGTCTTTTAATATCTTTAGTATTTTTCCCCGTGCTTATGCATTATGTTTTTTTATTTCCTAAATTTATATGATGAATGTTTTTTCTTTTCATTAGTAATTTATGTACTTGTATTTTATTAATTTCAGCATGACTTCGAATTATGATCTCTTGAAGTATATTATGGATAACAAAATGAAGTCTGGTGAATCCGCAGTTCTCTATATGAGAAACATGTCGGATTGGATGAATCTAGCTACCTTTCGGGGCACAAAGATTGATGAGGCAACTCGGGTTGAAATCATTCTGAATTCACTCGCCGAGGAATACGCCGATTTTGTCATTTACTTTCGTGGTTTTGGCCCGGATTATAAGATGACGAAGTTTCAAAGCGAACTTCTTTCTTGGCGTGATGGTTTGGTAGAGTATGCTTACCATCAGGTGCAACCGAGTTTGGCACCACAGCCTTGTCCACCTTCACCAGAAGATTTACCATTAGAGAATGTTCTCGTACTGGAAAGGCCATCACTTATAGTGATTCCTGATGATGATGACATCAGCCCTGAGTCGTGTGAAGGTAATGTACCGTTCACTCACTTACATGTATTAGAAGCATTATATGCTGGAGATTCTCTCTCGTCCTGGATAATTGATTCGGGGACAACTAATCATGTTTGTACAACCTTACAGGTGTTTGACTCGTGGGAGGAACTGAGGGGAGACGAACTGCAGCTTAGAGTGGGGAACGGAGAGTCCGTCACGGCTAAAGCTTTAGGAATAGTTCGACTCCAATTTGGAAATAAATATTTGATATTAGATTCAGTTTATTTTATTCCTGGGTTATGTAGAAACCTAATTTCAGTTTCTGAATTACTTAAACAAAAATTTTCTTTATCTGTGAATGAGAAAACTATGAGTATTTCTTTAGATGGAAGATTAATATGTGATGCCTTATTATATAATGGTTTATATGTATTAACTCCTGAAAATAAATGTTCATTTAATGCTGAAATGTTTAAAGTAGCTAAACCCACATCTAATAAGAAAATTAAACTGTCTAGTGATGAACAAACCTATTTATGGCACTTAAGACTTGGTCATATAAATATAAAGAGGCTAGAGAGGCTTTCAAGGCTTGGGCCGTTGAAACACCTTCAAGTGGGAACTCTGCCTGTTTGTGAATCCTGTATTGAAGGAAAAATGACCAAGCGATCTTTTGCTGGAAAAGGATTAAGAGCCACCGAACCTCTGCAACTTGTTCACTCTGACGTCTGTGGACCAATGAGTGAGGCTGCGAGAGGCGGTTATGAATACTTCGTCACATTTACTGACGACTATTCTAGATATGGTTTCATTTACCTAATGCAACGAAAATCTGAAACTTTTAGTAAGTTCAAAGAATTTCGTGCTTGTGTTGAAAACCAATAGGGTAAGACTATTAAGACCTTTCGATCGGATCGGGGAGGCGAGTTCTTAGACAATGAGTTCACCGATTACTTGCTTGAGCATGGGATTGAGTCGCAATTATCGGCTCCTGGTAACCCTCAACAAAATGGGGTTGCTGAAAGGAGAAATAGAACTTTATTAGACATGGTAAGATCCATTATTAGCTACTCTTCACTTTCAACATCTTTCTGGAGTTATGCATTAAAGTCTGCCATGTATATCTTAAATCAAGTTCCTTCAAAATCTGTATCCGAAACACCCAAAGTACTATGGAATGGAGCACCTGAAGGTTTGCGTCACTTCCGTATTTGGTGTTGTCCCGCTCATGTCTTGAAAAAGAAATCGAGCAAGCTGGAACCAAGAACAAACGTTTGTTTCTTTGTTGGTTATCCAGAAGGGACAAAAGGAGGTATATTTTATGATCCTATTGATAGGAAAACATTCGTTTCAACTCATGCTATTTTTCTTGAAGATGATTATGTTAAAAATCATAAGCCTCGAAGTACAATTATACTCGAGGAAACTGTTAGACCAACCCCGAAGACTAATGTCCAAGGGGATCCATCTCCACCTACAATTGTTGTGAGAGTGGGAGATGAAGAATAAAACACAAACGTTGGTCCAAGTGCTACACTGCCTCGTCGTAGTGGGAGGGTCTCTAGAGAGCCCGACCGATATCTTGGTTTTGAAGCAAACGTCGTTGCCTTGGATGCGAACGACGACGACCCCATGTCATTTAAAGACGCCATGGTCGACTTGGACAAAGAAAAATGGCTAGAAGCCATGAATCTAGAGATAGAGTCTGTGCACTCGAACTCAGTCTGGACTCTTGTAGATGCACCCGAACAAATTAGACTGATTGGGTGCAAGTGGATCTATAAGAGGAAGAAAGGAGCTGATGGACAAGTTGAAACCTTTAAGGCTAGACTTGTGGCTAAGGGTTTTACCCAAAGAGAAGGAATCGACTACGACGAAACCTTCTCTCCTGTAGCCATGTTTAAATCCATCAGAATTCTTCTGGCCATTGCCGCTCATTACGATTATGAGATTTGGCAAATGGACGTAAAGACGGCATTCTTGAATGGCTATCTGGAAGAAGAAATCTATATGGCTCAACCAGACGGATTCATAGAAAAGGGTCAAGAGCACAAGGTTTGCAAATTATTGAAGTCCATTTATGGACTTAAGCAAGCGTCTAGATCCTGGAACCAAAGGTTTGGTGAGGTGATCAAGACCTATGGTTTCGAACAAAACTTTTCTGAGCCTTGTGTTTACAAGTACTCGAAGAAAGTAGTTGTTTTCTTAATCCTTTATGTAGACGATATCCTCCTTATAGGAAGCGATATTAAAGTAATGTCTGACATAAAGGAGTGGCTGGCAAAGCAATTCCAAATGAAGGGTTTGTGGAATGCTACCTTTGTTCTAGGAATCCAAATCATTCGTGATAGGAAGAACAAACTACTAGCTCTGTCTCAAGGTACTTATATAGATAAGGTACTTTCTCGCTTCTCGATGCAAAATGCCCATGGGGTGTTGTTGCCAATTCGTTCAGGAAAGTTCTTGTCGAAAGAGCAGTGTCCTAAGACACCGCAAGAAGTGGAGGATATGAGTCGAGTTCCATATGCCTCAGCAGTTGGGAGTCTGATGTATGCCATGTTGTGTACTAGACCCGACATATGCTATGCAGTGGGAGTTGTTAGTAGATACCAGTCAAACCCTGGTCAAGAACATTGGATAACTGTTAAGCATATCCTAAAATATCTTAAGAGAACTAGAGACATGATGCTTGTATACACAAGTAATGACTTGGTGATACAAGGATACACTGACTCTGATTTTCAGGCAGACCGTGACATGTTGAAGTCTACGTCTGGATCAGTGTTCACTCTCAATGGAGGAGCGATTGTCTAGAGAAGCATTAAGCAATCTAGTATCGCAGAATCTACTATGGAAGCTGAATATATTGCAGCTTCCGAGGCAGCCAAAGAGGCTGTTTGGCTTAAGAATTTCTTAGCCGAACTGGAGGTAGTTCCTAAAATAAACGAGCCTGTGCAACTCTACTGGGATAACACTGGAGCCATCGCAAACTTAAAGGAACCTCGCAGCCATAAGAGATGAAAGCATATAGAACTAAAATACCACCTTATAAGAGAAATAGTTCGAAGAGGAGACGTGGCAGTCATGAAGATCTCGACGTTGGACAACATTGCGGATCCAATGACAAAGGGACTATCTGAACATGTGTTCATGAAACATGTGGGAGGAATGGGCCTTAGATACATGCCATATCTTCTCTAGGTCAAAGTGGGAGATTGTTAGGAATTCTTGCCCACGAGAAGATACTTATGTAAATTCTCGTTGAAATTATTAATAAAATAAAGTTTGACATTTATTATCTATTTGAATTGAAAGCGTTATTTCTTATTTAATGAGATTTATTAAACATTCATTATTCCATAGCCTCCGTATCTAACTGAGTCACGTGCTGGGCACCTGAGTTCGGGCAGTGTGCTAAAACATGGTCGATGACTGATATACGCCTGAAAAACTATATCTAAAGTCATATATGTGGAACACATGGGTGAAGGCTGATCACTATGTGGGAGCATTCTACACTTGTGGTAAGTGTACGACTCGGACATGTCTTGGTGTAGATGTGTCGTTTAAGGACCGTTACGACACACTAACCGAGGCCACTATGATGGTCACAGTGAGACTTGATCTAAATCCCGAAGTGATCATGGACACTGGGTTATGTTACTGAGCTCTTTGACTCATTCGCTAAAAGACTATTCATGCTAATCACAGCTTATGTCTTGAGAGTTTTCTCAGAGCATAATTCGAGTGGGAAATGATTTACAGATACTGAATCCAGCCTTCCTGAAAGAAGGTTAATGTTCTCTCACCTAAGGGTTGATTCCAGAACCGATAGATTGCGCGCACTTTTGAAGTAAGTAACGTTCGAAAGAATCTTTCGCTGGGGAAGCAACAATGCTTAGGGCTGATATGTATCAAGAGAAGTATAACGGAAAAATTGACCTCTCTTGACACGGGTTGAACCTGGAGGATCTTGATCACGAACTGACTATATCAGTGGACACTCGTCACGATGAGTAAATATAATTCTAGTATAAAGGAGAGTTCAGTCTTGGCTTACAAGGTGGAGTATTTGACCAAGATTAGACGAATCGATGGACAAAAGAAAAAGGACTATTTCGTCTTTTTCATCGGATTTGTTAAGCTCCTATTACTAGGTCCATAGTCCCCGATTCGGCTCTGATAAAGGCGGATAAGAACTTTCGTATAATAATGTTTATCATTATTAATATCACTTGCTGTAATTGTGATTGACAGCATTAATTCTGGAAAACGGGTATTCGCAGAATTAAATAAATATTTATGGTAGAATTGTTTATTTATTGTTTGATCAAGTAAATAAACAATTATTAATTATTTGTTTATTGTTGGACCAAGTAAATAAATGATTAATTGGGTTTTAAGCAATTGGGCCTTGCACACATGAAAAAATCGAATTGGGAATTTCGGCATAAGGACTTGCGCAAATCCCCTTCGCCGTGTGCCTCCAAATCCGATTTTTTCAATATTATTATTTACCAATATTTTCTCTTTAGTTGTTTAAATAAAGGAGAGAGAGAAATATAAGATATTGTCCTATATTTTCTCCTTATTTAAAGGAAAGTATTTAGGAGAATATTTAGGAGAATAATATATTCTCATTTATTATCTCACTAAATAAAATATTCTCTATTTAAATAAAATAATAATATCCCATAGATATTGATCTGATGGATGAGAGAAAAAGTAGGATTCACTAGATGAGATCCAATGGCCTAGATTTAATCCACTAGTGTGAACACAATAAAAGGAAATAAAATATTCTGGAAGATTCCATGAATATCTCATTTTTACTACTATAAATAGGGGTTCATGAGAATGCAAAAATAAGCAATTATTTTGAGCAATTTTTGAGAGAAATTTCGTGCAACCTAGCCCTCCCTTGGCCGTGCACTTCTGCTTCTCTTCCCCTCGGAAATTCGTTTCCATTCTTAGTAAAATAAGAGAGAGATCTCGAAACACCTAGTTTCGTGATCTAGTGAGATAAAGACTGTGCCCACTCATCTTTCTTATTCGTCTCGGAGATTACGTTTCGAAAGACTAAGGTGTCATCACATCGAGTCCTTGAAGTAGAGTCACTTATTTGATCGTGTGGAGGCTTGTACGTTCAAGACGAAGACGGATTGTGAAAGCTTTCAGTTCGTGAACCGAAAATCAATGTAAGTACTTGTTTACTCTTGTTTCGGTTGCTTGACTTATATGCTCTCTTATAATTTTTTAATTAACGTAAATCTAGATCTTGTCATATAATCATTGAATTAATTAGCTCATGATTAGTGTAATTAATTACTTTTCCGCATTTATATGGTTATATGGGGGAATCATCCCCGACAGTGGTATAATATATGGAGGTGATTATTTATCTAAGATTGACGTATGTAAATACATGAAAATGACAATTTATCTAAGATTTAACAAACGTTGGCTATTTAGCAATATTAAACGTTTAAATTGGTTATTTTCCTAATGGACCCATAAAACATTTTAAGGTGCAAATATGCCATTAATAGTAAAGTAAATAAATATATATGATATTTGTAGAAACTAGAAGAATAGCCGCTTCATTTCTATTAAACACATGATATATATATATATATATATATATATATATTATATTTTCCTTAACGTAAATTTAACTACTTTGTTGAAAAGTTGAAACTTTGGCTATTTTGTACAATTTTTCCAATAAAATACATGTTTGCAAGAAATTTGTATTTTTCGGGGATTCATATAACCATAGAGATTATGAATAGTTGACAGAAATAGTCCTTAAGTTTTTTTATATATATATATATATATATATATATATATATATATATATAAAACATATATATATATATATATATATATATATATATTACGATTTATTCCCTATAATTTTTAATTAAATGATGTCATCCCTAAATTACGATCTTGTTTGAAATTTCATCCTTCCCTCGATTACCATTCGAATAACACTTTGGTAGCACGTGCGTTAACAATCGAAATCAAGACATACCCGACAAAGTTCAAACATTGAAACTGAAAGCTAATTAGTACTGAACATAAAAAAAAACTAAAACTTGTAAATCCCAAAAAACGACAAGTAGTATTTCAATGGAAGAAAGATGTTTCTAAATGTTGGAATGTATGTACGTTTCTAGTTGGTGTAGAAACTTCATCGTAAGTGAAATTATATTTTATAATAGGTTAAAATCTTGGGTTTAAAACAGAAAATCAAGGTATTTTCCCATCCGATTGGAAGAGGTGAACATGATGGTCGATTATTCAGTCCTCGAATACAGATTTCAAAATTATAAATGGACATTGTCCTGAGATATAAATATGTACTCACCTTATTTGGGGAACCATCAACATTGCAGCTTTTGTTTCCCTTTCTATTTTTTTTTTTTTAAATTATTCTTGGATACTTCTTGGCTATGATTTTCAAATTATTTAGGTTATGGCTGATTTTATATACCGTGGCAAGGACAGAAGGATGGAATCCCTTTCAAAACTAGAGTTTAGGGATTGAATTATTAAAATAATTAGTCTCAGGACTAAATCATTAATACCGTTATGTTTGTGGTCTATTTATGCCAAATCCTATAGAGACGATCAAATATAATAATCTTGCTTCCATAGTTCAAAGTTTAAATTTTCATCATGAATTTTTAGGTGTATAATTAACAATAGAGGGATATACCAAATATCATCGGGCCTTCATTAATGTATATCAATGTTGTACGTTTTCTTCTATGTCCGGCAACAACACACCAACTATTTAACAAATTGCTCATTTCCTATACCAAATCTTACCAGAGGATGCGCTGATGGAAACTTTGAAATGAATTAGCAACACCCAAAACTAAAAAGTACAAACACAATCTTATGCCGCTATTGTTTCTTCAAACAGAAGGCGGTTGAACAAGATTACGGTATTCAGCCAAAGCCCAAATGGGGAATATATTCCTATAAGCAGCATAGTGCGACATGCAATTCCTCATGAAAACCCCCATAAGTTCCTGTGATTACATAAGAATTAAAAAGCCACGTGTTTTAGCATAAAAATTCCCACGACGGTCTTAATAAAGTAACTCCGGAGACTTAAGCTAAGGCTATTTGGGTTACTTAGAAAAATAAATTTATAAGGGTCAAACATTTAGTATTTGTTAAATAGTCAACATGTTAATAATAGCAAACGTTTAGTTAATTATAATCAATTAGTCATTGATCATTCCATTAACTGTAAATAAATTGACAATATTTTCAAAATAACTCAATTAATAAGCAATAATTATTCGGATAAAATTGTCAATTTAATTGTAGTTAACAAAATTAGTGACTAATTAATTATAATTAACTAAACATTTGCTATTATGCAACCCTAAAATTTCTATACGACTATATAATTATAGAATCCAAAAAAATAGACTAAGGCTATCTGTTATTAATATGAAACAATTGGTGTTTATAAAAAAAATTAGATGACATATTACGACATACAATACCTGCTGAGGAAAGTCTCCGTTTTCCAATTGAGAGTTTATTAGCAATTTGGCGGCACGATGGATCGGAGTAGGGTCCCTATCGGCCTGAAACAAAATGATAAAATGAGAACATTTTTTTTTTTTAAATTAAAGCACAATCATCACAAAAGAATCACACATGTTTAAGGGCTGAGCCAGTCAAAAACATAATTATAGAGGGATAAAAATTGAACTGAAAATAAGTTAAAAATACGATAAAAGAAATCATATCAAATAATCAATGACTACTCTCAATTAAAATTGTAGTTCAACTATTCCAATGTTAAAGATCGAATTCAACTTTTACCTATACTCGTCATAGTTTGAGATAGTTTCTTAATTATTAGATAGTGATGCTATAGTTATAGGCGCGGACTCAGGTACAAGCCTGAAGAGGCCTGGGCCCATCAAAGTCCAAATTTTCGGGATTAATTTTTTTTTTTTTTTCAGCTTAAATTGATTTTTGCTCACCCTCTTTCCAAAATCAGGATCTGCCACTGGTTATAGGGTCGACCATATACCTAGATCTCCCAATTAATTTTTTTTATTATAAAACTTAATAAGTATGTTTTTTTAATTATAAAAGTATTTGAAGGGACTGGTTTTTAATTTTATTGGAACGACAAAATAGAGAGACTATTAAAATAAATAAATAAGCTGGTTAGTGACTTAATAAACGAGTTTTTTTTTTTTTTTTTTTTTTTGGGAGGACGTATGTTTGCTCCTACACATGTTAGTAATTTTAAAATAGGTTGGTCTATGTATACAAACCTGTCTACTGTGAATCAAGCCCATTAATCCCAATGCAGTTTGCACCAAATTTGAATGGTCTCCTTCAAAAGGAGTGTAGACCTTGTTGGTGCAAGAAGTGTAGGACTCGGCCCAACCACCATCGTCTCTTTGCGTCTGTAGCAAAAAGTCAACGCCCCGACGGACAGCCTCGCAGTTGTAGTAGTACCTCCCTGAACCCTCCAATCCTCTAATGGCGAACCACGTGCCATACACAAAGCAAATCCCCCAGTTCCCGTACCATGACCCGTCAGCCATTTGAATGTTTTCCAGGTAGTTTGCCGCGTTTTCTATGAAGCTCTCAACCTCTTTTCTTCTGTGGTTTGGATGAAGCTTTCGAAATAGATTCAAGGCTTGGATTGACGACGAAGTGCACTCAATGTATCTAAACAAAATCGTGCATGCATGCCATTAGCTTTGAGATATCATGTTGAATTTTGTAGAGAACGACTTATAAATAATTACTTACTCATATTCAATAACGAGATCTTCAAGAAATTCGACAGGGTTGAGCCACTGAAGAAAATGATGATTAAAAAAAAATGGTTACATTACTATCTCCTCATAGTACATGTTCTTAATACAAACAAGTATAATGATAAGTATATTCGTCACCTCTAACCATTTCGGAGCTCCTGTCGGTTCCCAAGCTGATACGCCACCATTGGAACCCTATTTTTTTATCATAAAAAAAAAGTGATTAATTAGTAACAAATGTCGAGTTGGAGCCCGGGCACGAACTAGGCCCAACTCTTTTTAAAATTGTTGAAAGTTTTATATTCTTTGATAAAGAAATTCTTTGTAATAAATGAAATTTTTTCTCTATAAATTTAGCATATTGTCTTGTCTTGATAAATTTTCAATAAAGAATTACTGTCATACATAATATTTTAAATTTAAATACATATTTTTGGGGACCAATTAGAGCCCAGAAAACAAGTTTGAGCCGCTCGACAGTTCTTTTGACATTAATGTATTATAAAATATAAAGGTGCTAGGAATCAAGGAGAGATCTAGCAATAATTTTCTCACCTGTAGAGACATTATGAGGTTAACAGAGTCATACATGTGCTCAATAACCATTGGTTCTCCTACAAGTTCCGATGGCAACATTTCGAGTAGAAGGCAACACTGCCAAAATTAATTTCATTTTTTTGTTAGTTAATGAAGTATTAGATATTTTTTAGACGTGATTACGAATTTATGCCAAAAAAAAAAAAAAAACCTTTAGACCCTCAGCGGTACAATCAGACACTTGCCATCCGTGGTCTCGATCCGAAAATGTCCATGCTCCTTTGGAAATATGACGAAAATGATGCTTGTAGTCCGGAAGATTCTCCCTTACTTGAGACATCTTGAGGAATTCGTGTGCTTTCTTCAAAATAGGGGCTATCTCGTCATTGATATTGCCTGCTAGTAGAGCTTGAATTGTGAGACTGCAATCCCATGACTGGCTTCCAAAACTCTACACATGTAAATTAATGAATACAATATTAATGAACCAGCCACTATATCTCACACTATTTCCTCCACTACATTTTATGGTTATGACTCGTGCGCACAAATGTTCTTTAATAAGAAACAACCAAGTCACCTTCTCAAAATAAAATAAAAAACAAAAAACAATCAAGTCAATAAACATGATCACTAACTTATCATGCACACAAGTTCGCTAACAGGCATCTTTTATAAAAATATCTATAATCCATAACATTGAAAATAAATAGAAAGAGTTTTATTCTCCTTCCTTATATATTTTGAAAATAATAAGAATAATTCACATAAAATATATATACAAAATACAAATTAAAATAAAAAAAGAAGTACTCTACTATTTTTATCCGATAATTTTGTTAGGTATTAAATTTCGATCATTAATGCAATGAAAAGCCACAAACAAAATGTACAAGTATTCATTTTGAGCATGTTCTTAAAACTAGTAAAATAAATAGGAGAAGAAAAGAAAGCACATACTTGCATAGTAATTCCGTCTTCTGCGACCCATAAATAGTCGGCCACTCTAGGGATATGCTTCTTAAATGCTTCACCGGCAGGATCGTCGGCCCAACAAGCAAGCATCATCAACGGCTTTTCCACACAGCCAATAGTAATGTATCTACTATGCTCGTCTTCATAATGAATGTGGTTTATCGCTCGATTAAGAGCCATTTCTCTAAACTTGCTAAGAGGCCATGTATTCATAAGAGGCTCCGCTACGTAGTACACGCTGTCCCATAAAAGCCTCTGAACTCTTCCATGAGGATAATAATTATCCGTCTTCGCGCATACGTAACGCATTTTGCTCCACTTAATATGTTTATATGGTTGAACATGAATCTCTTCCCTCAATTGTTGAACTAGAGGTGTGATTGGTCCCACAAACTTTCTTCCATAAAAGTAGGACATCGGCATAAACGTCAATCGACAATAGCAAAACATTTTTGCTACATAGTCAGAATACATACAGAAAAAAACAAACAATAAGTAATAGCTAAAATATATCATGACTTGATGCATTAAAAAAAAAAGTAGCTTTATTGCATATAGTCATTGAACTATTATGCAAGCTAAACTATTGATTTTTCAACATTTTTAGACATTTTCTACACCATATGTTTTTTTTTATTTTTTTATATTCAATTCCTTAACAACTCAAAACATACATATATTTAAAACTTAAGTAACTTCTTTAAATTTTAGAAAGGTACCATTAAAATAAAATAGCACTCTAGAACTCAAAATTGCATAACTTCTATTAAGTGTTTAATAATATGATTTAGTTAGTTGATTTATTTAAATTAAAATATATATATATTCAAGGTCATTAATATATTTTAGGGTGTTTGGTATTTTGTTTCATTAAAAATTATATGTATTTTTTAAAAAGGACTGAATACTGCGAAATCAATACTTCGTGGACCATTTTGCTCATATAAAAATGGTTGAAGGACGAAGATGTTACTAACACAATAGTTATGAGACTTAGTAGAGCTAAAAAAAAAAAAAAAAGAGTATACGTACAAGGGTGCAGTGGAACCACAGAAGGATAAAACCAAAACTCTGGAGGCATGGGATTACAACCAGCCCAGTCATAAACTCCGAGTATAGCCATCCAAGTCTTTCCCCACGAGCCCGAGCCCACTGCGCCTCCGTTTTCATGAATCCATTTACGAGCTCTAGCACATGCATTGTCGAGACCACCATCGGGTCCTTCACCAAGAATTCGCATAGCAAGGTAGTTCATGACTGTGCACATCATCATGCTCGGGCCCTCAATGTGCAGTCCCCATCCTCCATCTTCGTTTTGGTGGCAATACATGTACCATAACATTTCCCTCTTATGATGCTCATTGAACACCGTATCCAAGGTCCCAGATATGTACATACAAAACACCTACAAAACATTTTCCCTATGTTAAAAATTATGTTAGTGCATCTAGATTTTAGTTAGTTATATTAATTTGAAACCAAGTACCAATGGAGGAATGTAAAACATAACACCGGCGTTTTCAGCGGACCAGTGGCCATGAGGTGATTGTAAGGCCGACCAAAAGTCTATTGATCTTCTCATTGCAGCATCCGCCTTTTCGTAACTGCACACGCTCTCTCCCTTCTCCAATTTTACTCGTGGAATTTTTTGCTTATAATTTTTTTCTCTCAGCATCTGAAATTTTCATATCAGTTAATAAAAGTGCAAGGACTATTGTGTTAGCTTTAGAATTTTTAGACCTCACTACACACAACTCTATTTTTTTCATATTTTTTTACCATCCAATAATATGAAATAAGTGTAATCCAAATATGATTGCATGCAAAAGAAAATCATTAAAAGTTCAAAGCATATGAACCGTGTGAGTTAAAAAAAAAAAAAAACTTCGGATTAAATAGTAAACGGTGTGTTCTGTTAGTTTGTTTTGACTTGTTTTTTTGTTGGTTTACTTTTGCGAGCTAATATGGGAGCGTTAAATTAAAGTCAAAGCTAAATTTTGTTTTTATTAAGCAAATTAAAAGGTAATATTTAATAGCTAATTAAGAGCATATATATTCAATTAGACTCTCTATATGAGATTCTTAGCTATCATATCTAGCATCACGAGGAAAATAAACACTCTATTGGAGTAACAACCCAAGTCCCACATTGAAAGAATAGACAAAAATTGCTTTAGATATAAGAGTCACACCAACTCCATTAGTATGAAACCGTTTGGGAAGGTGTCCAAAGATAAAATTGTGCTTTCCGTGGAGAACAAAGGCCCTATAAGTGGTATCAGAGCCAAATGTTCAGGAACACTGAGAGTTTGGGCTGTGTTTGCGATGTGGAAGGAGAAGCCCTCAATGTGATGACCTCGCGATGGGAGTGTTTGTGTCGAAAGTCTTCCTGACAATGATGATGGTCAGGCGGCGTGTCCCGTTGGTGTCAAACGGCGGTACAAAGATGATTACGCTGGAGGGGAAGCCACGTGTATGTGGTTCTAGGTTTGAGGGAGGATTGTTGGGGTAGCAACCCAAGTCCCACATCGAAAGAGTAGGCAAGAATTGCTTTGGATATAAGAGTCACACCAACTCCATTAGTATGAGACCTTTTGGAAATGTGCCCAAAGACAAAACCGTGCGGACTTGGGCCCAAAGCGGACAATATCATACTAATGTGGAGTTATGATCAGGTGGCAGCCCAACATGGTGGAAAACGGGAGCCCTACACACTCCTACCACACTCATAATGGGTCCCTATATTAATTTTCGTAGTAGAGAGCTCTCTAAATATAGCGAGCTCCCTATTCTTTTTTCCAAATATTTTTAATATTATTTTAATCAAACTTTTTGTTAAATAAAGTATATAAGTAATGAATGTTAGCTAAAGTAGAGAGTGTGGTTGGAGTGAACTGGAAAAACAGTAACTCTCTAAAATAATTTTTTTTTTTTTAAATTAAAATAGCTAAAATATAAAGAGTTCTCTTGGAGATGCTTTAAGTAGTTTTCTCATGACCTGTTATTCCTCTAGTTAATTAGCTACATGTCCTTCCTCCACTAGCAAAAAAATTTAAAACTCGTTTATTTCATTTTAGTATTTACTTATAACAACTATAAAAATTTCAATTATGAATAAAAAGCTATAAACATCTGCCTATGGTTTAATTTTCTTAAAATAAAAAAATCAGCTTTATAGCTAAATAGTCAATTAAAGCTAAAGGATTTAAGAAATAGCAAATGTTTTATGAAATTACTAGAATAAAAACAAAAATATGCAAGTGCCAGGTGTCAAATAATTATTTTTACATTGTCATCAAATTTTTTGAAAGTGGTAAATTTATCGTGATTAAGGGTCAATTTTATTATTGACGGTTCCAAAAATAATACTGGACATCATAACTTTGGCTATTTTATTGAAGAGTTAAATGTTTTGGCTACTTTGTTAATTAATTAGGTTCAAATTTCTATTTTGTGTAAAATATTTTAAAGAAACTACTTAAAATAATTTAATAACTATTCTTAATTAAAATTATATCTTAAATATTCAAATATTAGATAAATATAGTCCAATATGTACCTTATTCTTTGATAATATAACATATATGACTTGTCTAAGTTGAGCTATTTAAATTAGTCATTTGGCTAGCTTTCTCTAAACTCTTAATTAGCAAACAGATGCCCCTGGTTTCAATGTACTGTATTCCTACACGAAGAAAGGTATAACGATAAAAAGACAATCTACTACTGATACTAATAAGGACCCGGACTATATATATAGAGATATATATGTTTATATATATATATATATATATATATATATATATATATATATTACTTGTATATTCTGAGAGAAGAATACAATCTATATATACAATAGTTAATTAGATACAAAAAATAAATAAACCTAGGGTATACGGGTGGGCATATGAATATAATAAATACGATATTAATTATAATGAAGAATATATTCATGTAATGAAATTTGAATAATTTTCTACTCCCCTCAAGCTAGATGGAAGATGTTGAGCATAATACTCGGTGTCGGATTGAATTCTTGGCAATACTCGGTGCGACTAGATCATCACATATCATTTTGATAAGACAATTGAGCAGGATATCGAGTAGTCCATTACCATTTTACCTTTACACACTCCGGTAGTGAGTTTTGGCATCTGAACTGGTTCGAGCTACCATATATTTCTTCTTACTTTGCTAGGTTACTAGGTCACACTGAACAAAGGTCGGTCAATGATCTAGCACCCTATTCAATTGTTGGTAGTTGTAATGCTTCTACATCTCGGAAATGATCTTCTTGACCCAAAGATCGATACCAAGAGATGATTTGATGTATTGAAGAATTCTCACGATCGCTTTCGTGTGGAGCTCGAACTAATTGTTCATGAACCCACTGAATACGCTTACTTAGAAACCTATGTTTGGTCGAGTATGAGTGAGATAGATGAGCATACCAACGAGCTATTGATATGTTTCTTTGTCTGCAAAGACTTTAGTAATTCAAGCTGGAAGCTTGATATTTAGACCCATAGAAGTGTTAGTCGTTTCGCAATAAGGCATATGCATGTTTCTTTAAGAAGATCACACACATGTATTATTTTGAGAGATAATGATACCTTTCAGATCGAGATACTTTCATGCCGAGAAAGTATTGTACGGTTTTTAGTTCATTGATTTCGAATGCAGGCGATAAAATCACTTTAAGCCTTGGTATTTCCTTGAGGTTATTTACGGTGATAATGATGCCATCAACAAACACACTACGAGTTGTATGTTTTCCTTGGGCTGAGATTTTTAGGAACAATGTATGATCCTTCTAGTGTTGTGAATATTTCCAATTCTTGAGTACATGAGTAAACTTCTCAAACTAAGTTCAAGGTGACTGCTTGAGCCCGTATACTGATTTATTGAGCTTATAGATTTTGTTGGGGAGCTGGTCGTTGTTAAAGCCATGATGAATTTCTATATACACTTCATCTTATAGATCACCATTCAAGAAGACATTCTTCACATCAAGATGAAGTAACGAGCCGAGCTTTCCGTCTTTTCGTAATCAACTCTATAGGCCCTGAGTTTATGTTTTGGCTACGAGCCGAGCTTTCCGTCTTTTCGCAGTTCCATCCTGATTGTGTTTGATGGTGAACATCCATATGCATCCAACAATTCTCTTTCCTAATGGTATACCAGTGATTTTCTAGGTGTCATTATACTCGAGAGCTCATATTTCGTCTGGGATTTTAGCTCATATACTTAGTTTGAGATCATTACTTGGTCTACTCTTGTCACATAAGCTTGATAGCTCGCGGATAGATATTTGTTGTACACGTAGTATTCTATGTATGAACCACAAGACTGAGTAGGCTTCCTCAAGGAAATAAGTAAGTCTAAATCAAGAGGCATTATTGAAGATACAAAACAAGGATGTTCTAAACAAAGATGGTTCATCAAAATGTCTTTGTGATATGTGATGGAATGGCTAGAGAAAGTCGGTGAGATGGCAGTTTAACATTAGTGAGGTGAGATGGTTTGTAGTGTGTAGAGTTTCGCACAAAGCTTAACATTACCAATCATTTTTCCTAATTCATGTCCTAAAAAACACATGAATGAGCATAACAAATAGTTAAACAACGAGAATCCCTATAAGATTTCAAACTGAAAGAAGGTTGCAATGTAATTATGGAATGAAAAATGCCATTTCAAGCTTTAATTTTTTGGTTAAAATCAGTGCTCCTATGCCCACGATTTTGGATTATGATTCATCATCTATGGTGATTGATACATCTTTACAACACAATGTATAAGTGGATAAGATAGTTGACTACCAATCATGTGATCAAATGTCTCGGAGTCAACCATCGATGTTGATTTATAGTTCGTGATGACATGTAAGGCTTTAGATAAATTACCTCATTAAGCTATATTAACTGAGGTATCACCCTCGAAGTGGACTTTCTTTATGAGTTTCAAAAGGAGTGCGATTTGATCGTTGCCGAAAGTCGAGGTAAATGACTTCGAGGTAGAAGTTGATGGTGAGATCGAAGTTGTGGCCAAGTTCCCGTTTGAGTCGAGTCCTTGATATAGCTAGCTAGCTAGTTTCCAGTCTTTTGATTGTACATGAATTTTCCAGTTGGTTTCTCAGGTATGGCCCGAACATTTACAATGATCACAATATGGCAGAGCTTTGCAATAACTATTATCAAAGGTAGCTCAAGCAACATTAGTTTCATTCGCCTTTTTTCATGTCTGACCATTGAGAAGGCTTCTCTGAGATATGTTAGAGGCTTCAAACTGAGAATAAAACCAAAAAACTTCTTGTAGTTCTTTGTTTAATCTGGACAATAGTTTGAAGACTCGTTTGGTTCCACGATCTTGTTGGAGTCATCTGGGCATATCCACTGGCATTGCGCGTAGTTGATTTTCTATCAAATGTGTGAAATGAGCTAAAGTACCACGTCACCAACATCTTGCCGTGTTGTAGGTTGTGGAGGGTAATTTAAAGCGTTTGTTGAGCTTAAGAATATCTGGCCTTCTAAATTTTTGCAGCAGTAGGAAGCTTTTCCCGTTCTCGGCGTTCATCGAGTTGATAATCAAGGACATCGCCATGACGTTATTTGCCTTCCACCCTTTGTATACCGAATCAACACTCTTTGGAGCCTTCGTCAACTGGTGAGGTGGTCATCTTTGCTTCACATGAAAATGAACATGAGCACATATTATGACCACTTAAGGTAGTAGTTACCATTGAGTTTGTGACTCGTGACGATGGGTGATCTGATTGAAGTTTGAATGAAAGGATATTGAAGATGGGTTTGATGAGACTCAAGTGAAGGCAAAGGAATTTTCTAAGGTGTACATGTGCTTTTGTTTCGAGGTTGTGATACGATATCGTGGAATTCGAGAGAAAGAGATAGAGAGATTGTAGAATGAAGATAAGTACTCTACGTACTTGTATATTAGGACAAAAGAATACAACCTATTTTCACACTTGGTAAATACATATGCCGAGTTAATTAGATACATAAGAAATAAATATATCTAAAAAATATGGATAATCATATGAATAGAATAAATACAATATTAATTTAAACGCAAGCTGTATTCATGTAATGGAATATGAATGGTTTTCTAGATGGACAGTATTAGGTAATGAAATTAGAAAATATTGAACAATTCGAAGTTTTAAAAATTTATCAGGTTGTTAAAAAGCTATTGGATATTTTGATGATATTAAACTATGTATGATGTTACCAAAATAGACGATAAAACTAATAAATTTACAAATTGTCAAATTTATATAAAATTTACTAAATAACAACAAATTGAAGAAATTAAAAAGAAGTAATTGTAAATAAAATATTTACCCTTGTATATAAATTTATATGTGGCGATAGATATTTTATCAAATAGTGTATATAAATGATATGGACATGTAAATACTTTATGTCTGTCAAGCTTTAGCTATTTGTAAACGAACTTGAAACGACAAAAGGGACTAAATCAGTAAGTAAAGCACCCTCGTCCACTGAAATGAGAAAATGGATTCTGAGTTATCACGAAAAAAATTTGCTAAAAAAAAAACCTTTAAATGTCGACCGTTTAATGACATTTAAAAAATTGGCTCATTTTTTAGGTTACTGTAGTTAATAGCCAATAAAAATATTTATGTTTTGAAAATAGTCAACGTTTGCAAATTTTTGGAAAAATAGCCAAACAGCCTTTGTGACATAAGTGATAGCTAATAAAAGTTACTTTTATGACCTTAGCTTTTTAAATTCATCATTTTCTCTCTTCTGGTTTTGAATTCGTCACTTTCTCTCTCCTACTTTCTTTCCTATATTTTTTTTTCCATAAAAACTTAAAAAATCCATATATATGTCATATGAACTCGCAATTGAGTGATTTCAAATCCTACGGATTTGTGGCGCCGAGATCTTAAAAAATAGATCCATATTGTTTGATGAAAAATCATGTTTAATGCATCATGTTTATGTGTGTTTGTAATGACTTTTCCAGAAATATTCAATAAATTTCCATTTATTTCAAGATGATTTCCGAAAATTTTCAGTTATTTTCATATTAAGATAGTAACGTGATTTTTCTACATCTAAGACATTAAAAATTAGTTTTCATCCAACACAATAAATCTATTTTTGAAGATTTCGGCGCCGCGAATCCGTAGGATTTGAAATCACTCAATTTCGAGTTCATATGAGATAGATATGTATTTTTGAAGTTTTGATGAAAAAAAAATATTTGAAAAAAAGTATAAGAGAAAAAGTGACGAATTCAAAACCAAAAGAGAGAGAAAGTGATGAATCCAGAAAAAAAATCGCTAAATTGATTTAATGATACTTTTGAAATTTTAACTCATTACTCCAACTGTCACGTCATACATTTGGTTATTTTTTTCAGAACTTTCTAAACGTTGGGTGAATCTCAAATGTTAAGATTAAAATGGCTTATTTAGTTACAAATTTCCATTTTTTTAATCAATGTTTATAATTACTACATTTTATATGATCAAAACCATGAATAGTTTGCTAATTAAATGAGCCATGGGGAGTATATCTATGCTAATTGGCATGATGTTTGACGTTAATCTTTTTAATCCTTTTAATTAAGTAACCATTTACTGGCTCTGGCCACAGAAATCTTTTATAAACTACGTGACAAAAGTTTCAGAATTTTATGTTGACAATAAATGTTGAACATCAGAAACCAGACACTACACTTTTGGTGGTCAATTATGACGGGCATGAATAATTACAAGCGGGACCAGCCTTAAACTCCTCGTTCAATAAATACATAATAATAACTAGGAGAAAACATTACAATATTTGCATCCTTTATATATATATATATATATATATATATATATATATATATATATATTCGGAGCTCATATATATTGGACGAGGTTTACTGTGTAAAAAAGGATGCATATATATATATATATATATATATTACTTTTCTACATAATTATTTTTAAATTACCAAAGAAGAGGCTTGCGAATTGCGATATGGCAATTTGCTCGATGTCAATGGTTTTTGTGACTAGCGCAAGAGTAAACAACTAAAATATATAAGAGGACAAAAGTTGGAGGGTGTTTAATTTAAAGCGCACCAACTACTATTTTATTTTATTTTTTTTCATGTTCGTTAATTGTTTCATCTTGCAGTACGAATACAAGAAAATCATAAATCTAGAATAAGGGAAATCTGTACTGGCATTCAAAGTTAAGGAGCTTTTTTATTTTTATTTTTATTTTTATTTTTATGATAGATTATTGAACTCATATGTGTAAGTTAGGTTTGGTGGTTTCTTTTTATCCTACACATAATAAGTACCCTTATACCTCATCGTAACAAAATAAATTATTATAAGAGTAAAATATTTTACTATTATACAACAATCATAATGATATCATGTATACCTGGAGACGCCAAATGAGATCACTGCAAGGCTTGACCTTGAAGCGGTTTTCGTAGAAGTTTTGGCGAGCCTCTTCCACCTCGGCTCGCTCTTCTTCCGACCCGGCCTTCTCATCAAATTCAAATATTTGTCTTCCCAGAAAGTTGTTGGTACTGTACAAGTATGGCTCTTCTGCTCCTGTGCCGTACTTCACCTTCCACATTTTCTGCTTCTTTCAATTCACGAGAACGAATGTATATGTTTGTGTAAGTATATATATATATATATATATATATATATATATATACACACTGTTACGTACCGGGTTAACACCGAGACAATGGAAAAAAACAAAAGAATACTAAATGACAAGAAAACAAGTGTAACGAGCTACACTTACAGCTTCACCGACTCTATATTGATGATACCAGACCGACTGTTCACATCAATATCAAAGATGCTTCTCTTTCTGTGTGTATAATAAATTCGAAACGGTTGAGTTAGCGATGGCAATAAATATGGTAAAGACGGGTAGTTTAGGAATTATTGGTGGATTATGGTTGAGAAGCTATTTTTTATTTATGTACTAGAGAGGTCAGGAATTAAATTGGATGGGTTTTCGTCTGCCTAATCTCGTGATATAATCATTATAACCACCAGTAAACTAATAGGTCAATAAATAGCAATTAACTTCGGATTTCATTTTATAGATTGATATTTGATACGAATATATGATATAACGAAGTCCGTTTATAACATCGAGATAAGACCCAAACGAAAAATGAGAACCAGTCACGTATAATGAACGGCGCATACAAATATTGAAACCGTGACTTTTATTAGCATATGGGTCAAGTCACAAAATTTATTATAAATTAGATAACATTAATTTTAACTTATTTAATAATGAATCGACATATTTGTTTAATAACAATGTAGTCCATAAATGATTAACCATGCAGGAGGTCAACGCATATACGAAAATAAATGTAACAAACTTAGGGCTTCTACAGTGGAGCGCTATGCGTTTCTTAATATAGCGCTAGTGCTCCACTCGAGCGGCATAACCCACGCTAATATAGCGTGGGAAGTTATTTCCCAAATATATAGCGCTGCATTGTTTAAATGCTATAATTTTTTTTTTCTCTTTTAGGTTTTAAAATTTACCCAAATGCCAAAATTGTATATAATTACTTAATATTTACACCTAAAATTATTTAATTTATATAAAATTTATTATTGTGCATAATTTAAAAGACAACAATATTTTAAAATACAACAATGATATTTGCACATTGCAAGAAAATTATAATATTAAAACGGTCATAATCAACTAATACCAAACACAATTACATTAACAATTTAGAAGAAAGTCAACAAAAAAACTCAAAAGACATTAAAAACACAATGCAACAAAATAAAATAACAATAGATAAACTAATATTCTGGAAGATTGGTGCCGGATCCCCCGAGACCGGTAAAATATTGAGAATATGAATCAGAAGTCGGAGGTGGTGCATGGGATTGTTGTTGTTCAAGCCTCTTTTGCATAATTTTCGCTTGTTCGGCTTGAACATATGCCCGAACCTGTGGATCTGGTATTGAACTTAAATCCCGGAACAATATTTTATTTTCTTCCTTGATTTCTTTCAATTCCAAGTGGCGTTGCCTGATAACACTTGTCTTCTTCAATTGCTCAAGAAGTTCTTTATTTCCTTCCTCAATACCACTAATTCTAGACATTATTCCATCATCCACTTTGTTTTTTAATTTGGCTTTCTTCACCCCAATCGGCCGCTCAGGAGGTGATGGATGTCTAGCAGATTCAGGAGTTGGATTTTCTGACTCTTGTGGGCAAGATGAACCTCGAGATGTTTGTCTTGCACTTGAGGCTCCATCTTGCAATTTTTCAAAATTCTTAATAATGTTCCACACATGATCAAACTTCCAACCTTTCTTGAATTTTTCATCTTGTGAAAGCAATACTTTAGCTTGATCCATCTGAAAGTTGATAAAACAATGGTTAAGTAAAAATCTAATCGTGAGAAAATAATAAACTATAATACTCACAATATCTTCAGTTGAAGCACCGCTTGGGTGTTTATTCTCAATTTGTCGAATGCATGCATGCATCTTCCTTGTAGCTTTCTCAATCACTTGAATACGACACTGGATTGATCGCGTCGAACGCATCTCTGAATCCGGACTTTTGCCGTTGTTGTAAGCTTCCGCAACACGAGTCCAACACTGGATTCTTTCAATTTGCCGTTGTTTTAATACACACACTCATTCTATTCTGAATATAATACACATTCTCTCATTTTATCTCCCAAAATGAATACTAATTGGTCCTCGTCGTCTTCAAGCTCGGATGACGATTTCATTACTAGTTTGGATGAAGAGGAGGAGGCCATAACTCGTGCTATCATCAACAACAATATCTTGATTACAGAGCTTATCCGTCAACATTCCAGCCAAGTAGACATGAGAGCGGGAGGCTCAGTGCCAGGACGTGCTTTCATCAACCGTGATCGAGTGAGTGCAGACCGTCGACTATTCAGTGATTACTTTTCAGAAACCCCGATGTATGATGAAGCCATGTTCCGTCGGAGATATCGGATGTCTCGCTCATTATTCCTCCGCATAAAGGATGATGTTCAAGGTCATGACAACTACTTCGAGCAACGGGTGGATCGCGCCGGCAAACTTGGTTTGTCACCCCTTCAAAAGATAACAGCTGCATTTCGGATGCTGGCATACGGTGTTCCGGCAGATGCCACAGACGAGTACGTCAAAATAGGAGAGTCAACGACGATTGAAAGCATGAAGAAGTTTTGCCGGGCAATAGTTGAGGTATTTTCTTAGCAATATTTAAGATCACCAACAACCAATGATATTGCTAGACTTCTGCATGTTGGTCAACAACGTGGTTTTCCAGGAATGTTAGGAAGTTTAGATTGTATGCACTGGAAATGGAAAAATTGTCCCACTGGATGGGCCGGCCAATACACGGGTCGCGGTGGAAAGCCTACTATTATACTTGAAGCTATAGCAGATTATGATCTTTGGATATGGCATGCTTATTTTGGTATGCCAGGGAGCAATAATGATATCAATGTGCTAGATTCTTCCCATTTATTTTCCGATCTCACTCAAAGTATCGCTCCTCCTGCCCATTATGTCATACAAGGAATAGAGTATAATATGGGTTACTATTTGTGTTGTCAATGGTGCCCACAAGAAGAGTTGTAGTCTTTATTTTGTACATTTGATGTAATAAAGTCTCATGAAGACTCTTGCTTGTAATTGCCTATTCACTAGGACAAAATACGTTATCTGGTGCGACGAATGTCGCACCTAAAAGTTTATTAGGTGCGACATTAGGTGCGACAGCGTCGCACCGGATAACCCGTCGCAGAAGGTATTGGGTGCGACATGTCGCACCTAATAAGTCCCCCTTTAGGTGCGACACCTAATGCCCAAGTTATTTTCCTGCCAAATTTTATAAAATTGGTGGGTAAATACATATCGGGTGCGACACTGTCGCACCGAATATGTTCGCGCCATGGTATTCGGTGCGACAATGTCGCACCGAATATGTTTGTTAAATTAAAAAAAAAATACAATTCATTTAAAATTAAATAAAAATTAATTAACAAATTCTAAATGAATTAGAAATAATATTCTGAAAATAGAATTCTTAATTAAAAATACAAATTCTTTCCAAAAAAAGCGAAAAAAATGAATTCCTAATTTTTTTTCCTATAAAACTTATCGATAGTAGAATTTCCTCTACCGAATAAGTTGCCAGAACTTCGAGAACCACTTCCGCGTCCTCGTCCACCGCTGCCTGACGCGCTGCCGCTCGTTCCGCCGCTTCCGTAAGGACGGTCTCGCAAGTAATCCATAGAACCAGGCGTAGAACCCGGCGTGGAACCTGGCGTCTGCTGATCCGTCCCACCTGGTTGCGATGCAGGCGGAGGTTGAGGAGTCGTGGGAGGCTGGTTGTGCTGCTGGCTGAGGAAGGCGATCTGTTGCCGCATCACTTGCAGCTCGGCTTGTTGGGCATCCATCTGAGCTCGCATCTCGGCAACCAATGGATCGGTCTGAGATGACGAACTTGACGAGCCTCCATCTAGCGTTTGGGCAACACCCAACGATGACCTTGGGATCGAAGGCCCTAAACCGACTTCCCAGTCTCTGCGCACTCCCAAAACATCGCGCATCGCGTACATCTCCGCATCTTCTTGGGAGATCACGATGTTTTGCTCCTCCGCTTGCCGCAAAATATCTATCGTCTGGACGGTGACTTGATCCTTCAAAATAAAACCACAAAAAACTTATCAGATAAGAAGAAATAAAGTAATTAAATATAGTAAATAAAAAAAAATTAACTTACGTATTGCGTCTTCGCGAAGTCCGTCGTCCACGATCCCTTAGCGTCCTGGTGTATTTCTAACCATATCGCTAAAGCCGAGCCTATACTCCCATCTTTTCTTCGCTGTAATTTTTCAACATTAAAATATGAATCACATTTATATTGCATATTAATATTAGGAGACTTACGTTCCTCGAGCGATGACCAAAAAAACTAAGCGACCCTTGTCTCGCCTTCGTCTTCTTCATCTTCGAATTTTCCCGGTTGCGGAGAGATTTTGCCTGCAAGACATAAATTCGTTAAGTTTAATTTTAAGAAATTCGAATAACCATCGGAAGTTCAACTCATACCTTATGCTCCGGTGAGTCGAACGTCTCTATTTCTTTCAACCAGGCTTCCTTGTTGTAGCCTTCGGGAGTTTCATTTTTAGCGAGATCCTTACTCCCGCAAAATGTCTTGAAGAAGAGCTGCGACAACCTCGACTTCTGGCCACGGCGCATCCTCTTCGCATCGCGAATGATAGCCATATCAATCTCGTTGCGAATAGGATCTGCAGGCACAAGCTCGCCACTCTCAGGATGTTCATAAACGAAGTTATACTCGTTATGAATCGAGTTCATAAGAGCCGCCACACTCTGCGTAGGCACATGATTCCAGTCTGGGAGGTCGACTGGAATGGTACTCTTGATCAGGTTTCCTAATCGGTTTTGGAACGTCCCGATCAACGGATTTTGCTCCCTGACGTCTTGGTAGAACGCCTGCGCAGTCTGATCGTAGCGAACTGTGTTCGCTCCAGGGGTCCCAACACGAGCTCTCGCAGAAACGACGCCAGTCGTTGGTCCCCGCTTCTTCCTCGGCATCTGCGGGGGGTCACGCTCTCCTCCTGATGGGTCCTGACCTGAAGTAGACATCCTGCAAAATGAATTGTAGTTAGTATTTTTAATTACTATGTAATTACTATTCGACGACTACGGTTATTACATGGTGTTAGTCATTCATCTTTGTCACTCGATGTAATGTTAGTATCGACATCAACATCGTCTCCCTCCAAAACGGCAAGCGCCTCATCTTCTTCATCCACTTCTTCATCATCTTCAACGACATTAACAAGCTCGGCCGTAGCAGTTTCGTGTCGATGATTAAGACGGTCGATATTTGACAATTATATTGTCAATGGAATCGATGCTGAAGTGGTCGGATCAACTTCAGGAATGTCCCATATCCCACGTTGATTGCATTCCTGAACGATGTCCCATATCCCGTTTTGCCAAAATGATTCGCGGAAGATTTTCTAGATTGGTTCTTCACGTGTGTATGGGTGAGGACTACTATAAAAGCCAAGCGTTTCACCCTTAGTACTCTTGACACATTCACCAAATGTTTAGGGTTCTTAGACGTGCTCGACTGGCAAATTGAGAAGCTATTTGTTTGATGCGTGTGGTGTGATTCTCTAAACACATTTCCAGATATTTGAATGTTAGAGAGCTTGTGGATTTTGTGATTGAAGGTTTGACGAGTGTTGACATCGAAGGCTCCACACATCAGGATAGTGTTTGAAGAGTGGAATTGAGAGGGGTCTCAAAATCAGGGGAACTCGATTTGGAATTCACGAGTAGTAATAAGAAAAGGGCATTGAGACCGGTGTTGTTCATATAAGTAAGTAGTTTATTGTTCTATTGACTACTTATTGATATAGTGAATATCCTTTCCACCGGGCTGAGAGCCCCCTGGAGTAGATGACGTTGCACCGAGCTGGGTTACCATTCTCTAAGTCATTTATATTTACACACTGTCTTTTACATATCCATACTTGCATCTCAACAAATTATCACATACACCGACTCTACATTGTGTGTGTCATTGACTAAACATAATTTTCAATTCGTATAAAAGCGGGCACCCAGATATGAGGGTGTGATCCTTATGTGATTAATCAACTATGTTGTGATGGATAGTGCTGGAGAAGAGGAACTGTAAACCGTCCACTTGTTCTTGACATAACAAATTATGGCTATTGGGAAGCTCGGATGTTCGCATTCTTGATATCTGTGGATAGAAAGACATGGAAGGTTGTCATAACTGGTTGGTCTCCTACGAGCAAAGATGATACATGTGTTGCTAGAGAAAGATTGGCATCCTACTAAAGATGAAGTTGCTCTGGGTAATTCTCGTGCTCTTAATGCTATTTATAATATTTTTGACAAAAACATATTCCGGATCATAAACACATGTACAAGCGCCAAAAAGGCATGATAGATTCTTGTTGTTGCACATGAAGATAGTGCCAAGGTTCGCGACTCTAAGCTTAAACTTCTTACCACGAACTTTGAAGCTTTGACCATGTTTGAAGAAGAGACTATTGCTGAGTTCAATGTGCATATTCGAGATATTGCTAACGAGTCCTTCTCTCTTGGAGTTCCCATGAGTGATGAGAATCTTGTTCGTAAGATTTTAAGAGCTCTCTCTCCAAGATTCAAGTTGAAGATCATTGCCATGGAGGAAGTTTATGACTTGTCCAAAATGAAGGTTGATGACCTAATTGGTTCATGTATGACCTATGAATTATCTTTTCCCAAGTATGAAAAGAAACACAAGGGTTTGGCTCTCAAAAACTCTATCTCTTATCAGGGAGAGCGGACTCTGATAATGATAATAATGATACTATTGCGATGCTTGCAAGGAACTATAACAGGGTCATGAAGAGATTTCATAAGCTATCTGGAAAGAATGCCTCTCGAGATGTCAGAGACAACTTTCCTCAACAACAGTTGATGACATATCTAAATTTAACAATACCAAAAGAGCTAAAGGCATCCAATTTCATGAATGTGAAGACTTGGGACATATTAAAAAAGAGTGCCCTAATATCTTTGCAAAACATTAAAGAGGCTACAATGTCACACTCTTCGACGACGACGATGAGAGTGATGCTGATCAGATAAGAAATTTTACTGCCTTTGCTTTGTCTGTCACTAAGCATGCTTTTGATGATCATATTGATGCTGATAGTTATTCTTTACCTAAAGATGATTATGCTATTATTAATGATGATGATAAACTGTCAGGAAAAGCTCTTGATGAAAAATATAATGTTCTGCATACCAAATGGATAGAAGAATCACATGTCTTGGATAAGAAAAATGATATGATTATCTCTCTGACTAAAGACAAGACCAGGTTGCTAGAGACTAATGTTGATATGAAGCATGATGTGTTGCCTCAACGCTGAATCTATGAGGATGGTGAATTCTAGTACTCATGATCTTGACAAGATCCTTACTCTTGGCAAACCTGCTAAGAACATGAAATGTCTTGGATATACTCATGGTGGATCCAGCCCTAAGGCTACATTTGTCCCTTAGAAGAAAACTGTTCAAATGTCCCCTAAGATGGGTCAGACATATAGCGAAGACATGCGTCATCAGAAGACCTCGTTGGATTTGTCATCATTGTGGTCGTCGTGGTCACATTCATCCGTTTTGCTATCGTCTCTATAGGAGGAATGTTCTTCAATATCACTTCTCCCATAGACCCCAGAACAACCATGCTCTTAACACACACAAGGTCTGGAGAATCAAGTCAAATACAGGCTCAACATTACTTATACGTCCCTTCGTGCCTCCACGAATGAAGTTTGGTACTTTGATAGTAGATGCTCTCGTCACATGGTCAGTGTCAAAAGCTACCTGACCAACATCAAGGCCTACTCTAACTGTTATGTTACCCTTGGAGATGGAGTAAAAGCTAAAATTATTGGTAAATGTCAGCTTAATTATCCAAGTCTTTATTGTATGAAATAAGCTTTATTGGTTGGTGGTCTTACTTCTAATCTCATAAGTATTAGTCAACTTTGCGGTCAGTTTCTATTTATTAACTTTACTCGTGATGAGTGTATTGTTTCTAACAATCAACAAGACAAGCTGGTGAAGGGAACCCGGTCTCTAGACATTTGGTATATGTGGTCCCCCGGTAAGGGGTCTCATGCTTAAACCTATTTGATTTCTAATGGTGAAGAAGCTAAGCTGTGGCACCAAAATCTTGGTCATCTTAATCTGAGAAGCATGAAGAAGATCATTTTAGAAAAAGCTATTGGCGGCATTCTTGAGATCAAAGTTGTGGAAGGAAAAATCTGCGGTGATTGCCAGATTGGGAAACAAGTAAAGACGTCGCACAAGATGGTGCAACATCTTACTACTCATGTATTCTTGAACTCTTACGCATGAATCTTATGGGACCCATGCAAGTTAAGAGACTTGGTAGTAAAATTTATGTGTTCGTCTTTGTTGATGACTTCTTCAAGTACACTTGGGTTGATTTTATTTGTGAGAAATCTAACACGTTCACTTTTTTTTTAAAGCTCTTTGCAACAAGGTTTAGAGGGAAAAAGGTAAAAGCATTGGGAAGGTGATCAGAATTAGAAGGGATCATGTAAGAGAATTTGAAAACTCTAGTTTCTCTGATTATTGTTCTTTTGAAGAAATCTCTCGTGAGTTCTCTACCCTCATCACTCCGTAGAAGAATGAGATTGTGGAGAGGAAAAATCACACTCTCTAAGAAATGGCAAGAGTAATGATGCTGGCCAAAAATCTTCCTCTCCACTTTTGGGCAGAAACTCTTAACACTGCTTGTCATATTCATAATCGAGTGACTATTCGTCCACTACCGTCACTCTTTATAAAATATGGAGAGGAATAAAGCCCAATGTCTGATACTTCCATGTGTTTGGTTCAGTTTGGTACATTCTCGCTAATTGTGATCAAAGAAGAAAGCTTGATCCCAAGAGTGATGAAGGTATCTTTCTCGGATACTCAGAAGAAACATGCGTAGTCGTGTCTTTAATAAGCGGATGAAATCTATGGTGGAGTCTATCAATCTTGTGGTTGAAGATAATCCCGATATCCCTATGAGTTCTGTTGATGACGATGAAAGTCTTCCTGGTAGTGTAGTTGTCAAGAATGATGTTGCAGACAAAACTAGATACATTGAAACTGAATATGAACCCTCTTCTGATCAACTTAAGTCTGATAAAGAAGGTGAAGATGTAGAAAGAGACATAGGTCCTTCTAGAAGAGTTCAAATAAATCACCATGTTGATGAATTCATTAGTAATCTTTAAGAAGGCAAAAATAAGAGAAATGATCGAGTCAATTACAGAGAAATGATCGGTAATGTACGCTTTACTTTGAAAATTGGACATATTGTTGTCGCTCGTTTTTGGACAACAATTTAGAGGTTGCGAACGGTTTGACCCAAGGTCAGACCAAGTAGTCGCATTCGAGCTTGAACATCCTGAACTGGGTATCCCGAGTCCTCCCCAGCTGTGGTTGGTCCTTCTCGTTCTTTGTCGATCCTGTAAGAAGTGAAAACGATTAACTGCAAAGGGGAAACAGATGGGTTGCCTCTGTTTACCTCTCTGATGCTCAACATTAGTAGGATTCAGGTGAGAGATAAAGGTTTAGGGTGTTTGGAGGCAAAAGATGAGTAAAATGAGTGACTCAGGAGTGTGACAGCGTTTCAGGACTCAAATTTGGAATATCTTGGAAATAGAGTCAAGATCTCTATATATATGTGAGGCATCATGTGCGCGGAGTGAGGAGATTGGCCGGCCAGGCCGTTTGTATGGCTGTCCAACTGGGTTAGAGTGTGACATGCCGTTCCTCTGCTCGGCTATCCGGCCGAGTCATAGCACGACCGGCCGGGCCGTTGCTCGACCGTCTGGCTTGGTCATTGTATGGCCGGTCGGGCCAGTGCGTTGACGCCCGGCCAAGCCTTTGGATGACCGGCCGACTGTGCCACCAGGTGGCCGACCGGTTATGTCTTTGGAAGATCGGCCGGCTGTGCCACCAGGTGGCTGGTTAGTTGTGTCTCTGGACATCTAGCCGGCTATGCCATAATGTGGCTGCCCGAGTGGGTTTCTGGATGGCCGGCCGGATGTGCTACCAGGTGGCCGGCCGGTTGTGTCTCTGGACGGCTGACCGGTTGTGCCACTAGGTGGCTGGCCGGTTGTGTCACCGGGCGGCCGTGGAGCATGGTCGGCCGACTCAGTTGCTCAAGCGGCGTCCTCCCAAGCGGGTCCATTTTAGATAGATCCATCTTCTGGGTCGGTGGCTCAGAATCGACAGATAACATTAGCCCTCGGAGTTTCTTGTCGAGCGTTGGTCGGGTGGAAAGACAAATTTTACTAAGTTTGGTGTGCAGCGAGAAAAGCCAATCGTGATGAATTTCTTTGGCACAGACGCTTCCCAAGAAGGCCCGAGACATCGCGAACAAGGTATTTTTGTTTTAGTGCGCGTACGTCGCCACTATTATTTATTATTTTCCACGTTCCTTCACCTTTACCGCGCGTCCATGGAGCCTTCCGACGCGTTCATCTTGAATGGGTCCGCATGTGATTGCCATGATAAAGATTACCTTTTGTTTCTTGTCACTCCATGTACAGATACGGAAGATGCGTGGAACCATCTTTCCATTCTTCAAATTTCTTCCTTTTTTTTTCTTCAAATCCTTTCCCACCACTTAGTTTTGGCGTGTCCCGATTGCCGTTCATGGATTTTAATGAGGGATATTTGAACGTCGTCGACATATGGCTTCTTGACGGCATCGGCAAAATCCCGATAGCTTGCGCGGAGATGAGCGGTCCATCAAGGGACCTCTTCTTTGGCGTACTCCAGTGGTCGACGAAGCTCGTCCGGCCCGGGCGGGTCTGGCGAAACCAGTGTGTCAAGCGCGTAGATGAGTGGGTCACTCTCGACCGACCCGGACGGCCCGTCCGGCCACCCCACAAGTGGCGGCGGACATCAGGGCGGCAGAGATCTGCGCATCCATGGGTCTCCACACGCTGCCTTTGCTCCCACATACGCTCCTCTATCCATGGTGGTCGGCCGACCACCCGGACCAATGCTCACCCATTGGGTCTAATGGTTGGTAGAGATCCAATCGGTCAAGGGTCGACTGGTCGCGCCCCGCACTTCAAAAGACCACCCGGCCACAGACCGGCCGAATGGTGAGTCGCCCATATGAGACCAGTTAACTGGGGACCGTCCGGTCGGGACCACGGATGCACGAGATCGTCTGATCGAGCGCCACCCGACTGGTGCTTCGCCCGTGAGGGACCGCCGACCATGGATCGGCCGGCTGAGGCCGTGTTGATCATGGCCGATTGGCGGGCTACCAGCCTTTTGGGCCCTTTGACCCGGCCTTCACTGCCTCAGAGGGTGACCGTCTAGCTAGGTTACATGACGATGAAGTGTCGGAAGAATTCTCTGGGTCTCGTTCCTGTTCCTCTGTCAAAGAACTTGTCGGAAGAATTCTCTGGGTCTCGTTCCTGTTCCGCCGTTAAAGAACTTGCGCAGACGCTCTCATTCCTGGTTATTGGATTGGCGGTCAAGGACTAGTTCAATTGTTTCAGAGCGGACTTTATAGCTCGATTTCACTCTTGGCCTTCCAAGGTTTATGTGGGCGTTATGAGATTCCTCATTCTATTGATGTCTTGTGACCGAAACTAGGAGCTGTCGCGCCCAAGGGAAGGTTTCTCGGCGGTGCACGAGGCTAGTCTTCACGGCGGTATGCGCCTTCTGCTTCAGCATGTGATTCAAGATTTGTTGTCGCGCCAACGCGTCCATGCTGCTCAGTTGTCACCGACCTTTTATCGGCTTGTCGTGGGCTGTCACATAATGCTTCACCAGGGGAAGGGACGTGACATGACGACGGACGAGTTCGGGTCGCTTGTGACGATCAGCGCCATTGGGTCTAAGCCATGCGTCTACAAGATCTGCCATCGCAGTCAAGTATCGATCCTTACCAAGTTCGACTCAAAGAACCACCTACTCTGGGTTTGGGTGCCAAACTCAGCGTTCGGGGCTGCACCGCTCCACTTTGGGCTGATCTTCAACCCTTGGTCTAGCAAGGTTCTCGAGGACTTTGAGATGGACAACATGATCCATGGGACGCCTGCAGTCAAACGTCGTGCCAAGATCTTTGAATATCTTGACCAGAGGACAACCACTGGTTGATTTGTGTCTACAGTGCCAATGCCTCGTCTGGGGTCCCATGATGAGTGGCCTTTGGAGTTAGAGTCCGCTGAGAGCAATTCTCGGTCTCGTGGCAGTCGTAGATGGTGTACGAGCAATCTTGGAACCTCCATATTACTGTGCTTTTTCATGCTAAATTGTTTTGTATCTTATTATTAACACACGTTGTGCTAACTAACTGTCCCTTGTTTCAGGTGGTGTAAGTAACGATTGATCTCGGAGGACATAGCCTTCCTCGGGGATCGTGAAGGTGATTCGTGCTAGGATTGATGCCCACGCGGGGAAGTCATCGGCCACAGGAGCCCCCGCACCTTCTTTCCGCCAGCTCGCGTCGGATAGGGCCCGCTCCTGGTCGAAACGGACATCCTCTTCGAGGACCCTTGAGAGCCCGTCGCATCCAAAGCGGGTCCAAGCATCCAGGCTGAACCCCGCGAGACCGGAGGGCCACCCAGGTCGATGCTCAAGCCGGAGGCGATCAAACTACTGGAGCAATGCGTGCAAGGAATCCGGGATAGATCTCGGAAGGACTTCTAGGACTTCTTAACGGTCACTGACATCGCGCTCCTTGAGTTGCGCATTCAACGTGTAAGTTCCATTTCTTTTTTTATCCTTTTCGATGAGTTGTGCATTCTTTGCTTACGTTTTGCATTTTGGGTTTATGTGGCTTAGGTGCTCGGACGCCACGAGCACAGCAGTCGCATTCCCCATGAATTTCTTCATCGCATGAAGGCGATGCAAGAGGACGCGGTATTACAACACCCTGCCGCCCTCGCCGGTGCTCACCCGCTGAGGAGTTTGAGAAACTCGAAGCAGAACTGGTACGCTCCAGGGAGGAAGCAACCCAGTTAAGCTTGGAATTGAAAGCCGAGAATGAGGCTTGGGAGGGCGCTGAGCATTCTTCCGACAAGTTCCGAAAAGAGGCGCAGCGACTTCAAGTCCAACTCGACGGTCTTCGCGCTAAGTTGGAGATCATCAGAGGCAGCTCTCGAGAGTGAGACATTGCACGTCCAGAAGGACCGTGACAATGAAGCCCTATTGGAAGAGTTAGCCGCTACCAACCAAGCGAAAGCCGATGCTCATAGGGAGAAGAAGGACTTGGAGGATGATTGGCTAATCCCACTCTAAGAATCCCGCAATAATGTCGCTGTCTGATGCCGAGGTGCGACCGCGAAGGAGAACTATCCCCAACAGACCACCTTTCGTTTCTTTAACGGGGTGTTTCATCCGCCATTTGTTGTTGGCCCTGAAAATGTTCCTCCTGCCACGCCTCTCAGCTAGACTCTTCAGCCGGCCTGCCATCTCCACTAGGTTAGCGAGGTCAGCCAATCCGATGATCCCACTATTGGCGGCGAAGATGAGCAGATCGACTACGGCTCCGAGTAGTTTCCATTGGCCTTTATCGATGCGGGCTTGTTCAGCGTGCGCGTGTCTTTTTTCTCTTCTTATTTTATGCCAATGTTCGGCACTTGTGTTATGTTATTATTTGAGCACCACTATTTAGCGCTTGCAACTTCTTCTTGACTTTTCGTTTTTGAACTTTTGGCGGTCAATCTCTTCTGTTATTTCTCTTTGAATTTTGTGTGGACTCATTTGAGTTGCATTTCACCTTATCAGTTTATCTTTTGTTGGCACGTGTCTTATTTTTGCGTTTGATCGATTAAAGTCTGATCGATTTGCACAACTCAAGCGTCGTGGGGCAGTTGTGTCACGTCGAGTGACCAGATTGTTCGTGGATGCTGGCTAAAGCAGTTATTCCTATGGGGGCACAAGCCGTGGAACCCAATGAGATTTGTTACCTGTCGGTTTATGTGTTGGGCGGCAAGCGGGGCCACTTTCTCGATGAGTGTGACGCATGTCAGCGCAACTGTCATGTGTTTAGATAGGCCTGGCATAAGTTCGGTTCCCAATGAGCGTGGCACCTGACGATGCGTGTGCTAGGTATTGGATTTCTTCTGTTGTTTTAAGACTTGCTTTCTAGCAGAAGCGACACCCGTCAGCGCGCGAGTCACTTTTTCGAGTCGCGTTGACCACCTTTTGTTCCACGTGAGTGCGTCACATGGAGTGTTGAGCAGAAATTTTGTATTTCTTCAATTTGTGGGTGTTCTATCCCTATCAGCCCCCTGAGTTTTTTTGGTATTCGCAAGAGAACCTAAAAACTGTAAAATAAGAGGCGAATGATGAAGTGCAAATAGAGTTTGTATTGCTTTAATCTCGAGGTTACACTTTTTTGGCCATTGGCCTTGTTACACGATAAAAAATAAAAGTAAAAGTCTTGAAATAAAAAGGATGCGAAGAGATGCGTAGAGCTTCATTGATAGTATTACCTCAGGTGTTCGACAATCCACAGGTGAGTGCCTCGAGGCCTTCCATGTTTTTGAGCTTGTACGTGCATCATGTATGGCTTTATGCACACGATATGGACCTTCCCAACTGGGCCCCAATACTCTATCTCATTTCACCTTGGTGTTTTGAAACACCCTTCTCAGAACGAGGCTTCCATAGGCGAACTTCCGTAGCTTGGCCTTTGAGTTATAGTATCTCTCGACTTTTCTTATTTGTGTGGCCAAGCGGGTCAGTGCGTCTGCCATTTTTTTTTGTCTATGAGGTCGAGCTCAAGCCTTATCGCTTCATTGTTGCCATCTTCCTTGAAAGCTTCTACGCAGAAAGTCGGGAGTTCGGTCTCGATGGGGACCACAGCCTCGGTGCCATACACGAGGGCGAACGGGGTTTCGGATTTCACGCGGTCATCAGGTATGCCCACAACACCAATGGAAGTTCGTCGGCCCATGCTCCCTTCTTCTCCTCCAACTTCTTCTTTAGGTTTTCTTTGATCGTTCTATTCACCGCCTCTACTTGGCCGTTGGCATGCGGATGCCTAAGGGAGGAAAACGTGTTACTTATCTGCAACCATTTGCAAATCTCACGGACACGGGCGTTGTCGAATTGCTTGCTGTTGTTGGTCACCAAGAATCTCAAAGTGGCAAATGATATTCTTTCAGATGAAATTGGTCGTGTTTGCCTCTGTGATCTTCGCCAATGGTTTTTCCCTCCACCCATTTGGTGACGTAGTCGATCGCAATGATCGCATGCCTATACTGTCGCGGGGCCATGGGCAACTCGCCAAAGGGGTCGATCCCCTATTTTGCAAAGGGCCGAGGCATGATAGTCGGGCAAAGCGGTGCATGCACGTGGCGCGGCACGTGGCCAAATCTCTAGCATTTGTCGCACTTCTTGGCCCACTTGTGCGATTCCTTTTTTCAAGATCGGCATAAAGTACACTAGCCTTAGGAGTTTTAGGGTTAGAGATTGTCCGGCGGTGTGGTTTCTTCATAAGCGTTTATGGACCTTGCAGAGTGCACTCTTTGCTTCATGTTTATTCAGGCATCGGAGTAGCGACATCGAGTATCCTCTCTTGAATAGGTTGTCTGCCCTCATTGTGTATTCTGATGCCAAGCTTTTCAGCTTTCTTGTTTCCACTTTGTCCTGAGGTGTGAATCCTCGCTTGAGGTATTCTACCAGCGGTGTCATCCATGATCACCTCCACGTCACCTCTCGAGACATAGAGCATAGTTAACACTTCGATGGGGATGCTCCCTTTGCCCTCCTTGTCAATACAAGATGCGAAGCGTTCTTGGCAATCAACCCCAGCGTTTCCCTTGCGAGGAACGTGCAAGATCTCAAACCATGAGAGGACCTCGAGATTATCCTGCGTTTTTGACAAGTACGTGATCATGTTGGATTCCTTGGCTGTGTAGTCGCCCTTCACCTGATTCACAATGAGTTACGAATTACAATGAATGTGTAAATTTCGGACTTCTAACTTGCGCATCAATTCTAGTCCCATAATCGGAGCTTCGTACTCTGCCTCGTTTGTTTGAGGCCTTAAACTCGAAGCGTAGTGCATACCTTTGTTGTCAATGGTGCCCACAAGAAGAGTTGTAGTCTTTACTTTTGTACATTTAATGTAATAAAGTCTCACGAAGGCTCTTGCTTGTAATTGCTTATTTATTAATAAAAAGTTGAAACCTTCATTCATTATTCCTTATGTGAAGCTTTATGATAAAACCTTAGTCTTTTAGTCCATAAACAAACCTAACAACACATGAAGAGACAAATGTAGATTTGCATGAACAAACTCTTCATGGTTTGCTTAAAACAATATATTCGCAATCTAAGGATCAAAAGACTATTGATCTCAGTACGATTGTTAGGAGAATCTATGATGTGTCTGGTTATGGGACATTGAGAGTTGGAGACTCTATAGTTCTTCTAGGTATCTTCCGAAGGTACTGAATTGACCAGTGCACTTCTAGAAACAAGATAAGAACAAACCATTTAACCTCTTATGTCTCGAGGTCACTACGTATGAATTGCATCATGCTTACCTCAATCCTGAAATGAGACATGCCATTTCATAGTTATTCTCATTTGAGAAAGTCAGAGTTCGGATTCACTATGTGATTCTTAACAAGACCTATTGGTGAAGTACTAAGTTATGAAGATGTCATGAGTAACTTTGTGAAGATCTCATAGATATGGAATTCATGTACAAGATTGGTGAAATGCAATGTATATCACCTCATGCTTTGTTCCTTGGAATGTGAATAAATGAACTTGCCAGTGTCCAAATTGAGTCTTGACTCTTTTGGATGAAACAATGTGACTTGTTAGCTCCTCGTCAATACATTGTTTCTAACTTATTCACAAGCGACAATGGAGTTGAGGAAATAACAGTTAGAAGGGTAAAATGGTAATTTTGTAAATCACGACTAGCTGATGATATTCATGAAGGGTAAACATAGATAATATTCAGTGGATCCACTCATCACAATAAGTTGAATTCTTGAGTAGAAAATAAATTCATTTGAACCGAGAGATTCTCAGTGTCAACTCTTTAGTTGAGTCAGTTGACATTAAGCTAAACTTGGAAAATGTTTGTGAACTTTTGAGTCTAAGTATTTTAGCTCAAGCTTTGTTCATTTGGATCCATGAGGTCACTGTCACAAATCATATCGAGTAAGAATAGTTAAACTAGAAGTTAACTCTAAAACGTTATATTATATTTAAACTTAACTCTAAAACGTTAAATTAAATTTAAAATTAACTCTAAAATGAAATTTAAACTTAACTCTAAAATGTTATATTATATTTAAACTTAACTCTAAAACGTTAAATTATATTTAAACTTAACTCTAAAATGAAATTTATACTTAACATAACTTGAATTAAATCTAACCTGGTCTCGTCTGATACGCGCGATTCTACGCCCGTTCGTGTTAAGAACGTGTAAGACCATCCCTTGTGATTGCAGCAGTTTTTCTTGGGAGGCTCGCATTTCTTCCCACATTTCCCGTGTTAGGACAAATGGCTTGGGAACGTTGGCACGAGGGGTCGGTGTGGGCCTCGATCCCACTGCGGGGGTGGTCGGTGTTGGCCTCGATCCCACTGCGGGGGTGGTCGGTGTTGGCCTCGATCCCACTGCGGGGGTGGTCGGTGTGGGCCTCAATCCCATTGTGGGAGTTGTCGGACTACCAAGACGAACACGTGGAGTGTCTGACACGTGTTCGTCGTCGGAGTCTCCGACGATGACATCGGCCTCGTCTGCGATAGTTGCGACTCGATCAATTTCTTCCTCGATATCTCGCGGCTCTGTCGCGTCTTCTCCCTCGACGTCTATGGGATACGAACATTCGTTCGTCTGTGTCTCGAGGAGAGTGAAAAATTCTTTCTCTGATGCCCTTGGTCTTAGGATTTGAAGAACACCCACCTACAAAACCAAAAACAACTATTAATATTCCAAAATAATGTAACATACATTTAATAAAAGTTAAATAATAAAAAGTTACCATTTTCTTATTCAGGACGGCCTCGATGTCTTTGCCCATGATGACGACATTACTCGACCATGAGTACATCCTAGGCACACGAATCCCCTGGATCGACCCGAACCTCATCCTGATCTCTGGGATAGCCTCATACGCCCAGTAATGAAGGGTATGAAGATTACCCGTCAATGTGTACTTGGCCTCTTTCTGAGCCATAACTGGCTTGTCCTTCAACTTCTTCTGCAACGTCTCATGATAATACCTTAGGTTCACCGAGAGGCTGGAATACGTCTCCGTCCAACTCAAATTTCCCCAAGGCATCTCGAAGAAGAAGGGGAGGTCTTCAACGATGTATAGAAATTTCTGCCACCTTTCCTCGATTACTTTGTTGGCTGGCTGCTCTAGAAGATACCCATAGACAAATACGAGCAGCCCGAGCTTGAACGCATCGTCATGGGTCTAACATATGGTGAACGCGTTGATCAACGGGCTCAACTTGCATCCGACGACACCGTTCAAGTGGTCTGTGATCAATCGGTTGCTTTTTCGCTCGTCTTGTTCGGCTTTGGTCGGACCGTCTTCATAGCTCATCTCCAAGACGAATGCGTACTCGAGGCGTCCGAATCTTACTCGTTTGCCTCCGATAACAAAATGTATCTCCCCTCGTGCCGTCGCCTCGATCTTCTTTTGAAGGAGAGTATGTACGAGCAACGGTGAGAAACTGAGCTCGCTCTCCGAAAAAAATTGCTCGAACGGAGTTTCGAGGATTCAATCTTTTATCCCGAGCTCATCGAATCTCCTCCATACCAGCTTCAAGATCCCCGTCCCACCGTAGGTGATACTATCAGGGAATAGGACGTTGTATATGTAGTTCAAATTGTCATAAAAAAACGAAAAAATTAGGTCAGAATCATAATTCATCGTATGACATCGTACAGCTATCATATAGCATCGTACGATATCGTACAACATCGTATGGCAACGATGAATTATGACAACGTACGTTGCCGTACGATATCGTATGGAACGTACGACAAATGTTTTGGAAAAACTTAAACCCATCGTACAGCATCGTACGACATCGTACAGCTGTATGAATTTCATCGTATGGTACGACATCGTACAATGCATCAACCTCATTGTACACTTGCCCTAATTTTAAACCCTAACATTCTAAATCCGATCCAAATCAGCTCAAATAAATTCAAATCAGATAATAACTAAGTCCTGAACTCTATTCTAACTATTTTCAATGAAGTTTAACATGGAATTACATGAAAACTTACTTTTTTACTTGGTTTTGAAACTCGAGATTTTTGAGATCCACCGCCGCCGGAAACTCCATCGTGCGCCATCGTATAAGCTCGTATGGACTCGTATATGCTCGTATGGACTCGTATAAGCTTGTATGGACTCGTATGGAATCGTATGAGATCGTATGGGTTTGATTTCGTTTGCTCATTTTTTTCGAGTGAGGTAGAGAGAGAGATAGCGAAATGTTAGAAGAGTTAGAGTGTTCAAATGGTCTAGGGTATTTTTGTCCGGTTTTGACCCAAAAGTCCATTTTAAGATATTTCATTAAGTTAAGGTCCAAATTAGATATTTAATCCATTTTTAAGTCCAATTAATGAAATTTCTCTAACCAAATTGTTTAAAGACCAAATTTCGGTGCCACATCGACAGCCATAAATAAACTCGGATCAATTAACCACTCTTTTTGTAAAACTTTATCCGTAATTTATTTTTTAAAATCTTAAAATTTAGTTAGATGGTATTTAACGATTTAAAAAAAAATCCAAATTTTAAGCTCCAGATTACCGAATTATATATATATATATATATATATATATATATATATATATATATATATATATATAAAGTTAACATAGATGTTTCTTAGTTTATTATTTCGTGACGAGTTTGGAAATTTGGTCTAGACCAGTTAAGGAATAATTATTTGAAGTATATAAACAATACTAAAACTTGTTCACCGATTTTCCTATGCTTGTGTGAAAATTGGATAAAGACCACTAGTTTTGAAATTAGGTAACCAAGTTTTAAAAAAAAAATCGAATAAACAAGTTTTCAAATCAGGACTCAAAACTTTGGTATAGATTTTAAAGAATTGAATAGTATTTGGGTAACCAAACCTTTTTTTTTTAAGGTGAACCGGGCCCTGAAAACTCTCCGCCCCCATGAGGGTGCGTCGAAGAGGAAAAAGAACCCGACAAGCAACTCATACTGTGACTACCCGTCACACTTCTCCCGCACAAGGGGCGGGAGATCCCTCAAATCAATGAATCCGGAAATTTGGGATTGAGCCGCCCAGTTACACACTGTATGGGCTGTGACATTCGAGTTACTCGGGGTCCATTTGAAAGAAAAAGACTGGAAATAACTAACAACATCCAACGCAGAACAAAATAAACAAAAAGTAGACCAGTGCAATGAACTTTTCCCACTCTCTAAACTCGTCATAACTCTCTGGTTATCTCCTTCAAATTCCACTCTCTCTAATTGCTGAGTCCTAGCAAGGATGCACGCCGAAAGCACCCCGTAGAGTTCAGCTTCCTCCACAGACCTGGCCCTGACACTCTCCGCCCACAGCCAGAGTATTCTCCGAGCACTATCTCTAGCTATAACGCAGACCCTAGCCTTCCCAAGATGAAAAGAAGCATCCGAGTTTAATTTGACAATACCTGGATTAGGCGAGGACTATTTCTCCCTGATGGTGTCCGACGGTGAAAGGCAATGGTGCATCTCAACCATTTTCCTGATCCTGACGTGATCTTGAGCTTTGGCTTGAATACGGGAAATCATCGAATCTAGGTTCACATCCACTCCCTCGGCCCATCTCAGGTTTCTGGAGTTCCAAACTTCTTCTATAATAATACATGCTTTAATGATGAAACCATCGGCTTCATCCGAGTCCCTGTTCCAGTGATCATTGGCATCAAGTAGCATGTGAATCGCCATCTTGCAATCTGGAATTTGAGCAAGATTTCATCTCCGGCCATGAGACTCGCAGAACCAAACTCGACTAGCAAAGTAGCAGCCAAATAACAAATGACCCACCGTCTCTTCCTAGAAGCCACACAGCCGGCACGAGACATCCCTCCCGATTCCCCAAATTCCCAGAACGTAGCCAATCGAAAAGCAATTTTGGGCCAATCTCCACAACAAAGACCTATACTTCTCATGAATTTTTATCTTCCAAATTCTTCACCAAAATTTATCTTCTGGTTCGAACTCATCTTTGCCAAAAATCCTCGTTGCTGATTTTACTGAGAAGATCCCAGTCTCCGACCCCATCAACATCAGCTTATCCTCTCGAGGCTCGGGAAAAGGGCGAATAGCCACAATTTTTTCGATTATCTCTCTTCCTCCCATCTCTTGTAATCTTCTGACATCCCACATTCTACTGCCAGTCAGGAACAGCTCTTCCACCAGATTAACATGCTGAATTGCAGTAGCTGGCCGCAGAATGACTCTGTCCGTAAAGCACCATCGATCCTCGAACACACGGATCCTTCTCACACTCCCAACTGCATAGCAGCTGTTATCCTCAATCAGATTTCTAGTCGCAAGGATCTCTTTCCACCCTGGTAAGTTTCCCTTCTTCATTTCCACCTCCAAGAAATTCTGGTGAGCACAATAGCGTTTATTCAACAGGTCAACCCCCAGCAGATTCGTCTTCGCTATCAAATGCCAACTTAGTTTGGAAATAAGAGCGTGGTTGCTATCCTGGAATTTTCTAAAACCGAGCCCACCATTTCTTTCGGGTTGGTAGAGATGCTCCCACGCAATAAGGGCCAAAAAATTCCCCTGACCCCCGCTGCCTCTCCACCAGAATTTCCGGGACATTTTGTCAAGGCCTTGACAAAAGGTCATCAGCAAAAGGAAGGTTCCCATAGTGTACAATGAAATATTTTGCACCACAGCTTTGACAAGGGTCGAACGCCCTGCCTTCGAGATACTTTTAGCCATCCATCCTTCGCGCCTTCCTTGAACTTTCTCCTTTATGTATTCAAAGGCCTTTGAGCGATACTTTCCGATGAAAAGCGGGTTCCCTAAATATTGAAGCTCAATCCCGCATTCCTCCATGTGGAGATAGTTGGCCAAACTCTGTTTCAATTCCTTGGCACAATTCTTGGAGAAAAAGACTCCGGATTTCTCAATATTCACCGCTTGCCCGGACCAAAGTTGGTATTTTTCCACACATTTCCAAACCTCTTCCACCTCACTCTCAATTGCCCGGCAAAAGATAATCGTATCATCCGCGAACATTAAGTGGGAAAGAATGGGAACTCTGTTGTCAATGGTGCCCACAAGAAGAGTAGTAGTGTCTATTTATGTACATTTGATGTCATATAGTCTTACGAAGACTCTTGCTTGTAATTGCTTATTCATTTAATAATAAAGTTGAAACGTTCATTCATTCTTTCTTTGTTTGAAGCTTTATGATAAAACCTTAGTCTTTTAGTCCATAAACAAACTTAACAACTCACGAAGAGACAAATGTAGATTTGCATGAACAAACTCTTCGTAGTTTGCTTAAAACGATATATTCGCAGTCTTAGGGTCAAAGGACTATTGACCTCAGTACGATTGTTAGAAGAATCTATGATGTCTGGTTATGAGGCATTGAGAGTTGGGGACTCTATAGTTCTTCTAGGTATCTTCCGAAGGTACTGAATTGACCAGTGCACTTCTAGAGACAAGATAAGAACAAACCATTTAACCTCTTATGTCTCGAAGTCACTATGTATGAATTGCATCATGCTTACCTTAATCCTGAAATGAGACATGCCATTTCACACCTTAGTATTCTCATTTGAGAAAGTCAGAGTTCGGACTCACTATGTGATTCCGAACAGGGCCTATTGGTGAAGTACTAAGTTGTGAGTATGTCATGAGTAACTTTGTGAAGTTCTCATAGATATGGAATTCATGTACAAGATTGCTGAAATGCAATGTATGTCACCTCATGCTTTGTTCCTTGGAGTGTGAATAAATGAACTGGCCAGTGTCCAAATTGAGTCCTGACTCTTTTGGATGAAACAATGTGACTTGTTAGCTCCTCGTCAATACATTGTTTCTAACTTATTCACAAGCGACAAAGGAGTTGAGGAAATAACAGCTAGAAGGGTAAAATGGTAATTTAGTAAATCCCGACTAGCTGATGACATTCATGAAGGGTAAACATAGATAATATTCAGTGGATCCGCTCATCATAATTTGGTTGAATTCTTGAGTAGAAAATAAATTCATTTGAACCGAGAGATTTTCAGTGTCAACTCTTTAGTGGAGTCAGTTGGCATTAAGCTAAACTTGGAAAAGGTTTGTGAACTTTTGAGTCCAAGTGTTTAGCTCAAGCTTTGTTCATTTGGATCCATGAGGTCACTGTCACGAATCACATCGATTAGGAATAGTTAAAACTAGAAGCTAAGTCAAAACAAAAACGAGACAAGTTTTACGAAAATTGTCAAAAGGGTATTTTAGTCTTTTTGGACATAGGACGAAATGAATGTCAATAAATTATTTTTGACATTGTCATATGATGACAAATGAAATAAATATTACTCAGCCATATTAGTGTAATTGGGCCTTGAGGATTAATTTCATTTCATAGAATTTTACTTGAAAATTCTTAATGGGCTTTTCTTATGTTGTCATGAACAATTGAAGAAACATCTAGAAGCTCCTTCTAGAAGCTCAAATTTCGTCCAACCCAAGGAAAATAAGGCTGAATTTCGTTCATGCCATAGTGGGAAAGAGAGTTTATTTTGTGCATTGATGTATGAAGATACTTGCCAAAAGAAAAAGAGGAAACAAATTTCCTTTAGAAGGAAAGTGCATTTTCGGCCAACTAAGAGAGAACAAATGAGGAAACAAATCCAAGGACTTGCATGACATGTCATGAACGTCCAACATGGGTAGAAAAGAGGAAATAAGATTTGCTCATGCCTCCCCTATAAATAGAGGCCTCATTCCTCTCATTCTAGTCATCCCACATAAGTTAGAGATTGAGAGCTTCTCTCTCTAGACCTCGTGGCCGATCCTCTCTCTCTCCCTCTAGTTATTTTCGGTTTTTGTTTTGGCACCTAGGTCCTCATTTGACCTAGTGGTTTTAGCTCTTCGACTCCGAGACTTGTTCTCGAGTCGTCGTGTTTAAAAGTGCCCACTCACTAATTCCTTTTATTTCGAGTGATTTAGTGATAGAAACTTTCGTGGTTGCTCGAGGTGCCGAGGAAAGGAAGAGAGACATGCTGCGAGGTAGACGAGCGTTGCAACTTTCCAAAAGCTTCTCAAAGTTCAAGCTTCATGAAAGGTTAGTAAACTTCTATGCTCATATTGGTTTTAATTACATGTACTTGCTCTTTGTCTAGGTTAGTAAAAACCGTTTTTTCTTGTAAAAGAAATTTTTTAAAATTCCACCGCTTACCGAAGCGTTAATTATTTTCTTAAACCCTAGATCGATTCCAACAAATGGTATCAGAGCTATGGTCAAAGATTAGCATGTACATGTTTTTAAAATTATGAGCTTGAAAATCGTTTTCGAAAGTTTACTAATTTTGTGACAAGTTAGAATTGTAATCTTAGATTTTTTTTAATTTAATGCTCTTGTCTTTAAATTAAAAAGCATGTTGATTTTCTATGAGTTTGGGATGTTTTTAAAACACATTAGAATCAGTTCTAAAAGTTTTTAATTTTTTATATTGAAAAACGTGTTTTAAAGGTTTGAGAAATTTTGGTAAATTTTGTGACTAGTTATTTTGTCTTTCTAGTTTCTTTTATTTACCGTATTCGTTTTATGCTTGTTGTTATTTCTTTTATTCTATGTTATTACCCTGCTAATAAAACACAAATAAAAGCTTTAAACAACATCTTAAAACGTTCCGTTACACTTGATTCTTTTTCGCACCTAAAAAGGACCAAGTTTTAATTTATTTCTTTTTCTTCGAGCTGGAGTAAACCCGCATTAAAAGTGGCATAACTCTCTGCTCAGAAATCTAAATTTAATGATTCTTGAATCAAATTAAAGCTCTGTCTGTCCTCCGTCCAATGCCACCGTTTTCGGCTCAAAAAGACATCGGAGCCGCCAGATATGGCGATTTTACTCCGAGGTGCGCGGCTGTCTGAAACTCCAGTTTTTTAGAAATCCGGATTTTCAAACCCCACTACCATGAGTTATAGAACTCTAATGAGAAAATTTTCTTGAGCAAAAATGTTTTTAATATGATTATAAACATGATGTGTAAAGATTAAAATGTTTTGATTTTTGAAAGTTTAATTGAAATTGAATTTTTACAAAACTAGTTTGAATTTTGAAAAACCGTTTTCACTTTCAAACTTGAAAATATTTTGTCATCCAAATCAAATAAGTTTTCAAAATGTTTTCAAAACTATATCTATATCACATATGTTCAAAATCTATACGCTCTTGAAAATTTGAGTGGGAGGTCTCCTTGTAGACAAGCCGAAAAATAAAAAGATGTGTAATCTCAAACTTTCAAGTGTTCGAGTGAGTTGAAGTTCACACTTCCCTCACGCACTTTCCCGAAATAGAAAATAGGAAAAGATCGAGTATGTACCTTGTGCCTTTATGCACTAATACTACTCTGAACATGTCGATCTAGGATTCTCTTCTAGTTGTCCGCTCTGTCGCTCTCTAACTAGGAAATCTGTTTCCGAACTTATAAGAGTCGATGAACTAACTCCAAAAACTAAGTGGGAGGGTTATACTTGTTGTTTGTAACCCACGATCCCCAACACTAATGAAAAGTGCAAGTGTCGCCGGACTAAGAGTCACCCTCGTGGCCCTCTCTTAAATGAGAGTACTCAAGGGCGCTTTGCTCTGATCATTGCTCAATGAGCTACGTCCGAGAGTGAGACGATGATGGCAAGGCCTCCCCTTGGGGGATTGTTTTTCAAAGTTGACCTTTTGGACTAAGTGGTTGGTTGCACACTTAGGCTCAATCCCTAGTAATCCTCCCTCGAGGCCCTGCGAAAGGATGTGAGTGATCAAACCAATTTACAAGGTGGCTAGTCAAAATAGATGTATTGACATCTTGGCTTAGCATTAATGATGTGTCATTTACTTATAAAAGGAGATTTTTTGCGGCCTTCTCTTGAGGGAGTAAATTATCGTTTGGTTTATAACACCTTTGGATTTTATAAAAGTCTTAATAAAACTTAAATCCTAAACCAAAGACTAATCATAAAACTTGTTTCAACTTATATAGGCAATATGTCTCTCAACCATCTCTCTATCTTTCTTTCCTCGATCAAACTCGAAAACGAAAACTACGTAGATTCGAAACGTAACCTCGACATAATACCTACCGTTAACAAGCACAAATGGGTACTCACCACCCCGTGTCCTCCTCTGACGAATGATGATTCAACTCAAGAGGACAATGACGCCTTAGCGTCCAGGCTTCGATCCGATGAGATTGTGAGGTGCTATATCTTGGCATCTATGAACAATATGCTGAAAGAGCAACATCGTGACATCAAGACTGCCGCTGACATGCTCTACAATCTCCTTGAGATGTTTCGAGGGCAAAGGCGTCAAACAAGGCTACAAGCAGTCCGACAGTTTATGAACTGTCACATGAAGGCTAGGACTCCTGTTAAGGGACCATATGATGCTGATCATTAGTTACCTAAATGAAATGGAAATCCTAGGATCTGAGATTGATGGGAAGAATATCATAGATATGATCTTAGAAACTCTCCCCGCATCTCTTGATACCTCCAAGCTGAACTACTCCATTACAAAGCTAAAGTACACTGTTACCGAGCTTATGAAGGAGCTTCACACTACTGTAGGTCTCAATAAGAGAAAGAGGAATCAAGGAGAGGTACATGCTACTGAGCAAAAAGCCTCCGCCTCTGGAACTAAGAAGAGACCTCACAAGGCCGATAAAACGAACTGTCCTGCCTATCTCAAAGCAAAGGAACATAGTATTGTACTAGTTACCGAACCATGCTTAGTAGCTGATAATGTATCAACGTGGATTCTTGACTCCGCTGCTACTTACCATATTTGTTGTTCCTTGAATGGTTTCAAGAAAACCAAAAGCTTAGAGGAAGGCGAGTTCTGTTTCAAATGGGGTGATGGGAGCCTGGTGTCTACAAAGGCTGTGGGATCCGTGACACTGTCTTTTGAAGACCGCACTTTAAACTTGAATAATGTTTATTTTGTTCCTACCTTTGGGAAGAACTTAACCTCCGTTGCTCGTCTTCGTGAGCAAGATTAGTGTTTAAAGTTCATTAAGAATGGAATTCGTATTTCGTTTCCTGATAATTCTTCTGTCACTGATGCATGTATGAAGAATGCTCTTTTCTACATCTATCCCACTAAACCTTCTCTTTTAGACACCGAAATAGATAACGATCTAATTAGGGAGCCAAAGAGGATCAAACTTTCTGAATCCTCCGATCTAACGAAATCAACATACCTCTGGCACTTGAGACTTGGTCATATCAGTCTAGATAGGATTAAGAGACTTGTGAGGGACGGTCCACTCCAAGCCTCTGCAATAGGTTCACTACCTACTTGTGAATCCTGCATAGAAGGAAAAATGACTAAGCGACCTTTCTCTGATAAAGGTCGAAGAGCCACTGAGTTGCTGGAACTAATACATTCTGATGTATGTGGTCCGCTCAGCCAACAGGCACGTGGAGGATACGAATACTTCGTTACCTTCACTGATGATTACTCACGATATGGGTTTGTCTATTTGCTCAAACACAAATCCGAGACCTTTAACGTATTTAAGGTCTTTAGGGCTTTAGTGGAAAAGCAAACTAGCAAAGTGATCAAAACCCTTCGATCCGATCGAGGTGGTGAGTATATGTCTGGAGAGTTCGATGACTTTCTTAAAGAAGAAGGTATCGCTTCTCAGCTTACCGCACCTGGCACACCTCAACAAAACGGAGTGTCAGAGAGAAGGAACCGAACTCTAATGGAGATGGTTAGATCAATAATGAGTTACTCATCACTCCCGCTTTCCTTTTGGGGATATGCCCTCGAAACAGCCGCTTACATTCTGAACCAAGTTCCGTCTAAAACGGTTCCTGGTACTCCTTATGAACGATGGACTGGCCGTAAAGTGAATCTTGGCCGCATCCGAATTTGGGGTTGCCCTGCACACGTGCTGAGGCAAAAGACTAGCAAGTTGGCTAGTAGGTCAGAATTGTGCCTGTTTGTAGGATATCCGAAGGAAACCAAAGGTTTTACTTTCTATAGTCCCGAGGACGATAAGACTTTCGTTAGCACGAATGCTCGTTTCCTCGAGGAGGACTTTATGAAAGATGCAAAACCTAGAAGCAAAATTGTGCTTGAAGAAAAGTTGGGTGAGGAAGCTTCTACCTCATCTGTAAGAACTGTTCTTACCCCAACTGAAACACAACCTAACTCATTAGAATCTCGTCAAGTAGTACTTAGACGTAGTGGGAGGGCTACTCAAAAGCCTGACAGGTACATGTCTTATGGAGACTCTCTTGTAGCCGTCTCCGACATGGATGACCCTGTTTCCTATAGCCAAGCAATGGCTTGTTCTGAATCAAACCTTTGGCTTGACGCCATGAAAGTTGAAATGCACTCGATGTATGTCAACAATGTCTGGAAACTTGTAGACCTTCCTGAAGGGATTAAACCCGTAGGGTGTAAGTGGATATACAAGAAGAAAAGGGGTCCTGATGGGAACGTCGAGACGTTCAAAGCACGACTTGTGGCGAAGGGTTATACCCAACAAGAAGGGATTGACTATGAAGAAACCTTCTCGCCAGTCGCGATGCTTAAATCCATCCGCATACTCCTATCCATAGCTGCAGCTCTCGACTATGAGATCTGGCAAATGGATGTCAAGACAGCCTTTCTGAATGGCAATCTTGACGAGCGCATTTACATGGCTCAACCAGACGGTTTCGTGGAAGAAGGTCAAGAGACCAAGGTTTGTGAGTTGCTTAAGTCCATTTATGGATTAAAGCAAGCATCTAGGTCATGGAATATTAGATTCGATGAAATTGTAAAGAGCTTTGGCTTTGAACAATCAATAGATGAGCCTTGTGTTTACAAGTTAATACACGAAGGCAAAGTTGTGTTTCTGGTACTATATGTCGATACTACTCATTGGTAATGACGTGGGTAAGTTCTCTGAGGTTAAGGTCTGGTTGGCAAAGCAATTCGATATGAAGGATCTAGGAGAAGCCGCGTACATTCTGGGGATCCAAATCTTTCGAGATAGGAAAAACCGGACCCTGTCGCTCTCTCAAGCATCTTATATTGATAAGATAATGGATCGCTACTCGATGCAAGACTCCAAGAAGGGCCAAACACCCTTTAGGCATGGAGTTTCACTCTCTAAGGACCAGTCTCCCAAGACTGCACAAGAGATTGAAGACATGAGGAAAATTCCTTACGCCTCTGTCGTAGGAAGCCTCATGTATGCTATGCTTTGCACTAGACCTGACATCTGTTTCGCCGTTGGCGTAGTTAGTCGTTTCCAATCCAACCCTGGACCCGAGCACTGGATTGCTGTTAAGCATGTTCTTAAGTATCTTCGAAGAACTAGGAACTTGATGCTTACATACTCAGGTACTGACCTGACTATGACGGGATATACCGACTCCGATTTTCAAGCGGATAAGGATTCCAGGAAATCCACTTCGGGATCTGTGTTCATCCTTAATGGTGGAGCTGTTGTGTGGAGAAGTATTAAGCAATCTTGCATTGCTGACTCCACAATAGAAGCAGAATATGTGGCTGCTTGTGAAGCATCCAAAGAGGCTGTATGGCTTAGAAAGTTCCTTAAGTATTTGGAAGTTGTTTCAAACGTGGACGAGCCCATGACCCTTTATTGTGATAATAGTGGGGCTGTCGCTAACTCAAAGGAACCTAGAACCAATAAGCGCTCTAAAAATATTGAGAGGAAATACCATTTGATTCGAGAGATCGCGCAGCGCGGAGACGTGGAGGTGAAGTAGATCTCTGGCAGATCCATTCACCAAGGCCCTAGCGAACATGGTCTTCGACCAACTTCGAGAGGGATTAGGCATGTAGGACTACTCACATCTTCTTTGAGTCAAGTGGGAGTTTGTTGTCAATGGTGCCCACAAGAAGAGTAGTAGTGTCTATTTATGTACATTTGATGTCATATAGTCTTACGAAGACTCTTGCTTGTAATTGCTTATTCATTTAATAATAAAGTTGAAACGTTCATTCATTCTTTCTTTGTTTGAAGCTTTATGATAAAACCTTAGTCTTTTAGTCCATAAACAAACTTAACAACTCACGAAGAGACAAATGTAGATTTGCATGAACAAACTCTTCGTAGTTTGCTTAAAACGATATATTCGCAGTCTTAGGGTCAAAGGACTATTGACCTCAGTACGATTGTTAGAAGAATCTATGATGTCTGGTTATGAGGCATTGAGAGTTGGGGACTCTATAGTTCTTCTAGGTATCTTCCGAAGGTACTGAATTGACCAGTGCACTTCTAGAGACAAGATAAGAACAAACCATTTAACCTCTTATGTCTCGAAGTCACTATGTATGAATTGCATCATGCTTACCTTAATCCTGAAATGAGACATGCCATTTCACACCTTAGTATTCTCATTTGAGAAAGTCAGAGTTCGGACTCACTATGTGATTCCGAACAGGGCCTATTGGTGAAGTACTAAGTTGTGAGTATGTCATGAGTAACTTTGTGAAGTTCTCATAGATATGGAATTCATGTACAAGATTGCTGAAATGCAATGTATGTCACCTCATGCTTTGTTCCTTGGAGTGTGAATAAATGAACTGGCCAGTGTCCAAATTGAGTCCTGACTCTTTTGGATGAAACAATGTGACTTGTTAGCTCCTCGTCAATACATTGTTTCTAACTTATTCACAAGCGACAAAGGAGTTGAGGAAATAACAGCTAGAAGGGTAAAATGGTAATTTAGTAAATCCCGACTAGCTGATGACATTCATGAAGGGTAAACATAGATAATATTCAGTGGATCCGCTCATCATAATTTGGTTGAATTCTTGAGTAGAAAATAAATTCATTTGAACCGAGAGATTTTCAGTGTCAACTCTTTAGTGGAGTCAGTTGGCATTAAGCTAAACTTGGAAAAGGTTTGTGAACTTTTGAGTCCAAGTGTTTAGCTCAAGCTTTGTTCATTTGGATCCATGAGGTCACTGTCACGAATCACATCGATTAGGAATAGTTAAAACTAGAAGCTAAGTCAAAACAAAAACGAGACAAGTTTTACGAAAATTGTCAAAAGGGTATTTTAGTCTTTTTGGACATAGGACGAAATGAATGTCAATAAATTATTTTTGACATTGTCATATGATGACAAATGAAATAAATATTACTCAGCCATATTAGTGTAATTGGGCCTTGAGGATTAATTTCATTTCATAGAATTTTACTTGAAAATTCTTAATGGGCTTTTCTTATGTTGTCATGAACAATTGAAGAAACATCTAGAAGCTCCTTCTAGAAGCTCAAATTTCGTCCAACCCAAGGAAAATAAGGCTGAATTTCGTTCATGCCATAGTGGGAAAGAGAGTTTATTTTGTGCATTGATGTATGAAGATACTTGCCAAAAGAAAAAGAGGAAACAAATTTCCTTTAGAAGGAAAGTGCATTTTCGGCCAACTAAGAGAGAACAAATGAGGAAACAAATCCAAGGACTTGCAAGACATGTCATGAACGTCCAACATGGGTAGAAAAGAGGAAATAAGATTTGCTCATGCCTCCCCTATAAATAGAGGCCTCATTCCTCTCATTCTAGTCATCCCACATAAGTTAGAGATTGAGAGCTTCTCTCTCTAGACCTGGTGGCCGATCCTCTCTCTCTCCCTCTAGTTATTTTCGGTTTTTGTTTTGGCACCTAGGTCCTCATTTGACCTAGTGGTTTTAGCTCTTCGACTCCGAGACTTGTTCTCGAGTCGTCGTGTTTAAAAGTGCCCACTCACTAATTCCTTTTATTTCGAGTGATTTAGTGATAGAAACTTTCGTGGTTGCTCGAGGTGCCGAGGAAAGGAAGAGAGACATGCTGCGAGGTAGACGAGCGTTGCAACTTTCCAAAAGCTTCTCAAAGTTCAAGCTTCATGAAAGGTTAGTAAACTTCTATGCTCATATTGGTTTTAATTACATGTACTTGCTCTTTGTCTAGGTTAGTAAAAACCGTTTTTACTTGTAAAAGAAAATTTTTAAAATTCCGCCGCTTACCGAAGCGTTAATTATTTTCTTAAACCCTAGATCGATTCCAACAAACTCCTCTACCAATCTCAATTCCATGCACTGATTCAATTCTTTCCTCTCTCAACAAGAGTCGACTAAGAACCTCGGACGCAAGTATGAATAAATAAGGAGAAATGGGATCACCTTGGCGAAGGCCTATACCTAGATGCATCCTTTTAAGAGGGGCCCCGTTGAGAAGCACCGAACTCGACTCCGAGTTCACACATTGATCAATAAGCCTCACAAAGTCTTCCGAGAACCCAAAGCATCGAAGCACCCGAAAAATAAAGGACCACTCCATCATATCATAGGCTTTGCTCATATCGATTTTGATGCCCATGATACCGGTCTTCCCTTTTTTCTTCTTCATTTTGTCAACAACTTCCCGAGCAAAAATGGAATTTTCGGCGATCCACCGACCGGGAACGAAAGCCGATTGGTACGGGGAAATCATTCTATCCAGAAAAGGCCCGAGTCTCACGCTAATGATTCTTGTGATGGCTTTAAAACTGAAGTTACACAAACTTATAGGTCTTAAATTATCAAAAGAATCCTTATCACCTTTCTCTGGGATGAGCACAACAAATGCGAAACTCAACTCCGGGTCCAGTGTTTTGAACATAAAGAATTCCTTGATGAGTTGCATAAGAGACTCCCAGACGATATCCCAATACTTCTAGTAAAAAGCTCCTTGCAGCCCATCCGGGCCCGGAGCTTTGAAGCCATTCATGTCCCACACGGTATTCCTTATCTCGTCATTCGAAGGCACGGCCGAGAGGATCTCATTCTCATCCCAATGTACAATAGGGTGGATAAGCCCTTCGAGATCATCTAGACATCTTGGGGAAGAAGACTTGAATAGCTCCTCAAACGTTTTTTTCCACATACTCTCCGATAAGAGCTCTAGACTCAATAATTTCCCCATCATCCTTCTTGAGCCTTCGTATGTAATTCCGCTTCCTCCGAACCATGAAAGAACTTAGAATTAGCATCCCCGTGCTTGAGCCACAACTCTCTTAAATTTTTCCGCCAACACATCTCTTCAACTTCATTAATCTTGAGAATGTCTCGTTGAAGCTCTCATTCTCTATAAACAAGGAAAGGTGTGGAAGGAAGGTTTTGCACCTGGACCAATTCCTTCTCACAATCCTCCTTCTTATGCTGCGCAACGTTCCAGCTCTTTCTTTGCCACTTTCATAGACGGGTCTCTACTTCTCTGGAATTTTGCACAAACCGGCTACCTCTAGTCCCACTAGAAACTCTACTCCACACTTTTCTAACCTCTTCCCGACAACCCGGATCCTCGGCCCAGGCCACAAAGAATCGGAAAGGTTTGCAAGCCCGAACTTCATGGAGATAACAATCCATAATAATAGGAGCATGATTCGAACCAACCCTCGGAAGAATTTTGACCCCGGCCGAACTAAACTTCATAATCCAATCCGAGCTAGCAATAGCTCTATCCAGCCTTCCTCTCACTTTAGCGTCCAATTGCCTCCCGTAACACCGACTAAACTGACCCCCACTGCCACCCAAATCTACTCCTCCGGATGTCGTGAAGAATTTTTTTAAAATTCCACACTTTCTAGAAGTAACCCGCGATCCTCCCATCTTCTCATCCAGCGAACAAATTTGATTCAGATCTCCGATCATGAGCCACGGTCTCTCAACATTAGAGATAATATGAAGCAAGTAATCCCAAAAGGATTGATGATCCCGAGCGTAAGGTGGCCCATAAATCCCAAACAAATCCCAATCTTCTCCTCTAGTCGCCCCTCTAATAATTGCCCATATCATGTTTTTGGTAATTTTCCATACGTCTAAACAAATCCCTCTCTTCCACCATAAGCAAATATCACCCGCCCGGGAAGGAAATACCCCCCCCCCCCCCCCCCCCCCCCCCCCCAAAAAAAAATCCAACTTGCTATGAATCTTATCCATATGCCATTCTCATCTTTGTTTCCATGAGAAAAACAATATTCGGATTCCACTTCCACACGAGCCCCCGCAAGACCCCCCCCCCCCCCCCCCCCCCCGCCCGAGTCTCCATTGAGACCTCAGCAATACCAAGATTGTACTAACATTGGGGTTTGGGGGCTTGGGATGACCCGCCTCTTTAGTCTTGAAGCTAGAAACATTTGAAACTTCTTTTTTCTTATGGCTCTTGATGACATCCCTTGACTTCCCGGTACTTGCGGATCCTCTGCTAGTTTTCCCACGTTTGTTCTTGGATTTCTCCTCCATTTTGGCCTTGACACCTTCCCCATAGTTCCCCGGAACAAAAGCCATCTTAAATTTATTGGCCAGAATCAAAATATCTTCCAGCCCGTGCACCACTTCTAATTCTTGCTCTTTTGTCTCCATTCTTCTTTTGAAGTGACTCTCGCTGTTCTGAAGAAAATCTATCTCCATCATGTTTTTTTCTTTAAATATGGCCCCTTCACCTCTCTTGGACTTGCCAACTTATCCAAAGTTTCCAGTTCCTCTTGTGATATTAGAATAGCCAAATCTTGTTCAACTCCATTAAGCCCTTCCTTTTCATGCTTTTCACCATGGGTGCTTGGCCTAGATCCACCAACAATGGCAACATGATGGGCTTTAGAATCAGTCCCATTCATGCTCCCACTTAGAGACAAGGACTTACCCTTTTTTTATCTGTCACACTCGAGAGCATTCCCTCTCTGTTGGACCGACCTTGTACAACCCCTCCATCTCTGCCGAGATTGACTCCTGACACGCCAATACAGTTAGTACCAATATTCACTCCATCTAAGGAGGAAATCTCTCTGCCTTCTTTTCCATAGTTCCTTCGCGGCTCTCCCACTACTTTATGACCTCCAATCAGAAGGGAGTTGTTATGCTTTTCAACAGCTCTTACTATACTTTGATTGGACTCGAACTCGGCCCGTTGCACTGTTGAAACTCCCGTCTCCACCTCTTCTGATCTTCATTCCAACGGTCTTAGCCACGCCATGGCCATTTCCTCGGGAATAAGACTTTCATTTTCTTGGTCAGTTAACCATGAAACTGCTTCTGGAAATTTCCCTTCACCCACAAATCTTTATAATCCCACATAGCAACATTTGACCGCTGATTCATCGTGGATCCATTCTCCGAACATGTTAACCTCTGGTGAATGGAATTCCAGGACTTTAGCCGCTTCCCTTCTTCGGCACGACTCAGATTCATGGTCGAGTCTACCACACTTGAAGCATATCCGTCCAAGATTTACATACTTGCACTATATCCAGATCGACGGCAAGTTTTCCCGGTCAAGAAAGAAACATGCAAACACCGCTTTGTCAACCCGTCCTTCCTGAGAACCCTAATAAAGTACCCAACATTGTAGCCATTTCCCGGGCGCTCTCAATGATATGGTACCCTTGGGGGATCCCACACATCTTGACCCAACAAGGCGTCGTAGAGAAATCCAGCTCCTCCACATTTAAGTGAGCCGGCCATTGCTTGAGGACCATTTGGAATCCCTTCAAGGTCCAGGGTCTCCCTCCCAGCACCCGCACCATGTGCTGATCCCGACTTGATTTCTCTGACCGACCAGGACTTTTTGCATCTCCAAACTCCATTGAACACTTATTTCACTCTTCTATCTCCGATGAAGGAAGCAGCCAAAATTTTCCCTCCCAAAAAAGCGGCTCCGCTCTTTCACCATCTTCGTCCAGCTTTTCTGAAATAACAAGTTATTTCGCCAAGAAGGAGGTGGTTTGCACCACTTCGTCTTCCTGATTTCCCTGCAACTCCATTATACCCACTCACCAAAAAAATCCCCTCTCAGTACTTGGAACTAGAATTTCTCCTCACTAGCACTCAGTTTTTCCCTTTGGATCTAGTATTACTTCCCAGGAGACAAAATCCCCACTTAAACAACTCTCGATCTCGCTTGAAATAACTCTCCGACCAAATTTGACCCTACTGAACAGAAACTAACCCAGAAAGGTCCAAAACCCACTTTTAAAAACTCCAAAAAGGCACTGGTACGGAGAGAAAAAAAAAACTTTTGGGTATCCAAACTTTAGTTTTTCAAAATTGTTGTAATTATTTATGAAAATAATTGAAAATACCATATTCGGTTTTGGAACCCAAAAAAACCTAGTGACAATACCACGTTGATGTGATGTCTCTTCTTTTGTGTAGGCATGGGTTCATCCAAAAAATAGTCAAATGTATTTATTTTCATTATTAAATTAGTATTATTGAAATTTTAAAGTCTTTTTTTTATATATGTTTTGTGGTTACTTGTTCAATATTATAAACTTCACAATATATATTATTAACTATACAATAAGTATTTGAAAGTAAGAATGAAACTAGTAAAAACGAAATGGTATCTATTATAAAAATAATTGTGACAACAACAAATATATCAAACTCAACGATCCGCTGACGGATAGAGGATATATATTTCGTCAGTTGTATTTTGTCGTTTTGTTAAATTTGACAGCTCAGTGGTATGTTATTGAGGCTTGCACGTTTTAAATGTAGATTTTCATTTCCTAGATACAAGTGCGCAGTGATAAACAATGAATAGTAAAATATAAGACGCACTAAAAGGAACATAATTCACGTGTGGATCTGTTTGGTGTGTATACACAGTTGTTTACATCGTTGACAACATATTATATAAAGGGAAATACATGAATTGTATCAAATAATTCACAAGATTTGTTTGATTTTATCACTTAATTTATGGCAAATAATTGCGACTTGCATAGACTCTGAGACGCTAGATAATATATATTATTATGCATTGTATGTACTACTTTCGTAATTATATAATTAATAAATAGAATATAAACCAAGAGGTTGCAAAATACATATCACGCTTATATTAGATAAGATTAACAAACGTATAAAATTCACTGAAATTGATGGGTATATAATGAACCAATTAAAAAAAAAAAAATTAACAAAACTAAGCCTAACATGATTGTGTCTAAAATTATAAATGTGGCTGTGTGCACCACTACAAAAATTTGATTTTACAACAAAAGAAAACCATTGTAAAAGGATTATACAACGGTTTCGTACGGTTGTAAAATCCTATGTTGTAGAAGATTCTATAATGGTACGTACGAAAAACCGATGTATAAAATTAGATTTTCGATAACAGTTTCATACTGTTGTAGAAATGAAGCAAGGAAATGGATATCTCACCCCATGCAGTGTTCGTTGTTATGGCAAGACTTTCTACAACGGTTAAGTGTACCATTGTAAAAAAAGTCTCAGTGTAGTGCGAAAAATCTCGCTACAGCAGGAATTATGTTCTAGGCGCAGCGAGAACTATACTACTCTGTGGCGACTTGAACTCGAGAAGTTTAGGAAAATTTTCCATTGCGTTGTATTTTTTTCGTTGCGGCACAATTTTACCCAATGGTAGCCCGTACCATTGTGTAGCTATTTAGTCATATGAAACGTTAGAAATTTTGAAATAACCAACGTTTCGTTAATTTTTTGTAAATAGTCACGTAAATCTATTTACGCTATCAAAATAACCAAAAACACAGAGTGAATTTCTAGTAAATATGACTATTTACGAAATATTTACAAAAGTTATTTACGAAAAATGTACAAAACGTTGGCTAAAACGCAAACGCTTATATTTATGTGGCTTATATCGCTAAATTTTTGTTATTTTAATTCTCACCGTAGCGGAAATTTTGTTTTGCTGCGACGAATTGTAGAGTATGCTACGACGAGACATAACTACGCCAAATATTGGCTGCCTACGTACTTGTGATCCGAGATCAGGTCAGAACGTAGTTCAATATAGGGGTTGTGGCTATCTTGGACTCGGAGGTAGAGAACTTGAGACTTTAGAGAAGGACCTGTCTCGTAGCTTCTAGTGAAGACTTTAGAGAGGTTGCTTAACTCGTAGCTCAGAGTTATAACTCAAGGTTTAAGAAGATGGGGTGCATCTTGTGCGTTATGAAACCCGAGTCCCAGAATTGGAGCGTGCTCCCTGTTGTCAAGGGGGCTTCTCGGATTTCTGAGCTGAGTTCAGAGAGGAGGAGAGAACTCTTGGAATGTCACAAGTGAGTGGTGAGAGAAGAGAGAATTCTAAAAAAAAAGAGGTTTTTATTAGAGTCTTCAGGGTCCCCCTCAAGTGAAGAGGGGGGTTGGTATTTATAGAAGTTGGAGGAGACCATGGGCCGGCACCTTGCGGGCCCATCAGATGGCCGGGCGCGGGGTGGTCTCCTTGGCCAGGGCGTGCGGGACACGAAGCCCGATCGGGCGTGGGGCGTGCATGACCCTGGGGCCTGGTCGGGAGCGCGATCGGGCCGGCATCCTGGCAGGGATGTGCCGGCGCTCGCTGAGGGAGGTTCGACCGACGCTGGGGCGCACGGCCGAGGGAGCAAGGTGCGCGCAGGCGGGGGAGTAGAGCGCGCGCGACCGGGCGTGCGCGTGCGGCGCGGGGGCGCAGGGGTACGCATGGACCGAGGGCCTAGGGGCGCAAGGGCGCGCGTGGGCCGGGGGCGTTGGACGCACATGGGCCGAGGGACCGGCGATGTCGTGCGCACACGGGCCGGTACGTGCACGTGCCGGGGCCCGGCAAGCGATCCGGCCGGCGCCATGTGTGTGTGTGTGTTTTTTTTTTTTTTTTTTTCCCGATTTCCCGAAAACGACTGATAACATTAGCCCCCCAAGTTAATGGCTCGTGTGTCGCGAGTCGTGAACTTTAGTTTCCAAGGGCGTTGAGGTCTTTTGTCCCTCTTTTTTTTAGCATGGGCCGGATCCATGGTGGTCGGATCGTCAGGACCGAGATGGGTCCCAGCTGACCGGCCAGCCCATAAGGTCCGCGTGTGGCGTGCAGCCGGCGGACCTGCGCGCGCGCGAGGCCAGACGCATCGACCAGGCCCTTGCGCGCGCGCATTGGGGAAAAGGGGGGGGGGGGGGGGGGGAGGTAGGAGTAGGGCTCCTACTCCTTCCTCTCCTATAAATAGGAGAGCTCCCTCCCCATTTTCTTCACACCTGGCATCCTTAAGAATTAAATAATTCTTTTTTGAGTAAAATTTTTTGGGGCTTGCCTATTTTTTCCATCCTTTAATGGGGAGTGAATTCTTTTTCCAGGTCGACGGTCCCGATGTCGACCTTTCGTGCCCTTCTTAGGATTCTGTGAGTGCGGCAAAATGTCCCTTTAAGGAACTCGACGGGATTCCGATTTACGTCGAGGAAGATTCTCACGTGGCTGATCAATGGCTCGTTGAATTGGAGACTAACGCCACGGCGCTGGCTGAGCTGGCGGAGCCCGGGAGTGGCCCATCAACTAGGTACGGCCGCAAAGGGGGGGGGAGGGGTCCCGTGAGGCATTTTTCGACGTCCCCTCGCCTAGGCGGTAAGAGGAGGTTGCCAAATCTGTCGGGCCTCCCCAGGCGTCTGAGTTAGAGGCCTCGGATGCCGCACTTGCTATGGTTCCGTCCGAATCGTTCTTGGACGAAATTCACTCTGTGACCCCTTGGGTCGGACTCGGAGGGTCCTAGGGAGGACCTGGAGGCTTCCCCTACGGTGGGGAGAGCGGAGCGTGGCGGAAAACTGTTGGGGACGGCCAGGGCGGTCTTTATGTCAGCAGAGTCCTCGGACTATGCTTCCAGGAAGTCATTCGAGAGGACCCGTTGGTACAGAGTAGGCGATTTTGTTGCCCTCGAGGGCTTAGACTGCAGGGGGTCGATGCTGCGAGCACGCTCACCACCCGAGTTTTCAGCATGTGTCGGGAGACGTACAACATCCCTCCCTTGGTGGGGCTACTTGGACCTACCCCCGAGGACCGGCCATCTCGCCCGAGGAACGGGTTTGCTAACGTCACGATAGGGAGTCTCGTTTGTGGATTACGCCTCCCTTTTTCCGCCTACCGTTTAGCGGATTCTGTCTCGATTAGGAGTCCAAGCCTGCCAGATGAGTCCGGCGTTCTACCGCCTGCTAGCGATGAGCTTCATGGAGTGACACTACCAGACTCAACGCGCCATGACCGTGGACGACTTTCGCAACTTGGTTGCCGTATTCCCGACGCCGGGGCAATCAGGCTTTCACATGGCCCGCGCCCGAGGCAACATGAGGTTGATCGACGACAATGGCCCACCTAGTCACAGGTCGTGGGTGCGGGTCTCGACATATGCTTTTAGTGAAGCACCCCTTCGCTTCGGTCGCCTGGCGGATGAGGGGGTGACAGAGCTCTCGTTTATGAAAGAGATATCGAAAATGTCTGAGGCATGCAAGGCGGGTGAGCGGTTTTGTTCTCTTGAGCTGATGGCGCTAACCGGGTGGTTCGCGTCCTTCACCCCATGCTATGAGGAGGCGATCCGGACGGACATGCCGCCTAGTCCCGAGGCCCAGCCAGCTGTCCCTGCCTCTCGAGGTACCTTTGTTATATAAGATTTCTTTATTAGTTGAAACTTAACCTTTGTCGTTTAGCTGGTGCAGCTGCTAGGAGGAGGGCTTGGAGGCTAGCTTCTGCTTCCCGGAACCCCGAAATGAGGGTCAGTATCTTTCTTTATCGTTCTATATGCGTAGGTTTGCTTTTGACCTTCGCCTTTGCTTGTTGCCATAGGCGTATGCGAGAGCCGTGCGGAGCGACAAGATCTTGCATGACTTCATCCGGTGCTTGGGAATCGCTCAAGAAGAGCTCGCTCAGGCAAAGTCTAGGCTGACCCAGGTCGATCGCGGTTCACACTCGGGGGCGGAACTTGAGACGCTTAGGGACCAACTTCGAAAGGCTAAAGTGGAACTCCAGATCGTTTGGGATCGATGCGATGGAGCCCAGATGTTGGTGGCCAAGATGGCTGGAGAGTTGAGGAGCGTCGAGCTTGTGAGGTGGCATCCCGATCGACAGAGATTTTCCGAACCGAGGTTGACGATCTCCGTCAACCGCTGGACACCCGATCAGATGCCATGGAGACTTCCCACAGCCAGCTTACTTCGAGCGAAGCAGTGCGTGTTCGGGCAGAGCGCGAGCGGGACTCTTTGGCG